>NW_026137579.1:2770000-3462500 GCF_009805555.1 Andrographis paniculata | reverse complement strand
TTAAATTTGATCACTGAATATTGAGAACATATTGCAACTCATATTATTTTCTTTTTATTTTTTTATTATTATTTAAAAAGAAAACAATACTTAAATAAAAGAATCAAATAAAAAACTTTCCGAGTAAGAAAATATATTCACAAAATGTGACAATGACAATGTTTGGTTGGGTCGTTGGGTTGTTATAATGGAATTGTTCGCTTTGTATTTCTATATTATAATTCTATATAAATATTATCAATAGTAATATATACACTTATTAATATAATATTATATATATTCTAATATTACTAAAAAGATAATAATTCAATAATTTTTTTTATATATATATTACATGCATTTATTCACATTTAATATAAAAAAACATATATATCAAAAGGCAAGATAAACAAATGTAATGATTGATTTGATTTGTTTTTTAAAATTACTGGAAAAAATTGAAAATATATAGTCCCTCCGTCCAACTAAAAAGTATATATATTTCTATTTTGGGACGTCCAATTACAAAGTAACCATTTCATTAAATACCCAATTTTTTTCCACAAATATCCCTACTTTACATTACATCATTACTTTTATACCAAAAAAGTAATGGCAAAAATGTCATTTTACTACTTTTACCTACACACTATAATTAAAATATTATTATTCCTTAATGTCCGCGCCAAAAGTAAATGTATACTTTTAACTTGGACGGAGGGAGTATCAATGTTACTTGGTTGTTACTTTTTGAAAAAAGTGATACTATTTGTAAGAATGAGATTTTACCAGTTTCAATTGAAATAATTTATTTTTATCATTTTTGTCGGTTGAATTTGAAAGTTTTCATTTGATATTAAATTAAAAGTAATCATATATTAATATCATAATACTTTTTAAATTTATATAAATTAAAATATATTACTCTCCCGTTCCAAAAGAAGTATCTTATTGAGACTTGGCACGAGAATTAAGGAATAATAGTATTTAATTGAAAGTGGATATAAAGTAGAATGTAAATGACTAAAATGCCCTTGCTTTTCAAATGATTTTAAAGAGTATGTTAGAGTAATACTTAGGGGTAGTATAAAAAAGTATGAATAATTTTGTTATAAAGTGGAGACCACGACTACTAAATAAGGAAACTAAGACAATTGTTTTGGGACAAACGAAAATGAAAAAACAAGAATAATCTATTGAGACGGAGGGAGTATTACATTTACACTTATTTTATAGATAAAGTGCAAATTTACTATTAACCTCTATATTTATATATCGATGTTGGCCATATTTTACTTTATATTTGAAATATTGGGACAAATCCATCAAGTTTCTAAAGAATAAAATAATTCATTAGTTTTGAATAAAAATATGAAAATTATTTTATATACATCAACTAATCAATAAATATGTTACTATCGTTTTTAGTATTTTATTTTAAAATTTCGAAAGTCTTTTTAAATTGAAATGAAGTAGATTTATTTTTTTATGAACTGTTCAAATTGAATAATATTAATTTAACCTAAAATACAAACTAAACACACTAGGGTATATATCCTTTTATGCTATTTTTATTTTATTTCGATAGTTTCAAGCCGAGAACAATCATTTCATGTAATATTATAAAAAAATTATATTGAATAACAAAATTCACATAACTAATTTAAAATATTTGTCGAAAGAGAAACCACACTATTATAATTGTAGATTTGATACAATATTGATAAATATATATATATATATATATAATCATTTTAAATTTGTTCGGAGAACGTAGCTAATCATAATAGATATTTCTAAATTATGGCTGCGGTTGAACTTTTATGGCCCACGCTTCAAAACTAAACTTGTAAGCAACTTGTCGAAGAAAATTTTAAAAATATTTAAAATCTAAATTCATTATTATTATTATTATTATTACAATATCAAAGTGTTATTAGAAAAAATCAATGTATTTATTTAATGAGATCAAGCATATCATTGCGCTAACCTATTTATCAATCAAGTATCCAATCATTCACATTTAATATATGCTTTTCAAATTAAAAAAGAAGACCATACACTCGCACACGGTTCATTTTATTTTATTATAAAATCCAAAATATAAAAAAGGGGAAAATAAAAATCTAGAACTAAAGAAATCGTCAGTGCGCGAGACCATTTCTAACCACGATTTGATACGATTTTATAAACACGATTATACTTTTGTACTAAAACGTCTATTAATATTTCTATTTATTTCCATAAAATTAAATTATAGTAAGTTTTTTGGGGGTAAAAAAAGGGGGAAAATTATACAGTTTCAACGATCGAGCGCGGCTACTTCCCTCCTCTTCTCCTCATTCCTCAGTTATTAGATCTTTCTGTTCTCTCTACCCGAGATCTGGTAATCGTTTTCCGTTTTTGGCTTTAGTTTGGCTTAATTTTGTTGTTTCTTGATTCCGGGATTCGTTTAATCGTGGAATATCTGGAATAAATTGGTGGTGTTGCGTTGGGTTAGGGTTTATTTTTGAGGAATTTGTGAAAAGAAAGCAAATCAGATGGCCGCTCCACCCGCCAGAGCTCGAGCTGATTATGATTATCTCATCAAGCTTCTCTTGATCGGCGACAGCGGTGCGTGCACTTCCCGCAATCGTGTCGAATTTTCTAGATTTGTTCGGGGCATATCTGTATGTGGAATTGTGAACTAGTTTGTTATTTGACTGGTGCAAGCTGCATTAGTCTGGGAATGTTTGTTTTGTTTAGGAGAGCGACCGTTTTCATTAAGTGAGTTTAGTATTTGTAATATCTTTACATGCTGTGGGGCTTTTTATATGGTTGAAAGTGGTGTGTGTTTAATACGACTTATTGATTAAGAGAACCTGTTTGATTGCACCATACACGTAAATATGATTGGCAATATGAAGGGAAGGAAATGGAAGCACATTTGTATAACTGGAACAGAGGAATATTTTGAGTTTTTATTTATGATCATTGAGCATACTGAGTGGTTTCAAATTGAAGGTTAATTGGAGCTGTTTTTAATTGAACATAATTTTGTATGTCCCAGTATTACATTATAAGGCAGTAATGTCAAACCAGATATGAGTTCCCATATAAATGTCTATGCCTTGAGTTGATTATGTGATTTTGATGAGGCTACTTATTGTAACATCTGCTCCTGTTGCCCAAACATGACTCCGCCTGCATGATCAGGGACACTGCCATTGTATATTTTATTAGTCACAATCCTTTATCAATTGAATTTCTCATTGGTTGTTGTTAGATATTCCAATATTAAGTAGCAGAACAGTGTCTAACAAATATGCTCGAACTTTGAAATTCTCAGTGATTTTTGTTGAAAAATTTGCATTTTCTGGTTTTCCAGGTGTGGGTAAGAGTTGCCTTCTTTTACGTTTCTCTGATGGTTCTTTCACCACCAGTTTCATTACCACCATTGGGTAAGTGCTAATCAAACATAAGTTTCTCTCTTCATTATGATCTTCACCATCCACCCGTTCTGATTCTGTTCTCATATAGGATTGATTTCAAGATAAGAACTATAGAGCTTGATGGGAAAAGAATCAAGCTGCAAATTTGGGATACTGCTGGGCAGGAGCGATTTCGCACTATCACCACTGGTATGCTTTAAGTGATGGAGGAATCCACTCTCCTCTCCCTTATCTGCAGATAAGCCATGCACGAGCACTATTTCATTTGCAGATATGTATGTTATGTATGATATATGTATTGGCAAATTTAAAAGTGTTTCCTCCGATAAAATTTTCTAATCTGTAAGACAGCAGAGGAGAGGAATTCTCCTAGCTGGATCTACCGATCTACAAAACTCGATACTTACCCACAAAATTTTTTTGAGTGCTGTTTGATTTGAACCTCTAGTTACATTAAAGCCTCGTAGCTTTTCATGCATTTTTCGAAAATTGCTGATCTGAAAAATTAATAATACTGATGGATCCTCAATTTTAGGATTCCTGAAATTTATAATAAAGCTTAAATATTAGAATATTGTTCAGAGCTTTATCATGAATTTTAATGGCGACCACTTAGATGCTTTTATGTGAAAAATTGGAGGTAGTTTTAATATCAATGGTATATGCTCTGAAAGCTTTACCCTGATGGTTCGGGACAGTAAAACACCTCTCAGGCATGTAAGAAAATCTGTAAAATCACTTCCATCATGGTACTGTGTGCTCATGGTAATTGTTTTCTCTGATAAATCCGTATTTTAATGAGTCATATATAGATAGATTTATATTATACTTGCTATATATTGATCTTGGATAGGCAAAGCACCTTTTCCTTTTCTTGTGTTATGTGAGGGTTTACTGAGGGATTCATTCTTTTTGCAGCTTACTACCGTGGAGCAATGGGTATATTGCTGGTGTATGATGTTACTGATGAGTCATCTTTCAACAGTAATCCATCTCTTCATCCTAATCTCATATTTTTCCTCATAGCAAATAGAGGCTTATCCTTCTCATTTATGCTCCTGATTGTTTTAGGGTTTTATTATGTAACAAACAGCTTTTAGTTGGGTAGATATTTATGCTTCCATATATTCTATATAAAAATTATAATACTAGTTATTTATAGTTCATTTTCCCATTTTACTCAAAATGAACTTTCTCTTGTCAGACATTAGGAATTGGATCAGAAACATCGAGCAGCATGCTTCTGACAATGTCAACAAGATATTGGTGGGAAACAAGGCTGACATGGATGAAAGCAAAAGGGTTTGCTCTACCTCCTCCCTCCCCTATGCATAGCCAAATTATCCTAGAAAGCAGCTTGCACATTGTTAATATCAATCAGTCAAAGATCCAATTATATTAACTTGGCTAATCTTAAGAATTAGAATCACAAGTGAATAATGGAAATATTGATATGCCTATGGTATGATTACAACTTGCTCATAAATTTCTTTTAGTTAAATACTTTCTTCAGTTTCTTGTAATTTTTTTTTTTTAAAATAAACAAAACTATGATCTGACGCTGATTGACATCTTTTCAATGGCACAGGCTGTTCCCACCTCTAAGGGTCAGGCACTTGCTGATGAATATGGAATCAAATTTTTTGAGACAGTAAGTAGTATCAGTTTCCATACCGTTTATATTTAATATCCATGGCTTTGTCTAACTATCATCATGCGAAACAGAGTGCTAAGACAAACATGAATGTGGAGGAGGTTTTCTTCTCAATTGCTAGGGACATAAAGCAAAGACTTGCGGAAACAGACTCAAAGGCTGAGGTATCACATGTTTTACCAGTAGGCATATTTGACTTGCTCTCTGTTAGTTTTAGACTGATAAATATGCTATCCCATGCTGCAGCAACAAACAATAAGGATCACCCAGCCAGACCAGGGAGCTGGGGCTTCCCAAGCTGCTCAAAAATCAGCTTGCTGTGGTTCTTGAGCAAAATCCCATGACTAAGACAGGTGGCTAGATGCACCCCTTTAAATTGACCATTTTGACAAAGGAATGAATCTTTGCAATTACAGTGTTGATGCTGCTTGTATTCGGTATCCCTCTAATTATTTTCAGATTCCTATGCCATTGTGTTTTATTTGCACGTCTTTGTTAAAAGGAATTATTGTTAGTATATATGCCTTACTTCTGAACTGTACTTGAATCTGAAGCAATTGAATTGCTCTATAAACTAAGTTGCAATTTTTTTTTTGGGGGGTCTTGTTTGTGTAAAGTTGAAATTTCATTTTACAGTCACGATTGAAGGCAAACCTGAATTCTTTGTCAAACGCTATGAATTGAGTGATGCTATCTTTACAATTCTTGCACCTGCTTTTGATTCCACCAACCCAAAGGCAATGCTACTGCTTGCCCTTTTATGACAGCCAAGAGCTGGCTTATTTCACAGACATTGAATCTAAGGTCAAGGTTAATATCTGCAATCTACTGCTTGATTCAGGATTGATGTTAATAAATTGTTATAATCACACACTGTTTATTCTAGCTTTTATTTAGTAACTTTTCATATAGCTAAATACTTGATACTCAAAAGTTGAGCTTGAATCTACAGTCAAGCTGGATAAAACAAGCCTAAGTTTAACCTTACCCTGTTTCTGAGCTAAGAAAAGAAAACAGTTCAAGTTTGATTCTACATAAATTAGATATGATTTGTTCTATTGATTTTGATAATACAGTGATACTTCAGATTTTCACTTCATCTTTGTGCAGACCTTATTACTATTATTTTTATCGACTTGCTTAAGTGCTTGTTTTGGGAGTGCAGTATTTCCTTGGATTTTTTTAGTGTATATATTCAGCCTGGATGCTTGCTTGATGCAAAGCTTTGATTATACCTAGTTTTGAGTATGATAATCTTAATTTGCTTTATTGCAAGAAAAAAATATTAAATCTGAATGTTAGGGGTAGTTAGTGTGGTATGATTATAGAATTGTAGAAGACCCTACAAGGGAACTGAGGACACTCCTTTGCTAAATAATATTGTACAGCTTTGTATAAAGGGCATGATTTCTTTACTTTTCTATATTTTCCTGTTGAATATGAAATCAGTAGTGGGAAACTTGCTAGTGTTTGTCGCCTCTGCATTTGCTGATAATTTGATGTGAAGGAATACAACAATATTGGAGTATTATTTATGATAGGAAGACCCTTAGGGTAATACAGTCCTTTTTATCATAATGGTGTCCAAAAAAAGCTCACTGAGCTTAATTTGGAAATGGTGAAGAAGCATGGATTTGTGTTGTTTTTGGAATGACAAGATGAAAGTTTGATCTTTAATGACTGCAATTTCTTCAAGTGGCAGACATTTGTCTTATCAAACTTTTTTTGAATTTTGATCCAATTATCTATTTGGTGCAGACAGGGCACTTCACTAATTTCATTTTTGATGATTTTAATGATACATTCATTTTAATGCTACAGTGTGCAGCTATTAGTTATCTTGTGTTGACATAGATGTTTTGTTTCCCTTGGTTAGTGAACATTACATGAAATAAACAATTTCAAAATCAAATGATATATTGTACTATTTAATCAAAAGCTTGTACTAATAATATATGTGTGTAATGGTTTCAGGGCTGGAAAATTAAAGGTACAATAGATGATTTGTGTTTATTGCACTAGACTGACTTTGTACTTGAATAATAATAATAATAATAATAATAATAATAATAATAATAATAATAATAATAATTGCATTGGCAGAAACAAAATCTTGGGGATGAAAAGTAGTCAAAGGTATTTCAATTATTGAGTCTTTTTTAATTTTTTGTGATAATATATTTGTGTATAAAATTAATACTTCCATGTCTCCAGTACTTTTGATCTTGGGGATGCATGCTTACGAGGGTTTGCACTTGAAAATAAATAATTGTAAATCTCACACATAATATACATACATATATATATATATATGCATGCATGGGGATAAGGAAATTATTGAGATAAAAAGGCTTGTCAATTTTTAGAGTATGATGAAAAATACACACATCGATTATATATTGTGGATCATTGAAATGTGTGCACGACGTTCATTACCCTGAACATTATTGATTTAATAAAAAGTTGTGATTGATTCTTCATTGGTGGAATGGATCTTATCTGATCCATGGTTTGAAATTGAATTGACGACTGGTTTAACATACTCTTACGAAAAAATTGTTTTCAAAATTGAAATTGATTGATCGCAATGAAAGCTTAAGGTATATCTAATACCCTTACAACTTGATTGGTGCTGATTTTTTTATTTTTTATTTTTTTTTCTTTTTCTTTCTTTTGAAGTTCAGTTTACAATTGAATAATTAATTTGTCGTTTGTTGTTTTTATAATATACATGTATAAAATTTAAAAGTAATAGTTTGAATGTAATGTATTTTAACAAAAAAAGATAAGAATATTCATAATAAATAGTTAGGCTTTGTTTATTTCTATTTGTGTTTATATAATGGTTGTATATATATATTGTTTTGTGAATATATGCATAGTTTATAGAAAATTACGATGTTGCATTAAAAAAATAAAATAAAATAAAATAAAATACAATCTCAAAGTAAAAATCAAAATCAAAATATGCAGTTATGATGAATATAGTTAGTATGATTGATATTCATGGACAATTACTATACACATGTAAACAAAGTTGTTAATGGCCATCCCATTACTAAAGCTCAAAGTCAATTTTGTCTAGCCCGAAAATTTGGTCTTGTATAAGTTTGTTTGTTTCTAATAACGGCCTAACACACCTATATATATATATATATATGTTAAATATTATTCATTTATATGCTATCTTATATTATATTAAAATTAAAAAAAATTATATTAACATAATAAAAATATATATATATATATATATATAAAATATAAAAGTGTTGGATATATGTACTGACCGGGTGCGATGCTAATTTCAGTGATGAACACCTAAACCACCACCATAGTTTTGTATATTATATAATTTGAAAATGATAAATAATTCATATGTTCCTCTTAAATACCTTTGAAAAACGATGCGATGCGATGCTTTTCTGGATACTCAACAGTCATTCATCCACAATAGTATTTAGATGCAAATTAATTGTTCTCATCCTAGACTGCTGATTTTATTTGTTGCCTAATTTATACTATATATTGATAACGTAATATTCTGTGCATGTAATCAGGAAATAAGGTGGATTCCTCGTGGGAAACAATTAAATTCTATCCAAAATAGGGGTATCCTATATCGAATAAGAACCTTCAAAATATAATTGGGGTGACAACAAAAATAAAAAAATAAAAAAAAGTGATTCCCCCCACTACATGAATTATGACGGTAGTAATTATTTGAAACTTGAAATTATTATTGATTTGCCAGTGAAATCAATTCCCAAATAATTCTATGCAACACAACACAACAGTCGGTTGTTAAACTGCTATTTTATTTTGTTTTATTTTATTTGATTATATTTATTATAATATATTTGGTGCAATGCCAATGCAGAAACCACAAGAAAAGCGAAAGTGTATGCAATGAAAGCAAATCAATGCTATGTGAAATAATGCATTAGCTAGCTACCTTCCATGGCCTCTCACACCTCATCTCATCATCAATTATATATATATTATAATTTTTTATTTTTTATTTTTTTTAGTCGAGGAAGGGTAAATAATTAAGTAAGTTAATTGATGACCAACAATTCATATATAATAATCATTGTGTTTATGCCCAAAAACCTTAAAACGAGAAAAGTCCTCTCTCTCTCACATGTCTCACAAGAAATTAACATGATGCTTTCTTGCTCTCCTATCCTCCCTTCTACAGCTTCTCAAATTGTGCCTTTGAAACACTACCCATTCATGCATATCACACACTCACACACATGCATATATATATATATATATAGAGAGAGAGAGAGAGAGAGAGAGGGCATCTGTCCATGGAATGTCTAATAGAAACCCTTATGAAAAGAATATAAGAGGAGAATCTTCATCTACTTTGGTTGTTGCACGAATCCTTCCTCTAATTAAAATTAATAATGCTTCTCCCCCATTTTCTCTCATTCTTATTAAAATACAAAACCATTCATTATATAGATATTATATATATATATATATATATATTTACTTACGTATGGAATGATTGAGTGTCTTAAAAGTTGGAATTGGAGGGCAGTACATACATCACACTAACAAACCTTTTTCTCCTCTACTCTACACATATCTTCCTAACCTTCAAACAAAACTAAAAAACAAAAAACAACAATTTAAAAGGAAAAGTTAGAAACCGTGAAGAAAAGAATGAAAAGCATGAGTGAGGGAGGGAGAGGGGGCATAAAAGACATTTCACACTGCTCACTCATCACCTCCAAAAGAGTCCACCATCACACCACATATATATATATATATATATATATATAAATGGACTCATTCATTCATACACACACTCAATTTCTCATTTCCATACCCAATGGAAAACATATACACTTAATAATTTTATAACAATCCAAGAATTTTGCTGCCCTCTATTCTATTCTAAATTAAAAGGTAAGCTGATCTATGTTATATATAAATATGATCTTCTTGCAGCAACACAATAATATATACATATGCATGTGTATGTATGGTAGGAATTGAACAGTTTCAAGTTTAATACTTACAGATATGTCCAAGGAGAAGTGGAAGTTGTTGTTCAGGAAGATGAAGCCATTCTTGGGAGTAGTCTTCCTGCAATCAGGGTTTGCTGGAATGGACATCATTTCTAAAGCTGCATTAAACGAGGGTATGAGCAATTTCGTCTTTGTTGTCTATCGCCATGCTGTCGCCACCATCGTCATGGCGCCTTTCGCCTTCATCCTGGACAAGTATGATATCTATAAATAATACACATACATATCTGCATATGCGGTTAGTTATAACAATAACACTAATAATAAAAATTCAATTAATTGTGGATATATATCTCTCAGGAAAATAAGGCCTAAGATGACCCTCACTATATTCGGCAAGCTCTTGCTTCTTGGCCTCTTAGAGTGAGTTAAAAAAACATCACAATTATTAAATTCTACCTTAATTTTCAAAGGAAAATTTATAATAAATGAACGGATATTTCAGGCCAGTGATCGACCAGAATCTGTATTTCTTGGGGATGAAATATACAACTGCTACCTTTGCAGCTGCTATGGCCAATGTTCTGCCAGCCATAACATTCCTCATGGCATGGCTTTTCAGGTCTCACCCACTTCATACATTAATTCCTGCAAATTTCTCAGCAATAAATCAACTGACTTATAAGCCTGATAAATAAATTAGGTTGGAGAAGGTGAAGCTAACCAGCATTCGAAGTGAAGCCAAGTTAATTGGGACACTTGCAACAGTTGCCGGAGCCATGATTATGACGTTGGTGCGCGGCCCCAATCTCAACTTGCCGTGGACAAAACCGGGGGCAATAGATGTACATCCACAGGGACAAGTGAGTCTCGAGCATTCAATCAAGGGTGCTGTCATGATCATACTCGGATGCTTCAGCTGGGCTTGCTTCATGATTTTGCAGGTACTTACTAATCTCTATATGAATTAATTTAAATCTGTTTCAAATTCCAAGTTACCATCAAATCAACAAAAGATTAATTGGCTTTGTAGGCAGTGACACTGAAGACTTACCCTGCCGAGCTATCCCTCACCACTTGGATATGCTTTCTGGGGACAATTGAGACAGCTGCTGTGGCGCTTGTAGCTGAAAGGGCAAATGTAGCAGCGTGGGCCATAAAATGGGACACCAGTTTCCTTGCAGCTGTCTACAGTGTAAGCATAAAAGATTAAGAAAAAACAAAAAAACCACAAACAAAAAACAAAACCTGTACTCGATCTTAATTTGACAATGTTTCGGCTTCATTGCAGGGCGTGTTCTGTTCGGGAATCGCATATTATGTTCAAGGAATAGTGATGCAAGAAAGAGGGCCTGTTTTTGTCACTGCATTCAGCCCTCTGAGCATGGTGATTGTTGCTGTCTTGAGCTCTTTCATTCTGGCTGAACAAATGTTCTTGGGAAGGTATATATATCTATATAAATATGTTTATTCATTCATATGCACAATACAGTGAATTAATAACAGGAAAGTATAACTAACTGACTAGGGAACTGAAATGCCTTGGTTATATTTCTGCAGGCTTATGGGTGCAGTGGTCATTGTTCTTGGCCTATATCTCGTGGTGTGGGGGAAAGAGAAAGATTACGAGACCCCTTCAACTGAAGAAAAGCTACCGGTTCAAAAATGCTTAGAAGGATGTGAACATGGCCAGCCAATGGAGGTAGTTACAGGGGATGGAGGCGATACTAGCAAAAGTTAGCTGCTATTTCCAAAACTTTAGTTGAGTATGTGAACAGTATCGTTACCTGGGTGGCGAACTACTCTCGGAAGTTGCATGGCCCTTTGACAGAATAGGCTCGATTTCGCGCTCAACCTGCATTTATAAATTCATATATTCTATGCAATTTTCAAGTTGACAAATAATTAAGAGAACTAATAAGCTTGCATTTCTGCTCGGTGTGTCTAACTCAAAGTAGACAAAGAAACCAGAAAGTAAAGTAACCGGACAATGAGTCTGTTAGAACTTGAGGAAATACAAATACAAACTAACACCTAAATAATAATAATGAAAAAGGATATCTTCCTCCGATTACAAATACAAATTGGGAGGCTCTGCTTGCTTAAATGATTCCAATTTAATCTGCCACAACAAGACCATCACAGTCAGGTGTTATCTAACATACGATTTCTTCATACCATCAGGCCTGGAATGTAGAACGAGAGCACTATATTGATTACGGTGCAAAAGCTCAAAAACTCGTAAATGTCTTCAAATTCAAACAAGCATCAAAGCTCAGGACCTATGCAATTGCAAAGTGGAGGGATTTGAGTTCATTTGGGAGTAAATTCCACACCAAACAATGGTGTTCACTTTCTTGGTCTTAATGTCATATATCTTAATGAAAAGAATGATGAAACAAATTATGGTGCCAACTGCCAACACCAATAAGCTCTTGCAGAATCCCTAATTATTGTTACTAAAATGGAACATTTTTCAAATACTTCCTTCTACAGAAAAAAGATAATCAAACTTCCTGGACAACAACTATACACTCAAATAATTCGAAAAATGCATCAATTGGAAGTTGAACTTACGCCTGAGGTCATAGGTTCGTTTGCAGGGGATGGAAATCACATTTAACCTATACTTATACGCGATCATCTGAAGCCACACAGAACTAATATTTTTCTCACACGCACTCCAAATTTGATCAACACTCATCCATACTGTACTTATCACTGAGGAAAACAGTTTCTTACCGTTAGCTGTAGCCACACCCGATGGAACCTGATTCCTCGTCGAAATTCTTGACACACAGATTTCCCGATTCTTATACATGAAATATGATCGGACGTGTTTGAATAAAAAATATGCTAACATGACGAGAGAGCAAGAGGCAAAGACGGAGATTACCTGAAGCAGCAATCACGCTTACGGTTTTTGGCGGTCGATGGCGTCGCGCATCGCTATTTATATATAGATTCGTCTGCAATCATCGTGTAAATTATTAATTAATTCATTCATTAATTGATGGGCTTAAATTCTTATTGGGCCATATATGATATATAAATGTTACGCAATCCAGTTGGACCTTCTGGAGGGCCAATATAATGGGCCGCCTGGACTTATGACCCGAAAAAAATGCGTTAACATGATAAATAGAATTAATAATTTTTACTTTATTTTATTTCATAGTATGTGAAATTTTATGTTTTATATGATTGAACTGGATGAAATTACAATATTGGCTTATGGACTTTGAATTTAGAATTTAAAAAATAATACTTTTAAAAATAAAAATAGTCATTGAAATAATAATTATTAAAATTATTAATCGAATTAACAAAAAAAAAAAAAAAAAACTGAATACAAAACACTTTTTTCAAATGGTGTAATCCGCGTTGTATGAAAAATTTTGACACTGTTTAATAATATGATTCAATTGAATATATATATATATATGATGAAATAAATATCTTATATATAATTCGATTTTTCTTTTATTTTTTAATATTGTTCAATGTGTATATATATATATTTTATTTTATTTTAATTTTCTCCATTAATAGTATTATTACATGGAAGTTACGCATAATATTCATAAAATGCTATTCTTGTGTCAGGAAATATATTGAAAATAGTTCCCCCAAAAGCATTAATTAATGTTTGAAAAATGGTGATCATTTCACACTGTAGGTGAGGGGGTTCAGTGGTAACTGGTACCCTCCATGGACACTCCTAGAAGCACATATATAAATGGAGTCACCCTCACCCACATTCATTCATGCATACATATCTATGCTTGATCTTAAGTTCCAACAATTTGTTCAAATTCAAAGGGTAAGCAAGCAGATTATACGATCACATTGCAACAGTATAATAAGTATACATACAAATGTGTGTAATTGGTTTTAGATTTGTATGTTCTTATGGTTGGAATTGAACAGGTTCAGGTTTAATCCTCCGACGACGAAGATGAAGCTGTCGAAAGAGAAGTTGAGTAAGTTGTTTGGGAAGTTGAAGCCATTTTTGGCTATGGTATTTCTACAAGCAGGCTTTGCTGTAATGGACATCATTTCTAAAGCTGCAATGAATCAAGGGATGAGCAATTTCGTGTTCGTCGTTTATAGACATGTTTCCGCCACCATCATCACGGCGCCCATTGCCTTCGTCGCGGAAAAGTATAATACATACATACATATATATATATATGGTGTTTAATGAACAATGAATAAATTGTTGTTTGGTTGATCTCAGGAATATAAGGCCAAAGATGACCCTCACTGTGTTTGGCAAGCTCTGTCTTCTTGGCCTTCTTGAGTGAGTGTCAAACACATTATTAGATAAATATTAAATTTATAATTATTCTAAATCTGTCATAATTTTGCAGCCCAGTGATCTGCCAGAATCTGTATTTTCTAGGGATGAAATACACAACTGCTACCTTTGCTGCTGCTTTGTCCAATGTTCTTCCAGCCATAACATTCCTCATGGCATGGCTATTCAGGTCTCTTTCTCTCTGTGATAAATTCTTGAAAATTTCTAAGAAATACATCCTACTTATGGATCTATTGATTCAATAAATTCAGGATGGAGAAGGTGAAGTTAACCAAAATGCGTAGCCAAGCCAAGATGGTCGGGACACTTGCGACAGTTGCCGGAGCCATGATCATGACACTGGTGCACGGTCCGAACCTCAACTTACCATGGACAAAACCTGAGGCAGCCAAGGCAGAGCCGCACGGGCGACTGAGTCTCGAGCAATCAATCAAGGGTGCTCTCATGGTCATCGTCGGATGCCTCGGCTGGGCAGGCTTCATAATTTTGCAGGTACATACAGACTTATCGATACACATAAAGATAACTCAAATCGACAAAAAAACATCAAATGGGTTTGCTTTGCAGGCAGTGACGCTGAAGGATTACCCTACCAAGCTATCCATGACTGCTTGGGTATGCTTTCTGGGAATGATTGAGACGGCAGCTGTAGCACTGGTAGCTGAACGGAAAAATTTTGCAGCTTGGGCTATAAAGTGGGACATTAGCCTCGTCGCGGCTGTCTATAGTGTAAGTAACAAGGATTAAAGAGAAACCAAAGCTCAATCAATCGATCGATCTTGATCCATTTCACATTCAATGCAGGGTGTGTTCTGTTCGGGCATAGCCTATTATGTTCAAGGAATAGTGATGCAAGAAAGAGGACCTGTTTTTGTTGCTGCATTCAGCCCTCTGTGCATGGTGATTGTTGCTGTCCTCAGCTCTTTCATTCTGGCTGAACAAATGTTCTTAGGAAGGTACATACATACATACATATATATATATAACTGAACAACTATTATAAACTGAGCTCTAACTGTCTTGGTTATATATTTGCAGGCTTATGGGTGCACTGGTCATTGTTATTGGACTTTATATTGTGGTGTGGGGAAAAATGAACGATTATGATACTCCTACAACTGAAGAACAAAAGCTACCTATTCGAAAATGCGAACTGAGTCCAGGAATGGAGGTTATTATGGGGGATGGGGGAGACGCTACCAAAAGTTAAGCTGTTATTTTTAAAAGTTCTGCCGAGTATGCAAACCATATCATATTGCAAAAATAATTTTGGAGCAGAACAATATTTTGGGGTCAGTTAAATCAAAAACAATATCGATACCTGAGTAGCTTGCTGATCCGACATATCAGACTCTATATTTAGCTCAACCTGCAACTTTCTATATTCTTATAGAACCAAAAAGTTTGCATTTCGGCAAGGAGTGTCTTAACTGAGCAGACAATGAAAAAGCGAAATAACTGGAACATATGAGTGTTGTAGAATTTGAGGAAATACAAATCCACACTACCATCTAAAATAATAATAATGGAAAAGGATGTCTTCATCGATAACAAACACATAATGGGAGGGGATCTGCTTGCTTAAATGATTCCAATTTTGTTGGCCACGTCAAGAGCATCGTAGTCGGGTGTCAATCTAACATACGCCTTCTTGGTACCATCAGGCCTGAACAAAGTAAGAGAGTGCAATAAATCAATAACTGGGCAAAAGATCAAAGGTATATTAAACTCACATACATGCAAATGCATACTAAGGTGATGTATAGATAATTTGAATTATAAATAGATATTTCATATCAATCATACATAAAAATAACAGTTGGAATATGAACTGTGTAGGTATGAACAATAATGTCCGCTCACCTCTAGCCAACTAATCTACAATCTCAGTTTAATTATTCTAATGCCTCTTGGATATAAAGTTGTAATATAATCACGGTTTTCGAATTCTCCAAGCATTAGTTAACAACATTTTTTGCCTAAATTACATTCAAATCACACAAACAAATCAGATTGTGTATTACTTTATATGGTATATTTAGTTAACATTATTATTCACAAGAGCATATGATACAAAATTTTAATTCAAAATCAAAACACAACCAAAAGAACATTAAACTATTGGGAGTTAGGCTACCAAAATATAAAAGTAGAACCCTTTGTTGTATAAAGCAAAACTGTGACATATTGAATTCAGATTAAGGAATCATTGCTCACCTGACAAGGGTATTCACTTTCTTGGTCTGAATGTCATACATCTTCTTCACAGCATCCTTAATTTTTTTCTTATCAGCACGAATGTCCACAATGAACACCAGTGTGTTGTTGTCCTCAATCTTCTTCATTGCAGATTCTGTGGTGAGAGGGTATTTCAGAATCTGGTAGTGGTCAAGTTTATTCCGCGGAGGAGCACTAATGCGAGGGTACTTGGGGTTCCTCTCCTTCTTTAATGTCCTAGGCCGATGGAAGGTAACTTTTGTGCGTATCTTCTTGACCTTCTTAAAGGCTGTTGAACCTGTTTTAACTGCTTTGGCAGTCTTCAAAGCCTGAGCCTTTGGGTCTGCCTTCTTCTTGGCGGGATCAACTGCAGAAATTAGGCAGCATATTAGTCAACCAAAGAAGGCAGCCAAGATATCTTCCGAATCAAAATAATCACAATCGCAAATGAATCATGTCCGGCGAGAGGAAATATTATTACAATACTAATTCGCATGTTCATTTCACAAAATGGACTTAAAAATTATGGTGCCAACACCAACAAATTCTTTCAGAATTCCTGATTATTGTTTTTTATATTTCCCATAAACAGAAAAAGGACAAAAAAAAAAAAAAGATATCACATATTCCAGATAACATTTATCCACACATGAGTATTCCAAAGCTTAGTTGCGTAATTAATTCAGCAACGGATAACTTACAAATACTTTGAAAATTGCATAAATTCAAAGTCAAATTTACGCCACAGGCAATTAGTTCGTTTTTAAACCAAAATAAGGCGATGGAAACCACAATCAACCTAAACCTACATCTAATCAACTGTTGCAACACAAAACGAAAATTCTTCGTATACACGCACCAAATTTGATACATACTCACCCACATTATCGGACAAAGAGAAAAACATAACAAATAAACCATCCCTAATTCGATTTTATAAGACCCGATAATCACTTTTTATTCGTAAAACCCAGTATAACTAAGGAAAAAAGTTTCTTACCTTTAGCTGGAGCCATTTGTACCGGAAGCAATCTGATTCCCCAACGATGTTCTTGGCTGAAAATAAATAAAAACAACAGATTTACAGACGCTTAGACGTATGCTTACAGAATATGAAATTCGATCTAACGAAGCTAGAGAGGCAGAACGGGAGATAACCTGAAGCAGAAGTGATACGCCTAGGGTTTCGGCGGTAGACGGCGTGGGCGTTGCTTTATATATATACTGGGTAGATCAGCCACAATTTCAAATTGGGCTTAGTAACTTTCTACAAAATCGGCCCAACTATCAATTCACCAATAATTAGTAACTTATTGGGCTTTAACTTTAAATCGTCCCAATTATTTTATTATCTATAGACTTAGCCCATCCGGTTCCGAAGTGCCGGTTCGTCCGTTATCGAACCGGACTCGGCGGGCGACGGCGACTATGGAATGTGGCGGGCGGGCGGCGACTGTGAAGACGGACGAGGAGAAAAAGAAAGTAAGAAAGGAAAAAATTAAGAAAGAAGAAGATGAAAAAAAAATCTGTATTAGGGCAAAATTATTATACTATATTATTATATTGTTATAAAAATAAAAAATAATATTAATATTAATAAAAATAAAATAGTTATTAATGATCGAAAAATACTAAATTTTTTTATAATAATTTTTTATAATTTTAATTTAGTTATTTATTAAATTTATCTTTTTAATTATTTTTATATTATAATAATCTAATTAATTACTCATTTATATAATTTTTACCTAATAAGTAAATATATCTAAATAAAATAAAAATAAAAATCAATTATTTTTCATAAAATTTAAATTTTAAAAATTTTAAAATAAAAAATATTAAAAACGAATATACATAAATCTTCAATTCAAAACATAATTAACGATTTTTTAACCGTAATCAAACTGTCAAATCGTAATCGAAATTATGATTCGAAAAATTTGATTTCGATTTAATATTTTAAAAATATGTAACTGTTTGGACAAGTCTAAAATGTATATCTAAAATTTTTATGTATCCTATTTATTTGATGTTTTTATTTAAGAATTTATAATCTTTTAAAAATGTTACTTCTTATGAAATTTGAAAATTTATGTTAAAAATGTAAACATACAGCATAAGTTCGAATGATTATTATACAATCATCTCAAATGAAAATTTTGAAATTAATGCAAATTATGACGAAAAGTTTGAAATCAACATAAATGACATAATTAATTATATTGATAATTAAAATCATAATTATAGCCATCATTAGTTGTCTGATATTTTAATAGTCTATATAAATAGCACCTTTCATTTTAAGACACTCCAACTACGCGAAGTCTCTCCTTTCTTTTTCTACTTTTCTTCCTTTAACATTTCCGGTGAGTTTTCTGGTGTTATTTGGCAAAGTTTGTCAGAGTCAATGGTTATTTACGACTCGATTTCATTTCCTGTATTACTTTGTTTGGTTGTTGAAATAATTTATTGTGTTATTTCTTATTATTTAATTTATTATTTCGTATAATAATATTTGTATTATTATTTTTTCAAGTTTGTTAAATAAATATTTTGAATATAAATTTAAGTTTTACTTAAAAATTGAGGAAATTAATTAAAACCTACAAACAAATTGAGCCAGTGATTGTATTGTATTTTAATTTAACCATTATTTGAATATCTATGTTTCCCAATAGTAATTGGTATTACTGGAATTGCATAGTACATATTGAAATAAAAATAAGATAAATCGAAATGATATGAGTAATGATTATATTTTTTCAGATCAAATCTTTAAAAAATTTACTATTTAAATTCTTGTATTTTTTGAAAAAGATACAGATTTTTTTTTCACAAAACATCTTATATAACATTATTTTGATATCAAATTCAAACTAAATTTTTTTATTGCAGATATATACATGTACATAATATATTTATTCCTAATATATACATTCATATACATATGTTTGATTGCTAAAATTTTCTATTTCAAGTGGTTGAATGGGATCACCGGAATCCTCATCCAAATACATCCGCATGGTAGGTAATCGACACCCAACTGAGACTTGTTAAAATATATTTAGAAACAATATATATATATATATATATATATGACATTGAAATTTGAATACGCAGGTTCATCGTCTGATCGAGGAGTGCATGGTATTAAATATGAGCAAAGAGGAGGCCATGGAAGCTCTCTCCAGAAAAGCAAATATCGATCCCATTGTCACTTCTACAGGTCTGTCGGTCTGTCAGTCTCTCATTTTCAGCACAAACACGTAATCAATAAATATAATTCTAATATATAATTATATTGCAGTGTGGAAGGAGCTGGAAAAAGAAAACAAAGAATTCTTCGAGGGCTACCACAAGAAAATAGCTGATATTCAGAAGACCTCTCAAATCTCTCCTCCTCCTACTTCTTCAACTTCTTCTTCAACGGGAATCAAGCCATAACCATACATACATACATATATATATATATATTTATATGCGTACTACGTACAGTAATAAACCGAGCTCGAACATGGTCGACATGATCGGGCCGGGCTCACTGTGTTTTTCCCACTGGTTTTGCTATTCTACTCTACTTATCTATTCAGTGTTTTTAAAATATGTATATTTAAATCTATATATATAATTAATTATATTCATTAATTTGTGCATTAGGATAACAAATCAATGAAAAAGATAAACGTGCAAAGATTTCGCCTCTTAATTTTCTTTGCGCAGCCTGCGGCTCATAATTTGCATTCAGAACCACGATTAATTATGGCCTGAAGCAGCAATGTTGTCTAGGGTTTAGGGCGTATTAACTTCAAATTGGGCTTTGCAACTTTCTACAAAATGCGGCCCAACTCATAATTACTCATTGGGCTTTGGTTTTCATTTGGCCCATTGTAAATATTACAAAACCGTTAGGGCTTCTTGGGGCCCAACATGAGTGGGACCTTGTGAGCCACGTGGCGGCGTGGTATTTTAATTTGTAACCCATTATCAATCCAACAGTTTAATTTCAAAAAAAATATATATTATATATCGTTTTATTAAAACAATAAACAGTGAATATGGTATGGGTAGATGACATCGATAATTATTACAATCAATGCTACCCTACCGTTACGTTAAGTGTTATGTGCCAAAGAAGCAAACCCACATTTGAATTTGGATCCATTTGGTGAAGTTTTTTTAATGGTGTCTTTCATTAATTGTAGTAATTTATTACAATAATATTAGACAAAGCTGGTTCATTTTCGACTTACCTTATTAATCATCTGTCAATATCATTAACCTACGATATGATCATTTTTATCCAAGCGTGGCGTTATCTGATTCAATCAGCACCGTCAATTTCACGAACGGTCGGGATTCGTAGGGGACCTCGGGTCCCGGAGTTGCGAGTAGTTGGTAGGTTTCTAGCTGATGGTGCAGTCACAGTGAATCGTTATAGCAGCTATATATAGCCTGAGCCTCCCTCCAGTCTCGAGTTAGGCTTTGGATATTTCAAATTCCATTTCAAAAACTACCCTTCAACCGTCATTAATGGCCGCTTCCTTGCTCACGCTACTCTCTCCTTCACTCTGTGTAAGTGTACTGCAATTGAAACTAGTTTTTGTTTTTTTCCAGTTACTTTTCATTTGGCTGCTTCTGTAGTACAGACTTGTAGCCTAGTAGTTTTTCTTGGTTGTGATTTGCTAATGAATGTGTGGATGTTTTGTCATGGCTGCAGTTGTATGTACAGGCACAGTATTTATATCTTTAGAATCTGGTTGAAGATCTGCTCATGGAGATTAATTTTTGCTTTATTTGTTGATGTGCAGGTGTTTGAATTTAGCTGGAAATGAGCAAAAGCACGAATCGCGACGGTTTTCGAGGTGGCGTGTCGTTTTATGTAATTACAGTTTCTTTTCTTCGCTCCTTTGTTCTTCGGATGCTCTGTGCTCTTTTCGGAAAAAGAGAATTTGTCTTTTTCTTTTTGAATGTATAAGTCGTCGCCATCTTTTAGGTACTATTTTTTCGCCGTTGCTGTCTGCGTAGTTTGAATTCTCGAGAAAGAACATGGAAAGAGCTCGGCACAGGAGATCGAAAAGCATTTCTGCCATAGAAGGTAATTTATAACTAAGTCTCGATCAAGTTTAGACACCATGATCATATGGTGTACTCCATGGTAACCGCATTTTGCTCTTTTGAAGTTTAACTCTCTGTTTGTTGTGTTGCGACATCTGATTCGAATACTTGTTGTTTGAAGATTCTATAGAAAAAAGTTGAATTATGTGTGTAAGTTCGGTAAAGTGTTTGGCTAGTAGAACGAAAGAAACTTCTCTGTAGTAGATTAGTATGACATCCATTGATTATGATTGTAGATTTGTAGTTGCTGAGCCTTTTCTCCATTGAGGAGTTGCACTAGCATTCTTCTGCAGCTGTCATCCAGTTATTCTTCTCCAACTTTCTGAATGATTTTTCAAACGTAGTGGTAATGTAATATGTATTGAATAGCATAGATTATATTGTTGAGTGTGTTTGTTTTTGTTTTTTAACTTCATCGTGCTAGAATCATTGAGTAGATTTTTTCACTAGAATCTAGTGTTTGTCTGGAAGTATGCGGCCCTGGGCCCTGGCCGTGATTCACGATGATTAGGATTCACTATTTTCCTTCTACTTTTCCATGAGTTTAATTTCTGCATAGGCATGTCTAGCAACAGATGTATTTATACTTTGAACGGCGATTAAAGCCTTTCTTTGAACTTTTGACCAGGAACTCGGAAGGTGGAGCAACACAAAACAAAATCAAGAATATCCACCGACTCTCGATCTCATATTGATAAAAGCAATTGGGATGACACGGTTTGTGATTCCCCGTCGTCTAGCTACAATTCAAAAATGCATGCTTCCATTTTGTTGACTGTTTTCTCCATCCTACAGTCGCTCTGAAATTTGATGGTTTTCATTTTGATTTTTTATTTCGTCTCAGCAGGTAATGCTTGATTTCGGGCGGAGATCTGTTGGACGAGTAACGGGAATACCAATGAAGAAGTTGCTGGCAGAAGAAATGTCAAAGAAAGTTGAGTCAAAGAGACAAAAACCAAGTATTATTGCCAGATTGATGGGCCTTGAAGTGATGCCACCACCATGTCACAATCGTAAACAGCAAAAACTGTCGCAGGGCACTCGGCAAAAGGGGAATATTGCTAACCTCCAAAAAGTTCGACCAGTGCATGATGGTCTATTGAGCAAGAGAAGTTCATTTGATCAACAAGAATTCAAGGATGTTTATGAAGATCTGGAAGCATCACATCATGTGAATAGGCGTTGTTCTTCTAGGCGGCATGAAAGTTCCATTCAAGCAAAACCTGAAGTCTCACTCATTGAGCCGGAAGTTTCTGACATAGAGAATTTCTCAGCAGATGAAAACCTTCAGGATTCAACAATGTTGGATGCTACTTCAGAGATGGCGGACTCCAGCAATGGCTTATTGCTGAAATTTCTCACGGAACCAGATTACTTGCTTATGAACCATTTGCATGATCTGGAAGTTGATTCTGGCAGTTCTCTTCTCAATCAAATGGCCGTTTTGAAGCCACTAAATTCTGAGACATATGGAAGCAAGGCAAAACCCTGGAGACCTCGGGAAGATACTTGGACAAAACACCATGTTGTGAAACGTGAAGATAAACTTTTGCTTGAATCACTGAATCGACGCAAAGCTCGTGCTTCTTGCCAGTTTTCAAGGTTTCATAAAGATGAGATCAAAAATCAAGTTCCTACAAAGGTAGTCCTTCTTAAGCCAAACCCGGGGAAGATGAAGGCATCTGGCTCATCACTCAATCCCCCACATGGTTATCCGCTCACCTGCAAGAAAGATTCGCATGGTGTTGGATTCTCAATACCCATCTCTACAAATGCAAGAGACATAGCTAGGGAAATAACAATGAGGATGAAAAATGGTTTTGACGGGTCAGGGAATGCCGACACCATGTCTGTTGGGTTCAACGGATATGTAGGAGATGAGAGCTCATATGATGCCACTGATAGTGATTCTGAAAGTGATTCACAACTGTATAAACTACCATCCAGCAAGTCCTTCAATGGTGGTAGTTTGTGCAGAAATCTATCTCCTCGTCGAGGCGAATCATCTATAAATAAGGAAGCAAAGAAGCGACTGTCTGAGAGGTGGAAGATGAGTAAAAACTATCAGGATTTAGAAATGCATAACAAGGGACATACATTACTTGAAAAACTGGCCTCACCTGACAGAAAAACAAGGGCAAGTCTTGGAGGCCCAAGCTATAGAGTTGGTAACACTAGTAGCTCTGCAAAATGGGATGGTTCTTCAGGCACCATCAGTCCTAGAGACGGGGAGAAGGATAAACTAATGAAAAAAAATTCAAGAGCAAGATCCCTCCCTCCCCTCATTGCAGGGAGAAGTCCTTGCAGAAGCACCACTCGTGCTGAATTGCCTGAAGATCAACCAGTGATCCACAGTAGGAGTAAGGCTGTCAAAGGAAAACTCAGTAATAAAGAATATAGCACAAATAGAGATTCAAAATCCAAGAGTAGGAATCATCATTCAGATCAACATGTATTCATTAACAGGACAAGCTCATATTCAGAAGCCAGTTTTGAGATTCAAATGGAGGCGACCACAAAAGACTTAGCTGAAGAGCATTCTATCATTCATATGGCTGCAGGGGAAGAAGACATGCTTCAAAGTTGGGCATCCGATGTAATGATGATTGCTGAATCTGAAAGCTTGAATTCGAACTTGAATGTAGACGATGAAAAGTTTCGTACTGATGACTTGGAGAACTCCCCGCTTCAGGTTTGGTTCCTTCAGCATGTCATGTTAATACACGTCCTTCCTTACTTTCTAGATAAATCACAGTTTGAATGCTTTGAGCCTTAAGTACAAGAGGCACCACTTCACCGTGATGCTGTATCTAATGAATGTTTATTTGTAATGTTTTCAGGAACTTCCCAAGGAACTACCTGAACAATGTTCCCCTTTCTCACAACGCTTAGGAACTGAGCCAGCTCCTTCTGATAGCTCCAAGGACGCCGATAATAGCAGTCCTGTTTCAGTCCTCGATGACCCTTTTACCACTGAAGATATACCGTCTTATGAAAGTTTTGAAAGAGTCAGTGATGAACTTCATGGTAAGCAAAAGTTACTCTTGACCATAATATTCTTCTCTAGGACATACTAGGTGATGATATTCACGTTGTTTAAGCCTCACTTAGCTTGATTCTTCCTAACATGTCCACTTGGTTTTCCCCTCCTAGAGCTCCGAATTCAACTGCAGCTCCTCAAATCAGAGTCCGGCGAATGCAGCGATGCCTCGACCAATATCTTTCCCATTGAGGAACAAACCACACAATCCTCTTCAGTTGCCTTTGATGGAAATCCAGCACCGGGAGCTAAAGGCTGGGAAATTCCTTACACCGTAGATGTGCTAATCAGTGCAGGTCTTCAAGATCTCGAATTCAACATGCTTAGAACAGCATGGCACTCCCCAGACTGCCCCTTGGACCCTGACTTGTTCGACGCCCTCGAGAAAAAATACAAGAATGACACAGGTGAAATGAGGTCAGAAAGAAGACTGCTCTACGACAGAATAAATTCAGCCCTGTTGGAGATCTTCGACGAAGAGGTCGACAAGCTGTGCCACTGGGGGATGCCTAAGCTAGGAATGAGTTTAAAGAGGAAAGGAGTTGGAGTTGTTTTGGAGAAAATAATGAAGAAGGTGGAATGTGCAGCAAAGTTGGAGGACATATCAATTGTGCAGCAGCAGCAGTGGGAAGAATCAAGAGAATGCAATGGAGAAATTGAGGTAATAACAATAGGTAATGAAATTGAGGATATGTTGATTGATGAGATTGTTACACAGTTTGTGGATTACTTGCACTAAATGAAAGATGAGTAGTTTTATTAGGTGGTTCACATGAAACAAGTTATAAAAATTTTAAAAATATTTCGAGTATCACTATTAAAATAAAACAATTTATCTTTGTTCAATTTGCTTCATTAGAAGATAGGGAAAATTGAATGAATGCATCTTAGACTTAATAGGCTTCTCAATCTTTTCGAACCTCTCATACTTAATGATTTACGACAAAATTGAATCCTCATAAACTGATTTGATCAAATACAATGTGTATGCAAAGTTGAATAAATCGGCTTAAATAATGGTGAAATTTAATTCAAGAAAATAAAATTTGAAATATCTTGAAATTGATTTTTAGGTGAGTAATGCTGAGCCTAATATTCTGTCTAAGCTTTTTCCTTTTTATTTCACATGGTCTTCGGGATTGAATTTGGATCACTAGCCTGAAAAAGAGGTGGCAAGAATTGTTGTAGGAGTACATGAGTGCCAGCGACCTACATGTTTGCTGCCTAACACAATCAAAATAAACTTTTTTCTTGAACTTAGTTTTTAGATGATATAATTATTATTATTTTTTTTTTTTTTCTAAAAAATGAAAAATGAACGTTGAATACAATAAGTTTGAAAAAAAATATATATATTCTTCTCTATTTCGGAAAATTATGTACATTTGTTTGAATATGAAAATTAAATGATAATGATATTTTAATATTAAAATTAGATAAATAAAAAGTAAAATAATATACTATTATAAATTTATTAAAAATTGATAAAAAAATAATATATTAAATAAACAAAATAGTGACAAACTAATTATTATTTATTTTCTTTCATATCTCATATTTATGTTGCTTCTTTTATTCGTTCATATCTCATGTGTTCTATTTTGTTTTTTTTTTAAAAATATATTTTAATCATATTTTAATTTTTAAAATTTATAAATTTTAATTAAATTAATTAATTATTTTAATTTTAATTTACTCTCTACGTCTCATAAATATTATCATTTTCGTTTCAAAACAATATTATTATTTCTTTGTTAAAAACGCATATAATTACATTATAATTTCAACAATGCCATTACAAATATTTATACAAAACAACAAAATTGTAGTATATATGTCCTTTTAGTCTTATTTGTATTATACATAGGTATAATATTAATATACAAAAAAAATTCAATTCCAGAAAAGTAAACTACAATTTTTTAAATGGGTCAAAAGGAGTATAATTATTTGTATCATCATATACTTATTTTTATTAATATATTTTATTATTTTCCAATAACATCACTCTTATATGTTGGCGTCTATTGTAATTACAAAATAAAATATTTTTATTTTGTTGTAATTAATTTTTATTAATATATTTTTAATTATTTACTAATTGTACTATTCATATATTACTATGTCTGTTTGTGACAAGCGGTATGGAGCGAAAAGAGTATTTTATTACAGAGTAAATAAAATTAATGATTATAAATGAATTTATAACTAAATTCAATTGACGAAAAAAATAATAATACTATAATTTTAACTGTAAAAAAATATTTAATTATATTTAGCCCCAAGCAATGGAAATATTTTGAATTTATGTGACAATTAAATAATAATAATATTATATTGATACTAATGTTTTAAAAGACTAAAAATATTTAAATAGATAAAAATAATAAAATAAAATTATTATTTTTAAGACGGGAGGAACATATTATTATAAAATTAATAAAGATAAAAAAGCTAAGAAAATTATTGCCTAAATACTGACCCATTCACTTTTTCTAGGATTATTTTCTTAAAGGATTATTATATTTAACACTACTATATAGTAACAAAATTATTTTTTAAAAGAAAAAAGAGAGAAACGATGTGTGTTTTGGGGTTTGAATTTTGAATTAAGATTTGCACAATAAAAAAATTGAATTTGAATAATTGTATAATGTGATATAAATTGATATTGATGTGATATTTTGAATGTAAAATTGATTTTTAAGTATAATATAAAAAATAAAAAATAAGTATTTGATTTAATATTTTTGGGAAAAAAAAAAAAAGATGAATATTGTATTTAGAATTCATTCCCCCAAACAAAACCCATCACCGTCTTCTTATAAAGTCAAATTAATTACTTTATTCCGTCAGACCTGGCTTGCAAGGTATTAGGTTCGGCGAGGGGTTTACCTAGTGCGTAATTTCGGATAGTGGTTGCGGATTCTCATGTCATCCAAAAAAAATAAAATTACTTTATTTAAAATAATAATAATAATTACTTCATCGTTATGCAAATGTGAGCTTATTTGACCGGACATGAGTTTTAATAAAAATGAGTAATAATTATTACTTTTTTATTTTATAGTAAAAATGTACAAAAATATAATAATTTTTTACTTAAAAAAAACAAAAATATTTTTTAATGACAACTTAAAAAAAAAAGATTTAAATAACCGCTGAACTAGATTTAAATGACGGATGAAGTACTTTCCAAAATGCTTACCCATTCATTTACAAAATGGGAAAACATAAAAAGGAAAATGTTAAAAATCATTCATATAATCAATGAATGACTTTCCATATTGCTTAGATATAATCCTCACCCATTCATTTAATATATTTTAAAAAGTGTCACTAATATCACATAATTACTGTCCGATTTTCTTAATCCCCATCCATTCATTTATACAAATGATATAAATAAATAAATAAAAATGTAATCCCCATCCATTCATTTATACAAATGATATAAATAAAAATGATTACATTCCATATTTCTTAAACCCGACTTTAATGTAATCCTATCACGCAGTCGCGTTTCCTAATTTGAATTTTATTTCCAGAACAGAAAGCGTGATTTTGCCTTAACGTTCGCCTCCCCTTCTCTATTTAACCCAACGCCGCCGAGTGTTGTTTTCATACACAAACAGAAATGGAGAAATCAATCTTCCTCAGTCTCCTGCTATCAATTGTCATTCTAGGGTTTGCTCGACACACAGTTGTCGGACGCGAAATTGTCGCCGGAAATCTTCCGCCGTCCGGTCCCTCTAACCGTTCTTCCGACCCTCCACCCCCTCCGCCGCACCGTGAAATCGCCGCCGTTGACGAAGAATTAACCTTCGGGAAGCTTCCGAGGAACGTAGCTATTTCGCCGTCCGGTCCGTCGAACCGTACTTCCGACACGCCGCCCCCACCTCCGCCGCACCGTGAAATCGCCGCCGTTGATGAGAAGTTAACCTTCGGGAAGCTTCCGAGGAACGTACCTATTCCGCCGTCCGGTCCGTCGAACCGTACATCAAGCAGTCCACCTAGTCCTCGACCGCCGCATCGTGAAATGTGATTAGTTAGGTCGAGGCAGAATTAGTTAGTTGTATCGTCTTCTTGCTACTTGTGGGAAATCCATCCATTATCTATACACAAAATAAATTCTAGCTCTGTTAACAGTAATTTTTTAATTATTAGTGGTTTTTTTTTTTTTTTTTTTTTTTTTAAATTTGAGAAAAATTTGATTTGAATTTTATATTAAAATAATATATGATAAAATATTTTGTAGACAAAAGAAAAAAAATGCACTATTTTTAGAATTTTATATTTCAATAAAATGACAAATTGATTCCTTACAATCAAAGAAAAAACGTGTTCCTTATATTAACACAAGTGTAGGTCAAGAAATAAAAACTAAAACTATATAATACAAATAAATTTATATTATGTCATTCACACAAAGAATGTCATGTTTTTTTTTATAGAAATTTATATTAATCAAATCTACTATATACTACTCTAAAAAATTGGAATTGAATCTACATCATTCTCCTTCGAATGAACTTTATGGGTTTAATACAGTCTTGTCTGAGAGTATCCCTTTGACAAAATACAGGTTAAACTTCTCCTTCTACTATTGTTTCTCATTTAATTCCAAAGTTTTCATATAAGTGGCAGAAGCTACTTTGTGTATTCGGGCCTAGGTCTTTTACATGATTTGGGTTCTTTTATTTTTTTTTTTGAGTTTTTAATTTTTTAACTATGTGTTTCATATAAGGCTTGTAGTCTTTACTTGTTATTTTTTATGTTAAATTTATTTAAAGTTTAAAAAAAAAAAGAGAAACAAGAAAAAAAGGGTGAAGACACAAAATCTCCAATCATACCTAAGTATGGACCAATACACCAATCTAACTCGTATCCCTGGCATAAAATGCATGGACAGTCTCCCGCAACAATCTTGACATATGCATGGGATAGGCTGCAAAGTTCTTGGGCCTTGGTCATAAATTACTTTCGAAATTTAATTTCTTAAAATCCCCACCCATATTCATTTATAAAAATGAAAAAATATATATATATATATAGTAAAAATATATAATCATAATAATAATGTAATAATCTTCATATAATATCAAACAGTTACATTTCACAGATATTGCTTAAAATCCGATTTTAATGTAATAATCTTATATTGCTAAATAGCACGACTTTGCATTAGCGTCCACCTCTCTATTTAACCCAACGCTAGAGTATTGTTTTCATACACACAGAAATTACAGACATGGAGAATTCAATCTTCCTCAGTCTCTTGCTATCTATTGTCCTTCTAGGGTTTCCTCCACACACAGTTGTCGGACGCGACCTTGTGTTCGAGAAGCTTCCGCACGTGCCTATTCCCCGGTCCGGCCCATCGAACCGTACATCAGACACTCCGCCCCCTCCTCCGCCTCATCAAACCGACGGTTTTCTACCTCCACATCTTACGCCGACTTTCCCGCCGCCGCACCGTGAAATCGCCGCCGCTGACGAAGAGTTGACCTTCGAGAAGCTTCCTAAGGGACGTACGCCGCGTTCCGGTCCATCGAACCGTACATCCGACACTCCACCCCCTCCTCCACCTCGTGAAACCGAGGGTTTTCTACCGGTTCCGCATCTTCCGCCGCGTCCTCCACCGCCGCATCCCGAAATTTGATTAACTTGGTGGAGGGAAAATTACTTGTATCGTTTAATAGTTATGGGAAATTATCCGTCTCCATAATCAATATATAAATAAATTCTCTGGAGTCGGTTGAAATAGTTTTTTAATATTAATTAAATAATTACTGTATTTCCATTAACAAATTTTTTTTATATCAATTATTCAAATTTATATTTGTTTCTCCAAGATTATTTTAAAAATAGGAATCAATATTTATGATTAAAAAAATTTAGAATATGTGTTTAAATATTTTTAGGATTGTAATTTAATTAAATATATAAAATATTTTAGTATGTCAAGAAAAGTTGAACCGTTTGAAATTTGAATTATACACAATGGGTGTTTCTACGACTTTCTAGCCTACACTTCTCTCGTAAGTTAGGTCAGTCGAACGCTGCATGTTCACACCCTCCATGTTTTAGAAGATTTGTTTTTTTTTTTTAGTGAATAATAAAATTTGGATAAAAAGTTACAAACAAATAGAGCCTTAATTGGGATTTGATGTTAATTTGATTAGAAATAATTCATGCATTTTGGTCTGATTCACATATCGGACTCGCGGCCCATTTGGAAGATGGCCCTAACTGCGATCAGGTTTCTCCTAGATCGAATTCTTTCCATTCATCTTTAGTTAAAAATCTGACCTATGTCGTGAATGTTCCATATATGTAATATAAACAAAATTTGTATGCAACCCTATACATACATAAAGATGATTAAAGAACAAAACTCTAAGGATGTATTTGGTTGTTGGTTGAAATTGTAATTACAAAGTTATATTCGATAAAATTTATATTTACTTTATAATGCAATATATAATTAAAAAATTATATCGAAATAAAATACTTCATCCGTCTCGTAACAAAGTATTCATTTTTTTTTCATTTTAGTCTGTTCCATAACAAACTATTCATTTTTTTTTTGTAGACACGGTATATTTTAGGAGGGGTGTAATTAGTAGATAATTAAGAATGTGTGAAAATAATTATCCTATATAATTAAAATTAAGATAACTAATTAGTTTAATTAAAATTAAAAATTTAAAATAAGATTAAAGTGTGTAATCATTTTCTAAAAGAGAAAAGTGACATGGTACGTGGGACGGACAGAAACGGCAACGTGAACATGGTATCTGGGACGACAAATGTCATTATCTTTATATCACTTATACTAATAAGGTTATTTTAGTTATTTCTACTTTATTTCTATTATATTCAAATATAACACTAATATTTCTAAAACTGCGTGAAAAAGCAAATAAATATTTAGTCATGGGACTAAGAGAGTAACAAATTAGTTCATTCCAATAAAATTACACTTTTTCTTATTAATTAACACAAGCCAAGGTCAATTAATACAGACCAAAACTATATAATACAAATAAATTAAGATTTCATTACCATTGTTATTATCTAATGATTACTTTCGAAAATTTCTTAAATCCCCACCCATTCATTTATAGAAACGAAAAAAAATAAACACAACAATGTAATAATCTTCACAATATATCAAACGATTACATTTCATATTGATTAAACCCGACTTTAACGTAATCGCATTCGCTAAATTTGATCTCATTACCCAACAGAAAAAGCACGACTTTGCGTTAACGATCACCTTCTCCTCTATTTAAGCCAACGCCCGCCGAGTGTTGTTTTTCATACACACAGAAATTACAGACATGGAGAATTCAATCTTCCTCAGTCTCCTGCTATCATTTGTCATTCTAGGGTTTGCTCGACACACAGTTGTCGGACGCGACCTTGTGTTCGGGAAGCTTCCGCACGTGCCTTTCCCCCGGTCCGGTCCATCGGACACTCCTCCGCCGCATCGTGAAATCTCCACCGTTGATGAAGAGTTAATCTTCGGGAAGCTTCCGCACGTGCCTATTCCACGGTCCGGTCCGTCGAACCGTACATCGGACAGTCCACCTCCTCCGCCGCCGCACCGTGAAATCGCCGCCGTTGATGAAGAGTTTACGTTCGGTAGGCTTCCGCGGTACGTACCTATTACGCCGACCGGACCGTCGAACCGTTCAAATGCCCCGCACAATCCTCAACCGCCGCATCTTGAAATGTGATTTAAGTAGGTGGAGGGAGAATTATTTGTATCGTTTACTAGCTGTGGGAAATTCATCCATAATCAGTACACGAATAATTAAATTCTAGACTCTGTTGTAATCATTTTTATCGTATTGCATTGATTTAATAATAATTTCTTTTAACAAAAAATTTATATTAAATATTCTGTTATATATATATATATATTTCAAATTTTCTAAGAATTTAATGTTTTAAGAAATTAATACATTATTTTAAAAAATTTACTACAATAAGTGATTTAAAAAAAAAAAAAAAACAGCATAACAATATGTATTTCTTTATTATTATTTTTTTTTTTGTCCCAATAGAAATATTATTTTTATTATTTTTGTGAGAAAAAAATAACTATGCCAAATTGCGGCAAAATAATTAGGATTTCAATATAAGTAATAATTATTTAATCAAAAGTTACGAAAAGAATATATGGAATGACATCCGATATAATTCCAACAAATCATATGGAGTTACTAAGGGTGTGTTTGTTTGGGGGTTTGGATTTTGAGTTGGGATTTAAATAGTAAAAATTTTGAATTTGAATAGTTGTATGATGTGATATAAATATGTGCTAATGTGATGTTTTGAATGTAAAATTGATTTTTAGAATAATATAAAAAATAAAAAATAAGTGTTTGATTTGATATTTTTGGGAGAAAAATTTTGGATGAATAGTAGAATTTTGTGCAAATCCATCAAACGAACACACCCTAAATAAATACGCTTTTCATTAAGTTCGGCAAATTTGTTAGTCCAAAATCATTACAAACACAATTAGAGTGTGTTCGGTTGTAGTTTGAATTAATTTAAAATGAAGTATTTTAAATATTTGTTTAAATAATATTTTAATATGATATTTTATAAAAGGAAACACTATTATAAAACTTTGTTAAAATTGTAGCAAAAATATTGCGGTTTCATAATATATAAATTGTTAACTATTTACTAAAAAATTATGAAAAAATATAGGGAACAATTTCTGAAAAAATTTAAACAGGTTACCTTATAATTATTAAAGACTTATCACACCAACTTAGTTGTCTACTTTAAAATATTTATTTTTATATTTTAACTAATAAATATTATTGGTCATAAATTTATTTATTAACAATATATACAAATTTATTTAATAATATATCATTATAAATTTTTAACTTAAATATTGATCTTGTCTATTTAGGGTGTGTTTGTTTGAGAGATTTTTCCAAATTTTTATTATTTATCAAATTTTTGTCCATAAAAAACATCAAATCAAATATTTATTTTTTATATTATACTAAAAATTAATTTTACATTCAAAATATAATATGAACACTTATTTAATTTATATCATACAACTATTTTAATTCAAAATTTTTACTATTTAAATTCTAACTAAAAATTTAAATCCCTAGACAAACACACCCTTGCTATAATGCGGCCGATTGATGGAAAAGTGAATCAAAAAGTAGGTTCTTATACATTTTTTTTCTTCTTATATATATATAAAAAAAAAAAACACAAAAACAAAAATAAAATACAATTTTCCAATTCGAATTGGAATTGATTTGACAATTTTGCCTTGGAAATCAGGAAGCTAGTTCCATTGTTGTCTTCGTATATGAGTATGTTTCTTTACCCAAATTTTTTAAATTTTATTATTTGAATTTTATATTTTTTTTAAAAAAATATATTTTTTCTTCTCCCTAAGCATCTTATATATACATATCACGTACTCCCATTTGCTAAATTAGATTTCACAACCCTAACAGAAAGCACGACTTTGCGTTAACGTTCGCCTCCTCCTCCTCCTCCTCTATTTAAGCCAAAACCGAGTCTTGTTTTTTCATACACACACAAACAGAAACGGAGAAATCAATCTTCCTCTGTCTCCTGCTATCAATTGTGATTCTAGGGTTTGCTCGAACAGTTGTCTGACGAGACCTTGTGTTCGGGAAGCTTCCGAGGAGCGTACCTATTCCGCCTACCAGTCCATCGAACCGTACATCAGACAGTCCTCCGCCGCACCGTGAAATCGCCGCCGTTGAAGAAGATTTGACCTTCGGGAAGCTTCCGAGGAACGTACCTATTCCGCCGTCGGGTCCGTCGAACCGTACATCAAGCAGTCCACCTACTCCTAAACCGCCGCATCGTGAAATGTGATTAATTGGATCGACGAATAATTAGTTGTTCGTCTACTAGTTGTAGGAAATCCATTCATAATCAAAACACAAATCAATTCTGGACTCTGTTATAATCATTTTTTACTTACATTAATTAAACAATTATTTGTTTAACAAAAAAATTATACTATTAAATATTGTGTGTGTGTTTATTTTATTATTATTATATTTCAAATTTTCTAAACATTTAAAATTTTAAGAAATTAATATATTTTAAAAAAATCTAACACAATCAAGTGGATGTTTGATATAGAAAAAAAAATTACATATAAAACAAATTCAGTAAAAAATAAAAAAATTAAGTTTTTATTTGGTATAGATAATTTAGTTTAAGAAATATAAAAGTAAATAGAGGAATCTAGATGGATCGATAAAGAAGAAATAATTAATCCGGTAAAGTATAATTTTAACAAATGAAAATTCATTTATAATTAATTAAAATTAATATTGTTACAAATACACTTGTCATTGACCTAATTAACGTTATTATTACTTTGTAATAAAAAATAATGATCTAGTGTGATTCTCATTTTTTAAAATAATAAACAATTAAAAACTGATTTTTGTGTATATATGTGGATAAAATTTTAAATATGCATATGTCCCCACATAAAATAATACAACTAATATACCATATTGTTCTTTCTAATTACTCACGATAGATATAAAAATATACTTTCTATATATAATTACTTCCATTTAAATTATTGCACATGTATATATATATATATTCAATTATAAACATATATAATTAGAAATAGAAAATAAATTGTTTTATTCATTTACTTTAATAATTAAGTACATCCTTAATTTTAGTTTTTACTATTAGCAGCCGTTTCTTCACCATGCCGTCGCCGATCCCGTGCCGGTGAACTGATCCGGATCCGGATTCAAATGGATTCATCGGCCGCCTGCTTTAAGATAGCTTCCCGACCGCCGCCGGCGGGGGTAAACTTGGACCGGAGGGCGGAACCGGGCCTTTCGGCAGTTTACCGAACAATATTTCCGGCTGATCGAAGGCGGATTCATGGAACCGGTTAGGCGACGAAGGCGGTGGGTCCCGACTCGGACCGGAAGGGGGAACAGGTCCCCTGGGGAGTTTTCCGAATACGACTTTGGAGCTTGAGACGACGTCGTCTGCTTGCCCTAAAACCGCCGCTGATAGCGCAAGGACAAGGCCGATCACGAGGATTTTTGTTGTTTTCATTTTTACGAAGTATATTTTTTAGGATTTTTATTTTTTGTTGTGATTTCTTTAGACTTTATTTATAAGAAAAAAGTTAAATGCCACGTTTTCATTTTTTAAAATATTTATTATATTTACCTAATTCTTAAATAATACTTAACTGCTGTAATTAAGAAAGTTATTTATAATATTTAAATTTTATAAGGTTAAAAATAGATTCATTAATTATATTAATTCTTTAATTATCATCTTTTATGAATATATCATAATAATTAAAGTATTTTTTTTAATAAACTATACAGTAAAATTCATATGGGTGTGTTTGTTTGAGGGTTTGGATTTTGAGTTGGGATTTTAACAGTAAAAATTTTGAATTTGAATAGTTGTATGATGTGATATAAATAGATATTGATGTGATATTTTGAATGTAAAATTGATTTTTAGTATAATATAAAAAATGAAAAATGGGTGTTTGATTTGATATTTTTGAGGAAAAAAATGGATGAATACTGTAAATCCAATCCAATCCCCCAAACAAACACACCCATAATATATTTTGAATTAAGATAATATAATACATATAATATTTATAATTCTAATTAAACTTTTTCATATTTATTTAATATTCTTATAATATAGATATATATATACAGAATTAAGTTATGACCATACGGACTTATATTAGTATACAAAATTTATATTAATAATATTATGTCATTTTAAGATATAAAATTATATATATAAAAAGTTATTGTATAAATATAATACTATTTAAAGAATATGATAGAAATTTGTTTGATTGTAAATTATTTTCTCTTTCTTTTTTTTTAAAAAAAAATTAGATTTGTGTAAGTATTTTTATTGGTCATTACAACAAAACAAACCCTTTCTTTATAATTATTTAAACAAACAAAGATTGATTATATATATACAAATTTAACCTTAATTTAAAACACTGCAAAAAAAAAAAAAAAAAAAAAAACCGTGAAATCCAATAAAAAAATATATAATAAATAATACTCCCTCTGTCCCAAACAAGGTCCAACATTTATTTTTAGCACCGGTTTTTAGGTGGACAATATTAAGTAGGATAATTTAGAGATTAGGTGATGTGACAGAGAGAGAAATATATATTTTATTTTTTTTATTTGGATGATGTGAGGGGATAAAGTGTGGATAGAGATTAAGCATAATTAATTATTTTTTATTTTGAAAATGTTACAAGGAGGGAGTAATAAACTATACAATTAATAAATAAGCATAATTTTTAAAAGTGTAAAAGCAAATTTGACCAAGTATATTTTCATCGTGTGTAGTTGAAACAATGATACATCTTAAATAATGTAGGGTTTGTTTACACTATCAGCACCCAATCATCTTCCTTGTTTAGATAAAATTTTAAAGATATTTGAAATTTTGTAAATGAATAGTTGTTCTAATGTTTTTAAATTTGAAATATGCTTTAAATACCTGGTTTGACGCAACAAAAAATTATTTTAAACAAGTTCCCGGATATAGTGCGAGCTGAACTCTTAACGTCAACCTTATACTTTTACTATTCATTACAATAAACAATTTCTTTATATACCAATTTAATATTTCTTTATTATGAAAACATGCATGACCAAAACCAAAGACACGATCTTTGAAATACAAAAATGGAAAGCAAATTTGACCGCTTAATAACCTTAATTCCTCAAATATATATATATATAATATTAATTATTATAAACATAAGTCAAGATAAGTCTTTCGAAAAATTAGCTTCAGAATTTAAAAGAAATCCGAAGCTATCTTCTAAAAGTTCCGAAATGTGTCTCGGATAGCAGTCCGAAGAGTAAAACTCGTTGCCATTTAAGTGGCCTCCGAAAAATAGTTCGAAATTTTCGAGACCTGATCCAAAGTTATATCCAATAAAGGGGGAGTGCAATATATATCCATTAGTGGCTATGGCGGACCGAGCTGCTTATAGAGCTCCTTGTAAGCGAGATAAAGGACACATTCCTTTGGCCCAGTTCGATGATTTCCCGTATGCTTGCAGAAGTACTTCAAGTGGACGAGTTTGCAGCAGCCGAGCATCTGTCCGAGGAGAAGGAACAGCCAATTGATGGCTTTTTTCTTGTCCACCGGAGCAGACGCCATACAGTTTTTCTGGTTGCACGTCACACAGTGGGGCAGGATCGGATTCTTCCACTAAAAACTTCTTTTTTTTTTATTTTTTATGTAAATTACATAAATTGTAACAGTGTCGATTTTTTTTTAAATTTATTTATTCCAAGTACAAATCAAAAATACAATTGAAAAGTAATATTTACTTTTGCTACAAAATTTAATAATAGTATTTTAATTATAGCGAAAAATTAAAATTAAAATTTTTTTTACATAAAAATAATGATATAACAATAAAATAGAAATATTTATATAAAAAGTAAATCTATAATAACTAAAAAAGAATTAGGTATTTGTAATTGCATGACTTATATATTTATGAATGGAAGCAGTAATAATATTTAAATCAAAATTTAACTAAAAAAAACTCAATTTATTTTTTTTTTTTTTCAAAAAAACACATTATTACACTGAGAACTTTCTATAACTATTGTTGAGATTCGCTATTGATTTTCAACGGTCGTCCATATATTCAAGTTTGTAGAATTTTGTTAAAATTTTACTATTCATCTCATTTTTTTCCCCCAAAAATATCAAATTAAATACCTATTTTTTATTTTTTATATTATACTAAAAATTAATTTTACATTCAAAACATCACATCAATACCTATTTATATCACATCATACAACTATTCAAATTCAAAATTTTTACTGTTCAAATCTCAACTCAAAATCCAAACCCCCAAACAAACACACCCTTATAAGGATGTATTAAAATGGTTGTGTTATATATATATATATAATTATAGACCTTTAGCTATTATTATTTTAATTTTTCTTAAAAAAAAAACACATTATTACACTGAAAACTATCTTTCTAGAACTATTGTTAAGATTTGCTATTGATTTTGAACTCCGTAGTTCATATATTCAAGTTTTTAAAATATTTTATAAGGATGTATCAAAATGATTTTGTTTTATATAGATAATTACAGACTTTTTTGCTATTATTATTTTTTTAAAACCCTTGATTTATCGGAATTTCATTTTATAAAAGTTAAACATATCTATATTTTATAAATATATATATTTATATTTCAAAACACTAAATAAACAAACTCAAAGATATTTAAATAAACAAATATTACGCTTTAGATTGAAGTAAGTTTTTTATATAAAATATAAATCGGTAATATATAAATAATATTCTTAATAAATATTTATATGTTTTAATATTTTTAAAAAATGATATATAATAATAAAAAATAAAATTTTATATAGTATAAATAAATAGTACTATTTTTCATTTATAATTAATATAAAATTAATTTTATAAAAAATAAAATATTTTAATATAAATAAAATATTAAGGAAAAATATAAAAATTTAAATGAGTCCAATATAATATAATATTTAAAAAAATTAAAAGTACCAATTTTAGACTTACACCAATGCCCTTAATTTTTCTATATTTTTTTATTATTATTATTATTATTATTATTATTATTATTTTTATTTTTTTCGCACAGTAATATTGTATTCAATTAATCACATTATATCGTATTAACCCTAAAACTATTCACTTATATTAACCTTGTAACGATAATATTTATTTAAATTTGATTTTGAAATAATATTGAGCGTTGTAGATTGATTACGGTGCATTTTAGAATATATTTTAATATTTCCGGGCTAATAACATAACTACCTTTTAACCTTGTAACGGTAATATTTGTTCAGAATTGATTTTGAAATAATATTGAGTTTTTAATTATGGTATGTTTTAGAACATAGCATATTTGCGTGTTCAAGAAGCATGCCTCAGAATAAAGTATCTGCGGCACTTCTGTCAATACATCATCATCGAAGCAAGAGGGAGCAGCACGCGCTGTTAGGTTCGCTGGGGGTGGCGTTCCTATCCCGGCGGGGCTTGTTTAACCGGTTGGGGGCGTACGATCCTAAGCCATGATGCCCCAAAATTTATATTGATTCCTAGTTTTCATTCCCATGTTCTTCTTCTTCGAAACCCTAATTTCTATTCTCTGATTCTTTGTTCTATTCCCATGTTCTTCCTCGAAGCGCTCTCGTTTACCTGAGGATCGACCAAATTGTATGTTCTACCCTCTCTCCCTTTTAATCTCCTTTTGCATTTATCTTCCGAGGCTGCAAGTAACTTTAATACAGATATGTGGAATCGGATGAGCGGCTTTCTTGGTTTCTTGGAGGGTTAGGGTTTGATGGGATTAAGTGGATTTGGATATTTCAATTTCAAGTTATGGAATTTCAAAGTAAGGGTTGCTCGTGAATATTTTAGACGTTTCTATTTCAAAAATTTCTTGTGCCTTGATCCGATTGTTACAATTAATTTTCATCGGTTAATCTTTTCCTTCTCTTCAGTTTTCTGTTTTTTTTTTTTTTTTCAGAAACATACAGGAAAGAGCGGTTCGACTCTGGCTGTTGTATCAATTGTTGCATTTTATTTCAATTTCAAAAAGGTTTCCACGTTTCCTATGTCGCTCTAAATGTAGTGTTTTCAATTCATCTTCCCCTTTTTTTTTTTATTACAAATGCTTTCTCAATTTTCTTCTCTCTTTTGCTCTTTGAACTCAAACGTCAATTCCTGTTATCAAATCGTGTTTTCCAGTGGATGGTTCCTGCAGTGTGCAACAAAAGAATAAAGATGGCTCATGATGATAGCCAACAGGTATGATATCCTCAGATCAGTAATTGATTTTGAACGCAAACTACTTTGGTAGGAAGTGGAAGTGGCATCCGATGTCTGAGTTTTTGGAATATCAATGTCGCATAACTGTGTGCAGAAATGAGTTGAGTTTGCTGAATTGGCGGCGGAAGGGGATAGGGCTTTAACGGCAGAGATCGCAGAGATCTCAGTGCTGTATGAAAGTAAGTGATTTTATATTCCTTTTTTATTAGAACTATATATTACCTTATGTTATTCTTTATTAGTGTTTTGATTCGTTAATTTCTTCTTTCGTTTTGTTACTTGTTAAAGTGATATGAACAACTCAAAGTTAACAACTGATCACTTTTAAAATATAAATTAGTAACTTTTTATTGAATTTTCAAATTAAAATATGTTGTTTTTTAATTCCTTTGTTATTTTTTCTCTCACATATGAACTTTTTTCTGTTATAGACAATTGCGGATAATGGTTTTCTTTTAAAGCTTACGGGATGGTAAATTGTGTAATTTCACAAATCACTCTTTAAAATGAAAAGAAAAATCTAAACCATCTAGTGATTCTAGGCTACGCACTTGTATTTTTTAGAGGTTATTCTTTCAAACTAGAGGGTGGTGAATTTGGGTGATTCCACAAACCATCTCTTAAAATACAAGGGAAAACCTAAACCTTAAATGTGTTTTTCAAAATAAGTAAATAAATGATTGATTATTGTTTTTTTCCCACAATTACTCTTGCCCGTCAAAGCTAAACAATTGAGGTTTTGATTACTCCCTTACAAGTGTTTTTTCAAAAAAAAAAAAAAAAAATTCTTTTTTTTTTCATACATTACTCGATTTCCATAGCTGAATCGTTATGTTCTAAGTTCCTTCTTCATAGCCAATATAACAATATTATCTTATTTTTGCTGCTTGTATGTTAATATTCAATCTTATTTGAGTGATTCTACACACCATTTCTTAAAGTGAAATGTAAAATCCAAACCTTAAATGTGTTCTTTCATTAAAAAATAAAATTTGATCATTGTTTTCTTTCCCCTAATTACTCTTGCCTGGCTGCCTGTCAAAGCTAAATAATTGAACTTTTTAGAGGTTATCCTTTCAAACTAGAGGAGTGGTGAACTTGGGTGATTCCACACACCATCTCTTTATAATTACTCTTGCCCTTCATGTCAAAGCTAAATAATTGAGATTTTTAGAGGTTATCCTTTCAAACTAGAGGGGTGGTGAATTTGGGTGATTCCACACACCATCTCTTAAAATACGAGGGAAAACCTAAACCTTAAATGTGTTTTTCAAAATAAATAAATAAATGATTGATTATTGTTTTTTTCCCACAATTACTCTTGCCCGTCAAAGCTAAACAATTGAGGTTTTGGTTACTCCATTACATGTGTTTTTTCAAAAAAAAAAAAATATATATTCTTTTTTTTTTTCATGCATTACTCGATTTCCATAGCTGAACCGTTAGGTTCTAAGTTCCTTCTTCATAGCCTATATAACAATACTATCTTATTTTTGCTGCTTGTATGTTAATATTCAATCTTATTTGAGTGATTCCACACACCATTTCTTAAAGTGAAATGTAAAATCCAAACATTAAATATGTTCTTTCATAAAAAAATAAAATTTGATCATTGTTTTCTTTCCCCTAATTACTCTTGCCTGCCTGCCTGTCAAAGCTAAATAATTGAAATTTTTAGAGGTTATCATTTCAAACTAGAGGAGTGGTGAATTTGGGTGATTCTACACACCATCTCTTTATAATTACTCTTGCCCTTCATGTCAAAGCTAAATAATTGAGATTTTTAGAGGTTATCCTTTCAAACTAGAGGGGTGGTGAATTTGGGTGATTCCACACACCATCTCTTAAAATACGAGGGAAAACCTAAACCTTAAATGTGTTTTTCAAAATAAGTAAATAAATGATTGATTATTGTTTTTTTCCCACAATTACTCTTGCCCGTCAAAGCTAAACAATTGAGGTTTTGGTTACTCCATTACATCTATTTTTTCAAAAAAAAAAAAAAAACAAATGTTCTTTTTTTTTTTTTTCATGCATTACTCGATTTCCATAGTTGAACCGTTAGGTTCTAAGTTCCTTCTTCATAGCCTATATAACAATATTATCTTAGTTTTGCTGCTTGTATGTTAATATTCAATCTTATTTGAGTGATTCCACACACCATTTCTTAAAGTGAAATGTAAAATCCAAACCTTAAATGTGTTCTTTCATTAAAAAAAAAAAAAATTTGATTATTGTTTTCTTTCCCCTAATTACTCTTGCCTGGCTGCCTGTCAAAGCTAAATAATTGAAATTTTTAGAGGTTATCATTTCAAACTAGAGGAGTGGTGAATTTGGGTGATTCCACACACCATCTCTTTATAATTACTCTTGCCCTTCATGTCAAAGCTAAATAATTGAGATTTTTAGAGGTTATACTTTCAAATTAGAGGGGTGGTGAATTTGGGTGATTCCACACACTATCTCTTAAACTACGAGAGAAAACCTAAACCTTAAATGTGTTCTTCAAAATAAGTAAATAAATGATTGATTATTGTTTTTTTCCCACAATTACTCTTGCCCGTCAAAGCTAAACAATTGAGGTTTTGGTTACTCCATTACATGTGTTTTTTCAAAAAAAAAATATTTTCTTTTTTTTTTTCATGCATTACTCGATTTCCATAGCTGAACTGTTAGGTTCTAAGTTCCTTCTTCATAGCCTATATAACAATACTATCTTATTTTTGCTGCTTGTATGTTAATATTCAATCTTATTTGAGTGATTCCACATGCCATTTCTTAAAGTGAAATGTAAAATCCAAACCTTAAATATGTTCTTTCATAAAAAAATAAAATTTGATCATTGTTTTCTTTCCCCTAATTACTCTTGCCTGCCTGCCTGTCAAAGCTAAATAATTGAAATTTTTAGAGGTTATCATTTCAAACTAGAGGAGTAGTGAATTTGGGTGATTCCACACACCATCTCTTAAAATACGAGGGAAAACCTAAACCTTAAATGTGTTTTTCAAAATAAGTAAATAAATGATTGATTATTGTTTTTTTCCCACAATTACTCTTGCCCGTCAAAGCTAAACAATTGAGGTTTTGGTTACTCCATTACATGTGTTTTTTCAAAAAAAAAAATCAAATGTTCTTTTTTTTTTTTCATGCATTACTCGATTTCCATAGTTGAACCGTTAGGTTCTAAGTTCCTTCTTCATAGCCTATATAACAATATTATCTTATTTTTGCTGCTTGTATGTTAATATTCAATCTTATTTGAGTGATTCCACACACCATTTTTTAAAGTGAAATGTAAAATCCAAACCTTAAATGTGTTCTTTCATAAAAAAAATAAAATTTGATTATTGTTTTCTTTCCCCTAATTACTTTTGCCTGCCTGCCTGTCAAAGCTAAATAATTGAAATTTTTAGAGGTTATCATTTCAAACTAGAGGAGTGGTGAATTTGGGTGATTCCACACACCATCTCTTTATAATTACTCTTGCCCTTCATGTTAAAGCTAAATAATTGAGATTTTTAGAGGTTATCCTTTCAAACTAGAGGGGCGGTGAATTTGGGTGATTCCACACACTATCTCTTAAACTACGAAGGAAAACCTAAACCTTAAATGTGTTTTTCAAAATAAATAAATAAATGATTGATTATTGTTTTTTTCCCACGATTACTCTTGCCCGTCAAAGCTAAACAATTGAGGTTTTGATTACTCCCTTACATGTGTTCTTTCAAAAAAGAAAAAAATGTTCTTTTTTTTTCATGCATTACTTGATTTCCATAGCTGAACCGTTAGGTTCTAAGTTCCTTCTTCATAGCCAATATAACAATATTATCTTATTTTTGCTGCTTGTATGTTAATATTCAATCTTATTTGAGTGATTCTACACACCATTTCTTAAAGTGAAATGTAAAATCCAAACCTTAAATGTGTTCTTTCATAAAAAAAATAAAAAAATAAAATTTGATCATTTTTTTCTTTTGCCTTCCTGTCTGTCAAAGCTAAATAATTGAAATTTTTAGAGGTTATTCTTTCAAACTAGAGAAGTGGTGAATTTGGGTAATTCCACACACCATCTCTTTATAATTACTCTTGCCCTTCATGTCAAAGCTAAATAATTAAGATTTTTAGAGGTTATCCTTTCAAACTAGAGGGGTGGTGAATTTGGGTGATTCCACACCCCATCTCTTAAAATACGAGGGAAAACCTAAACCTTAAATGTGTTTTTCAAAATAAGTAAATAAATGATTGATTATTATTTTTTTCTCACAATTACTCTTGCCCATCAAAGCTAAACAATTAAGGTTTTGATTACTCCCTTACATGTGTTTTTTTCAAAAAAAAAAAATGTTCTTTTTTTTTTCCATGCATTACTCGATTTGCATAGCTGAACCGTTAGGTTCTAAGTTCCTTCTTCATAGCCAATATAACAATATTATCTTATTTTTGCTGCTTGTATGTTATTATTCAATCTTATTTGAGTGATTCCACACACCATTTCTTAAAGTGAAATGTAAAATTCAAACCTTAAATGTGTTCTTTCATAAAAAAAAAATAAAATTTGATCATTGTTTTCTTTCCCCTAATTACTCTTGCCTGCCTGCTGGTCAAAGCTAAATAATTGAAATTTTTAGTGGTTATCCTTTCAAACTAGAGGAGTGGTGAATTTGGGTGATTCTACACACCATCTCTTTATAATTACTCTTGCCCTTCATGTCAAAGCTAAATAATTGAGATTTTTAGAGGTTATCCTTTCAAACTAGAGGGGTGGTGAATTTGGGTGATTCCACACATCATCTCTTAGAATTCGAGGGAAAACGTAAACCTTAAATGTGTTTTTCAAAATAAGTAAATAAATGATTGATTATTGTTTTTTTTCGACAATTACTCTTGCTCGTCAAAGCTAAACAATTGAGGTTTTGGGTACTCTTTTACAACTGACGGGATGGTGAATTAAGTGATTCCACAAACTATTTTGTAAGTGGAAGGGTAAATCTAAACCTTACATGTATTTTTTCAATTTTTTTTTTTTTTTTAATTTTCTTTTCTAACCCGCTTTCCTCAATTTCCGTAGCTGAATGGAAGGGTAAATCTAAACCTTACATGTATTTTTTTAATTTTTAATTTTTTAATTTTCTTTTCTAATCTGCTTTCCTCAATTTCCGTAGCTGAATCGTTTAGGTTCTAAGTTCCTCTTCGTAGGCAATATAACAATATTATCTTATTTTTGCTGCTTGTATGTTAATATTCAATCAGCATTTGTACGCATTTAGTGTATGTAGTGTAGACTTGTTGTTTCATTTTGGTATTTTTTTCTGAATGCTTAAGAATGAATGAAATCCTATATAAAGAATATCTATATATTGCACAAAGGTATTTTCTATACTAAAGAGTTATTCAATTTGCATCTATGTGTATTCTATTTTGGTTTTTAACACATTTTTAAGTCAAGATTCTTCACTTAAGTACCACAATCAATTTTCCAAGCAATCAAATCGAACTTCCAACATAACTCTAGTTTTGGATATTTTCACTTTAGTACCACAATCAATTTTTCAAGCAATCAAATCGAACTTTCAACATAACTCTAGTTTTGGATATTTTCACTTTAACACCCTAATGTGATGAGGTTAAATAAAAAAAATGATATATATTTTCTAACCAAACATGCGTTTGTATTTAATTATTCCTCTAGTTTGTGGGTCATGATATTAACCTGTCATTGAAAGGGGTTCTTCACTATGAATGGCTACAGAGGTATTAAACATTGTTATATCTAATTGTTTATATTTCTAAATTACTTAACAAATATCTAATCATCAGTTTCTACATTTTTCTTAAGATAATTTTTACATAATTTGTTGTTTTCCAAGTTACTTACAAATATGATCACCAGTCACTTTTTCCTTCAGAATTGTTGGTTGTGATGCAGAATGATAGTTGATAGTTGGCGTATGGTGTCAACGTATGGAGTGTAGGTTGGCGTATGGTGTCAACATATGGAGTGTAGGTTGTACAGTCACTGATTATTCACACTTTGACTAGGAAAAGGGAAATGCTTTTCCAGATTTAGAGCTGCTGACGCTGGCATAAGATGGATGTCATGCTCTGTTCATCAACTGCAATGACTCACCAGGAAAACTACAACAACTAGTGGGTGATTTTTTTTTAAACTGTTTTGTTTCAAATATCCCAATCTGCTTCTTTATGGATATATTTTGTCCTTTACAATCAAGCAGATTTCTTCTTTCAAATTGCGGGCGTAGCCTCATATGGTTGGAAGTTTTTAAGGTTATTTGGTTTAGATGATTGGATGTGGGCTTGGTTTTAGGCATCCTGCAGAGTTCTTGGTGTGGAAGCAACACCACCAGCTGGTTACATTTGCATTTCCTCACCAACCAATTATTGCTTTATTTAACTAAGTCGTATTTTCCATAATTTTGTGCAGGAATTGGAACCTAAGGCTGCTCTGCATCCAAACACTTCCCAGTCTGAAGAAATAGCATCTAGTAAATGCTGGTATGTTATTTTATCCCTTTCTTTTCTTTATCATTTCTTTCTTGCTAAGTTGCACCACACAAAGGGTTATTTTCAGTTTATTTTACAATAATAACTGACCGATATTTTCAATTTAAAATTGGAGATTTAGACCTAAGTGACAATCTTGCTGTGTAGACTTGAAGGATTCAAAATTTTACTAGACTTTTCTCATTCTAATTGTGACTTTTTTCATTCACTTACAAATCAGAACAAACATGGGGTCACACAACAAGCATCATTTCTGTATTTTGTTTATATTAAACTTAGAAGTATCAGAACCAAATTCCTTGATCTGTAAGCTTTGCTATAGTGTTTTTGTTGATCTTGATTTAATTGTTGTTCTACATCTTGTTCCTAAATGACTAACTTATTTGATTTTACTCTTTTTGTATTCCAATGCCTTAAAAGCTATTGCCTTGCGTTTGATTTCTAAGACCCTGGAGATGATTAATTACTGTGGTTTTGAGGTTTCAAGCAAATAAATAGGAAAAAAAAAATCAAAGTTAGAGAGCAGAGATTTGTATGAATTGTCGATTATTCCAATTATTTGACTGATATCTTGGCTTAACACTCACACACACACACTTCTTTTCGGGTATTGTTAGCTCCAAATCCAATGCAGAGACATAATTTATATTTAATTTCCTGTAATCCAAAATACTTTACAATTATATGATTGTCTATTTCTACACTTTTCTGTTGGTATTGTTGCTACAATGCAGAAAGATGGTCAATAGTTTGCATAGGGAGTGTAGGATCTACAATAATTGAGCAACTAATAAGGAAACTTGCTTGGAGCTTGTCCAGGTATGTGTTATGTTTTGATGCCTTTCTCTAATGTTCTGTGAACATGTCAGTGGACTCTGGCAGAAAATGGATGTGATGTCACATTCATCAGCTACAATGACTCAAAGAGGAAAACAACCACAACCCAATTGGTGATTTTTTTTTTTTTTTTTTATATCATTTTGTCTTTATTTGATAGTTTATTCTACTACTAACGGATTTGTTTAGGTTATTTGGTTTAGTCGATGATTGGATACAGGGTTAGGTTTGGGCATCTTGTGGTGTTAATGGTGTGGAAGCAACACCAACGATTAAATCAATCAATATGGCTGGTTACTCCTGCATTCCATCACCAACCAATTATTTGTTTCATTTTACTGATGTCTTTATTATTTCACATTATTTTGTGCAGGAACTGAAACTATGTCTGCTCTTATCATCCAACACTACCTAATGTGAAGAAATGGTATGAAATAAATATTGTAGTACGATCTGCATTCATTGAACAACTGACAAGGAACTTGTACAGTTATGTGATATGTTTTGATGCTTTACCATATCCTCCCATAAATTGCTTGATTATTTACTCTTTGACTTGGCAGGTGAAAATGTCTCTCAGAATTTAGAGCCACTGGACTTTGGCATAAAATTTTTATGTGATGTCATATTCATCAGCTACCATGACTCACAAAGGAAAACTACCGCAACCCAGCAGGTGAGTTTTTTTCATCATTTTGTCTTTATGGATTAACTTGTTTATATTTAGCAAAACAAACTGAAGTCCATTAAGAAGCTACCTCCCTAAATTGATTCTGTATTCTCCTTCTACTGGATTTGTTTAAGTTATTTTGTGCAAGAAGCAAACTACAGCTGCTCTTTACAACCAACACTAGCACCAAATAATTGTTGGTACGTGTTTTATCGCTTCTTTTTATGACAATTTCTTCCTTGTTAAGATGCAGCACGGATAGAGTTATATTTAGTTTCATTTTTATAATAATTTCAATGCCTATATATTATGCTCGGCCAACAAAGGGATTGGACTCTTTACAGGTCTGGCAACGTAGCGTTGGGCTAAATTGTCTTGGTAGTGTGTGGTTGTGCTTAACATACTAGACTTGTGGTCTCTTTTGTGCTTCTTGTGGTGATGTTAGTTGTGTTTTTATATAGTATGTTCAGTTTGTTGCGACATATATTAGATTCAAATATTTTGTTTAACTGAATTTGTTTGTGACAATGTTGTTTTGTTTGTGTTGATTTTGATAATTTGTTTTGGTCTGAGTTTTTGCATGTTATGTTATTTAATCTATATTTAAACATACTAAGTTTGTGGTGTTTTTTTTTTTTTTTTTTTTTTTTACTGCTTTTGTTGTGTTGGTTGTTTTGTTGTATAATTTGTGCTAGTTTTTTTTTTTTTTTTTTTTTTTATGTTGGTTGTATTGTTTTGTTGTATAATTTTTTGTTTGTATGTTGTGTTTATTTGTGTTGTTTGTATTGTTTTTCCGTATTGTTTGTGCTTCTAGTGTCTTTTGTATTGTTTGTCTTGTTATGTTGCGTTGTTTGTACTTATGTATTGTTTTTTATGTATGGTATGGTGCGTTTATGGCCTCTTTTTGTGTTTCTTGTGATACTGTGTTTTTTGTGTTTGTGTCTTGTGTTTGAATATGGTATGGTTAGTTCATTGTGACAATGTTGTGTTGTTTGTATTGGTAATTTGTTTTGGTTTGAGTACTCTTTCTTAATGTTATATTTAATCTATATTCAAACATACTAAGCTTGTGGTGTCTCTTTTTGCTGCTTATTTTTATGTTTGTATTGTTTTGTCGTATTATTTGTGATTGTATATTGTGCTTATATATGTTTGGTTTGGCTTTTTATGTAATATTTATGCCTGTGTGATGCTTGTGTATTGTATTTATATGTGGCATAATGCACTTGTTGAATTTTTTATGCTTCTTGTGCTATGTTGCTTGTGATTGTATGTTATATTTATATATGCTATGGGCAATTCATTGTGATAGATACTAAATTCAAATAATATTTAACTAAATTTGTTTGTGGGATAATGTAATATTGTTTGTGTTGATCGATTTGTCTGTTTGAGTTTTTACTTGTTGTAAGTTAATATTAATCTATGTTCAAACATACTAAGCTTTTTGTGTCCTCTTGTGCCGCGTTGGTATTATTTTGCAATATTGTTTGTGCTGTGTTTATATATTGTATGATTTGTTTGTGTTTTTTTGTGTTGAGTTGTTTGTATTGTTTTTGCTTGTTTGTTGGTTTTTTTGTCTGGATGTTTATTGTTCCTTTTTTGTGTGACAATGTTAAACCCATTTGTGTTTGACCCAAATGTGTGTAGTTTTTTTGTTTAGTAACGTCGGACAGTTGGTTAGGTTTGGGAATGATCTGTTATACATAGGATACAGATGTTCTATACTCTTCTTGGTTGCATAGTGTGTCCGTAAGATTTTTTAAGTGGCCTGGTGTCTTAGATCTATCTCTTGGCTTTCTATACAGACCAATCCCTCTGCCCTGTCTCTTGGCATAGTATGTCCGTACAATTTTTTAAGTGGGCTAGTGTCTTAGATCTATCTCTTGGCTTCCATACAGCCCAATCCCTCTGGGCCTATGTTTTGGGCTACTTGGAAACACTAATTATTTTTAGTAAATATTGATTTAAATTACACTAAATTTTATTTCAATTTAAATATACACCTCGTCCTAAAACAATGAATAGACCCAATAATACATGGAAACACACCCATGTTCATGAACCTTGCAATTCAACGCAATTAATGCAAAATATTTCTGCATATTATTGCCCTTCATCACACTATGGATGATGGGACAAGGAAATTGGAATGGCATTATCAACACGCAATATTGGAATTAATATTTTAAAATCACTTGTAAATTTTAGCTTTGTTCATCCAAATATATTTTTATCATAAGAAACTTTCAATACAAATTAAATATATATATTTATTTATTACTAGTATGATTTTTCATATTAAATATCAAAAACAAATATTTTAAATCAAACATCAAGGATAAACACACTCATTATGATACATAGTTAAAATAATGATACTAAAAAATAATAGTTTGTACACAAATATATAAAAAATCAACGAAATTACTGAATTTATTTTAAGATTAAGTTGAAAATTAATAGTATCATTATAAACTATGGGTGGCCCTAAAATAATTTTATTGTCATTAAAGTCAATACATAAATTAAAACATTAAAGACAAAAAACACTCATAGTGTGTTCACGTGATATAAAAAATACATGGTTACAGAAAATTATACTAAAACATATCATTATAATGCTTGTTTTGTTATGTTATATATGTGAACCACACAGCCGCGTTGAGTATCAGTGCAAAACAATATTTTAAATCTTGGTTTGTCAAAGATCGCTATTCATAACAAATGAGCATTTTAAATATGTTTAAATATATTAAAATTGATTCGCTAATATATATATTATTATAATTCTACCTTATAGTGGAATTTATTTTTTTTAAAAAATTCTATAATAGTTAAAAATAACCCTTTCATGTTTTGGTTGTATCAAAACCAGTAATTATGAAGGTATATTTATCTTTTCTTTGCTTTTTTGTTTTTGGTTAAATTACGACACAATTTGAAAAGGGATTTGTAGATATATGTTTTGATAAACGACGATTCAATAATTCATTGGCTTGGCCAGAATCAGACAAGACAACACATAATTTATACAAGAGCAATGAACAGCAAAGCTCCTGCTGCAGATCTGTTCCCAGACTCTTCAAAAACATCAGACATGGGATGAGATGAGATGAGACGAAATGGATTCTCTCTCAGAAACCCTAAATCAAAGATAAGATATATTATATATAATTAACCTAAATCACAAGTCACCAGAGCAGAAGACATCTTCCCCTCCTCTTACAGAAACAGCACCACCGTAAGATCCACCACAAGATCCGTCCATGAAAACCACCACCGCTGTAATGTCGTCGTGGAAATGCCTCCTCACGCCGGGTTCGATTTTCTTCATGTCCGAGAATCGCATCTCCCGTTTCCTCGCCGCCACTCGCAGCGCAGCTTCAACCAGCCTGCCCGCAATCCCCTGCTTCATCAGAAACAAAATTAATATCGAACATCCATATATAATCAATCTTGAGCGACTTATGACGATGCATGGCTTACACGGCGAGGATGGCTGCAAACGATATCGATCGCCTCCTCGTTGCTGAGATGCTCCCATAATCCATCAGACGCCAATATCACAAACTGATCCTCGCACTCCACCTCATGCACAACTATCGACGGCTCTGGACTCAGAATCGGCCTCTCGAACGGCTCCGGCACCCTGAATTTAGCCGGCAATGGCTCCCTGTTGAACTCCGGGCATTTTAGATACGCATCGCCGATCGATCTCGACACCTGAAATCATAACCACAGCTATTATTAAGTAAAAGAACAAAAAATTAGTAATTACTAAGTTAACATATACAAGTTCTTACTTGTATGAGGCCTTTCACTCGCCAAACTTTGTGCTTTAGAACAACTATCTGCGGATCGTTAGGATGCAGTGCCTGCAGCTCATCTCTTATCGATTCTTCTTTAGCATTGTGATCCACTGACAGCTGGACGGCTCTGATTTCTCCATCTTCATCCACCCTGCCCATGACTGCCCGGGAGTCGCCGGCGTTGGCGACGTATAAAGATCCCTCGCATATCACGGCGACGAGGCAGCACGTCCCGACGGAAGCCATTTGTGGCTTGTCGCACCATTGCTCCCTTGCTACGGACAGAAATTCATCTTCCGTCGCAAAGAACGCCCTTCTTATGACATCCGCCGACATCTCTTGATTCTCCGAAGCAAATCCTGCGAGAAGTTTTAATCATTAGTAGTGAAATTAAAGTGATTGATCTGATCTCTGAGGAGATGAAATTGAAACATACTCTTGAGATTATCGAACATGCGTTCGTTTACATATCGCGACGCCTCCGGGCCGCCGTGTCCGTCGTAAACGCCGACAAAAGTACCATACGGCCCCGACTGAAGGTAACTCAGTGGCCCTGACTCGAGCCGGGCCTGATCCTCCAAATACGCATTGGCCTGAACCATAGCCATCGAGAATTCGCCGGAAAAGTGATGGCCGGAGTTGTGCCATATTCTCCGGTCGCCGCCACGGCGGTTTCCGTCGCCTCTTGATCTCCAATTTCCGGCACCCCCAAGCAGTGTTTTCCAATAAGGCTTCACCATATTGTATTCACACAACTACGTACGTACAAATCAGAATTCACACACAACCTTAAACATGGTAAGAAGAAACTCCAATTAAAGCAACAGATCACTGAGATATGATATGATCCAAAATAGAGATAGATAAGTTTGAGATATATAATAGTATACCCAAATATAGCAGTAAGCGAGCAGAGTGGGCAGACAGCATAAATGTGAAAGAAATTAACAAGAAGATAAAATTGAAAAAAAGTATGGGCAGATCGGAAATGTGTCTGGTGGAAGAGGAGGACAGGGAAGCAAGATATATTTAGATGAGAGAATATGGAGGGGTGCAGTTGCAGCATACCTTGAACCTGGGTCGAGCTACTGTGGACCTTCCATGGCAGTTTGTTGCACTTTCAGCAACAGTCTTAGCTGTGAGAACCCATCAAAGAACTGATGCTGACAGAGTTTGTTCCTGGATCTATCAAATGGATAACAAAAAGAGAATTTCGTGTCTTGGGATTTTTTGAGCAGGATTAATTAAATTATATTTTTGTTTTTATTTTTATTTTTGTGTCAGAATGAGATCTCAGATTAAATGATTGTTGTGGTAGCGAAGGGACCGCCGCTCATCATATACAGTACCGATGTGTTAATTTATTCGCCATTCGCCATTCGCCATCTTCAGATTAAATTTTAGCACTGCTGAAATGAGATATATATATACACACACTTGTATTTCACTATTTTGTATCGTTTGTAAAATTATTGTAAATCGTGTTTGTAGATATTGATATAAAATTATGAACATGCTGAATGATTGTGATGTGTTTTGCTTATATTGTTTTGATATTTAAATTTTGATTCGAATTTTAAAAAATTTGAGGTAATAGTTAATATTTTATGTGATATTTTGAATATATTATATGTATTTATTGTTTCAAATAAAATTATTAAGCACTTTTAATACGGAACTTATTAATTATCAACCAATAATATTAGATGTACTACTATTATTTTCTAACTTTATTCTATCAAGTACTGATGTGGTACCGAATCTGCATGTAACCGGACATATAACCTACCATACAATGAACTTACTCCCTATCTATCTATCTATCTATCTAGATCTATATATAATGTATGTGAGTGTGACAATTAATGATCTGATTGAATATATAATATATACTGAACAAGAAAGAAAATGAAATACATTTAGCAAGGAAAAAAAAAAAAAAACATTATTTATAGTCAATTTTTTTTTTTCTTTAATTCCTTTAATTTTACTTCGAATATCACTATGTTTGCAAAGATATATTTTTGCCATTATTTATTTATAGTATTTTTTTAAAAAATATTATATTAATTAATTAATTTTTTTATATATAATATTATATCAAATATTAGCTATAATATTTGAAATTAATCTATGGATAGAGATTATCAAAACTATTCAATCATTTTACATTTAAAATTTTATACGTATAACATTTTTTATGAAATATATGTATTGAATAATTTTTAATAGAATAAAAAATAACTATGTATACGACAAATTTTGTACCTTTGTCGTGTTGCTTATATATTTTTCAAGTCATAGTCCCAATATTATTGAGATATCATTCTACATAATTACTTTGAGTACTAAGAAATAAATTATTTAAAAATTAAATGTATCATTTATATATAATATAATATTGATTGATATTTTTGAAATAAAATAGTACTTTTAGTGCAATTTTTTTAATCATTATTATTATTTTCATAAGTTATTAAATATGTACTATACCAATCAAATTAGAATATATAAACAAAAAGTTTCGACTGTACTTCACATTTAAGTTTATTTATTAACTTTTATGAGATCATCTGTTAGCAGGGGGGGCATAATATCCATAACATTACATTATATAAATAGAATAACTATGTTAGAATATTTGTAATATTCGTAATTAAAATTGATATCATCTATAAAATTCTAATTTACTTTTAGTCCATATACAAAACTCAAATGAAAAAATTTATTTTTGGACAGAAGGAATATTTCATTTTTTTAGTTTATAAGTACCCATGGAAAAATAAAAGGAAAATGTAAATATTATAATTTATAATAATAAACGTTTTAGATCTAATAATATGGTATACAATAGTTGATAATAAGCGAATTGTAGTCAATAATGTTCTATATTATGTTGAACGGCAATACATTAAAATAATGACATATAAGACCGTAATTAAAAGTCTATAATTTTGATAAAATTTTATGGTAAGAACGAGAATTAAATAATTATGTATTAAGTACAAGTGTTGGGACGGATTTGGTTTGTATTCCTATTTATATTTTAAATTTACATAGTAATTGTATATAAAATGTTGTAAAGAAAAATATTATATTATTTAAGAAAATAATATGCATTGCAAAATAAAAAGATTGAAAAATAAATAAAAAAAATAAAAAATCAAAGAAAACACATGGGGTTTGTTTATATTTTACAAAAAAATAATGTCATTTCTTTACAAGATTTACTCCTCACAACTAGATGATCAATGAATCCATCAACTCTCACTGCTATAGCAGTGCAATGGGCAGATGATCTTGTTGTTAGCTCACATTGATTAAAACTGTAATTTGGAAGCCATTTATTAAGATCAAGCAACACACCCAAAAATAGTGAACAAATTCCAATCTAACCAACTTTGACCATGTTTCCTCGCCGTCTCTCCATTGTGGTGAGGAGCTGTTCTTTAGCGTGCCTCAGCGTGTCGAGCACTTCCTTCACTGTTCCATCGAGAATTTTCGGATCAATGGCAGGCTTCTCTGGCGGCGCCAAATCAACTGTGACTAAAGCCATTGAGTTATCTACATGGTTTCCGGGATCTTGATCAAAGCTGCAATGAGAAAAAACCTCATCAGAACACAAACAATTATGAGTGCGATCATTAGTCGAGTCATCTAACCGATTACGATATGTTTGGTTGTAAGTTGTAACTAAGTTTGATCAAAGCAGTGGAAGAAAACTTCACCTCAGATCATCATGAATTCCAGTACTCTTGAGCTGCTCTGAAGCTAGAGAGTCTGTTGAGGCATTTCGTCGAACACTTTGCTCCATAATCTCTGCCTCTTTGAAATTGTCTGCAAACACAGAAACTGAACTATTGTTTTGAGGAAGATCTGCGGTGCAGGTTTTTTCACCATTCATTTCTGGTTCTTTTGTGCTTGAAGAAGCAGTGGATGATGAGGATACAGAGGAAATGTCTGTACTATCCATCAAGTAGGAAATGCTCATGGATGCAAGCTTCTTGATCAGGAGTTTCAGCTTCTTTTCAGCCCTGTTTCTTGATTTCGATTCTTCCTTCAACAGATTTTCCAGCTCCATCAACTATGGATGAAAAATTGATTTATGAATAAAAAAGATTGAAATTTTGAAAAAGCAGAGATGAATTCCATTAACAGAGCAGAGCAGACCTTATTCCCCAATTGCTCAGCCTCATCTCTTGCCTTTCTTGAAGCTGTTCTCTCAGCTAGCAATCTCCCTCTTAAACAATTCACAGTCCTCTCAGTATCTTCTCCTTCCATCTGATTCTCACTGACAAAACAACATCAAACCATTTCATATATGACATTTAATAAAAAGAGAAAAAGAAGATGATGAAATTGCAGTTCCCAAATACACCTTACCTCCATTTAGCATCTGCATTGACTCTTTCTGCCATAGCTTCTGGATCAGTTCTGTGAAGTTTACCCAATCCAGTCAAATCTCCATAGCAGGTAAAGTAAACAGATAGATGGAAAGTTTGTGATCTTCTACAACATTCCCTACTCTAGATATTAGGAGTGAGTAATAACTGCTTTTCTTTTTTGGGTTCAAATTTCAAATCAGGATTTGGACTTTAGCCCCCACCAGAATGGCTTTTAGCTCTGTGCACTCTCTGGCACTGTCTCCAATTCTGCTTTATTTGGAAGTGTCCTTCACTCATTCACTATGGCAATAATTTTACCAAAAAGGAAGGAAGAACACTGAGAGCATTGCTATTCAGGTCTATGATTGCCTTAATAGAATACAAAGAGATAAGAAACAAGTGTCTTGCTGCAGGAATTTATTATTGAGTGGAATGAAGAAGGGGCAGCTCAAAATGTCTACATCTGTATTCAAAGTGAAGAGAGAAAAACTGTGCATTGGCAAGTGCAGCCACATGGCTACTGCCTACCTCATATTTAAGCTTTGTTTGCCTTCAAAAATGGGAAACAGAGTAGCTCCCATAAACAGGACCATAGCTAACCTTCCATCTTTCTCTGTCAAAAATTTGTTGGAGAAAAAGTTGGGGGGCCAACTTCAAATTTTATTATGTCCCCAGATTTCAGTTGGGATTTTGGGATCATCTTCTTTGTTGGTTCATGGGTAATCAATTGGGTTTTCAAGATTGCATTTTTATTTGTGTATTAGTTGCAACCATGTGTGCCCAAATAGAATAAATTTGGTGATTGATAAATTTGATAGCAATTGGTGATGCTAAATATTAATGTTTAATTTTAAAATAATAAATATAAATTTATTATTAAAATAATTGTAATCAATTTTAAGAAACTCTACTCAAATTATTTTTTGTCACCGGTGAACCCCTAAATGGACGTGAAAGTTACTAGTACAGGAGCTACGGAATATATACTTGGCCTTGGTTCCTGAATTTTTCCCTATTTTCGCTCATGGCTGCCTTAAATCCCTAAACCCTAAATCCCCTCTGGCATTAGCGCTTTCAAATTCGCGTTGACTTGTCGACCGAGCATTTCAGGTCAAAATCCCAACCGCACGCCCATACCATGAGTTAATTTGCCGCTTAATTGGATTCCAATTTTTCGCAGCGACCGATTTCATAGATTTCTTGGCCGTCGATTTCCATTTCTCTCTCAGAATCGAAAGGTTTTCCGTTCCCTGGTACCTGGAAACGATTTGCAATTCCGGCTATCTGGAAAGAAATTGCAATTTTCAGTTCATATTTTTGTGTTTGTTTAATGATGTCGGAATCGCTGTATTTGTGATCTGCTTTCGGTGCTTTTTATGTATCTGTAGTTGTATTTGTACAAGACTTGATTCCCAAACTCATAAGGGTTTATTCGATTTTCCATCGTTACTTTTTCAAAAGATTTCATCTCCAAGACTACTTCGTAGGTCGAAGTTTGGACAATAGATATAGAGGAAGGCATCATTCAATGATGGAAAATAGACGAAATGAGGATTTCTTGGAGTCATCGCGGGAAGTCTTTGAGATCCCTGGCGAACCAGCCATTGTTATAAAGGGACTGCCGCCTGCTTCATCAAGTGAGGCCAATCTTGTTCCTTCGCCTGTCAGTGATTGGCAATCTGGAAAATCTGCTGGCCTTGGCGAGTGGTTGGAAGGAAGAGAAGTGCGCAAATTGTTTGGGGATCAGTTCTTTAATGGTAAAGTAGACAAGTTTGATGAGGAAGTCGGTTGGTATAGGGTAGTGTATGAAGATGGAGACTTTGAAGATCTTGAGTGGCAGGAGCTGAAGGACGTGCTTGTACCTTTGGATGTAAATGTCCCGTTGAAAACACTGGCAATGAAGATTATAAAGCAGAAACATGTTCAGAATTCTGGAAAAATCAAGGCCAGAGTTAAAAGTTGAAACATGTTCGTAATTCTGCAATCTGTAGGAGATTTCTTCCAGCAGCATGAATTTGGTAGTCATTTTCAAACAGTGTATCTGCAAACTGGTTAGTTGTTAATCTCTATTTTACCTACGTCATGTATGTACTATGTAGTGTTCTTCTATTTGTCGTTTGTTAATGTTTGGAAGTGAAGTCATTGTTGCAGAAAAGATCCTTTGAGATGCAAATGATATTTGATTTGAAGTGTCATATTTGAATGTTTAGGCTGTTTGTTTGGATGGGAATCTTACAATCATGATATGTGATTCTCAGAAGATGGTGCGGAAATCTTACTGGTCAGATAAATATAGTATGAGTGATAGATTATTCCCTTGTAAACATTGTTGTTGCTTCTCAAAAAGTGAAAAAACAAAGATCATGCACTAGTCAGAATTTAAGAAAAAAATAATAAATAAACCTGACCATCTTGTTGTTAACCACACAAGATTTGATGAAGGTAATTCAATCTACAATAAGTTTAACTAGTGATGTGTAAGAATTTATTTCTTTAGAGAAGAACCTGCAAGGCACCTGATTCCTGGCAAAGGATATCTTCTCACCGCCATGGATCGCGCTCAAGTCAATATAAGTGGTCCCACTTACAAAAAGATATACAAAGTAAAAGATAAAGATAATGATCTAGTCAGTATTTAGGAAAAAGTTAGAACAGATAGACCACCTGGTTGTTCACAGGCTTTCACTCAGGATTCAACATCGAATGAGGGGTAAATCAATCTACAGCTTGTTAAACTAGTGAATACGAGTTTCTTTTATTTTTTATTTTTTTATATATATTTTTATTTTTTTCCATAGAGAAGAACCACTACAAGCAACCATGGATGGTGCTTAATGTGGAGTGGTACCACTTCCAAGAAAATATCAGTAAAGTTTTTACAGTCTGCTAAACCTTCCTGGCAATTATATATCTGTGCCATAAGCTACTATAGCTTTATCTTATCCTAATCCTGCGTTTGGTGCTTTAGTTTCTTCCGATTCTTGACCTTAGCTTGAGAAATAGCTTAGACTCAATTTATTATGTTCCAAATGGAGCCACACAAACTCTTAGGCTTGTCAATAATATAATCAAGCACTTATTATGCAGAGAGAATACAACTAGATGAATATTTTATTCGACTGTGAAAGGAATATTTAGCTTTTAGTGGGTTTCCTGAAAGTCAAGCGCACTTGTCATCTTATTAAGTGTCTTATATTCTTTTAATATGTGGCAGCACATCTAAACTAGCTTTTAAAGAACTTTTCATTCCTATCTGGAGAAGGTCTCTTCTGCATCTAAAACTGAAGCCAACACAGGGTTACTGGTTACATGCCCCAAATTCTGTGATGCTATTTCCTGCAGTTTAGTTGGTTTAAATAGGAGCTTTTGCACTCTCTACCTTCTGGGACTTAGCCATGGATTGGGGTTGGCTTGTGGAATTCTTAAAGGGTATGATCAAGCCTGCAGCTGCACTGGCTGTGGTGGCGATGGCCATAGCCATGTCCTACTTGCAAAAGCTTGGGCTGGAGGGTGAAATGGCTTACTCCATTTTCAGATCTTTTATTCAGCTCTCTGTCATTGGCTTTGTTCTCCAGTTCATTTTCAACCAAAACAATGCTCTGTGGATACTTCTTGCCTATCTTTTCATGGTATGATTTATGATTTATTGTTTCTTTTAGAGACCTTGTAAATCGAAAGGACACCTTTGGCATATATACCTTGGAAATTTATGATGCTTATCTTTCTGTAATTGCCTGAAACTTGATGCTCTGACTTGAAGCTTATCCACTTCTATAGAGGCATGTTTGGTACTGCATAATAACCTCACATAGTATGCGTATGATTTACTTTTAGATTTTTACACCCATTATCAAATATTTAATTTTGCATATAATATTATCTCGTTCATAATCATGTACTACATCATCTTCTTCATAAACAGTTGACATAAGCTGTAGAGGTATCTCGGTATCCTACATGAAATGGACTATATATATATATATATTATGAGTTGTTCATGTCTGACTTTTGTAATGGGATTATTGTGTTATAATTTGGCATTCGATGTTGCTGAGGATGTCCCTAGTTGACAATTACTCAGATCGTCGAATTATTTAAGAAGGTTGACTATAAGGAATCAACTGTATTCTATGAATTTCGTGTGTGTTTCTATGCTTCTGACATGGTCAAATCCAACTTGATCTTTGTATTTAATTTCCAGATTTGTGTTGCGGGATACACGGCAGGGCAGCGTGCAAAACATGTGCCAAGAGGGAAGTTTGTGGCCGGAATATCCATTCTGGCAGGAACTGCAATGACCTTGTTCTTACTCATCATTCTCCAGGTTTTCCCCTTCACGCCACGATACATCATCCCAATTGCCGGGATGATGGTTGGCAATTCCATGACGGTCACTGGTGTCGCAATGAAGAAGCTCAGGGAAGACATAAAAATGCAAATGAACCTAGTAAGTGGACATAAGAATCTTGCCACTATAAACTCATCATTATAATGATCATATGCTGCATTTCATATTTCCAGGTGGAGACTGCTCTTGCTCTTGGGGCAACTCCCCGACAAGCTTCGCTGCAGCAGGTCAAAAGGGCCCTGGTGATTGCACTATCTCCTGTTCTGGACAGCGCCAAGACTGTTGGGCTCATATCCCTGCCGGGGGCCATGACAGGGATGATAATGGGCGGCGTGTCCCCTCTCGAAGCCATCCAGCTGCAGATCGTGGTCATGAACATGATGGTCGGGGCCTCCACTGTTAGCAGCATCACATCGATGTACCTTTCTTGGCCTTCCTTCTTCACCAAAGCGTATCAGTTGGAAATGACGGTCTTCTCCCTTGACTAATACTTCTACAATGAATATTTGATGATTAAGAAGAATTGGGATAGAAGAAATTGTTGATCAGAGAAACATTGGGTTCAAAGCTGGACCTCTGCCAGTTGTATTTTTACATATGAACTTCTAACTGCATTCAATACATGATTAACATCAAAGGAGTAAGTCAAGCTGGAAATGCAGGTTTCCTAGCAATTGGAGCGCCGGTGAAGGGATTGATATTAATGTCCAATCCAGGTGGATCGTATTGGCAGACGACTATAATGCCCTTCTGCGCGTCACAGTACACGGCGCTGCTGCAGCCTATCTGTCGGGTGGTCGACCACACGATCGCCAGGTAATGACGGCATTCACAGCTCTCCATTGGGGGGTTACATCGACACGCATCATTTGTGCTGTCGTAAAACCTTGATTCGTTGAACCACCGTTGCACGATTTCTGTCGGGGTGAAATCCTTGTACTCCATGTAGAAGATGTTCTCGCCATGCCGGTTCGGCGAGTGCAGGCGATAATTGCAGTCCTCACGTCGCAGCTGCGCCCATGCCTGCGCCGATGCAGTCAGCTCGGCGCTCCAGATGAGCGGCGGCGTGTTGACGGTTCGTCTCAGGTCGTTGTGCGCCTTCACGAATTCGCGTTGCTCGTAGTCGAATTTCGGCACGAACGGCGGTGGCAGGAGGGGAGGCAAAGGCAGAGGCTCTCGCTTCCGCAGGCTCTCTCTCGGAATGGGGTGGATCACAGTCGCCGCCGCCGTACCAACCAAGGCCGCCGCCGCGATCAAGAAACGGAATATTCTAGATTCTGGCATTGAACATGATCGAGTTTTGTCTCTTTTGATATATTTTGATGTTCACAATACCAAATCGTCGATACGTATATCAGGTAACTCATTGGTTATGTAGGATGAAGGTGATATTCTATGTGGTTTGTTAATCAAGGTGCAGCAGGTTTATAGCAGGGCCGCACATGAATAATTATTATTATTTTTTAAAAAAAGTATTAGTAGAGTTGTCTAAATCAGATAGGGGGGAAATGATGACCGAAAGGTACACCTTAGGCTTCTGAGGGTACAACTTTACCTTAACTATATAAATGATGAACAGCGAGAGTTTGTGTGTTTTTTGCATTCCTGTATTGCGGAGCGGGAACGGAATAGTTTTCGAACATTGTGGCCTCATCAAATCAACGGTTTGGCTGCGAATCTGTTGTCTCTGAGGATAGTACGTTCGTCGGAGGCGACTGGGACCGCGGAGCTACTTTTCCGGTAAGTTTTGCTCGCTCTCCTTTTCGCGATTCGGTTGTACGTGTAAGTTAATCGACTTATGATGAATTTATCTGTTCAAATACATTTTAAGGGATCGATATGATACGAACATCATAGTCAGTTATAACTACTCTTCGTAGTACGTAAAGAAATTTTAGCTAGTCATAGAATAGTGTGTATACTGATAGCGGTGTAGCTGAAGATGGTGACATGGAGACTTCGTGTTTCTAATCTTAGATCTCAAGCATTACACTTGATAGAACTTAGTGTAATCACGGATATTTCTATCACTTACTTGAATGTGATGGTATCATCTCTGCTGCTTTACCGATAAAGTATTCGCTGCTAATTGTCTTTTTGATTCGATAGAAAATTCTCAAAGCTCCCTCAGATAGTTTCCACATAGCTAAGATTTGTTGTCAGTGCATCTGTCCGAAGATCTGATGGAATTTATTTTTGACACTACAATCCATTATCCCTAGTCACTACTGGACTACAATATTTTCTTATTTGGCACTTCCGCAAATCAAGGCTGATATATTTTACCTTACCGTATCATGCTGACATGTCAATTACCTTACCATACAAACCATCTTTGTATGGTTTCCATGCATTGTGGATGGCCTACATAAGTATACATACATGCATACATATAAATATGTAGTTTAAATTTTCAATATGCTTATGATCTTCATATATTCAGGCATTCTATGTTTTCCGATCTTCGTTTCATTTATTAAGAACCACCAATTGTGGTTCATATTCTTAGTATACCCGACTTACAGTTAGTACTTAAGATGAGTAGGATTGTAGATTATCAAGTAAAGCATACCAGTATCAATGACTAAGCATTGTAACAAGGGATAAAGAAGCCAGAAATTAGAAATCAACAAATAAAGCCAACAGAAGCTTTGAACAGTCGCATACCCCCGTGAAAATTTGCCATCATTATTGCAGGTTAGTGACCAAAAATTCTTTCGCATAATATTGTCTCCTCCATCTCCCAGTCATCCCAGGTTCTGCTATTGTGTGGGTTCTCCAGATTACGAAAGATGCCATCCCAGCTGTAATTGCCAAGACATAGATCACCATAGGCATGCCCCAGATTATCATGGTAATTTTGCTGTCTATATTTGCTACCACTGTAATAATTCCAATAATTGTCTCCTTCGTGTTGGAGGTGGTCACCTTCTGTCTCCGTTCTGCTTTCATATGCCTGATAGATCTCGTTGTTTCCGAAGTAGCACCCCATGTAGGGAGAGTAACCTCCAAACCAAGTCCCACTGCCACTTTGAGGTGTTTCCTCTTCTCCATAGCCTTGATTTGCCTCCCTGTCTGTATGCCAAGGCCAATCGTCATAATTTTTGTAGGAATCATTGTAGGTTCTATCATCGGAGGATGATAGTGGATCTCCATATAGACCAGTACTGTCACCATAGCTGGTGTCAAGCCATGAATCATAAAAGGATTTGTAGTCGAACAAATCAGGTACCATCATGTGACAACAAGGTTCTGATCTTGCATCACCAGGCTCCCAGGCATTCTAACCTTTGAAGTGATATTGTTGGAAATATGTAGCCATTCCTTCTTAGGAACTTCACCTTGCACCTTGAATACAAGTTGTTATAAAGAAGAAACTGGCTCCCCAAGTTTATCCCCCCACCAGTGTGTAAAAGATGAAGATGCCCCACGTGAGAGAACCTCTATACACTTGTGAAAGTTGTCTGAAGAGGCTACTGTGGAATATTTATCAGGTATTAATTCAGGAATAGAATAGAAAGCATCAAGTGATGTGAACCACTTAAGTGAGTAGTTTGCAGCAGCGCACTGAATATGCCATTCTTGGCTGTGAATCCGATTCCATTACACTTCTCCGCTGATATTGGATTCTGTTCCTGAACTTCATTGCAGCTGTTTGCATTACGATTAAAGCAAGGTGTATTATTAAACAAAGTTGGGAAAGAGTTAACAAGAGAAGACAACCAAGTAAACGTGCAGGCATCTTGATAGGGGCTTCACAAATAACAACCGGTCAAAGAAAACTCAACAGATCAAAGTAAGTTGGCGGAGCACTCAGTAAATTAATAATATTGTCCTCGCGATAACGCATACGAACATAGTTAAAAGATCTCCGGGTAAAGTACACACATGTCAAGTAATTTGTGATGGAAATAGAGTATGTATGGCACTTCCATCCTCACACTTAACAGTCTCGAATACCACCAAATAAAGTATCGCAGTAGATGTACTCTATCCAATCACTCAGTACTATCTTACCTGCATCACATATTCAAGGCGACTCGCTGCCCCGAGGGGAGTGAGCTGCTGTATCATCTTCTTCAACGGGGCTCCTGTCATCCCTTGGGCTAGGGCTAGTGCTGCGATCACGCCCATTTGCAGCAGCAGCTTCATATGGGCTCTCGTCATACCTCTTAGCCGCAGGGCTGACAGGCCCCAAGCTAGTTTCCTTGGGGCTGTCGCTGTAACCATCTTGTTCTGCCTCTATTCTGCTGTCTTTGCCCGCAGGGGGAGGAGATGGGCTTCTCTCTATGGGACCATCTCTATCAGGAGTTGGGCTGCGCTTCCCTTTGATAGAGGGAGAACTGCCCCGCTTTGACTCTGGGACTTCACCTCCCGGACTTCTTGATCTCCTCTCTTTGTACTCAGCATCATGCCCTCTTCTAGCAGGCGACCTTGAACGGCTAGACACACAAACAAGTTTGTATTAGGCTCAACAAGCTAAGCCACATACCTTATTATTAGCATTTGCGTACCATACAATGAAACGTGTACCCTAAAATTTATACCTGTAGCTAGGGCTCCTACTGAAACTTCTACTCCGACGGCTACGGCGGGGCGAGCGTGAACGTGACCTGACAGGAGACCGTGACCTAACAGGAGAGCGCGACCTAACAGGCGAACGTGAATAACTGCGACCACGTCCACTGCAACAACACATCATCACAAACATTTAGATGTACATAGATATAAACTTGTTCACGTAACAAACAATTAATCCATTAACAAGAAAGCAGCACATCCATCAATACCGTACCAAACAAATTCCCCTCAAATCAGTTGAAATGTACCTCAGTTTCTTGGGACTGTTGGGGCAGTTCCTTTCAATGTGACCTCTTTCCCCGCAGCGGTAACACTTATTTTTCCAGTCTCCTGCTTTACAATCTCTAGCCCAATGGCCATCTATACCACAGTTGAAGCAGCGCCCGGACCCTGGAGCAGGGCCTCTGCCCACATATTCCCGAACCCCTCCAGGTCCACGCGGAACCTGCATCCATTGGTGTAATTATTTTTAGAATAGAAGTGCTATTGATCGACTAATCAGAAAATTAGGAAATCAAACATCCAGAACTTACCCCCTTGGCAAATTCCACAGTGATACGACGCCCATCAACATCTCTTCCATCCAAGTTATATCTTGCGTCATCAGCATCACGTGGATCGCTGAATTCCTATGTAATTGCAACAAAACAAGATATCCAACAAAAAAACAACATAGGGCAATTGATACAACCAATCACCTTAATCTTAAGTAGTCTTAAACCTATGAAAGCATGTAAAGAAGTGATGGAACATACAACAAAGGCGTAGTCTCTCTTCATATCCACATCGCGTACTCTGCGGAAATGGGTTCCAGAAACAGTAAGGCCATCATAACTACTTACGTACTGCAGTGAATGCAACTTGGGTCCTCAACACGAAGTAAACACCAGTTTGTTTGTTGCAAATTCCATAAAAACATGCAAAGACAACACAAAATCGCCAAAGGCTTCTAACAACCGGCAAGAAATTCCACCAAGTCCACTCTTCACCAATGACCACCAGGTCAGGCAAAGTCCACCCTCACCATTGACCACCAGATTAGGCAAAGGCTCAGAAACCTTCAACAGAATTGTTGTGTCAAACTCAAGGAACCTACTACAATATTGTTCCTTCAGAAATATAAAGATCAAAAAAGATGGGTAAGCAAGAACCATGCCTTAAAAAGCAACTATGTTCTTACTCAGGAGAAGAGAAGAGAGACTAGTTTCTTACAAGTCACAAATCTCAGATGTAGAGCCCAGATAACAGGTAACAGTTGCTGGAATGCTCAAATATCAAATAAGGTTTCAATCACCATCATGTACTTTATTAACCATAGTTAGACTAAGATCACGGAAATGGAAACTAGAACCAGAACATATTCCAAATGTCAAATCCCTAGCCTATAACCCATAGTCCATGTGCAATAATATAATAAGCCCCAAACAATAATATATTAATATTAAAAGAGAAAAAAAAATCATTTTGATTTGCCTGGTCTTGAAATTTTTTTATAGTTTATACGGGGTAGAAATTGCAATTTTGATTGGCTAACACACTGAAGGACTTGAAATCAACATATTTTTGAACCAAAGGAAACACTGACCCGGGGGTTTTAAAGGAAGCACCACAAACAGATCCACCCCCCCCCCCCCCCAAAAAAAAAAAAAAGAAAACACACGCACACAACAAATCATAAGTGACTGTAGTAGCAGAAATGTCATGATGATTATGATTATTTACCTGCCATATCTACTGAAAATATGCTCCAAATCCCGAGAACGAGTCTTTGAGGACAGGTGACCAACATAGAGGCGAGTAGTACTGCCGTATCGATCTTCGTAGCGAGGCATATTTTTCCTGAGAAATATGACAACCAACAACCAAGAGTATAAGGCGAAACAAGTGTAGCGTAATAACAAAAAAAAAAAGAGTACTGAACCAGACTTCCTTCAAAGAGAAATATTAAGCGCATAGACAGAAAGGATTATTGACTCCAAAATCAACTGAACGTAATCCACAGAAAAGGAACGAAATGAAATTCAACTCTTCCGTGGATTCATTTCTTAAGGAAAACCTAATTGAATGCAAATCTGGTCAACCAAAGTATAGATCAGATTGAATCCATCCAGCTAACAAAGTTTCCACATACATCCAGAGATATATCAAGCATCAAAATCACCAGCTCAACCGTCACAAGTAGAGCACGCAGTAATAATTGAGAAAATAAAGAAAAATCAAAATCCATAAAAAATCAGTATGTAAAATCAATCCGTTAACCAAGGACACAGAAGAATCGGTTGACACATACACACAAGCAGAGAGATACCTTAACAATTCGAGCGAACCTTGACGACGAAGTCCGAATCTCAACCCTAAATTTCAAGGGGTACGATGTAGAAGAGGCGGGCCGTGAGATCTCGATGGGTTTTATATGCACCAACCGACTTAGTCTGACGGCTAGGATTGATTGGCTGCATCCCACGGTTGACATGAAGTGGGCCATTAGGTTTAGGATATTTGCAATAGCCCATTTGTTAAATTAAAAGTTACAAGGCAACTTAGGCCCAAACTATTTAATAGGTTGTGGGCTTTGGTTACTGCTAAACAGTCAGACTATTTACAGAGTTTCTCACTGTCGGTTTTTTAAATGATAAATCTCTCAGACCATATTTACAGAAAAAATAATAGTCTGAGGCCTAGAAAATGAGTCAACCAACCACCACAAGCAACTTCCAAGCATCACAAATCTGAGTGTGTTTTTGAAACCAAAACTCCCAAATTTTCTATTTGCAATGTTCCAACATATATATATATATATATATATATGCAATCAACGTAAAAAAAAAAAAAAAAAGAAAAAATTTGAATTATTATTATTATTTATTGAAAAATATTACTCTCTCTGTCCCAGATACCTACGTTTCTGTTCGTCATGTTACTTTTCTTTTTTGGAAAATATATTCTTAATTATCTACTAGGTATACCGTATCTTGTAATTATCTACTAGTTATACCGTATTTACAGTGTAGCAGACACGGTATTCGGTATCTGGGACGGAGGGAGTATTAAAATATTTATTTTTTAAATATTTTATAAGTAAAATAATATTCTAAGTAGTAAAAAAAATCACATATATATATATATATATTTTTACCATCAAATATATATATGTATATACACAATGACGATCCTATTCAACCATATACTCCTTTCATCCCAATTCTTGACATTTTTGCCATTAACTGTATATGAAATTGTATATTTTTGATTTATATAAAAATTAAAACTATTTTAATAATAATATGGAATTATATAAATAAATAAAACTCAACTACAAACACAAATATCGTTCATACACATGAACGGGAGGCTAGAACCTTTTGGTTTATGGAAAAAGTTGGTGGCTGATCCTTCCATAAAAAAAAAAAAAGATAAAAATTTAAAAAATCATCAATTCTGCAGTGCAACCTTGAGATATAGACGACTACTTAAAATTGCAGAATGATACCTAGAAATTACTTGCACTACCGTTGCTCACTTCTTCTTCTTCTGTGGCGCCTTACCCCGAGCATGAACCTCTTTCCTATGTAAACGCCGCGGCTTCAGTTCTCCCAGCTTATGCCCCACCATAGCCTCGACGATGCGAAAGGGGATGTGCTTCCTTCCGTCGTAAACGGCAATCCGATGCCCCACCATTTCCGGTATAATGGTGGAATCCCTCGACCATGTCTTAATCAGTTCCTTCTGCGACTTTTGATTCAACTCCTTGAGTTTCTTGATCAAATGATTGGCAACGAAAGGTATCCTCCAGCTGGTGCCTCCACCACACAGGGGGACCATGAGGTTGAGTGTTGATTCCTTCTGAATGTTGTAATCGGCTAAGGTCCTGCTGTCCTCCAACTGCTTCCCGCTGTAGATGAGGCGCTGCTGATCCTGAGGAGTTCCTTCTTTGTCCTGAAACTTGGCCTTGATAGTATCGATTGTATGGGAGCTTTCGACTTCCAGAGTGATTGTTTTGCCATTTAGGCCTAACACAAAGATCTGCATTTTCTCTTCCCTGTTGCTCCTTTGCCAAATCGCTGCGTTGTTTAAATATTCGAATACGTTGCGCTAACCTCCCTCGAACTTCTATAAATATCAGAGTAGTACTTCCAATTAACTCCCGAAACTTTTCCAAAGTTCCAGAACTGGACTTTTCTGAATATTGTACAGAAAACCACAAATGTTAATACATTATCATCTATCTACATTCGAGTAGTACTGTACTGCCGTATCAATCTTCATAGCGAGGCATTTTTTAACTGAGAAAGAAAACAATCAACAACCAAACACAAGATAGTAACGTAATAACCAAAAAAACGTACAGATAGGATTATTGATTCCAAAATCAAAAGGAACGAAAAGAAATTCAACTCTTCCGTGGATTCATATTTCTAATGGAAAACCTAATTGAATGCAAATCCACTCAACCAAATTATAGATCCGATTGAATCCGTCCAGATAACAAAAATTCCACATACATAGAGAGACATATCAAGCATCAAAATCACCAGCTCAATAGTAACAAGTAGAGCACGCAGTAATAATTGAGAAAATAGAGACAAATCAAAATCCATAAAATCGCTATGTAAAATCAATCCGTTAGCGAAGGGACACAGAAGAATCGGTTACTACATACACACAGGCACAGAGATGCGTTAACAATTAGAGCGAACCTTGACGAAGAAGTCCGAAATCTCGACCCTAAATTTCAAGGGGGACGATGTAGAAGAGGCGGGCCGCGAGATCTCGATGGATTTTATATGAACACAGATTCTGACGGGTAGGATTGATCGGCTGATTCCCACGGTAGACATGAAGTGGACCATCAGGATTAGGATATTTGCAATACATGCAAGCCCATATGTTAAATTAAAAGGTACAAGGGGATTGTGGCCCAAACTATTTAATAAATTGTTACCTTTGGTTACCTAAACAATCAGGCCTTTATTGCTGGTTTCAAATTTAGTTGAAATGAAATTTGATTTGATTTTTAATTCAATATTATTTAAAATATTTTTTTTATGAAAATAAATAATATATTTTTTATTAAAAAAAAATGTATAGAAATAAGAAAACAAACCCCCATTTAAAGAACCCATGGTGTGATCGTTGTTTGAATCTTAAATAACCTCCTTTCCACACAAAATGTCTTATTTACCCTTTTCTTTTAATGAATAATAATAATAAAATCTGATCATTTGGTACTAACGCAATTTGGAAACATAGTGAATAACAGCTTACAAAATATGCATTTCACACCTGTATCTGTAGGACATCAATATTTAGGAAGTCTATCTACCATGCATCAGAAGTCACAAGACAATAATCACATATATAAAGCACAATCAGCCTTCCACATTTAAGGAAATGAATCATGCACATTTGATGTCAAAACAGAAACTTCAGATGACAGTTTGCTCCAATCAAGCCAATCAGTTCCAGTACAACACTTAAAAATATAATCCTCGGTTCATGCATGGCTTGGAAGATTAATCGAACCAATCAGTTCTTGGAAGATTATGGAATCTCCAATCCTTTTCAACATAACTACACTTTGTTGTATGCATTTTATGATGCATATAAACCGCGGGCTTTGGCCATGCCACCCACACATAACATTCACAGCCCTCATCGCATCATCAACACACCATCGAATAGCACAAGTAAGAAGAAAAAAGCTATTTGGGCTGTTGAACCAGAACAGCAGCTGATGATCATGCATTGTGATTATTTCCTAAAAATCCATCTTGTGGGGAGCTTTAGACAAGTAACTGGAACTCAAATATACAAATGTGAAAATTAGGAAAAAAGACTTCTAGAATGCTATAATATGTAAAGGTGAAAGCAGATAGGCAGCTATCATTTGATGTTCATTGTTTCCGACAGAATATGAATAGAAGGGCACAATCAAGATCTAACAATATATATAGATGCATGTATGCACATATTAATGCTCTAACTCAAAAATTCATAGACAATTAATGGTGAGTAATTTCATCTCAGGAAATCCATTTATAGACTGGGATTTGTAAAGTAACAAAATTCAAAGCCAAGTAACACACATTAAAAAAAAAAAAGAAAAAAGAGGGAGGGACCAATATATATATATATATATATCCATAGACTATAAAGTAGAACGATTGATAAAATTTGTAAACTTATATAACATCTATAAGTCAAACCACCCGTATCACTTGGTTCATCGAATCTGTAAGAATTCAAATAAAAGGGTACACAAGCAGAAGGTTGAAGCACAGCTATTCATGTTCAGCTACACACCTCAATATCTATAAAACTACAAATGTGAGGCTGAAATAAAATCAAAAGGCACAACCATCATTCACCAGGTTCAAAGCTCAAATTCTTCATCCCGAAGAGCCATTTCTGCAGCCTCTTCCTCCTCATCATCAAGAGCAAAGTACTCATTCTTCTCAACTGGCCTAAACATGTAAAAGATTATAGTATAAAAGGCAAGACTTGCAATTTCCTCAGCCGCATTAGCCACCCACTGGTACTTATACGCTGCAATGGTCCTGAGTGCAAACACCACAATCCGAGTGAAGTATAAGTACCCAATAACAACAATGTAAAACTGCCTGAAAAGGGTCAGCTTTGCCAGGTTTCTTGCCGCCTTTCCATCAGTCTTCGAAGTCTCCCTCAACGACCTAATAGACCACACTATCGGGAAAATAATTGCACAACAGCAGATGATATCCACTAACAAGAAAACCTGATTCCAAGTTACCCAATCCTTGATGAAAGGCCCTGTCTCCCCAATCACAATGGATGCTACATTGGCCAGCACCTGCAACGGTATTACAATCATCAACACCTTCTTCTCCCTCTCCTGCAGAAATGGCTTCAGAAACGACCATCCAGTACCAATCAGCACAATCACAGTAAACAACAGGACAACCCTGATGAATTGGAAAATGTAAAACAACACATCCCATCCATGCGGCGTTCCTGTAACCTTCACATAGTGTTTATCCTCAGCAGCACATAACAAATTCAACGCTTTCATAATAACCAGAAGCCCCATGAGTAAGTGAATCCTATGCACAGACTTTTTGTTCTGAAGGCACGAATAGATCCAATAACCGAAAAATGCAAAATACAGAACAGAAAAGAAGAAATACAAGCTTGGCAACTGAGTTAAGCCAGCAGACAAGTAGTCCTTCACTCGTCCGCGGCCGTCGAGATTGTATAGCTCGGTTCGGACATCCATGGACACCTTAGATTCAGGCGCACAATTGGCGAAAAACAACGAATACTCATTAGGTGCGGCGATCGGGTAAGAACGGCTAAAAGAGGAATGCGGCGGGGGGGAGAGATCCTTGAAGTTGAAGAGGAGAGTAATGTACTTGGAATCGAGAACGCAAATAGTAGGGTTTGCTTGAAGTTCGGTAAGTACTTGGATGAGAGATTCTTCGGAGAGAAGGAAGAACCCTAATCGGGAGGGATCAATTGAACCGATGAGAGAGATGGCGGATACTGACGAAACGCTGATGTTAACTTGGCCGGTATGCGTGAATCCAAATCGCTCGAATAGAATCATCGGCCGGGAATCGGACGAGATCTTCAGGTTCTTGATCTCGGCAGAAGTCGGTCGGAGTAGGAGGAGGAGCACCGCATGAAGTAGAAACAGGAATTGCAGCTTCGCCATTTCGATTCGCCGGCGGAGGAGAAAGAGGACTTACAAAATGCTGTGGCGGTGGCAGCAGAGGAGAAGGACGCGCGATTCGGAGAGAAAGAGTCGGAGTCGGTGCTACAGTCCGATTTCTTATTCCGAAAATGCCCTCAAATCTAACTCGAGTGTTGAAGATGTCACTATGAGAACCCTAAAATTGGCATTAATTGCAGTTGAGGCCATTAAATTTAAACCTCCGACCTGATGGTACGATAATCGCTTGAGTTACACGCTACAATTTACACAAATTTTTGCGGTGTGTTCTTTTGCTTTCAGAAAAAAAATAATAATAATAATAAAATAATCTACTACATATATTTATTATTTTTATATTATTTATATAATTTTTTATATTTTATATAAAAATATATTTTTTAAAATTATTTTACTAAACAAACAAATTGATCTATATAATTTTCATTTAAATTTAAAATTTTAATTTGAATCATATTTTATAAATAATATAGTAATTTTTTTATTTAAAAAAGAACCTTCTATTTTATTTTATTTTTTTGTGTTTTTATGATTATTTTTTAAATATTTTTACTTGAAGTATATTTTTTATTTTAACTATAGTAATTTATTAGTATAATATAAAAAATAATATTTGGTACTAAATATTAATTTTTTGTAAAGAATAAATAAAATTATGTTGGTAAAGAATTATTTGAATGAACAAAATTTTCATATTTAATAAAATATACGTATAATTTTTATTGAAAATTATGAATTTTGTTGTTTTATGAAAAAAATTCTAATTTATTTTCAAAATATATACATATATTTTTTATATATTTATAATTTTTATATTATTTAGACACTTTGTTAGTTTGTTATAAGTCACATATAAAATATTTTTTTCATACCAAAAACATAAAACAAACTACTCATGTTTGATAAATTTTGAAAGTAAACCAATTTTAAGACTTCCTTTTTTTCTTTTAAATTAATGTTAAGCTTTTCCTAGTTTGTTGTTGAGTAGTAGACTAATAGGTAGGTTAATAGCCTCATCGGTCATAGGTCATCATCACCAGCAATATTATTCATCTGGTTGTACAGTATTATTCAATAGACACCATAAATTCGAAACAGTACATCAAATTAGTTTTTGATTACTTGATTTTATATCTTAATCCTCAACATTCAATTCGTGGTTCATTTATGGCTAATATGTCGTCCAATATAATTATCTATAAAGTATTAAAGTCATGCAAAATAAAGCTAATTTTTCAATCGTATGCTTAACTTAATAATGTGAGACTGTGTATAAACAAATAAATTATTCATTATAAAAATACTTACGAAGTATTATATAAATTTAAAGAGCTAACTTTGTTGATCCCAATTGTTGTTTTGAATTGATCGATGAAGGGTTCATGTAATTATGCTCTAATCCTATCCTATGCATATATTAACTAACTTGGTAAACATCATAAACCTATTCTCGGCTATTTTATAACATATCTATATTCAAAACATCGAAATTTTAAAACATAGAACGAATCAATATATGCAATCAAATTTGTTTCAAACAAGAATTGGAGCCAAAGACAGCAATAAAAGACAAGCAAAATGAAGCCCATATTTTGACCAGGTCAGTTAAGCTCCATTTTCTTGCCACTGTCAACATCTTTTAACAAAATGACAGTAGAATAGAATGGCTTCTACTTTCAAATTCAAGCTCTCCTTGCAGAGAACAATAATGCAGTGCATTGCATTGCAGGACCACTCTTCAAACTGTTACACGTAAAGAGATACGGAAAAAAAAGTGTTTTTGGAGTCATGCAAACTCAAAAGGGTTTTAATTTGGTCACAAAAGTTTAGCTGGCCAAAACAGTAACACAAGATATTCATGGTGTTGTGAGACACAAACAGTGTTAGAAATGGACACTCTGCGCACATGTCACTTTACAAGGTAACACAAGATTACTTAATAATTGCACAATAATGCACCCATATCTCTCTAGCCTTCTTTTACTAGTGTCATTTTTAAACCATTTTTATTCTATATTTTTGGCTATAAAAGGGATCAATACCTGACATTTTCTTGCACACAGATCTTTAATGATTTAAAAACCTCTGGCTCAGCCACCCCTCCTTCCTTCTTCAGTCCTCAGCTGTTTTTTCATCATCATATTCTTCTTCTCCTGCAAAAAGATTGCAATCAGTGCATTGCAGTTTAATAATCTAATGGCTGTAAATATTGCATTTTATGATTTTGAAGATGATGACTTCATAGACATGGAGCTGAGTTCATCTGCCACACCAAAATTCTATTACTCATCATCCTCAAACTCTTCGCCACCGAGCAGAGAGTTTGAGTTCCAAATGTGCTTCACTTGCAGTGATAGAGAGGCCATCAGTTCCCCAGCTGATGACCTTTTTTACCAGGGCAGACTCCTGCCACTTTACCTTCCCCCGCCACTGCAGATGGTCAAGAACGTTTTCCATAGCACGACCACCACCGCTGCTGCAACAAGGTTTGATGTTATTGCCGACGAAGAATTTGAGGATGATGATGATGATGACTGCTATTCAATGCCATTCACAGAGCCATGCATCAACGTGGCCAACACTCCCTTAGAGCCTGCCAGTATTTCCCTGTCGGAATCGTGCAGGATGAGCTGTGACCTTAGCCTTGATGATTACTATCTTGAATGGCCTGTTGAATCAGGCAGCTTCATAAAAAATCAGCCATCAAAGAATAGAATCTGGACAAACAAGCTCAAGATAATTAAACCTTCCATTCTTGGTGAGAAGCTGAGGGCTTCAAGGGCTTACCTGAAATCCTTGTTTGGCAAGTCTGGCTGTTCTGAAAAGTCCTGTAGGAAAGCAAACTGTAATATAGGACGTAAAAACTTGCGAAAATTTGAGGACAAGCCTTGCAAGATTGGCAAGAGGAATAAATTTCAGCTAGGAAAGACTTCACTTACAACATTTGATTCTGCAATGAAGGACATTGATAGGAAAAAGATGGAGAGTAATGTCCAATGGAAGTCATTTTCCAACACAATCAGACGACGCTCACCAAGCAAGTATCTGACTTCATCTTCATCGAATTCCTCCTCTTCATCATCCTCATTCTCCCTCAGCTCAGGTGGCTTCCATGATCACTTGTTTAGGCGGACCAGCAGTGCTACTGAGATTGAGGGCTCGATCGAAGCTGCCATTGCTTACTGCAAGAAGTCTCAGCAACTCTTTGATTCAACAACCTCATCAATGGAGCCTGGAATTTGCTCATGCTCAGCCTCCAAGTTTGCAGGTGAGGACAGGCAAAAGGGACTGGCTCTTTGTAACATTTGAAATAGATAATATTACTTTATCATAGAGAAGAGACAAGAAATGTTCAGCCATAAGAAAATTTCTAATATACTGCACATATATAATCAGGCAAGTATTTTCTATGTGAATGACAAACTGTTTGGGCGTGCTTAATGATTTCATGCTAATCAAATGAATGCTCCTTTCTTCTACTTTAATTATTATATATAAATCATTGTTGACAAACTGTGTAAATAGCATTTGTATGGAAGGATATTTGTCCTAATATGGTCAGGTTAGGATTTCAATTTTATGAATGCACTACCTATTCTTAACTAAGATTAATAGAATAAATATACATAACTGTTGTGAATCACATGTTATCATATCATCCAATTGCCTTAGACTTTTGAAATATCCAAACATATCAGAGGTCGATAAAGAGGTAGGAATGCTCAAATGACCAGAACTGCGGCTCACCATCACCGGAGTCTATTTGCTGGTTGTCCAACTGGCCATCCACCAGTGTCGTATTTCCAGAAGCCACGCGTGTTAGTGTGTACATCAATCAGTTTTTTCACCCAATTTCCCTTTTAGTTCATTGGCATTTGGCATATTCTTCTCCAATCCAGTGCCTTGGTTGTGTCTGATTCCATGGTCTATTCAGTTTTGGTTTGTTCAACAGCCAAAACTCGATCTGAAGATAAATAAGCACCTCCACCTAAAACTATTTCAGTAATGTACAAAATAACTGAGAATAGTCATTGTGGTTGAACTACTGCTATTGACTCTCCACGTGCATCTTGCTATTCTACAACAATAGCTAATATTCTCATCAGTAAATTATTGGAATTATTGGTTCTGTATAAAAACACTTCAAAGCTCCATTAGTCCATCACTCTTGAGTAATTTTATCTTCCAATTCCATGAAAAAAAAGAAAAAAAATAAACCCTATTCTATTACAGATGCCTTAATAACATTCAAGTAAGCATGCCCAGCATATTCATCTCACCTTACCTTTGCTTCAACTCAAAATAACTCGCTCTCCTGATAATGCAGAGTAATCATGACCTAACAACAGTCTCTCTCCAACGGTGGTTAAAATTTAAAGGAAGATAAGTACTGCCCCCAACACATTTTTCAGAAATTAAAAACATGAGAGTGGATAATGTAGTAGCACAGACTCCCTTTCCCATTTCTATTCAAGAGTTCTTATGTGCCCCTTTGAGAACCCGAAAAATGGACAATTCCTTTTCTTAAGAATACATGCAAGATTCATCACTACAAAAAGGCTAGTGGTAACCCCACCCTTAACTACTTCATTTATGGATTTCATAATAATAGAAATACGTGTCCTACCTACCGAGACAGAATTTGTAATTTGCTATCCTCTTGCCTAGCGGGTAAGATTGATATACGCGGAAAGGATAATTCATTCGGAACAGCAACTTTTCCACAGCAGATACAAAGCTGGCAAACTTTTTAGCCAAGTGGACTGAACTTCTCTACTCCTACTTGTTTGGACATGTCATATCATTCTGTAGAGATTTTCTTGTAGTCAAATGTTTGCAACTTGCAAGTGTTTTATTCAGACTATGGCCATCCTGAAGAACTAGAATGCTAACACCACCTGATTTCACATTATCCCAATTGTCACAAGGGTCCTAATTTATACGGTACTTTTGTAATATGTCCCCCCACAGCCATGAATCTCACCAAAACGGGAAAGACATTTTATGGCCTTTTTTCTCCTTGTCAAAGCAAAGCAGCAAAAGTTGTCAACTGAATCTTTTGTTAATTCTGTCAGAACCTTTTCCATATGATATTAATGAATATTCATGTGAGACAGTGGCCTTATGTAAGATCTAAGTGTTCAATGTTCAGAATAGTAACACATAAAGAACCTTCTAAAGCGACAGTTCCCCTACTCCATAATACACAGAAGAGATATAATTTTATTTTATTTTTTGATCGGAAACATAAAGGATATTTTACTAACATACTGAGTGGTTATATTAAGCTTGTGATCTTGGTCATTTTATTTTACAAATACCACCCACTTCCACTTATGCATGAAGGTGAGGTCAACTACACCCCAACAATAGTGAAACAACAAAATGAATAATTAAAGAACATGGCTAGAATGAAAGAACCAAGTACAATAATTACAAGAACCAGGTCGTACGAAAAGAAAAGCAAATAAAAATATGAATGAAGCATTGCAGGATGATGAGCTTTCATGTGCAAACAAATGACCCAATGGCCACATGCTTTCCTAGTTGGTGATATAGACCAAACAGAGTTCAAAGTGAATAATGTCGTCCTGATTCTTGACACTTCGATTGTCAAGAAAATATCAGCAAACACGCGTAAAGTTAGAAAAGGACTACTATAATTTAATCATCTCAATGTTATTTCTATTAAAGCCTTCAAATTTTATTCATTACTGTGTCAAGAAAATATCAGCTTCTGCTTATTATGCTGCATTGCATTCCAGCGTTTCCAAGAGCTGAGATTGTCCTTTTCACTTGCAAACTTTGTAAGGGTTTTTTATTTCTAAGGATCAAAAGTAAACACTCCTTCTTAAGTGACATTTGACATTTCATTAAATCTTGAATTGAAGAGACACAGGCAATTGTGCTACAGACAATCAAAAACTGTATGTATTCACACTTTCAAAAGTTGAATGTTCAGATGGTCATGTCCTTTCATTGATTGGACTATTGGCCACCACCATCCAAGGTTACAAGCAAGTTCTGAAATGCTTGAAGGAACAGTTGCACATGTATATCTAGCGTCTCCACAGGTGTTTTAAAAGTATATATAGGGCCAGTATTTCCACATTCAGGGAATATACAAGGAACCAACTAGCTTCATTTGCTTGTCAGTACTGTTGCATTGAGTTTTCTTATCTGCAAAATGCTTTTAATCTCTTGGTGTCGTGACATTGTTCAGAGTATCTGAGAAATAGATAAAAAAAAAAAGGTTGATGGATTACTGAAATAGATAGATTTTTCTAAGGGCTGTGTTGCTCGGTTTTCTCCCTTTCAATGAAACCCCCTAATCTAACATTCATAGTTAGTTTCACTCTGATGGCAAATTCAATGAATCAGCACCAAGTCATCATGAATATAATAGGATAATTTCATGTTCAGCATGCTTGTCTAATGTGCTGCTACAGGATTTGGAAACTAAATGCAAGCAGTTTTAGTGAATACAGGTCTCTCAAGGAATATTCCAAATAAAATATATCAGCATTAGACACTTACTTAACTCTTCCTGCTGCATGCACTCTATCAGTTTGCCAAAAATGGAGGATAAGGTCAAGGCTAATAGTTCCAAGCATTACACTGCACAGTGGCTGTTGATTGCAGGACCACTCTACTGATTACTTCACCAGGGTTGTTTTGGCCCTTTTGGATGGATCCTCTTTTGGATGATCCATTTGTGCTGCATCTGCCATAGGGTCCATCTAACCATATCCTACGAACAATCAAAACAATTTGTTCAATGTATCTGCAAACGCTTGAATTAGATTGTCCAGTACTTTATTTCCTCAGAAACACCAAAGAGATTCAGTGAACTTACCAATCATGATAAGCTAAAACAAGAATAATCGATGCAGACAAGTTTGAAAAACCGGGTGCTAAAAGTATCCTTTAAAATACTCAGTTTGATGGAATAACAACTGGTATGCAATCATACATTATTAATCATCCGGGGTTTCTTGATTGATTTGCTACTCTACAAGACATATTAGACAATCAGGAGTGGGAATGTACATGAATCTGCCACATGTTCAAGACAGCACAGTTTCTATCCAAACTGTGTAATACTAGAGGCAAGCAGGAGCCACCTAACACACCGTTACAGAGTAGGTAGGTTGGTTCATACATAATCCACCTCCATCCTTAAATGTTTCATATGTTGTTCAAGTTTGGGAGTACACTAAGAAATGTGATAAAGGGTGAGTGTTGCTGAAAGCGGTATGCAGAGTAGAAGTATCAAGCAGTTAGGTTGTCGGGAGCAATCCATGATGAAGAAGGAAAAAACATATGTGCCCCATCTGTGCTTGTTCCTTGGATGAATTATAAGCTAAAATAATGGCATCTCAATTAGAACTTAAAGAAATATCAATCTTATTTTAGGCAGAAAGAAAACGATGATGCTCCTCAACTGTTCAAATGGCAAATACAGTAATCTAACTGTTTTAAGCGTGACGCTAAATTGGTAAGACAAAATTATTAAAAGGGAATAAGATAAATACAGCGAATTTATCAAGTACCTTTTTTCCTGCAGCAAGCTTCAGAGTTGGAGAATCAACCAGGGGTTGAAGAATGGAGACTTTTTGGACCAGGTTCTGTTAGCATGTCCATGAGGTTTGTAGTGGGAAACGTTATTCTAGGTTGAACCATTGATAGAACTAGGGAGGTATCTGATCTCCAGCCATTTGAAAATTTGTACCAAGCTGCACATGTATAACAGGCAAGTATCTTCTACCTGGAAGACAAAACTACTTGCGTGTCCGAACGATGATTCAATAAAAATACATAAAAATACATGTGGAATGATTGCTGCGTTTGCCTAATTTTATTATAGATTTTTCTCGACTAAATAATCTCATCGATCCTCACGTCATTCGCCCCATGATCTCTCTGTCTCAGACTGTCAGCATTTCCAGTCATCCATGGAGCTCGGGGAACAACTTCAATAGTGAAGACTGACGAGTATGTAATGTGGGCCACAACCACTGATCTCAAACTGCCTGAGCATAATTAAAAAGGCTTGAGTTAAGCGAAACAAAACTCGAAATCATGGGCAGTAAAATGAACCTATTACATACCTGAACAGACCACACCAAACCATGGCATTGGTTCTGATAGAAAGAATTTAAACGGATAGGCACCGGATGGAGCTCTGAATTATAACTCGATCACAGGCACATGACCACTTGATGGACGGACGGCGGATCCATTTCCGGCGGTGTACAGTGGTGGAAGTCACTTCAGAGGTTGGATACAGGAAACTGCAAGACAACATAGGCCCACAGATATGGGCTGCCTAGAACTCAAAACATAGCCCAGAGAGCTCCGCAGAACACAGGCCCAGTAATATTGGGCCTATATATGCGCTTGCGTGTCCGGTGATCAAATCTTATTCTTGGTGCTACAGTCTCAACAGGCCCAGACGAAGGAGGGAATGAAAAGTAAGAAAGGAAAATTGCAGGAAGACGAATGAGTGAGATTTGGAGAACAGAATGAGCAGACCCATCGCCCATGAGAGTATTGTGAAGCCCATATGTGCCGTCCACAAGCCCATTTCTTCGATAACTGACTATAAGAGCAGGGGATGGTTAGCAGGCTGGTTGAAGTTGAAGCTGCTGTAAAGCTAAGAGAGATTCGCATTGTTGTCAATCGCTCTTTGTCTCGCTAGTGCGAACACTAGTGACTACGTTAATGCTTAATACTGACTGATTGTGGCCGTAAAAGCGTCTACATACATCTTTGTTCGATTTGGAAACTTGTGCCCTAAATCATGTACGTCATCGGTGACGAAAACATATCCACTGACGTTGTTGAAAGTGGCGAAGCTTCTAGTGCGTGAATTTTACTGATCATAAGCGCTATAAATTAGAGGCGATGAAACCGACGAACCACTCACTAAGAAGGAAATCCTGTGACAGAAGCCGCTTTCTGAAATTTCTGAGAGAGAAGTTCAATGGCCGCCTCGTAATTTATCTCACTCACTCCTATGCATCTGATTGTTCTTTGCGTATTTTTCCTCTGTATATGGTTTTTCCTTGTATTTTTATTTCGGAACACCGAGCTTTGGAAATGGTGTGCCATCTAAATTGAAGTCATAGTGGACTGTATTATCGATTCACTCTGTCTTCAAAATTTTAATCATTTTGCTAAATCTGGAACGTGTAGTGCCCTAACGGAAGATCGTCCCCCGGAATTGAATTCAGCTTCCGAGCCGCCACCTCTCTTCGATGGAACCACTCGGTATTCTTTCCACACCCTTATTTTCCTGTTCATTTACTTGTACGGACGATGATTGTTTAGTCATCTGCACACAATGCAAACTTTTGATCTGAATCATGCTTTCGATTGCATAGGCTATATATCAATTACCAGTGCCCATTCGCTCAGCGTACGTGGATCGTCAGGAACTATAAGGTATGATGTTTATTCCATAGCCCCTTTTGCTTGATATTTGCTATTTATCGCTTCGTTTGCTTGGTCTATCACTTCATTAAGATTTCAACGCTTGATTTGTTGAACTGATTGTATTCCTCAAATTCTACCCAGGGCTTACAGGATGAGATAAAATTGGTTCCTATAGACCTTCAAAATCGACCTGCTTGGTACAAGGAGAAAGTGTACCATGTGAATAAGGTATTTACTTTGATTACCTTGTATTCATCCCATTCTCTTAAGTTGTACCTTCGGACTCATATAGATCAACCTACTGTATACCTGTGCTAAATTTTAACTTTTATGCTTGTTCTACAATAGGTGCCGGCATTGGAGCACAATGGCAAAGTTATTGGAGAGAGCCTGGACTTGGTTAAATATATAGATGCAAACTTTAAAGGACCAGCTCTCTTACCTGATGTAAGATGTGAAATTTGGGTTTGCTATTATCTTTCTTTTTCTGTACGAACATATGGTTCACCTTTCCGATCTCTCATATAGTTGCTGATGCTCATGAATCATGATAATATTTTTGTGAATACTTTAGGATCCTGCCAAGCAGAAGTTTGCTGAAGAGTTGCTAGACTACTCTGGCACATTTTTGCAGAATGTCTACGGATCATTCAAAAGTGATCCCATCAAAGCAGCTGGTAAATCTTCAATCTTTATGCCTTAAAGGATCATAGATTTTAAGTTGTTTAAACTTATAACCTGTTATACCAGGAGCTGAATTTGATTACCTGGAAACTGCCCTCAGCAAATTTGACGATGGGCCTTTCTTTCTTGGCCAATTCAGTCAGGTGAGTAATTATTTTGATTGTACTCAAAGTTATTTTTGAGAACCCCAAAAAAAAAAAAAAAAAGGAAAGAAAAGAAAAGAATTTCACTCATCAATGTATATACAGGTAGAAGCTGTATATGCTCCATTCGTTGAGAGGTTTCAGATTTGGATTCAAGCACAATGGGGATATGATATTACATCAGGCAGACCAAAACTAGCCACATGGTTTCAGGTTCTTCCATCAGCATAATAAATTCATTCTTGCCTTCAAACAATTATTCTGCTTTACATTCCAATTTCCAGCTTGAATCGGATATCACCACATCTCCTCCTTGTGCAGGAAATAAACAAGATTGATGCTTACAAGCCCACCAAGTCCGATCCTGACTATCAAATCCAATTGTTCAAAAACCGATTTCTGGTATTCATTGCCTCCAAGCAATATTTTCATTTTCTTTAATTTCTCCTGTGGTACTTGATAAACTCTCTTTGCTCACTTGCAGGCCTAAAGATGAACGTGGATTATACTGCTGAAATAATGAAGGCTTATTTTAATATAGTGTGATTTCTGTAGGTTGCTTCTATTGTTGTGTGTTCTGCTATATGTTGTGTTTCATGAGCAACTTTGGTCTTAATAAGTAGGCTCAAATTCTGCAATCTAGTTATATACTATTCTCCATCTATTTAATTCTATTGCATATGTTTTTAATAATTTGATTATGGAATGAACAATAATCTGTGTCAAGTTAGACTGAACACGATGCTCTTGAAACGTCAGCTTAGAATTTGTCTGCGTTGGATACTCCTGACTTTTTGGTCACTTTATATATATCTATACGGCTGCAGCCTTTGATTTTATAAAGATAAACATCACATCATAATTTATATGAACAATAAATTATCTATATTAGTATAATATAAATAAAATCATGGTAAATTTTTCAATCAGCACAACTGCCTCCCTATTTTATATATATATTTATATAATGTGCATTTCGTCGAACATGACTTTTGTCTCAATTGAACTGGGAAAAGGAATTTTGAATATAATTATTCCAGCTTGCGTGGGATAGTGATGGTTTGTAAATAAGAAATCCGTGAAAGTCAAACATAAAATAAAAAGAATACATATATATTTGGTGTGAAGAAATAAAATTTTGATACAATAGTTTTTGAAAAAAATAATAATAATAATAATAATAAATTCTTAAAAAGTATTCGCAAAGAGCCTAATATCCTGCTTCCTCTGTTATATTTTGATTGATTTTAATTTTTTTTTTTTAAAGTAAAAATGGAAAGTGTTTTAGATATTTTAAAATTAGCGAACTTCTCAGCTAATGGCAAAAAGAATGGTAGATAAGATGGGTAGGAATCATGTGACCACATCAGATATTTGAGTCTGTTTTTATTCTCTTTGGATCAATTATCTGGCAAACAAATTCCCCAAATTGGCGTCTGATACATAGAAAGTTCAAAATATTACTCATAATATCAGATCATTCCTGAAAATGGATTACATACATGTATAAGCATACAATACTCAACACGAACGTCGCACTACAAGCCAACAATTCCTCACAAACCCAGAATCCACAAAGAACCAAAAACATCAGGCCAAAAAGAGACACCAATGTGGCCCTTTCAATATATTATCATCCAACAGTACCATGTTTTCTGGCAGCAGCTTCTCCTTTCGTCGATCTCGGCGGTGTCCCGCGCTGCAGGTCCCGAACATACTCCCCTGTCTTCGCCTCGGCGTCGTGCTTCTGTGCAGACAAGTATGTCAAGGCTGTGACAACATCGGCAATCATGGGCCTTAAATTAGGCTGTTCCTGCACACACATTTCCGCTACTGCAAGGGCTTGGTATAGCCCCCGGATCGGGTACTCGCCCTCCAGCGCAGGATCCGCAATCTGCACAAACTTCCTCTTGTCCCTTAACAACGGTCTCACCTGTCAACATGTTAAACATTTCACCTAAAAGTTTAACCTTGTAGGAATATGCTTCATTATTACAAGAGGGTCATACCCATGCAACGAGGTTATGCTCGCCTCCTGTTTTCGAACTATTGACTGCTTTCCTCCCGGATATGATCTCAAGAAGAACAACCCCAAAACTGTAGACGTCCGACTTCAGTGTCAGCTGCCCTGTCATGGCATATTCGGGTGCACAGTATCCATACGTGCCCATTACGCGCGTGGACACATGTGTGTTGTCCCCCACAGGCCCGACTTTGGCTAACCCAAAGTCGGATAGCTTCGGATGGTACCCTTCCCCAAGCAAAATGTTCGAGCATTTCAGATCGCGGTAGATAACGGGAGGGCTAGCTTTGTCGTGCAAGTACTCCAACCCCTTTGCAGCTCCGGCTGCAATTTTCATCCTCGTGTTCCAATCGAGCTGTTTCTTCCCCGGCACTGGATCTGCAATATTGGTAAAAACAGTATGTTATCAAACATTTTATGAGCCAAAATCTGTTCAACCCTCAAATGTTATCAATAAGAACAGTAGATTCTTGAAGTTCAGCTAATATGAAAAAGCATATATAAGCCAAACAATTTCATAACCTACCGTGAAGATGATTCTCAAGAGAACCTAATGGCATGTATTCGTAAACCAGAAGCCTCTGATCCCCATCAGCGCAGTATCCGATTAAATTGACGAGGTTTGGGTGGTGCAATAGGCTCAACATCAACACTTCTACAAGGAATTCCCGGTTCCCTTGCAGACCATTGCGGTCGAGCTGCTTGATCGCTACAATCTACATGAACACATATATAAATGGATCAAATGTATGTGTATTTCTAATTCACAGGATATAAACATCTACATATATTTAGAGATATATACTTTATTATAGCCCTCAAGCTGTCCTTTGTACACTCTACCAAAGCCTCCCTCTCCTATAAGACATCCGGCCCGGAAGTTCTTTGTTGCAGCTGCCATTTCGCGGAAAGTGAAAGTCTTGGCTGCTATTTTGTTGGAGGATCCATCTTTAGGGGTGTCTTTCAGCTTAACTGAAGTCGAATTTTGCAAAATATCATACTGTATAAATAATTCTCTCAACAAGAATGATATATGTTTCTTCTCCAAAGCATCAATCCATCTTTGAATGACAAATGATTTTCTCAAATTAAGGAAGGAAACATGGCAAGTTGTGAATCAGTGCCATACAACAATAACAGGGTAAGAGCTCATGTTTGTATTCAATTAGGCAACAGAGCAGTGAATTATTCTACAAAATAAGAGAATCCAAGAAAACAAAACAGAATTTCGAAGAAACCCCAAATTCAAAATATATGATAAACAAAAGGCTATGCTCTGATATCCCAACAGCTATTTGTTCTGAAGAGGGTTCAAAACTGAAGAAACATCAAGCAAGGGTTTAAGAAATAAGAACCAAACCCCAACAGATGATCGATCTTACATGTTTTCAAAAATCTTTTTTGCCCTGCTTTTTTATTTTCGTCTGTCTTCCTAAATCAATACAGAGCAATCGATTTTAATGGTTAATACTGACCAGAAAGCCATACCTGAAACGGGCTCAATAGGTTCAAGGGACTTGTTCTTCTTCCTCGTCACTTTTGATGCCTGTTTTGAACTTGATTGCCCTGAGCATGGGAACCATCCCATTTGCCCTCTCTCTCTCTCTCAAAACACCCACAGTTCTTCTCCTCTGATGTTTAGAGATTGACTGACAAATTAGTCAAAAACACACACAGCTACATAAGTGCAATTGCCAATTGGGAAGAGAGTACGGAATACAAGAAAGACCCTGCAAAATGATTCTGTCATATAATGATAAGAAGAAAAAGACATCCACATTTAAACAATTAACCTTTCTTAATGGCTTTATTTAGAAAAAGCTTGTGTAGGTTGGATTGGACTTGCAGCAATACAAATTACAAATGTCTTTTCCTGCCCTAAACCCCTGTCCTCTTCCCTGTTTAAACTTTCCACTTCCCACTGTTCTCTCCTCTGATTTTGACAAGCAATCTTTTTTAACAATCGTAGTTGGAATTGAAAGGGTAATGATACCAAGTTCTAGAGAACAAAAAGACAGTCCAGATTAAAAAAAAAAAAAAGATTCACAATCAAGATAAGTTTTTTCCATCTTAGGTGTTCAAGAATGTGAGTTAATAATGCCATTGAGATTGTCCCGTTGTCCCATCATCAATAGTGTGATCAAGGACAGCAACATATCTGCAGAAAATATTTTGCATTAACTGCGTGGAATTGCGGGGGTACATGCAATGGAGACAGCATTTATTTATAGTTTTCAATATGTTCATCTCTCTGTCTATTTGAATTTGATTCCATGTTTGATTAAATTGTCAATTTTTGCAAGTTGCAAAGAATTGTAATGAATTTCTTACCTGAATTTAAAGTTTTAGTGTTTGTTTGGGGCAGTTGACCTGCTAGTTGAAGACTTGAAGGGAGGGGTGTATCATGTATGTGCATATACCATTACTGCTTTGCACATTTGTTCTTTGAGTAGTGTGCCATTAATTTTATCATCAATAATTGGAAACTGTCAATACATTTTTTTAAGGTGAAAAAATTGACCTTTTAAAATAAATAAATAAAGTTTAGTAATTAGAAAATCAAATGGGATGGGCCTGTGATGTGGGCCTAATTTATGAAAATAGTCTAAGCCCAATTTAAGTTGCGGAAATTTCATTTCACCGCCTTACTTAAACAGCTGTGACGTCTCCTTCTAAATTTACCGCACACGCAACGACCTTTATGGTTTTAGACTTGGTGTTGGTTGGAGATACATATCTCAATATGCATGCATGCATGCATTATGGTGCACCGCCGCCCAGGTTTCCTGTATTTGCTCTTAATAGGCGTCAGTCGCAGCGGAGGTGACTACGAAAGAGTAGTTGAAGTTTGAAGAGTTATCGAGGTTAGTTTAATTTCCCGTTCGATTAGTTTTCTTTCTGATTTGAGTTTTGTTGAACTTTTCGAAATTGATGTCGTGCAATTCTTCATCTTGGATTATCAGTTCTCTTCTCCTCAGACTCTGTGGAGCATGTCTGGACTGGACATTGTAGATTTGATCTCAATTAATGATACAGGTACATTTTGATTAAGCGATCGGTTGAATTTGCTAGTTATTGTGATGATCTGATTTAGGTTATAAAACTTCTATCATATTTGCCGTTAAATCTTATTAATATTAGCGTATGGAAAGGTATGCAAGTCTTCTTTGACAAACAGATCTTATGACTAATTAGGCATTTATGGTCCTTACTACTATGGAAAACTTTTGAGCCATGTGGAAATTATTCTAAGCTACTTATTCGTTGGATTTATTCCTGACGTTGATGAACTTTTCCTGTATTAAAAAGTATCAAACATCAAATGAATATAATTTCCCTCAAATCGAGACATGTCAACGACTAAACAGACTTGTTTCTCACATTAACACTTGATCCTCAGAATTAGGGAGAAAAGATTCATAATGGCAGCATTAGGATTTCATCACTGAAATAAGAACTAATTCAGAATATAAATCCCTTAAGTAACTCTTAGAAGAGTATGTGTGATAGAGACTTGCGGAACAGGAGCAACCAAAAGTAACAGAAAGTACTCTTGCTAAACCTATACAAACAACGCTTAACCAAGCACAAGATGTCAGGATCTAAGTTTGAATTGCAATGAACAGTTCGTTCCTACAACCAGAACACTTGTTATTTATAACTCTGCTGTCAATCTGGCAGTGCTCAAATAAGATTCTGTAACAAGCATCAACAAAATCAACCCTGAGAGTCTGCATCAACTTTTTCTGCACAAGGAAAACTAATATCAGAGGCATAGTGGCACTGGGTGGAGGAGTGATTGTAATTATTCATCTTCGTTTCTGCTTGCGCCATCTGGCCCCGTTTGCTTTACAAACTGTCCTCTAACTCGAGGCCTCTGCTCTGCTATTTTCTGCCTGTTTTCATAACGAACCTGAACAAGACTTCATGTCAGCAAATAACCATGGCAATAACAAGAGGGAACAAATCATCCCCCCAAAAAAAGGACAAATTCCATCTAAATGGGGAGAATAGTAGCAAGGAGTTAAAAGCAAACAATTTTAAAATACTTCAGTTACTGCCTTACACAAGAGCAATAAATGGTCAACTGATCTATGAAGTAACTGCTATTTTTGTAGGTAGATGGCTAAATTCTTTAACAGCAATGCAGAAGAATTTTCTATGTTAGGTAGTATACTCTACCAGAAACCACATATATTTTTGGCACGAGGAATCTGAGCTATGATAGATGTTTTAGAAAAAGATAGTTAACAAACTTTGTAAGACCATTTTTTGAGCATTAAGAACTTCATAACCCACAAGAACAATTAGTTAATAACAAATGTAGAATTCACTGAGAGGGCAGGTACTAGAACCATCCAGAATACAGGAAAGGTTACCCGAATGGTATACTCGCCTGAAGTTCCTTTAGGGTAAGACTATGGTTCACAATCTCTAAAATAAAAGAGAACTCAAGTTGATATGCTTGTATGTAATGTGACTATAAGCACAAATCTTATTCCCTAGGCTTCTTAATATTGATACCAACACAAGTAAATCATTATGTTTTATTTGGGAGTTATCGCAAAGTTGAGCTTGTGCCACTTCAATTGATTTAAAATGCCAGAAAATGCTTTAAACTATGGACTTTAAGAAAAAATGGCCAGCAAATTTCAAAACCTTTTTCTTAAAGCATCTTTCTTTCCTCTTCTGACGGAACTTGATCAAGGCAGCTTTTCGCTGTGCAAGCCTGTTTTCGTCGCCCCTATTTCCACAACCACTGCCACTAGCATCTCCATTTCCACTCTTCCCAACTTGACCTCCATCACTTTCTGCATTGTTTACTCCATTGTTAACAGCAGTGCTGCTTCCATTCTGTCCCGTGCTTCCATGATTACTTCCTGAGGCACTTCTGTTCAAACTACTGTTTCCAATGTTGACATCTGTTGGTCCATCAAAAACATTTGTTGACCCACAATGTGGAGCATCTACACTCAGCTTCTCCAAAGATGATGACGATGGCTGATTTTCCCTCTGGTACTGATTGTGGGGGCGATGACAGTAATTTTGGTGATGAGGATGCTGAATTTGAAGTTCCTTGTGTGAACCTCTAAGAGGTACTAAACCCGTGGAGGGAATACCATTGGGCAGGAAATTAATGTCCTGTTGGCTGTATTTGATATCAGTTTTGAATGCAGACGACTGCAGGCAATTACTTGCTGATGCTTCAGACCTGTCTTTAGGAAGTCTATTAGTAGTGGAGCCCATGTCCATGTTATTGCCAACTCCATTCAAGCTTTGACATAAGATAGGTTCAGATGAATAGCCAATAGATTCTCTTTTTGCTACTTCTATGCTATTGTCGTTAATGGAACTGTTGCTGATGATCCCAGTTGGAGCTTTGAGAATATTTGTGGGCGAATTATACCTGCATGAAAAGAATAAAACAAACAAGATTGCAGATTCTAATACTAATGAAAACAGAAGATCAATTTCAGTATCAGCAAAAAACTAAATAAATACATTCTAATCATCCTTTCTTTTCAAACCTTGAGAAAGCAGATTGCTCAGATCGGCGTAGAACAAATCGATCATCTGGAACTGATCTGACAGAGTCCTGATCTCCTCTAACTCTCTTTAAGCTCAACTCACAGTTTGGCTCCTTAGAATCATCAGTTGCAGTGTTGTTGATGTCCAATACGTTGGCAACTTTTCCAGCAGATTCACATTCCCTACTGATGAGATCATGTTGCGTTTCAACAAAATTTTCTGATTTAGATTTCACATCCCTATGGTCGATAGTATCCAAGTCCTTGCCCTTCTCAACATTGTCTACACAACACATATTTAGCCTCAGATAAATGATAAAAAAATAAGAGAAAAAGAAGCAAAGTAAATCCATCACCATCACCAGAATGTTTTCGTCGGTAGCCCTTTGTATCGACACTAATTTGCACATTTTTGTTGTCAGAATTCTCGGCATTTGACCGAATAACTTGTGCGCAAGTGCTGTCTTGGCAGTCAGCTACTTGATTCATGTGAGATAAATCATGAGAGTTGTCAGCTTCTACAGCTTGTTTTGTCCAAGAACTCTGCAAAATACTCAAAAGTTAAACTTGGCTACACTAAAGATAGTTATTATAACTGTGTAAACAGAAAGTCCAGGTGTAAACAAAAAGAAGTAAAGAACTGTTACCACCTGTGCTCCACTCCCATCATCACTTGCATCTCCAACATTTAAACCATTACTCCCATCGTTTTCCCCGCCATCACTTGCACTATTACATGGTTTCTCACTGCCTTTTGATTTCACAGATTTTTGAGTTTGTGTGCCACTTTCGCTCCCACTTCCACTGGACTGAAGAGTACATGGTGTCAAAAGAAAATTCTAGATGTAAATCTAGATAACCTTGTATAATGATTGTTCATTCTAATGAAGAATACATTAAAAACAATGGAATAGTCCTCCAAAATTGTGTCCACTTAACATGGCTGATAGATTAGTCTCTCTTCTAGAAAGGCGAAATTATGTTTAAGGAAAAGGTTTGTTCCAGTGACCACAAAGAAGCTAATACCTTTAATAAGTTTATTTTCGATATTATGAATTAACAAAAGTTATAAAGAAATGAACCCTGTCACGACTACCCACATATTCTGGGTTTTCTGAGCTACATCCTCTATAATAGCACATGTCAAGTGAACACCAACTAAACATATTGTCGGTTCCAGAAATCAAGGCTAATCCATAGTATGAAAGAACAAGTTTGGATGACTCACACTGTGGCATCTTCTCCATACGTGTTGCCAAAGGTTCTTAAGCTCGTTCTTCCTTATAGGCTTAACCAAGAAGTCAACCGCACCTTTTGACAAGCACTTAAAGACTAAACCCATAGAATCAATAGGTGACATCACTGCACATAAATATCATAAATATTGTCAGTGCTAACAGAACATACTATGAGGAACAAAACTTTCTACAGGGGTAATCATTACTCACTAATCACAGGAATATTCTTCCGAATATTGTGGCTCATAATCTTCAACAGAAGACCAATTCCAGATAATCCTGGCATTGCTACTTCTGTCAAGACAATGTCAATGTGATTGTTCAAATCTTCTAAGATCTTCCATGCTTGCACTCCATTAGCTGCCACTAGAACTGTATTAAACAGTCAAGGAGAGAAACACTTAACTAGAGTAGAGTATGAAACTTCAGTTAGCATCATATCACGACAGCTAAGATATTCCCTCTTTTCAGTTGTACTTTCTCCACAATTCAAGTGTTATTCGTGGGGAAACTGAAAAATGATGGGCTCGAAAAACGTATTCTTTTGAGATCTTACAAACTACTTCAAGATATTTATGGAGCTGGTGGAATACTTATAAATATCTTCCAAAAAGGCATTAAATGATTACTCATGTCCCCAGTTTAGACACAACCCAACAATCACTTTAGTATCCTGTACAGGAAAGATCTTTTTAAGACATCTCTTATTATATACCTTCATAGTTGCAGTTTCGGAGCAGAGCAGTTACAACATGTCGCGTAGAATCATCATTCTCAACCAACAAAACCCAAATGGACCTCACATGTAGAAACCTCTCCCAGCACACCACAGTTCCCTGTGGTTGCTGCTGTTGCTGCACCTGCAAACCGACCCGCCCATGTACCCCACTGGTGCCTCCATGTTTTTCGATCTGATTGGATGCATTAACCTTCAATTCATTGACCTCAGTCAGACTTTTTCGTTCTCTCACTACCCCAGCTCCGATGTTCTTGTCCTTATCTGGCGATTCCTTTTCTCCGTCAGCATCAGCATCCATCACACTCCCTGCCAAGTGTCAACAGATCCAAACAGAATGTCAATGAGGTAAGTGGTGCACTTAACTCACTTAACCCTCTTTCTCACAAAGCCTCTGCTAAACATTTATAGCTGAAAGCTAACTCGTAGCTCTTGCTTGGCCCTTAATCCTACATTACAAAATCATTTGACTTACCAAGAAAACAGTCAAGCAATGATCAAATGAACACAAACATTGTAAGCAAAATTAGATAGCCAACTCCTTACTTCCACACTTAAAAATACCCGAATGAAACCTTCTTAGCCTTTTCGATGAAGAATCCTCAACTTCTTATTGCTTCTCCATATCATAACGGTTGAGAACAAAACAAAGCATCGGCCAGAAAATTATATAGCTCCAAACCCTAATCCTCGTCTCCTGCACGGTAATTGTTCCCTAATTATCATATAAAAACAAAACAAAATCCTCAACTTTAACACCAACATGTTATTATAGATCATCAATATATGTTCCTGCCAGTCTTTGGGAGCACAAAACTCGAAGAAACAAAACCCCTTCAGTGTAAAATTTATAAGTCACAAAATAAACACTGCTCAGCTCAAAAAGATCCTCTTTTCGTGAAATCAAACAAATGGTTTGAAGCAGTACTTACCTTGAGAGCCCAGAGTCTCAAGCTGAATCCATAGTCAAACGATTTCAAACTCCACACACAAAATTGGATAGAAACAAATTGAACAAACCAAAAGAAGTATAAAAACGAACAGAGCCTCTGAACAATTAAATCACTCCACAGAAATGTTGCAACCGAATTGAGAAGAATGAAACGAAATTAGGGTTCCATTCAGATTTGCCCTTTTTCGTGGGGATTCGTTTTTCGTTCTTCCTGTTTAAAAGAGAACAGAAGGGAAAACGATACGAAGAAAATTGGAAGAAAAGGAAATTGTAAGTGCTACGTAGGAAGATGACCTGTTCTATCTGTAGGTTTTTATTAAGACACGTAGGGTCCTGGTTGAGCCATGTAGATTGGTTAGTGGTGAGTGTATTGATGACGTGGACAAAATCTAAATGAGAGAGCTGCGGGGCTTCGGGCCAAATCAAAACAGATTTGGAGCCTCAGAACAGGCGGACACGTGGTAAAACTCAAAGAAAATATCTCGACCTAACGGTGAAAATAACGCCGTTATGCTAACGCCTTCAAAGGAGTTGAGTTCGTGAAGGCGGTTTTCTATAGAAGAAGCCTGTGTAGGTGGAATGACGTAAATGCCCTCCCAAATATAGTTTATTTACAACCACATGTAAATTCATGTGTGGTTAGGCAGAAATTTCTGAAAATAAAATTCAACAAGGAACTAGACGAACCGGTTTGATAATATATGATTTCTTTATTTGTTAAAATTATTGTTTTAAATTTATATATAATTTATTTATTAGTAAAAATATATATTTATTTATAATTTTATTATTCTTAATCTTATTTTATAATAATAATAATTTTGTCCTATTGCATGTTTAACAATAATCATATTCATATTTTATTTTTTATTTATCCCACTTGTATATTAAAATAATATATTTTGTAATTTCTTTATTTAAACAAAATAGCGTCGAATATTATAAATCATTTAATATATTTATATAGTCCATATTTTTTAATAAATATATATATTGAACAAATAAAATTAATTTAAATTTATTTATAATTTAAAATTGATATAAATTAATAATATAAAATCAAAAGCATTCTAAAGCGATTGTTCTTTAATAATTTAATTATATTAAAAAGTATTTATATTTATAAGACACTTGCAAGTATTATATAGAGTGTATTCTTTTTGTCAAAAATATTCAATATATTTTTTAAAAAATTAATATATTATACATATTTATTTTTCTTTTTATTATCTATACAATTTTTATACCTCACATAATTTATTTTCTCAATTTAATTTATATATTATTGAGAAAAAAAAAAAACCAAAAAACCCAAAAAAAACAACTAACAATCTCATTGGATATTTTCAAAATTTTGCATATTATTATGTTTGACCCAAAAATTTATCCTTGAAGAATAGCTGCAACGAAACCCGCACTAAAAGAAAACAAAGGAAAAAAAAACATTTCAGATTGAAAATTCAATTTATTAATTAGAGTCATCTGCATCCCAACTGTAAAGACGAAATTCTGCCTTAAATAGGTTGCAGAAGCATGATCGCATGAGGCATGCATATATTAAGTCCGGCTTTAGAATTGTATGCTCCAATACTTCATTGGAACACGTTTCTGGATTACAGAAATTTGGAATGACATATATAGTAGGGAATGTGTGGCCCTAGTTGGTAGAGGTTTCTAGTGAGGTGGGCAGCCATATGAAATTGCCATGGGAAGGTGAACCATGTGAAGAAAATTCAATATTTTTTAAAGTTAAATAGATCCTGTTTTGGGATCTGATATGATGATACGTGAAAAAAAAAAAAAAAAAAAAAAAAAAAAGAAGATGATGCAAAAATAGATATAATTTGATTGGTGATACAAGAATATTTATTTAGTATTTTTTTGAGGTCTATAATAGGTAAATTTTAAAAGTTAAACTATCTTTGTTTTTTATTTATATTTTCATAAATGAACTATAGATATAAAATTATCTCTTAAAAATATTACATTTAAAATTTATATTTGAAAATATTATATCAAAAAGCTATTTTCTACTCAAAATATTACCTTCAATACATTTATAAAATATAAAATTAAAAATCTAAAACATATCTAAACAAAGATTGGGTGGAATGATCAAATAGCTAATATTGCTTCATACTCGAGTGCATCCTGGGTTAGGTAGATTCAAGCATAAATAAGAAAAAAGCACGTGTTAATATGATTAGAAAAAAGCACGGTTAATATGATGCTTCAAGCATAAGTTAGAAAAAAGCACGTGTTGATAATGGTGCTTTTTGCCTCGTATCTAAATTTGGATTGGAATCGGTTTCTTGTCAATGTTGTTTCTTAAACATTTTCCAGCACGGAAAATGTTGATTGAATTTGGCAAAAAGTATAGCAGAGAGTTGAGAAGGGTGATCTGTGGGTATGTACATGATCATGATCGAGAAAGGAAGATATGATCTCAAACTAGATTGTAAGTGGAAATGGAATGATTACAATAATATAAAAACAATGGAAGAGACAAGAGTGCTTTAATCTTACTTGCTATCTGTCAAGGCCATTGAATTGGACAGACTAAGAGCTGGCTGCAGGGATCTTCTGCATTTTTGTGGTGTAGAAGATCATCAGAAGCATAATTTTGTGCTTTTCATTGTGCTGCAACACAGAAAGGGGATTAGCAAATTAGAATGGGTTTGTTTTCAAGAAACATTTCTGATGAAGGTGAAGTTGATGATGAGAGATTGAGATTTGTTTTCCTATAGGGATATGCTCATATAGTTGATCTAGGATAAGTACGGATACCTAATTTATGCGGTTGCGTTTTGATTATATGGAAAATCTTAAAAGTTTTAATTTTTTTTTTAAATAATTAAAAATTAAATATTTGATAATGTTTTGCATAAAAATAATTATTTGATTTTAAAATATATATATATATTATTAATGAATAATATCAAAAATTTTAAAAGTATCTTAATAAATAAAACTTAAAATTTTCGGACATTGTCATAGTTGATTGTAGCTGATACTAACGACTTAAACTTCACATACAGCTTTTTGTTCCATTACTTTACATCTTTTATATACAACTTAAGGTGAAACCCACAACCACTGTCCGAAAGTACTCACAAGATAACTACAAATTATTTAGAGATTCAGTTTTTATATATTATACTTGTGTTATAGCTTCACTTTATTTCTTTCTATGTATCTTGGTTATTATAAGGGAAAAGAAAATATAATACAGTCATATCTCCTTTCTTCTCATATTATGTGTAGGCACTGTTTTTTGTACTCAAAATAGGATAAAATCACCAAATGGACTATAACAGAAAGTTCTGCAATTTTTATCAAAGAATTACATATAGCCAGCTATCTATTTTGTTATAATGCTATTACATCAAGAACTTCCCAGCTCATATGAACAATGTAATGAATGGGGGGAGAAATTTGAGAGAATGCCTTAGAGAGTGAAGATGGAGAATGAACAATTACTTGCTGGCATAGAATCTTGTTATTGTTGATGCACCACTCCGTCGTCGTGACCAATGATGCAATGACTCCCTGGTCACCATCAGTCTTCGTGGAACTATAGGTCTTCTAGTAGGAGATTTCATTGATGTTTGTGGAGGCGAGCCACTTATTTCACGTAACTGAAGCCCTAAATCATGCTCCACGAGTCGAACAACAGATTCCTTAACTCCAATCCCATCTTTGGACAAAGGACAACTTGTTTCCTGCTGTCCTAATATGATCAATACGTCATCTTGGATTGGATTCCCTGCATATAATAAGAGGGTGTTCTTTACAATATAGCACTTCAGTCTGCCACCAAACATACATTTGGCTATATTTGTTTCAAGATAAGGATATAAAAGCTTGGGTTGTTCCTAACAGGGCTTAAGAAAAAGCATTTCATTAGTTTGAAAGGATAGTGTTTTCTCACCCATAATATGCTTCTCTTTGATCATCCTCAGAACTGCAAGAACTACAATCCGAGCTTCCACCTGTTGCATCGAAAAAATAAATTTATCAAATCAAGATATCCTTTGGTTAAATAGAATCTACACAAGGAACAAAACTGACTATTCAGGCCATTACAGTGTAGTGCATGGAAGTAAATCAAATCAAGAATTAAAATGACTTCAACAAAGATATTCAGAAACAACATGGTTTAAATTAAATAATATTCGAGACGATGCAGAGCAGTTCCACTAGACACCACCTATTCACAGTTTTGGCAGGTACATACCTTTGTGAGACCTCTGAGGTCAATGGAGAGACTTTCATTATTACTATTTTGCAGGTGTTCTGCAACTTTTTCAAGCAGGAGACTTTGAGGCCCAAAATCTTTTGTATGGGAAGGTAACCAAGCTTCATTTTGATTCTCAGTTTGTATCACACCTTCACACCACTCCTCGATCAGTTGCTTGAGATAGTAATCATTAGGTCTGTATCTGCAGAAGGTTGGTCGAAGCAAATGGGGATTAGGATGGACTACAGAAACTCAGCACACTGCTGGTAAAGAGAAGAATCCAATCACAAGCTGCATACCCTGCTTTCCTCATTTCCTGATAAACAGCCAGGCATTGTTGTACTTCTTGCAGCGAACCATATCTACTCCGAGCACGAAGAATTGTGTTGTAAGTCACCTGAACTGAAAACTTTGAGGGTGTGTACGTATAAATTTGCGCAACAGTTTCTTATCGTATTGTGGCAATGCCCAAAAGTGTACCATATTTGGTTTTATGTGATATTTCCTCATTTCTGCAAATAATGAAAATGCCAGCTTTGGATTCTTATGTTTCACACAAACCTGGAGAGTTGAAAAGAAGGAACTATAAAAGGTTTATGTATCTTGCCATGGCGAATTTACAACAGTAAAAGAAGCTGATAAGAGTTTGTAATTAGTAAATCCATGCACCTTAATAGCTGTGGTATATGCAACAACATCAGGTTGAATACCGGCTTGCCGCATCAATCTCAATATCTGCAATGCAAGAAAGCAGTTTATATTGGCACTATCTCCATGTTTTTCACATGTAGCAATCTGGAAAATGCTAGCAAAGCTATTCATCATTGACTGTGGTACTTACATTTATGGCTTCAGCTAAATTTCCGGAGCCTCCGCAAACATTAATCAATATTGACCAGGTCATTTGACTAGGAGAAAGACCAAAAGTGATCATTTCATCTAACAGAGCTTTGGCACGAAGATGATCAGTGCCGCATGCTTTCATCATTATATTATATGTAGAAGTAGTGGGCCTAAATGGAACTCTTGAGGCTATGTGTGTGTATTGTCTGCTTGAAACACTGGTTAGGTCCTTTCCAGCATCTTCCTGAGTCATTGTTTGTTGAAAACCTGTTTCTTTCCAGGAGTGGAATAGACGAAATGCACGATCATATTGGCGAACCTCGACACATGCTTGAAGAAGGATATTGAAGCACTGCGAATTGGCTTGAGCACCAGCTTGAAGCATTTCCTCAAATAACGTAATAGCTTTCTCTACCTGGCCTGCACTCGCACATGCACTGATCAACGAAGACCACGTAATGGTGTTGGGAGAAACACCAGACGACGCCATATCTTCCTTGATTCCTAGTGCCAATTTCCACATTTTGGCATCTGCAAGGACCTGGATTTTGAGGAAAACTTAGACATGCTCGGTCATGTCTTTCTGCACAGTGCACATTGGGTGAACAACATACAGAGTGACCGAATAATGTGCACAATGAGAATCGAAAATCAAAGTGGCCTATATTTGACTTGAAGCAGCATTCGTTATTTGGTCACTGTAGACGTGATGCCTAAATGGAAAAGGTAGTTTACTACTATGCCCACTTTGCAATAAATTTCATCTAGGTAAAAATGTATAGCAAGAACTCAGCAAAACAGAAACCCAAATCTCATCTCCCTACAGATACCTACAAGAGATGCTTGATTATGTTATATATCACTTAAATTCTTTATCACTACTCTTGCTAAAGAGTTCAACACATGTTTATTAGCGAATGATCTAATACACATGGAGTAGCCAGAAGTCCAAGATGAAACGATACCTTAATCATTGTACTGTACGTGAAGACATCTAGTTTCAATTCTCCTTCTGACTCCAATCTCTGCATCTCCTTATAGATACTTTGGGCAAGTTCAACTTTTGCAGCAAGGCAGCATGATTTCAAAACTATGTTGTGAGATGTAATGTCTGCTGTCACCCCAAGTTTCTGGAGATGGATAACCCAAGTTAAAGTTGCTGATACAAGATTTCATGTGACAAGAAACAGACAGGATAAACATGAAATAAAGTCGGAAAGGAACTGAAACCCTGCGTCATATGCATGTGGAGAAATTGAAAAGAAAGCCTCAAAAGGTTGTAGGATCTAAGAGATAAGAAAAGTGACATTACTTCCATTTTCCGGTAGATATCCAGAGTGTAGTTCAGATCGTGAGCATTTACATTCATAAGACTATTCAAAACATATGTGTTTGGGATGACATCTCTGGCGATCAACTCCTGCAGCAAGATACATCCATATACACTCATTATAAAAAAATATAAGAATTATATTGAGAAGTTATTCTGGAGAATACATTTGCTACATTTAAGATGCCGATACATATAAAATGCCATCAGATCAGGTAGTAGAGTTGCAGAACCTTGGGCATACAAAAGTAAATGAAATGTGCTGAGATATCTAGCATCCATACCTCATAAATGACTCTTGACTTCAAGTAGTCTCCACAAAGACCACAGACATCTATTATTGAGCGGAGCACATGCATGTTTGGAGTACTCAATTGCTTCGATGCTTCAAATGCTCTAAGAGCAGACCCCAAATCCTTTTTCTTCCCAAATTCAAGAATTATGGAACAAACCAACATTTCTGCGTAACTGAAATTTTGTGCAAACCTGGAGAAGAAAGATGAAGAGATTATGATACTTTATCATGTCCGTGTTGGTGAATCTTGTTAAGTCTAAACTACATTCACCCAAAAAAAAAAGAATACTTATGAGATGTTCCATTTTCACACTCTTGATGAAAGAGAGGTGCCAAATATATACAGATAGAGGAACTTCAAAGTGACATGAATTGCAAGTTAAATAATTGTTATAATAAACGAAATATCAATACCTAAAGCACTAAAATATCAATTCCAACAATTATATGCAATATTTTCAAGTTGTTAAACCCAAATAAATCTTCATCACATAAACAGAAACTATATATAAATAAAGTAGCGATAACACAAACCTTATGGCTGCAATAGGATCTCTCCTGGTGATGCAAAGGTTTATGACATCAGATGGCTTTGCTAATTCTTTGATAGGAAATTGAAATCCTGAAGATGAAGAGAAAGAAGCATTGCTCAGATTTTTATTTTATTTTATTTTTTTTTTCCTCACATTTTCCTCATCCATCAACAAATTGTGGCTAATTTTTAACTAATAAGACATCTTCACAATTTCTAGATCACCTTTTCAATTCAATTCAGATTGCGTTTCATTACTAAGTTACCTAGAAAATGCTTAATTAATGCTAATCTTCACGAACTAATCTAATTACCAGCAAGAGTTTCCAACAAGCTTACGAGTTGCTCCAGGTTCTCGCATTTCAACAACCTACTGCACTCTCTTCGCAGCGACTCCATGGCAGCTTTATCGAACAGTTGCACCGGCTCAATCCCTAACTTCCGAGCACCATGTGACAGTGTATTAATAGCCGAATCAACATATACTTGGTCAATCAATTTCATTACTCCGTTCGCGACGCTTTCGCCATCTAACAATGCCAGAATCTCCGACACTTCTACCCCCGCGGCGACCGCAGTTTCCATAATCGTCAGAAAATCCTCGAACCTCCCATCCTCTGCGTGCTTCGAGGCTAGCTCGGTGTAGTATCTCAGACTTCGATGATCGTCCCATCGAGAGTGGGAAGTAAGAGGAGAAGCTGCAAATTGGGGTTTAGACTTGGGATTAGGGTTGCGCGAGGGCTTGGTAGTGGTGGTTGAGGAGGAATGGCGGTGACGCCGGCGGTCTTGGCGGGGAGGCGCGACTGAGGAGGGAAGGGCGGTGGCGGATGAGAGGATCGAAAGTGCGCCTCTCATTTCCTGGCCAACCGTTTATTTTTTTTATTTTTTTCCTGTTGCTGGTAAAATGGGAGAATTTAGATGTCGTTTAATTCGGTTCAGATTGTCGTTTGGTGGCTCGGGAAATCGAAAGGCGGGTGTTTCACAGCACAAGGCGCATATCGGATTGATAATTTTAAAATCACTCGCCATATAATATTAATATATACTATATAATATATAATATATATTTTATATTTTTATAAAAAAATATTATTATATAAAAATTATTATCTTTTTTATTTTACATTAAAAAAAAATAGTTTAAATCAAAACACTAACCAAACAAACGGTTTATTTTATTTTATTTGTGAAAGTGCGATTTCGGTGAAAACGTTTTATTCAGTCATATATGGGCTTTTATTTGTTGGGCCTAAAATATTACAATTGGACTTTAAAAGCCCATATAAAATAAGGCCCGTTATAGACATGTTCATATATATTGAACCTGCCTAAAATTTTTCACGCAGTCGAAACCCTAGTTTTCACTCTCTGTGAGGTTCGTGCAATGGCCGCCGCCGCTCGCCCGCTGGTCACCGTGCATGGCCTGGAGAACGACATGGTTACGGACGGTGGTGCCGCTGCCAATTCGGTGCCTCTTCCTGATGTCATGAAGGCGTCCATTCGCCCTGATATTGTCACGTTTGTTCACGGCCAGATTTCGAACAATGCGCGACAGCCTTACGCCGTCTCGAAACGCGCCGGACACCAGACTTCTGCGGAATCGTGGGGTACTGGTAGGGCTGTTTCTCGTATCCCCCGTGTACCTGGTGGCGGAACGCACCGTGCGGGGCAGGGAGCTTTCGGGAATATGTGTCGCGGTGGTAGGATGTTTGCTCCTACTAAGATATGGCGCCGCTGGCACAGGGCAGTCAATGTGACGCAGAAGCGCCACGCTATTGTCTCTGCGATCGCAGCTACGGCCGTTCCGTCTTTGGTGCTTGCTCGTGGACATAAGATCGAGGAAGTTCCTGAGTTGCCTCTTGTTGTCTCTGATTCTGCCGAGGCTGTTGAGAAAACTAGCGCCGCGCTTAAAATCCTGAAGCAGGTCGGTGCTTTCCCTGATGCCGAGAAGGCGAAGGATAGCGTTGGAATCCGTCCTGGAAAGGGGAAAATGCGCAATAGGCGATATGTTTCCAGGAAAGGGCCGCTGATTGTGTACGGAACTGAGGGTGCGAAGCTTGTGAAGGCTTTCCGAAACATCCCTGGCATCGACATTGTCCATGTTTCTCGCCTTAATCTCCTCAAGCTCGCTCCAGGAGGTCATCTTGGAAGGTTTGTTATTTGGACCAAATCCGCATTCGAGAAATTGGATGAAGTTTATGGCACATTTGACAAGCCTTCTGAGCAGAAAAAGGGGTATGTTTTGCCGAGGGCGAAAATGGTGAATGCTGATCTGGCCAGAATCATAAACTCTGATGAGGTGCAATCTGTTGTAAAACCGATCAAGAAGGAAGTGAAGAGAGCTACACTGAAAAAGAATCCATTGAAGAACCTCAACGTGATGATGAAGCTCAACCCCTATGCAACGGCTGCAAAGAGAATGGCACTATTGGCGGAGGCCCAGAGAGTTAAGGCTAAGCAGGAAAAGCTTAGCAAGAAGAGAAAGCAAATCTCTAAGGTATTACTTTCTTCACATGGCTTCTCTTTTCCTGTATTAATTCCATATTGCCTTCTGTTTTGTGTAGCTCAATCTATTATTGGCCTTTTATATTTCATATGGTAATTGTCTTCATTATGCTTATCAATCTCTAATTCATGCTATTGACTCATAGATATTAGTTTGCGCTAGCTGGTTTGACAGGGATTATAATGCTTTTGATAAAACAGTAAATACAGTTAAATAGGAATTAAAGGGGCAGAAAATATCAAGGGCCTAACAGCCAGTAGTATGCTAATTCTTTTTCTCGTCTTGAAAACTTATAATATAAAACGGACTACAACTGTCATGCCCACCCTATAGTAGTAATTAAAATAGTAATACTGGTAATTAGTTTTTCTATTGGCACCATTGGACGTGCATTCTCTGCAGATTTTTGTTACTTTCAGCGTGCTAGGTTTAATAATGTTGCCCCGTATGTATATATACAGTATACTACTATAAAACAGCATAAATGTTTTCTTTTGTTTTTTTTGGTCTCACTTCCTATGCCAAATTTGAATGTCCTTGATACATCAGCTGCGTTTTTGTTATACTGCCATTTTAGTTCACTACATATGAGCTATTTCAAATATACTTGTTGTTGCTGCTTATTTTTTCCTTCTCATTTTTGGGATATGCCTTCTTACATTTTGTCCATAACTAACATTGATATTTGTATTAAATCATTTATCTTCCATTTTTTTAAAAAATTTATAATCTAAGCTTGTTGGAAATTAATGAAATTTTGTGCATGTGGCTTAGATTTTATCAGTTTGTGTATGCTGGTTTTGTTTATGGAACTGATCTGCACCTCTTTGTTTTTTGTTCTTTTTTAGGAGGAGGCAACTGCAATCCAATCTGCAGGAAAGGCATGGTACAAGACTATGATTTCTGACAGCGATTATACAGAGTTTGAGAACTTCTCAAAATGGCTTGGTGTTTCACAGTGATTCAGTTCTGTTTTGGCCGTTCAGAGATCTTGTTTTCCTTTGAATACCTTTTAGTATGGAGTTTATTGCACGTGTTAAAACCTTGTCATTTTTGTGCCAATTTTAAGTTGTTTCAATGTTTATTGGTCACCACACGTGAACCAGGCTTTTCCTTGAAGAGAGTTTTGTTACTTGTCTTATGCGCACATCTATCTTATATATTGCCAAATTTCTAAGCTGGTTTGCTGCAATTTAAGTATGGATTTTATTTCCTATCTCACTTGTATGTATATTACCATGGCTGAGCTTTTTGCCATAAGCCATCGATTGTGCGTAGTTTATTCATGCAGAATTATAACGCAAATGGTGTTGTCAAACAGCTCAAAGGCACAAAAGTTAAAGTAAATACTAATGCAGAATTATAACGCATATGGTGTTGTCAAACAGATCAAAGGCACAAAAGTTAAAGTAAATACTAGGGCTGTAAGCAAGCCGGATAGAGTTGAGCTTGTCATATTTGGGCGGCTTGTTAAGAGAAATTTTATTTTAAATATAATATTACCTTCGTTCCACATACCATAATCATTTTCCAAAAAGAAAAATGGACAGAAACGGCTGTATGTGGGATTTTTTAATAAATGCTATCGAGCTTGTTCGTGAACATAACGTGCCAAAATTTATATTTGTGTTCGGCTCCTTTAGTTTAATGAACGAGATGAACCGAGCCGAGCTCGCGAACAGTTCGTTAAAACAGCTTTAGTAAATACTCCCTTCGTCCCAAATAGCATGCAACATTTTTTTTTTTTGGTATGTCCCAAACATCCAACAACATTTCTAAAACACTTAATCCTCTTACATCATCCAAATAAAAAAAATAAAATATATATTTCTCTCAACATCACATCGCGTAATTTTTAAATTATCCTACTTAATACTACCCATTTAAAAACCCGTGCCAAAAGTACATGTTGCATTTGTTTGGAATGGAGGGATTACTAAGCATAAGCAACACTTGAGAACAACCAAAATTTGCCCCCAATAAAAACTCACAACGCCTAAAAATATACTAGTATTTTGATTCCCAGAAACAAGTCTTGCCTAAGATGAGACCAAATGCTATAATGTCTCTCACCAGTTCACGTAAGTAATATAGGCTCGGAGCAAATTGATATCATGACACATTTTAAGTAAATTCGACGATAAAATTTCCATAAATAGCAGGGAACATAAACACAAATCACCCAAAAATTTGATCATTTTCACTATAACACCCCAAAAGAAGCACAATCACCGTTGGATTGATAGAGGCTGCTTCCTTTCAGATAACAGAGTACCGGCCGGGTTGTGCCGATCCCGGAAGGGACGTCACTTGGTTCGTGATATCCTCCAACACACGCTTCAGTTCCGCCTTTGCCCTCTTCACAGATTGCTCGGTCGGACCTTCGATAAACAAGTAAAGCTTTCTTTCCCCAGGCCCTACAACCCGACCCGGCGGATAATACTGTCCTCTTGTCGTGATAGCAGCTCCAGTCCATTCAGAAATCGGGCCTAGAGTTTCCTTGTGTGTCACCTTCCACCGCGCATTTTGTGGGAAATCATTTATTTCCAACTCTGCTTCATAATGCTCAGGCATCGCATCCGCCTGAATCTTCGCCAAGTTGTGCTGCAAATTCATGGCAGCCGCCAGCGCTGCAGCCCTTGCCGCCCCATCACCACCGCCAACCGGCAGTGCAGTCCCCGGCACAGTCGCCACACCCGGAATCGCCAAGCCAAGAACACTGGGCAGAGAAACCGGTAATCCACCACCATTAGAAAGTAACTGACCTCCTGTGATAGGTGCCGTAGCTGCAGGAACGCTCCCTTTGGATGCAGCAGCGAGCGCCGCAGCCTGAGCAAGCGCAGCCTGGTGAGAAATATCGCCGCCTGCTTTTCTAATGCCTTCATCTTCATCATCTGAATCGGATTTATCTTCCTCAAACCCATATTCTTTCGCCTGCGCTTTCTTTGCCGCCTTCCTCACCTCATCCTCCTCTTCATTAAACTTGAAACCACTTCCGCCATAACCAGTTCCATGGGCTTGCTCCAGCCCCTGATTCACCTTTGTCATAAATCCATCGGCAAGAGCTCGGAGATCATCCGGAACGCTCTGCTCTGACAGTTCGAGAGCTTTTACAAGATCCGGTGCATATCTGGCATCTTCCTCGGACACAAATGTGATGGCACACCCTTTCTTGCCAGCTCGCCCTGTTCTACCAACACGATGAACATAGTCCTCATAATGGTTAGGGACATCAAAATTGATAACTAGTTCGAGCTCCTTCACATCTAATCCTCTAGCAGCAATGCTCGTGGCAATCAATAAATTGCATACATTACTCTTAAAGTCTGATATTGTGGACTCCCGGTCAGTCTGATCCTTTGCACCGTGCAGTGAAAGGCATGGATATCCAGACCTAAGTAAATCCTTGAACAACGCATCGCATTTCTCTTGCGAGTGGACAAAGATCAAAATTTTTCCCTTCTCGTACCATTCTCCAAGTAATTCCAAGAGTCTAAGGAACCTATCACTTTCTGGTCTTACCTCAACAAGCTGGGTAATGTCCTTGTTCACCACACTTCTCCCGCCAACTTGTATCTCCACAGGTTTGTTCAACACCTTACGTGCCAAAATTTCAACTTGGCGAGGGAAGGTTGCGGAGAACAGCACAGTTTGACGATCCGGCCTAGTATTTTGGACAATTCTTGTGATCTGAGGCTCAAAACCCATATCAAACATGCGATCCGCTTCATCCATTACCAAGTACGTGACACGTCTGAGGTTTGTTATCTTACCACCACTCGTGCAGAGTATATCAATCATTCGACCGGGTGTACAAACAACAATCTCAGCCCCGCGTTTCAATTCACTAATCTGCTGTGCAACCCCAGAACCGCCATATACGGGCACACAGCTGAGACCCATCACCTTTGCAAACCTCTTAATATCAATGTGAATTTGTTGTACAAGTTCTCTGGTGGGAGCCATGACCAGTCCAATTGGTCCATCTCCAGAGACCAGTGGAGGTTGGTCTTTAATGTGTCTCAACATTGGTAACACAAATGCCAGGGTCTTCCCGGATCCTGTTTTGGCAATGCCAATGCAGTCACGGCCGCTCATTATTATAGGTAAGGCCTGAGCTTGAATGGGCATTGGCTTTTCGTAATTCAACTTCTTTATATTATCCAAGATTTTGGTAGACAATCCAGTCTGATGCCAGGTTTTCACGGGTTTTGGGACGTCTTTACCATGTATCTTCAATTCAAGCTGTTTCCTGTATGAAGCCACCTCTTCAGGTGTCATCCTGGATATTTCCTTCACTTCAATATAGAAGTTTTTTCGGAAAGGAGGATAATCAATTTTTGAATGGTCAACAATTGACAGCTTTTCCACTTTGGTCTTCTTCACCCGCTTCATGAATTCTTCATCATCTTCATCTTCCGAGGGCTTATCATCATTTTCAAGATCTCCATAATCTGAATCTGATTCCTCCCCGGGAATAATTCTTCCCATGGATTTGTTCATCCCCTTTTTAGAGTTTCCCATGCTTGCCTTAGCATTTCCTTGAACCAATTCAGGACCAGATTCGTTTGAAACAGGAGGCACGCTGCTGTTAAGCTTCTCAACTTCAGGCAACACCAAAGAATGCATAAAGGCATCCAATGGATCTATTTCGACACCCTCATTAGCTTGATCAGCACCGTTTTGTGCAGCAGGAATAGCTACATTCTCGGAATTGGAAGACATGGCATTTCCATCATTTTCCTCATCAGGCTTTACAACTACATCCTCATCAACATCCATAGCTGATTTACCGTCAGGACCAGCATCTTCATCATCAGATTCTCCTTCCAAGGTCCATGTCTTGCCAGACTTGGGTTCAGCAGCCGCTGGAACACCAAGTTTTTCTTTCTCAGATTCCTCTTTCTTCCTTCTTAGCTCCTGCCACTCTTGTACTCTTCTCCTTCGTTTTTCCATCTCCTCATCCAATCTCTTTTGCTCTTCAGCAAGATCTTCTTCCCGAGTCTTTTCTTTACTGATCTCTGTGTTTGCATCAACCTTTTTGCGAGAGCTGCTGTCATGACTTCCATCTCGGTTCCTGTGCACTTTTCCGCTTTGTTCTGCATTGCTGTTCTGATGATCCTCCTCTCTACGGCGCCTTTTCCTATCATGGTCTCTATGAACATCATCATCGCTACTATACGACCTATCCAAGTCTCGACGTCTTTCTCTTTCCTGAACTTTCTCCTTCTCTTTCCTGTCTCTGTCTTTATCCCTTTCCCTCTCCCTATCTTTCTCCTTCTCCCTTTTGTCTCTCTCCTTCTCTTTCTCCCTTTCTCGTTCTCTATGTCTTTCCTTCTCTCTATGCTCCCGCACTCTATCTTTATCCTTTCCCCTTTCTTTCTCTCGATCTCTGTCTTCTCTATCTCTGTCAACCTCTCTATCATCCCTGTCCTTGTCTCTGCCTCTGGCTTTATCTCGTGCCCTTTCATCATCCCGGTTCTTTGTTTTCTCACGATGCCTGCTCCTGTGCTTTTCTCTGTCCCTGTGCTTGTCATCACCACTGTCCTCTCTCTCATGGCGGCTATCTCGGTCCCTATCCCTCTTCCTCTCTCCATTCCTCTCCTTTTCATGACTTCGTTCTTCTCTATGGTGATTATTCTTGTTTTCGTCGTTTACAGAACCCTCTCTCCTCGATTTTGCTTTAGGATCTTCCATTGATCCAGGCACTAGTTAAACAACAACAACAACAACAACAATCCCTTCAACTCCAAAATATGTAAATTAAAACATCAGCAGACTCCCTGTGAAATAGCATATTAATACATATAATTAGAGAGGCAATCAATCCAGAAAGAAAGCGCGGCCACAATGAAATAAAATACGAGCAGAACATGCAAATTCCAAAAAAACACTCCGAACCCTAAAAGAATTTTTCAGATCTTAATTCCGAAACCAGAAGAAAGCACAAATCTTACCTCCTCGCAACGCTTGTATTGCGCACAATAGCAGGAACTTAGCTTATATGATTAGTCTAATTGCGGGTGAGGTGAGTAGATTAGTAAACACGGCGCCAGAGAAGAACACACCAGCGGCAATTATAAATGATACTTCGATCGCCAAAAGTGAATAAACTAGACGAAACCTAGCTACAGGAACTCAATTAGGCTCTGTTACAGCGGCGACGACAGTAGCCGCCGCGAAACCGTCCACAACGGCGTTTGGGGACGAATTAGGGCTTCGATTGGGATGCGAATTGAAGGCGAGTTGTGTTTGTGGCTATTCCTTCCTTTTCTAATTTATGTGGGAAATCAAATACCAATACTTGCAAATTGTAGTACCACTTTTTTATTTTAAAATTTCGACTTTCGCCAAAAATATTTTTACAAAATAGATACGGGAAAAAAAAAATCATAAGAAGGTGAATTAATAATCATAGATATCGTATCATATCATATATATTATATATAAAAGAACTCAATATCGATTCCACTCTTTTTTTCTTTTTTTTTTTTTTTTTCAATATTTATACACTTATGTAATCTCATAATTTTGAGATTTTTTTTTTTAATTTTATGCATTTTAACTCTTTATCAATAAATGAAGTAGTTTTACAGTTTTTTCAAATTTTGATTTTAAATGATTTTAAATTTTTTTATGATATTTATAAATTGATTGAATAATCACAATTTTCTAAAAATTTTATTTTTTTCACAAAATTACTAGTCTTGTCCACTCATTTTAATTTATTTTTTTACTTTTAATTTAGTATTTTAAATTAATAAAATTTTAATAACTATACATATTGTGTTTATTTAATATTTTAATTTCAAATATCTTTTTAATTAAATATCTTTAATTTTTATATAAATTACAAATATAATAATTATGCATAAATTATTTTTTATATAAACTACTAGAATTAAATATACATATATACGAGAATCACTTAATAATATAACATACTATAGATATTTTGATGCATGAAACACAATAAATATATATATATTATTATTTTCAACATATTAAGAATATCTCTATTAACTTTGACATGTGTATTTGCTTGTAGGATTTAGTTTTGAGATTAGATCTTGAAAAGAAAAGATTGTGTTTTGATTTTGAACATTAAAATTTTAATTTAAATTGAGATGATGATTTAATTTGATATAAATATGTATTAGTATAAAAAATATATATTATTATAATAGTAAATAAATAAAATTTTTGATTTAATCTAATATCTTTTTTAAAAAAATTAAAAAATAGCACAATCCAAACTAAACATTACCTGATTTTAGTAGAATGGGCTCGTCGAGCCCAAATAAAATGGGCCTAATAGAAGATCGAAACGATTAATTTCCAAATATGGAGGAGATATTATATGAATACCCATTAGTCCATGACCACTTTAGGCGGACTAATGTCCTATCAATCCAAACTGCAAGATCCAGCTCCAGACGTGTTGCCGCGCCAACAGACAACGGCACCATCCGGAAAACCATGGAACTGGATCGAAGTTTCTCGTCGATTGATATCGTTCTATATCTGCCCCTGCACAATTTCGGGTATCTTCACTCGATTTTCTCTTCAAGCTTCTGTTTCTATCAGATTGCTGAGTGTCGTCGCAGCTGCGGGTTTGAAGTGATGGTGAAGAATTACCCGGCGGTGAGCAAAGAGTATCAGGCGGCAGTAGAGAAATGTAGGAAGAAATTGCGAGGTTTAATTTCGGAGAAGAAGTGTGCTCCAATTGTGCTGCGGTTGGCGTAAGTTCGTCGCCTGCTTCATATTTCATACATCCTCTTGGTGTTTTATTTTATTTTCGAAGCTTGATCATTGCGCTATCTTGTACACTTGCTTGTGTTCGCTGTTCCACATCAGTTTGTATGCTTTTGAATTAACGTATCTCGTCGCTTATGCATATTCTTGCTTCGAGTCCACTTTCACATTTGCACACTTCCCAAATTTTTGCTTGGCTGCCTTTTACATTTCGTCATTTCTACGATCATGGAGATCACGCAGAGCTGTGTGTGAAATTGAGTATGCAATTCCGAATTCTCTTGGTCTGTGCGCATTTGACTGGTGTTGTGAATCTGTTTTCAGATATTAAACAGTCGTGTTCGTAACTTAACCCAGATCAAATTCTAGTCCTCTGTAGCACATAAACTTTCAGTTACAGCGATTTTTAATGGACATGCTGAAGTCCATTCTCCTTTGGAACACATTGGAGTGCTCCATCTGCCATATCCGTAAATGTGGTCTGCAGGCGTTGATATGTAGCAATGATTTGATGATTAGCTCCATTGTGGTTTTTTAGATGGCATGCGGCTGGTACATATGATTGGAAAACAAAAACTGGAGGCCCATTCGGGACAATAAGGAATCCTAGCGAGATATCTCATGAAGCTAACAAAGGCCTTGACATTGCAGTGAGGTTGCTGGAACCTATTAAGGAGCAATTCCCCCTACTCACCTACGCAGACTTCTACCAGGTATTTATTCTTAGTCTTCGTTGCTTGAGCTCCAACTTAAGTAGATTTTTCACTTATGTACTGTCTAACTGTATATATCCTCTAAAAAGATATTCCTGGGTCACTATATTACAGCTGGCTGGAGTAGTTGCTGTGGAAATTACTGGAGGCCCTGAGATTCCATTTCACCCTGGAAGACCAGTTAATCTCTCTACTCTAGTTAAAAATATTCAATAAAATGCTTAAAAGGTCCAGCAGCAGTGACTGCAGTTAAAATATTCTTGTTAATACGACTCTATTTCGAAGATCACTTTAATATATGATGCAAACATCCATCCAATGTGTCATTGCTTCTCTTCTCTCCCATACATCCATTCAGTGCCTGAAGAAATTTCTTTAATTTCAGGACAAAACAGAACCCCCACCAGAAGGTCGCCTGCCTGACGCCAAGAAAGGTGATCTTATCTTATTATACCTTTAATCTTGACATAAATTTCCAGTGCCCATCATCCTAAAGATGTAAATGTGGTTTTTATTTCTTTCTTCAAATTCTCAGGAGCTGACCATTTGAGAGAAGTTTTTGGGCGCATGGGCCTAAGTGATAAAGACATTGTTGCTCTGTCTGGTAGACACACCTTGGTATGATTAAAATAAAGATTGGACATTTAATTGATCACAGATTTGTTTTTATGTTAAGTATTCCATTGGGGTGTTTTAGGGGAAGTGCCATGAGGAAAGATCTGGATTTGAAGGACCATGGACCCCCAATCCTCTCATATTCGACAACTCCTACTTCAAGTAACACTTAAGCACCTTAATCTGTAAAACACTTTTGATGCTGTGCCCTGTTGCTAGAATTATTAGCTCTGGATAATTTCTGATCAAGGAGGCAACTTTCATTAAACACAGGGAACTTCTTAGCGGGGAGAAAGAGGGCCTGATTCAGCTGCCAACAGACAAAGCTCTGTTGGAAGACCCCATATTTCGTCCTCTTGTCGAAAAATATGCTGCTGTAAGATGGCACCATTTAATTCAGCATATGCCGCTGTCGATTAATGTGAACATGTTGATAAACTACCACTTATCTTCCAGGACGAGGACTCGTTCTTTCATGACTATGCTGAAGCACACCTGAAGCTCTCTGAACTGGGGTAAGTGGATCGTAATCTTCTATAAAAAAAAAATTATGACTTTGATCTCTTGATTTCTTGCCAATACAGACTTGAATTCACTGTAAATTTTGTATTATGCTGACTGCAGATTTGCGGATGCCCACTAGAATCATGGCATTTAATGCGTCTCTGCACTCGACATTCGTCTTTTGCAAGAATTTCAGCGAGTTAGTTGCTGATCCTCACAGGGCTGTGTTTCTTGAGGGTTTAATGTAATGTCTTTAGTGGTTATGCTCGTGTCACACAATAAAATAAACATGTAATAGATTAATTATTGTGAATTAGTATTATTCTCCGTCGCTTTATATACTTAGACACTAAGAAATGTTAATTAACAACAATTCGATTATTGAGGAGGACAAACCCACAAATACTTGTTGGGTATAAACACATGTAAAGTGGCAACTGGAATCCACTATAAACTGTCGCAATGAGACTCGGTTGAGCTTTCACAAAAAGAGACGACAATAATGAGATTGACATGGTGTTTTTTTCGTTCAATTTTTTATAAAATATTATGGCTATTAAGTATTGTTCTCAATAAAAATCAATCAAAGTTTAAAAAAATCCCAAACACGATAAGAATACAACTAAATCTTTATTTTTTTCTTTTTTATAATTGAAGTATGATAATTAAATCATATTGGATTTTCCTAGTATCCTTTTTTGAGAGGGTCAATTTTATGGAAAATGGAAGTATGAACTATGATAGGAAATTAATGCTATGAGAACTTTTAAATTGCTATTAAAGCATCTTTTAATACAAATATGTCATGTAGGAATTATATATATACAAAATAAATTAATTGACGTTGATAATGTGGGCCCAAGGTAAAAATAATCAGATACAACCTTGAACGGTCGTTCCCAGGTACCAAAAATAAACCAATCAATGGCTGACACGCGGTGTTTGGCATGGGAAAATATTGACTTTTTGACTATTTCCCTACCCAGACGTCTTTTCCTTATTATTCTAATATAACTATACATATATGTATTAATTAAAGCTTTCCCATTAACAAATTGCAAAGCTAACGATGAAGTTTTGACTAATAGAAAAATCAATCCCACGCAAATTTCATTTCAATACTGTTATTATTTGATACTCATAATTTATTCTTATTCTTATTTTCTATTTAATTGTTTAATTTTAATATTAATTTATAATTATTTTTATTAATACATTTTTTAATTAATTATTAATTTTTTTATTATACATTTTACTTACATTTAAAATTTTATATTTTATATTTTATAATTTTAATTTTAATTTATAATTATTTTTACTAATAAATTTTATAATTATTTATTAATTATATTTTATTTGAATTCTCTCCTGTCCATATTAGATGGGAAGGAAGGAGTAGAATAAAGCCACTCGGTTCGCCAGCAGCATTGAATTGAAAACTGAATAATATAGTGCCAATAGGGGGAAAAATTTTTTTTCTTTGCAATATAAAATAAGAATGTTGTATTATTCTTTAAACCCATACATACACAGATATGTATGTATTTTTTTTAAAAAGTGGATGCACTTGCAGAAAAGGTGAGTGGGCTATGATGACTGACGAGCCCTGCACTGGGAAGACTCCTTTCCAGTTCCACACCGTAACTCCAGCAACAAAGCGAGACCCTTAATCTTCTTTATCGCCCCAAATCCCCTCTAATCCAAAGTATATCCTCTCCTCTTCCCTCTCCCTCACCCTAAAGGTTTCTAATCGAATATTTTTCTCCCAGATACGTTCTGGCGCCGATAGCTTTCCTTTTTGAACGACTTCCTGTATTTTAGGCATCAGGTTTTACCATAAAGAAAAAAAGAAAGATTTTCCCCCCTGGTTTCATGGTTTCATCTTCTTAGTGTGTTTTTAGTGTGTCAGCGAAAGTTATGGAGACTGCGAGAGTTGGAGTTCTTTTTCTGGTTGCGCCATTGGTTACTCTTCTTCTGATGGATGTCTCCAATGCCCAGATTCCAGGTTTACGTTTTCCTGTTTATGCCTTTTTGTTTAGTAGAATTTTGATTTCTAAGCATCTGCTATGTTTTGCGTTTTGAGTAATTTGTATGTTGGGATTTGCTGTTTCTTCATATTCGTTTATTGTTTTACAGTCTGCCTTGCAGATAATTTGTGTTTTTTCTACTGGGTTCTTGATTGATTTTCACCTGAACTATATATTACTAATATTTTATAGTTCATGAGTATCTCTTTCTTGTCTGTTTGTGGAGTTAATAACTTAATGCTCAGTTATGAGGGTAGTTGGCTATAAGTTTTGACTTTCTGGGCACCATAGGATTCGAGAAAAAGCACAGTAATTTATGAAGTGCTTTGGACAAACATGATACTTGTTAGACTAAATAATCGATGTAGCATTGTGTATATATATATATAGTTCGACATGTTCCTGGAAACTAGAAACTTGATTTTGATTGATGCAGGGAGGATGTGTTTAATAATTGAACATATTGAGTACTAAAATGCACTCCCTCTAATTACTTTGGGCATACATCTGACGGCTTTACGATGTCGAGCAGGTTTTGTGAGTCTAGATTGTGGGGGTTCAGAGAATTTTACAGATGACTTAGGTCTCAGATGGAGTCCTGATTCGGATATGATGAGTGGAACAGTTGCTAATATTTCTGTTGCCAATGAGACTAGTAAACAGTACTCAACTTTAAGGTACTTTCCGGCAGATAACAACAAGTATTGCTATACGCTCGGTGTCATCAGCCGAACCCAATATCTTATAAGAGCAAGCTTCTTGTATGGAAACTTTGACAGCAATAATGTCTACCCGAAATTTGACATTTCATTAGGACCGACGCATTGGGCTACCATTGTAGTTTCAGATGCTAACACAGTGGAAATGCAAGAGTTAATTTTTCTGGCTACGGATCCTTACATCAGTGTTTGTTTATCCAATGCTACAACTGGACAGCCCTTTATATCGACACTTGAGCTCCGACAATTGAATGGTTCCCTGTATTTGAATCAGTATGAGAATCAGTTCTTCCTTAGTGTATCGGCTAGAATTAATTTTGGTTCAGCGAGCGATGCACCAGTCAGGTATCCAGATGATCCATTTGACAGAATATGGCAGTCAGATTCCTTGAGAAAGGCCAACTACCTTGTTGATGTAGCTCCCGGGACTGAAAAAATATCGACGAATATGCCTATTGATGTCAGCAGGGATGAAATGCCGCCTCAAAAAGTGATGCAGACAGCCGTTGTTGGCCGCAATGGATCATTGACGTATCGGTTGAACCTTGATGGCTTTCCTGGTTTTGGTTGGGCATTTTCATATTTTGCTGAAATCGAAAATTTGACATCTCATGATTCTAGAAAATTCAGGCTGATATTGCCTGATCACAATGACCTTAGCAAAGCTGTTGTAAATATACAAGAGAATGCCCCGGGAAAGTATCGGCTATACGAGCCAGGATACTATAACATTACCATGCCATTCGTGTTGTCTTTCAAATTTGAGAAGACAACGGATTCCACAGCTGGCCCTCTCCTGAATGCTCTGGAGATAAATAAGTATCTGAAAAAGAGTGATGGCTCCGCAGATGGTGAGAATCTTACTTTTCTTAATAATACAGATGGGATCACTACTTTTTCGTATTGAGTGAAATGTTTCACTTGCAGTAGTTGAAGGCCATTTTGAAAGATCGAATTTTCTCTAATAGCTACCCAAAATTTCAGGGCCACTACTTGCTGCTGTAACTTCAGCTTATTCAACAGCTAGGTGGGCGAAAGAAGGCGGTGATCCATGCCTCCCAGCTCCATGGTCATGGGTCCAATGTAGTTCAGATCTCCAGCCAAGAATAACTAATATGTAAGAATCTCAACACTTTCTTTAGCATTGACTGCTTAACTCTCATCTGAAGGGATTTCACCTAATCCCCCGTTTTTCTCTGATGACTTTTGTACAGTAATCTCTCTGGGAAGAATTTGACAGGAGCAATTCCTGTCGAGTTTACCAAGCTGGGAGGTTTGGTTGAGTTGTAAGCTGCAGATTTCTCCATTGTTTACTGATCTCTGATGCTTTTTTCATTGTCTGCAATCAGACACCATCCTTAACAATTTCCATTGTACGCAATTTATCTATGCAGATGGCTTGACAATAATTCTCTAAGTGGTTCGATTCCTGATTTTTCTGGATGCCCTAATCTGAGAATAATGTATGTCATAGTCCACTCTTTCTGGTTACCTATTACTGATATATTTCTTGTGCCACTGATGACTTGTTGACTGTGACAGACATCTTGAGAATAATCATTTGACTGGAGACCTGCCCTCTTCCTTAGCGAATCTGCAAAATTTGAGAGAATTGTACGTTTCAGGAGCTAAACTATAAACCCCGCCTTTGATTTCTAAACTACTCACCACAAGCTATTATTGCAACTTCATTTTTATTTGGTTGTTGTGCAGGTACATTCAAAACAATTTGTTGTCTGGAAAAATTCCAGCTGGTCTTATTCGCAAAGATTTGCTTTTGAAGTAAGTATGCATCTTGTTGATAGTAGAACTCAGAGGAGCTTTTAAATGATTCGATACTAACTTTTGACTGCATGAATGTTGTGCACTTTCTGCTTTCTTCTCCACCATATACTCAACTGCGATTTATTGTATGCATATCAGCTACACTGGTAATGGCGGTCTCCACAAGGGCAATAAGGGAAAGAATTTAGGTCTTATTATAGGATTGCCTATAGGAGCAGCTGTTATACTCATTGCTATTATTGCAGCAATCCTCTTAATGCCTAAAGGAAAGAAGAAATTTCATAAGAAAGAAGGTTAGCCGTTGGATGCCTGTAATTATAGCCGAATTTACATACTCGTTGGACTTGGTCGACAGCTCTTGTTTTGCCTTCAGGAAAACCACCGCACCGTTTGCCTTCCTTGAGTGATACTGCAGCTGAAGCTGCCCATTGTTTCGCATTATCTGAGATTGAGGAAGCCACTAAGAACTTCGAGAAGAAAATTGGATCGGGAGGCTTTGGGGTTGTTTACTATGGGATGCTGAAAGATGGAACAGAAATTGCTGTGAAAATATTGACGAATGATTCATTTCAGGGGAAGCGAGAGTTCTCAAATGAGGTATTGTTGTATTTATTATCTCGATTCTTTACGTTTCTTTCGTTGAGCCTTTGTTCGTAATGCCTTGGATTTGAAACAGGTGTCTCTCCTCTCAAGAATCCATCATAGAAACTTAGTTCAATTTCTTGGATATTGCCAAGAAGACGGAAAGAATATCCTTGTCTACGAGTTCATGCACAATGGAACTCTTAAGGAGCACCTCTATGGTATGTAAATTCTTTTTTTACATAGTCTTACATCAACCAAATGAAATAAAAAAACAAACTGCCCGTGCTAGGTCCCATTGCACGTGGAAGACGTCTCACTTGGATCCAACGGCTTGAGATTGCCGGAGATGCTGCAAGAGGTTGCAACACCTTTAATTTTGTTAATGAATTGAATCAAACTCATTCTGCTTTTACAAAATTGTTAGAAAGACAGTCAATTGATTTTCTTCGATTGCTTCTCATAGGAATCGAGTACCTTCATACCGGCTGTGTTCCATCGGTCATCCATAGGGATGTGAAAACCAGCAATATTCTTCTTGACAAGAACATGAGAGCAAAGGTTTCGGACTTTGGCCTTTCAAAGCTGTCGGTCGATGGGGCATCTCATGTGTCTAGCATTGTTCGTGGAACTGTTGGTTATCTTGATCCCGAGTACGCATTTCGGGTTTTTCTTTTATCATCGAATGTAGTGGATATTTCTCAAATCCTTAAATTAATTTATTTCTTTCCAACATCATTCAGATATTACATCTCACAGCAGTTGACAGACAAAAGTGATGTCTATAGCTTCGGGGTCATTCTCTTGGAGCTGATATCGGGTCAAGAAGCTATTTCCAATGAAAACTTCGGTAGCAACTGCAGAAACATCGTCCAATGGGTAATATTTTCGAACAACAATTCGATATTTACCTGGGGTGTGAATATGATTACAAATACTTTAAAGTTTACGCATCCGTTCATTTTGCAGTCAAAGTTACACATCGAGAGCGGGGACATACAGGGAATCATCGACCCTGCACTGCGTGGCTACGACATACAATCAATGTGGAAGATAGCAGAGAAAGCTCTGCTGTGTGTGCAGCCCCATGGAATCATGAGACCTTCGATTTCTGAAGTCCTGAAGGAGATTCAAGATGCCATCGCAATCGAGAAAGGAGCTGACGCCCTAAGGGATGGCAGCTCCGATGAGATCTCCCGGCACTCGGCCCACTCTTCCATTAACTTGGGCTCCCTGGATTTGACTCCTGGTGACAACTACTTGTCCATTGATGACTCCATTGCAGGACCTGCTGCCCGATAGTCGATCGATCGACCTCGTCGTTTCGACATTGGCAAACCTCCTGGTAGTTTGATTTCGTGATCTCGTTTTCGGTTGTTATGTTATTATTAACTGTAAATTCCAACTTCCTGAAGAGTGTAAATATATTCATTCTTACAGGGTTTTTAGTGTGATCTCATCTCATTCAGCTGAGCTTTTCTTGTGGTGTTGAACGAGTCATGCTAATTTGTTCTTTTTTATTGTTTTCACCCAGAGATTTAGGGGGTGAAGAAAAATATATATATATCTGAGAATTCGGTATGACCAGTATTTTCGGTACAAGGTAATGACTATTCCCTACTGGGATTCGTTAAAACGACGTCGTGGCGTCATTGGGCCGAAAAGAAGTGGTTCGATGGGCCCACAAAGCCCAGTAATGAGTAGATAGAAACCAACGGTGATGATAAACCTAGCCATTTCTCAATCTCTCAATCTCAGTCGTCGTCTGCTACCCGTTTCTCCACCCTTCGATCTTCGTCTAGCGTGCTATAAGACGATTTCCGCGAATCCCATTGCATCTGGTAAGCACATCGTCACTTGCTCGCTCTCTCCTTACTGTTTGCGTTTCTCCCCTCTCTGTCTTTGCCTGCGCTATGAGTACTCCTTACCTAGGGTTCCGTTGCGATTTTGTAGGTTTTTTGAGCGTATGGCGGACGGACAGTCGTCGCAGGGAGCCCTCGGGAGTCCGGCCGGCGGAAGCCCTGACAGCGGAGGCGATCAGAGCCCCCGCTCCAGTGTGCGTGAACAGGACAGGTTTTTGCCGATCGCGAATATTAGCCGGATCATGAAGAAGGCGCTTCCTGCGAATGGGAAAATTGCCAAGGATGCGAAGGAAACTGTGCAGGAATGTGTTTCGGAGTTTATCAGCTTCATTACGAGCGAGTATGTGAAATTAATCTTCGACTATTTTGGTTGCTGCTTCATGTGTGTTAGATGATGCAGAATTGGCTGAATTCTGTGTTATTTTATCTTACTATTCATTGTATGATTCTTCGATTGGTTGTTTATTGTAGTACCGATGCACATACCTCTTTGTTAGTTGTATGCATGCCAGTTGCTTCAGGGGAATTTAGGCTTATCTTTGGGAATGTGCATTCGTACATACAGTAAGCATGCATATGTTCGTGTGTGTGTAATATGCTGTTACTTTCTTTTGAAGAGCTATTCATGAATGGGCTGGTGATTAGCTACTTTGGGATGCCTGTCTTTAAATGCACATTAATATATATGTTTCTTCCTAAAGCCAAAAGTTAAGTCATTCTTCTTTTTGGTTTCAATATAAAGGGCAAGTGATAAGTGCCAGAGAGAGAAAAGAAAGACCATCAATGGGGATGATTTACTTTGGGCCATGGCAACTTTAGGCTTTGAAGAGTATATTGATCCCCTTAAGGTGTACCTGGCTAGGTACAGAGAGGTAAGTGTGCTTATTTTGATTTTCTTGTTTATTTTTTATTTTTTACTGCCTTCTATGTTAGAGAAATTGCTTTGTGTTACACTGATGCGACTGATAAGTGATTTTGGTGTCCTGATTTACCTGGAATGCTCTTCCTATGGCAGATGGAGGTGAGTTAATTCGTATGCTGGTTTTTTCAACCTTTTATAAAACTTTATGCGTATGATTTGGAAACTTCAAGGTTTTTGTTCATGTTTCCCAACAGGGTGATACCAAGGGATCAGCCAAGGGTGCAGATGGATCTGCGGCCAAGGATGGTGGTGGTCATGGTACACAACAATCAGTTCCTGGTCCTCAGGTGCCTCTTCATATATTCTCATCTCAATTTTCTCTCTGTCATTATTGCCATAATATTTATGGATGTCAGTCCAAGCATCATTGATTCAATATCTTCTTTTATATCTCAGCTTGTTCACCAGGGTTCTTATCCTCAAGGCATGAATTATGGCAACACTCAGGTACTCCCACCAGTTATTTTTCTGTGCATGATTTCATGGTCCTGCTTGTCATCATATTTAGAATTGTCAACGAAGATTTACTTTTGGTCTGTTAGTTTGAGTTTGAATCATGTCTTTTAGCATTCATATGCTCCTAGTCCTAGATTACCTGGTCAGATGAGATCAGCTGCTGTCTAAGTTGAAACTTGAAATGTAGAAATTGAAGTTTTTGAGTTCTAACAATACTAAGTCTTCCAAAAGTACTTTATTTGTTGAAACTATTAGCTGTAAAATTGTTGTTGGCTTTGGTGCTCAGCTGACCTATCATCATTAACTTTTGAGTCCCAATCACTAATGTCTAAAAGGAGTAGTGATGATTCTGACTGGCTTTCTGTAAACTGCCCCAAGAAGTTTTGTTACCCAGTAACATACTGTTAAGTTGCAGTGGAATTTTTTCAACTATATTTTACTAACTAAAGACTGTTTTTTTATACATGTGATCTTTTAGTGTGTATTTAAATCAGAAAGTTGCATTTATCTTCTCTTACAATCTAGCTATCCTGTCAGCCATATTATAACTTACAAGCTGTTCCAGACATTTCTTCTCTATTAATGTTTTTGGTCTTCTGGTGTTTCCAGCAGCAAAATCAACAACACATGATGGTTCAAATGCCGGGCATGGATTAGAATGGACAATGGAGAACAAGATCCGCTGCTGAAGAAGAAGATCCATGGTGCCCTTGTTTGTGCTGCTGTACTCTACCCTACCCTACTCTACTCTACCCTACCCTACTCTACTCTACTCTACTCTACCCTACCCTACTCTACCCTACATACTATGTTTTCATGTGTCTTGTCGTGTGGTGTCATGTGGTGCCATAGCTATACTCTTGTCGTAAGTGTAAGTTTGTAAATTCTGGAGTTGCTCTTCAGGGGAAATAACGGATGGTACCTTATTATGGTTTGCAGAACTCCATCTTAATATACTACTATGCTGCTGGACCGTTTTACAGTGATGCTTAAACAAATAATTAGAAATGTTTATATTTTGAATATTTCCATGGTAGCAGAGCAGGGAAGGCTCCGTTCCAGACCGGGAGGTATAGCCGTAAAGCTAGCAGTGCTCCATGCTGGGCTCGGGTTTTTGAAAAGGTAAGGTAGCGTGTATTTGGTTTTGTAAAAAAAAAAAAAAAAAAAAAAAAAAAAAAGAGAGTATATTATATCCTTTTTGTTGAGTTTAGGAAATGCATTGAGTATTTTAATCTAAATTGTTGTTTGATTTAATATGAGTAATTGTATTTAATTAGTAAAATATAAAATAGTTAATATTTTGCTTAACATTTTGTGGGAAATATTTGTGAATAGTAAAGTTTTGAAAATTCATTTTCTTTTCAATTTGAATGTTTGGAGATTCAAGTGTTTTATTAAATTATATGAAAAATATATCTTTATTATTATTATTGAAAATAGATTTTTCTTAGGTGGTTTACTATCCAAATTAATTAAATGATCGATTATATTTCCTTGAGTCGACATGTATTAAACCATTAATTTAAACCATCTGTACAATTGGAAAATTAAGTTTTAATATTTTAAATATGAATAATTTTTTTTTTTAATGAATCCGCAGTCATTATCATTATTCGAAAGTGCGTACTTCGTCAAATCCGGACGTTTCTTTGCACCACTGGACCTATCTTACAGGATTGCAAACTATATTTTTTTTTGTTGAGAGAGAGAGAGAGTGATGAATAGGTGACGTGCAATAGCCGTGGACCAATCCACCTAGAAATGTTATGTAATTGTACTTCAGTTCTTTTCCCGTTGTCCACCCAAAATCAACAAAATAATTAAAATGAAAATCAATTTTACCATTTCGATAAACCGTCATTCATTATAATCGTGTCCACGCTCCCACCAAATGGACCAGTAATGAACGCCCTCAGCCTCCGCTGGGCTGCGCCGGCGCCGGCGCATGTCTTCTCCCCCGCCTCTTCCACCGCCAGGCCGCCTTCTATGCTCCGGGCGAACATAGCAGAAAGTTCCTCCAGTACATATCTTTCTTCCACCAACAAATTGTCCGGTTCCCAGGATCAGGCACTACTAGCGCTCCTCCAGCAAAGGAAAACCGACGAGGCCTGGCTACTGTACAGCCGATGCGGTCATCTCCCAAACTCCACCTGCCTCAGCCGTCTCGTCTCGCAACTGTCGTATCTCAACTCCGCCGAAGGCTTGACGAGAGCTCAGTCAATTATCCAGCGCCTCCGGAACGAACAACAGCTCCACCGCCTCGATGCTAATTCCCTCGGCCTTCTCGCGGTGGCCGCCGCCAAAGGCGGACACACACTGTACGCTACGTCTATCATCAAATCGATGCTGAGATCTGGCTATCTCCCCCACGTCAAGGCGTGGAGTGCTGTCATAAGCAGGCTCGGCGCTTCCGGCGACGATGGACCGAGCGAGGCGATTAAGCTCTTCAATTCGATCACAAGGAGGCTAAAGAAATTTGGGGATTTGGATGTGGTTAAGGACTCCAAACCAGACACGGGAGCCTACAATGCTGTGCTCAATGCTTGCGCCAATATTGGCAACGCCAGGAAGTTCCGCCAACTGTTCGACGAAATGCCTGAGTTTGGATGTGAGCCCGATGCACTTACATACAACGTGATGATTAAGTTATGCGCAAGGGTTGAGAGAAAGGATCTGTTGGTGTTTGTTTTGGAGAGGATAATTGAGAAGGAGATACCATTGTGCAAGACAACTTTGCACTCCTTAGTTGCAGCATACGTAGGTTTTGGTGATTTGGAGGCTGCTGAAAAACTGGTTCAGGCTATGAGGGAAGGCAGGAAAGATCTGTGTAGCATTTTGAGGGAATTGGATGACAAAGATGATGATGATTCAGATGAGGAAGAAGAACTCAAAGAAGATCCCAAAGATAGAAGTGATGATATATTCGATATTCTGCTACCAAATTCGACTGATTACAGCAGTGAGCCTCCAGAATTGCCGGCAGCAATCACACCGGATTCAAGAATCTACACAACCTTGATGAAAGGTTATATGAACGCCGGGCGTGTGGCCGACACAGTGAGGACACTCGAAGCAATGAGGCATCAAAAGGACAGCAATAGTCATCCGGACCATGTTACTTACACCACAGTTTTGTCTGCATTCGTCAAGGCTGGATCGATGGACAAAGCCCGGCAAGTGCTGACCGAGATGGCTAGATTTAATGTCCCTGCCAATCTGATCACATACAACGTTCTGCTGAAAGGGTATTGCCAGCAACTGCAGATCAACAAAGCAGAGGAACTCATCAAGGAGATGATCAATGATGTAGGCATAGAGCCCGATGTGGTTTCTTACAACACGATGATCGATGGATGCATAATGGTGGATGATTGTGCAGGCGCGCTTACATATTTCAATGAGATGCGAAGCAGAGGCATTACCCCTACAAAAGTAAGCTACACCACATTGATGAAAGCCTTCGCATCATCAGGTCAGCCGAAGCTTGCCAACAGGGTGTTTGATGAGATGCTGAATGACCCGCGCGTGAAGGTGGATTTGGTTGCATGGAATATGCTGGTTGAAGGTTATTGCAAGCTTGGGCTGGTTGAAGAAGCCAAGAACATCATTCAAAGGATGAAAGAAAACGGGACCTATCCAAACGTCGCCACATATGGAAGTCTTGCAAATGGGATATCGTTGGCAAGAAAACCGGGGGAAGCTTTGTTGCTGTGGAAGGAAATAAAGGAGAGATGTGGGATTGAAGAGGCTGGGGAGGAATGCAGCTCTCCTTCGCCCGATCAACAACCTCTTCTAATACCGGACGAGGGACTTTTGGACGCCCTCGCGGATATTTGTGTGAGGGCTGCTTTCTTCAGAAAAGCTTTGGAAATTATTGCTTGTATGGAAGAGCATGGGATCCCTCCCAACAAGACAAAGTATAAGAGAATCTATGTAGAGATGCACTCGAGGATGTTCACGAGCAAGCACGCGTCGAAGGCAAGACAGGACAGGAGGAGGGAGAGGAAAAGAGCTGCAGAAGCTTTCAAGTTCTGGTTGGGGTTGCCTAATTCTTACTATGGAAGTGAATGGGAGCACTGAAATTATAATCTACAGATGGGGATTGTATATTCATAGGTGTTGTTAATTAAGTTAAGCTGTACAATCAGTGAAACTCACCTGTACAAGGTAATGATGGATTATCTATTTGATATGTTTAGCTTCAAGAAAAAGAGTTGAGGGCACATGTATATGATAAAAAAATTCCAACCAGAGGAGAGACGATATTAAAAACACACATTGAAAAACTGTTGTTCATAAGAAGGGATTTAGAACAAATGATGTATCAAGTCACTCAATAGTAAAATCCTTAAACAGAATGATACTGAGATATTGATGCAGCAGTTCTTGACTTACGCAAATCTAGTAACAAAAACTTAACTCAGCATTGAGATGATTTCGAAGTAAATAATTAAGATCTAGGCTTCTCCTTCTTCTCCTTGAAAAGGGCCAAGAGTGAGACTCCAGACACCTTCACAACCTTGAATCTAACACCAGGAATATCTCCCACGGCATGTCCCTTTCGTCCAAATCCAGCGATCAAAACTTCATCCTGCAACGGAAAAGATTGCAAATTTTTGGAAGTAATTAAGTTGGATTAGAGTAATGTGGAATAATAATAGTAAAGTAAATATAATAATAACATTAACTCACATTTTCTTCAATGAAATTTAAACATCCATCATTGGGGACGAATGCAGCTATCTTTTTGCCATTCTTAATGAGTTGAACCCTAGCACATTTCCGAATGGCAGAGTTCGGCTGCTTAGCTTCAATACCACTGCATTACCACAACCAGAAGCTTAGGTTTTTAGTTACATTAAAGATGCAGACTAAGGATAGAGTGGATGAAATGGAGTCTCACATCTTTTCAAGCACAATGCCTTTGGCATGAGATGATCCCGCAAATGGCTTTTTCCATTCATTGCCAAGGTGAGATTTCTTGTAGGCTTTGTCGGCCCATCTTTGTCTCCTTCTGTGGGACTTGAGCTTGCGCCCAGCTCCCATACCATGTGTCTTCCTGTGACACAGACAAGCATGAAAAGTGGACAATTTAACAAGAGAAAACAGGAATAACTGGCATGGATACATTATCCATTTTGGATTCTAAGTAATCTCTTGATTTCAATTAAATTAGGAATTGATAGTCAGAACAACCAACATAAAGCATGAACAAAAATAATCACAATATCAATCAACATTGCACCTACCATGTACTAAATCTAGTTATGTTGGTCGCTATAAACAAAATATAGCCACTCTTATCTGAACAATTAAATTGAACGCAAAGCAAAAGTCTTTCACCGTATTGAACCTATACAGATCTGTTATAGAAAACGAATTCTGGCAGAGCGAAGAACACAATATACCAAATAAAAAGGTATCCAGACGCGATAAAGTAGTAAACTCGATAAGTCCCTTAAGAATACATAGATGTTGTAATGTAAATGTCACACGAGCATCCCAAAACCTCCAAAAAATATTAAAATCAAGCCACTCTATAAAAGATATCATCAGTTCAGCCATTCAAAATCACAACAAAGCATATAGACATTCAAAAGAAGAAGAAAAAAAAAAAAAAAAAAATCCACCGAAAAACCACAAGAAAGATGCAAACTACGAATCACCAAAAATGCAATAAAATTTGTACACGTACCCCATGATTGCAGAGCAGAGGCAACAAAGAGAACAGAGGTAGGGGTTGAGAGCTCGGGAGAAAGAACAGGACTGCCGACTCGCACAGAGGTGTAAACCCTAATCCACAAAGCGAAGATGGATCGTCTCTGAAGGTATTTATAGCAAGATATCATTTTGGGCCTGTATATGGGCCTAGAAGCCCAATACATGCTTTTGACGAAAATATGGGCTTAATTAGTCCCAATAATTATTCGTATCCAAATTCCAATTAGTATCATTTTTATCAACAGATCCAGCTTACCTGCCAAATAATAACAATAATAATTTTTATTTAAAATTAATTTCATAAGCTAGATTTTTCACTTTATCTGAAGCATATGCATTATGAATCCTGTGGTCGAATCTACAAAATATAAACATTGTCGCTCTGTAAATCAGATCTTACAAGACAATGGAGATTAATACCATATGCTCCGGCTCAGTAGACAATAGAGTTTTGAAAGTTTAGGGTTTATTTTTTTTCTATTTTGATTTGAAGATTATTTTTTTGAGATAAGAAAATTGTGTGAAGTATTTTGTACAAAAAGAATACATATTTATTACTCTTGAAAATTTTGAGAATTTCATATGATTGTTTTGGGACAAAGATATATATATATATTTAATATAATATTTTTGAAAAAAAAAAAATTAAATAGAGGCAACAAAGCCAAGGTTTTGCAGCTACAAGAACAAGTGTGTGTTCGTATATATGACAGGCATGAAGGTAAGGAAATAGTATTTGTTGAGAGGCAGCTAAAAAAAAAAAACATTGAATTAATTCTTGAATTATTGAAAACCAAAATGTTGAAAATTCATAAATTGGCCATGAAATAACTATACACCTCACTCACACACAAATATAATGAGTTGCAATTCAAACTGTTTACTTCTGCCCTTTCTTCCACAGCACTCCTATCCTTTTCAGCATGTTTCCATTTCTCTTCTTCGGCGAATCCTCGTCGTCCGTGTCTTCAGATTGCGAATAGCTCAACTTTGTGTCGTTACTGTGGTAGTCGAAAGATCCTGTCTTGTCTATATACCTGCCGTGATCATCCGTAGATAGCATTGCTGTGGCAGCTTCAGCAGCCTTCCTCCATTGATCACATTGCACCTTCAACCTCCTTAGTTCAGCTTCCATGTCGAAGTTAGCAGCCTGAGCTGCATCGAGCTGCTCGGTGGCCAGTGCAGCTTTTCTGAAACTTTGATTTGCTTCCTCTGTTAAAGAACCAAGCTTTATTGAGGCTTCATGTTCTGCAGCTCGGGCAGCCTCTGCTAATGCATGTGCTTCTTCATTTGCTTTGCTTCTTTCCTTTTCACTCATCTTGATTTCAGATTTCAGAATCTTGTTTTCTTCGATCACAGTTTGTAACTGCAACTTTGTACTTAGCAGATGAGCCTTAAGATCTTCGAGCTCTGAGAGTGACTTCTTTAGGTAAGCATCAAGTTCATGTTCAAGATTCAGTCCATTGTTCTTGCAAGACATGCTTTGTAATTCCTTTTCTTTCTCAATCAAAGTTGTCCTCAGTTCCTCAACTTCATCCCTGCTTTCTTTTAGCTGTTTCTCCAGTTCAGCTGCTTTATAGGATGATTCCAGTTTTGCATGCTCTATTAGTTCATAGGATTTACCAATCTTCAGGGTGCTTTGAATCTGCTCGTCTTGATATCTTCTTTCGGCAGCTTCAAGTGCACCTCTCAGTTCACTGACTTCATTTTTCATACTGCTAATTTGAGTTTTCAAATGTTCAGATTCATCAGTTTTTACTCCAATCTTACCTTCGGCCATAGGAAGGATCAGCGTCTTATTGTGGTCATCTCGATTGGCTTGGAGGATGCTGATGAGTTCCTGTAATGACTTCACTCTATTCTTGTAGTGCTCCAATTCTAGTCGTAAAGTGTTGTAGGCTTCCACGGCATTAACACGTTCTTCTTGCAGTGTTTTCCCGGCAGCTTTCAATATCTCTAGTTGCATATGAACTCTAGTAACTTCATCATTGCTTCGAGCTTCAGATACTCTGCTATCACTCAACTGTGTCTTTAATTTCTCAACCAACACAAGAGTTTCCGTGAGTTCGAGCCTCAAGCTTTGTATCTCAGCATGGGCAGACTCGGCGTGCCTAGCTTGTGAAGCTTCCGATTGGTAAGCCCTGTCTAACTGAAGTTTAAGCTTACGCATCTCGTTTATGGCAGAAGCCAAAGCAGCAGAGTCAAGTTCATGCTGCTTCTGAACAGCCTCTAGTTCTGATTGCCATGCCCTGTCTCGATCCTGTGATATCTTGCGCAGCTCCTGGACTCGAGTATCCTCGCACTCGGACAGTTCCTTCAGTTCTTTCTTAGTCTCCTCGAGTTCTGCAGTTACAACTGCAAGTTGTTTCTTAGCATCTTCTGCTTCCTGCTGAGCACTCTTCCATGATTCGTTTGAGCTCAGCTGCTGCTTTGCCTTCTTCAATTCTTCTTGGAGGTGGATGATCTGGGAGTCCAATTCAGACACTTTGTTTGATCTCTTCTTCTGAGATTTTGCAGAAGGAAGAGAAGGGGTGTGAAAAATATTGCAAGAAAAGGTGAGGGAATACAGAGGATAAAAGTGCATCAAGAAAATAATAATGCTACAGTTTTTTAGACATGCTGTAGTGAATACGTGTCCAATGAGAAACGTCAAACTAGTATTTGTGTTTTAGTCGAATGGGGATAGCATTTCTTACTACTGTCACTCCATGTATCGTCAAGAACAAAGAATTCCAGGTTTATTGCGACCAAATATGTTATGCTAAAACAGCACTAGCTTATCAGCATCTTCATCTATTAGCAGTTTTTAAGAAATTGGATTTTGGGAACTAAGAATGTATATATCTTTACCTCGACTGCCAGAACTCGTGGTGATCTCCGATCAGCAACTTTCGCACTTCTGTCTTTAGGTGTTTTGCTAATTGGATTTGGGGATGAATCAGAATCTGATCCATGAGTTTTGAGCTTCCTTGCAGTTCTAGTTGTGGCGAGAGATTGCTTCTGTGGCACATTGAGAGAACCAGGCCTGCACTTAAAAACACTTTCACTTTCAGATATGGAATAAAGATAAGATGACAAATCATATTGAGAAAGCCAATTGACAAATCTATGCAAATGAAAGCTTGAAAAAAACTTGACCATACTCAAGATGAAATCTAAAACAAACATCCATGTGAAGATGTTTGCAATGTGCATTCAAAGTATGGTGTTACAAACAACATTTTCAAATATAAGAAGATCAATCCTTGTGCCATTTAAAATTTGCTATTTCTCTTTTTCGGCCATTAGTTTTTGGAAACAGTTCAAAAATCTAATCCTCACAACTACAGAGCGCACAAAAACGTGGAAATAGATTTAGATCGCGACTCCCGAGCCATTGCTTCATAATATGAATGAGTAGAATTTACCCCTTCAAGGGAATACACAGATGATTAAGTCATGAATCATGTCGCAGGGGAACAAACCACAGATTTTGTGTCAGAAATCATTAAAATGCAAGAAAGCAGAAGCCCCAGAAAGGAGAAAGCAAGAACATCTATCCAACTAGATTATTTAGCCCCAATTCATGAATGAATCATAAACAAAAATTACCTGGGTTTAGGGGTCTGCATATTTTGTTGTATCAGAGAGATGAAGATGTAGCAAGGTAGATGCCTTGAAAGGCCCACCTGACCCACAAGACTGCAATAGAATTTCTCGAGGAATTTTTTTGTTTGTTTGTTTAAATATATAAAAACAGCCTAATCGAACTTCTGCAACGAAATCCAACTTCTAATCAATAATCAATTGAAGAAGAAAGAAGCAATACCATCCCTTCAAAGGAAAACCATAGGAAACAACCTCCACTCTACCAACCAAACCCACAACAGAAGAAAAAAATATACGAATAGAAAAAAAGCAATAAAAGGTAAACAAAAGAGGTAGCTATCAGGGGAGAAACAATATCATTATACAAACCACAATACCAAGTTTCAATTTTCCCTTTCTCTTTACTCTAGGTCATTCACTGTTTTAGGATAATATTATTGGTACAACAGAATAATAGCAAATGATAATATATAACCCACTATTCTTCAGCAAAATTATGAAGTGCTCGAGTGTGAATCCTATTTCAAAATTGGCACTCATTTATTCGGTACATTAAAGCCGCGATTCTGTCAGTCATATATTTCTATCCCCATACTGTTAATATGGCTGCCAAAAAAGGATTCTGTTCCCAGATAGGTAAAGATGGCTCTACGTTTTTAGAATGGCAAGTACGAATTATAATATAAATGGAATCTAGATAATATCAGGATGTCAGAATCCATTTTCTGAAACCGTACACGCATTTCTGGATTCAAAATTTTTCTCTGCTTGAAACGCCATTGCACTTATTTCTCAATAAAACTCTCAACGGAAATAAAATTGAAGATCACACCGCAGTGAACAACTTTTATATGGCAACCACATATAAATAATACAGACAGCTAATGTGAAAAAGAATCTCACTGAAACATGACAGCAAATAGCGAAGAGAAACAGAAAAAAAGTTTGAATTTCAATAAGAATGGATAAACACCAAAACATCGGTCTTAGCTCTAGGATTCAACAGTCAGTTCTTTTCCAGGAAACATGTCAGCCGTACCGACATGCAACATACACAGGGATTACATTTCAAGTGCCATGTTGTTTTCACCAACAGTCTACAATCCTTCTCCGCCACAAACTCCAGAAAAGGAATGCAACACAATACCTCACAGGCTCATATTTTTAAAAAAAAATCAACTAAACAATAACTCGTAAATTCCAAAACTCAAATTTCCATAAAAAAGAAATACACGATTTGCGATCAACATCCATAGCTCATATCATACACATATAGAAACCAAAATTTCGATTGTGGAACGTAAACAAAACCGTCAAACTTACCAGATACAAATCTGAGAGTGTGCGTCCTGTCCTCCACGGTAGTTCCAACAGAATGGACTAATTTAAAGATGAAACTGGGCGGCGGAATGGAGAAGATAAGAATTGCTGAGAGATGGTGGAGCTGTATAATCTCCGCTCAGCAGAGCCTGCTGTCTCCAGCTGCAGTGCGGCGGTTCCGAAATGCTTTCTGTGTTTTCTGTTCAAATAGCAAAATTGAGGAAGCCTGACTAACTAATGACTACACAAACGCCTACCTTGCCTTGTTTGGTACATACATACAATTTTTTTATATGCCTGCATTTTTAAATCTCAATAAATAAATATGTTTACCATATATTAAAAAAACATAATACCCGTGTACATAAAAAAATAAAATAAAATAATTATCGTGCGTAAGTGGTGGGCAAAGTGAGTATTCTTGGTTTAATATAAAGTTAAAATTGTCTGATTCCATTCTTAAATGTGTTACGCCACCTCGTACTGACTAGCGACTGCTAACTATATCGATCTATTTTTATTTATTAAGGCCAATAGGAGAGTCTGAATTCTAGAAATTTTAAATGAAAAGAGTGATATTTGGACAGGTTTTTGAATATTAATATTATATTGATTTATAATTAAAAAAATAATGTAATGATATATTTGTAAAAGTATTAATTATATATGTTAAAAAATAATATATATATATTTTTTAACCGTTGAAACGTGATTTGGATTTAGCGATCTACTGACCCTGAAACAAAGGGAAAAGGACTATTTCAATTGGCAGATTCCTTTTGGGCTTATCCTAATTAATAACAAATAGGTTTAAGGTTTCGGATGTTTTTGGTACTTATAAATAGACAATTATAGTTCTTAGTCGGATGACATATTGTAAATCTCTCCGGTTCCTGCCGTGAACGTAGATTGACACACCGTCATCGAACTACGTAAAACCTCTTTGTTTTTTGTTTTTTTTTTTTCTCGTTTTCTCGTAACATTAACGAATTAAAATAAAAAATAATATAATTCTTATGGAAGGGAAGATTATATTGAAGATGCTAACGAACACATCATTTGATTTCTTCCGGGAGACGCATTTTCGGCCAATCCGAACTCAGCACTAAATGCGAGGAAACAGACGTAATAATATACCAAATTAGTTGACTCGAAGTCAGTTTCAATTTCCCGATTCGAAACGTGCATTTATGATGGCATATTTAAATTCAGGGTAAAAATAATTTAAATCCCAAATTATAAAAACGAAGGCTATGTGAAAATTGATCGATTTTTTTAATTTTATTTTAAATGGCAATTCTAATACAGAAACATTCAATACTCACTCACCCGTTACTACATACACACACGCACACACGTTGAGAACAACACATTTCATGGCTTGAATCGAATGAATCACAAATATGTCTAATTTAATTGGTGTCTAAACGGTCATGTGACGTCGTCGTGGTCGCCCATAAGAATGCAATAAATGTGCAGTGAATATTGTGATGGCGACCAATTTCTAGAAAAGGGTCAAGTTGTATTTAGGTCTATGATACGATCTTATCGTGTGGATTTGGGGCACCCTCCATGGAGATTGCTGCTGCATTCAATTCAATGCCACAAACCTGAGAAGAGACGTAACCTGCGTCACCGCTGCTAAAATAAAACAGACATTTGTCGTGATCAGACAGACCTACCTGTATTGTCTACAACTGCAGTTTGTAATGAAATTAGAAAGAAGGCACCCAACAACTCAATCAAAGTTAGGATCAAATTTTTATTTAATTTATTTATGGGATGAGATGGATGCACACCTTACCCCGTATTATATGCTTCTAACAGCCTTGTGCCAGCCCTAATCTAATCACCATATGTTAATTAGGTACTCATTATTGTCAACATTATTATTATTATTATTATTATTATTATTATTGTTATTGTTATTATTATTATTATTATTATTATTATTATTATTATTATTATTATTATTATTATTATCTGGAGTTCCACCCATCTTTGAATTTGAATTCATATTAAATGGAAATGAGTTTGCAAATAATTATTCTAAGGCCCACTAAATTGGAGTAATGGAAGCTCGAAGTATATAGTATACTTTGTTCAGAGAATTTTAATTTACAAAGTTCTTGGAATTCATATCTAAAATTTTGTTCAATTTGAGTATTTTTAAATTATTGCTTCAAATAATTGGAGATCAAGTGGGTTCTTTGTCCTAATCTAAAAGAGTTGTAAAAATTCCTTATAAATTTAAAAACATTGAGAGACTACTTGCTCTAAACCAAAAACTTGAACTTTGCTGATGTATTCCCATTTCATAGATCTAGTAATTGGATTGAGTTATTACTGGCGATGACTTATCTGTTTTTTTTTTTTTTTTTTTTACATAGTTTTAGAAATATTAGTATTATATTGAGATATAATATAAATAGAGGTAAAAAGATTAAACTAATCTTATTATACGATAAATTTAATGATTTTTTGTAATATATGTAAATTCAAATGATATTTGTAATGTTAAATAAATAAGAAATACAACAATGAAAAAATAAATAGATTGTGAAACAACCATGGTTATATTACTACTAATCTTGAAAATAAGCAACGACTTGGCTGTTTCTTCCCTAAAAATATGCAACGCAACTCGCACGGCTGGGCCGGACCGGTTGTGTTGTCATGGGTCGAAGCCGTCGGGCATCACCTGAGCCGCTGACTGTACGGCTGGGCCAAACCGATTGGGCTGCACTCCTCTCAACCGGGCTAAACACGCTTTATCCCAAAATAATATTCTTATTCTAAAATTGTCTATATCTTTAATTCTCACACCTATAAAACGCTATAACGATTTTGTAATTTAGGCATAATTAAAGATTAAACCGAATGCATGTGGGGCAAAACAGCCGGCGGTATTGCAGTAGAAAGGCATGCGGCAGCATCATTGGTGTCCCCTCCGGACAAGCCGTCGCCCCAACATCGTCGCACCAAAGCTGCAAAGTTTCACGAAACTTCCACTGCTAAAATAAATGAAAAGTTACTGCACAGAGACCCATTTCCCAATCGGGAGTGGACCACCACGAATCAACAGCGCTTTTTCTTTTTGCAATTTATGGCCCAATAACTCATTCTCTCAGGAAATCTGCGCAGTGCGGTTGACTGTAAATGTTATTTTTGTAGGAGTAGGACGATAATGGTGTGGCTAGATGGTCCTTACAGCCTTGTTTTCAATGTCACTTTTGGCAAAAAATAGAAGAGAATGAGTAGTAAAGAGCAAGGAATTGGGAGCACCCTTTTGCCCTTTTCCTGGATGTGAAAAAAAAAAGGCAAACCCTCAATGCTGCTTTTGTTGCTTTTCCAATATAGAATTGATTCTTCTGAGGAATGGCCGGTTTGGATTTGGAATATTGTTCTTTTTGTAAAGCAGATTAGTTAAAGAAATTGCGAGGATTGAAGAAATTCAGGTTTCTGGGGGTAGTGTAGCTGTAGAGCCTTCTGTCTTGCTTGATTTAATTCTGTACAGCAAATTTCTGATGCAACAATGGAATGAATAAATTAAATGGGAGGTGTCTTTTGGCACTTCTGTGACATTCTCTTCTTTCTTTACAGCTGTACCTTCCTTCATCTTTATCATCTCTCTCCAAGCATTTCATCATAAAAATCACTTCACTGTGCACATTGCATCTTTATCTTCAGTTGCTGTTTCGGATAGGAAATACAGAGATTTCATCTCAATCGATTTTGCTGATGTGAGTTGCAGACTGTTTGGTTGAAACGTGTTTATGGAGGTATCTGGGGAATCTAAATCATGGAGGGAGGAGCTAGCAAGCTTAGTGGAGGATACGGGGATTAGATTCCCCGGAGATTCGATCGAAGTTTTGGGGCCGGAGTTTCTACCGAAGGCGACGGTTGAGGAAGAAACGGAGAGCCTCAAGGATCAAATCAAGGGGTTCGTTAAGGCCTGGGGAGAAATGGTGTTGGAATTGGGGAGAGGTTGCAGAGATGTTGTGCAGCAGACTGTACTGACCGATGACTCGTACATTGTGAAGAAAACAAAAGAGCCGTTGGCTCAGGTGTCGGAGAAACTGAGGTTTCTGAACGAGTTCTTGCCGGAAGATCGCGATCCAGTTCACTCTTGGTCGATCATTTTCTTCGTTTCTATCCTTGCACTTGCTGGTAATCTTTTAAATTATTGCTTGTTAGAATTTATCAGACAGCATCACTCTTTTAGTTTACTTCCGAAATCTGAAAATCTGCCAATGAAATTTGTTGTCTGTTCTTCGGTTTACTGTGTGTTAGAATTGAAGCTGTGTTAGCATTTGAGGTTCTTCTTACATGACAGATCAAGATCAGACAATCTGTTCTAAGAAGTTGTGTTTTTGTGGCAATTGAATCTCTCGTTGTATTTACAGTTCTGAGTCCGACTAGCAAGCAAGATAGCACCATTACAATGGCGAAGAAAGTTTCGATACATCCTCGCAGCGCGACACGTGTATTGCTCCCTGATGGCCGATACATGGCTTATCAGGAGATTGGAGTTCCACCCGATAAAGCAAGATACTCCATGATCATTCCACACGGGTTCTTGTCCTCGCGGCTCATTGGTAATCGGCAGCAACTCAAAACTATATATACTTTATGTAATGTTCAGAGACTTGAAAGTTTTTTGAACGATGATCATAAAACAGGCGTGCTCGGTGTGAAGGTGTCGCTGCTTGAAGAGTTTGGTGTTCGGCTCATAAGTTACGATCTTCCCGGTTTTGGGGAGAGCGATCCACACCATAACCGAACACTTACCTCATCAGCTATGGATATGTCACAGTTAGCAGATTCAGTGGGAGTGAAGGGTAAATTCTGGGTTCTCGGATATTCGACTGGCTCTCTCCACGCTTGGGCAGCTCTCAAGTATGTCCCGGATAAAGTTGCAGGTAAAAAAACTCCACTCTTAATGAAGGATTCTTGTATTTGTGTCGAATGTTTGATGACGGCTTGTGAATGTTCTTACCAACAGGTGCAGCCATGTTGGCGCCGTTTGTGAATCCTTACGACGCAAGTATGACGAAAGAGGAGATGTCTAAAGCTTGGGAAAACTGGACAAGAAGACGAAAACTGTTGTACTATCTGGCGAGAAGATTCCCGAAGCTTCTCAATTACTTTTATCATCGAACTTTTCTATCAGGGAAGCACGGGCGAATCGAGAAATGGTTGGCTATATCTCTCGGGAAGAAGGTGAAGTATTCTCTTCCTATCATTGTATCTCTTGTTAGGAGAGCTTGCAGCCATCCCTATCGATTTTCTTGGAATCGTAATCAGGATAAAGATGTCGTGAAATCGTCTTGTTTTGAAGAGAAGTGGCAAAGAGACGTGGAAGAGTCCATTCGTCAGGGCAGCCCGAAGCCATTCGTCGAAGAAGCTGTGCTGCAGGTCTCAAATTGGGGATTCAGCTTAATGGATCTTCAAGTGCAGAGGAAGTGTCTTCAAAAAGGCATTCTAGGATGGCTTCAGTTCATGTCTGGACAGGCAGAATGTGTGCTGACAGGATACAATGGCCCAATTCACATATGGCAGGTTTGCTGCACCTGTCTGTTCTTTTTCTTCCCAAAATTTGCAGAATTACTAATACTAATAATCAATTGTTGCTATGTTTGGCATGGAACAGGGGCTAGATGATCCAGTGGCTCCCCAGTCGACGCTCGAATACATGGGTCGTGCGCTGCCGACGGCGACCATTCATCGACTCCCCGAAGAGGGTCACTTCTCGTATTTCTCTCTATGCGACGAATGTCACCGGAAGATATTCTTAACGCTCTTCGGGAATCCACGAGGACCGGTCGAGATCATCGGAGACGAAAACGACGACGTCGATAATGAGGGGTTATAACATTTTTGGAGTCAATCCAAATGTGTAAAAGATAAATAGGAAGAAGCACACGGTGAAAAGGGTAGAGGTAAAAATGTAGTAGTTTGCATATGATCAAATCTTGAAGGGGAAATTTATGGAGGCAACCATAGCCATAGCCATAGCCATAGCCATAGCCTATCTTTTATGGAAATTTGTCATTTTCCTGCTGGTCCCCAATCTAAAATGGCCTCCATCTTTCTCAATTAAGTTTTGCTAATAATAATAATAAATTGACAAGCAGACAGCTTAGGGGTTTCAAGCATTTCAATAGACATCTAATCTAATCTAGAAAAACAGGTCACATTTTGGTTGGATTTGATATAATAATCATCTATAATTAACTCTAACTTTATCTATGGAAGGAGGAATCTTTTAAATCCAAAATGAAATGATGTTTGTGATATAGTTAACTTGCCCATGAAATGAAATGGAATATCTTAAGAACCAACTAAAGAGATTTTTTGCACCCCAAAAGAAATGATTTCATGAAATCAGAATAATCAAGTTTGGTAAAAATGTCTCACTTTAACCAGAAAAATAATGCACATCAATCAATCTCTTTTTCAAGATTTGGTAACTCAGTGAACAATCCAGCCGACTCTCTGATTTTCTAAAGAAGCAAACACTGCCGACTGTCTCCAAAAACTTGCTGTGTGGGCAAGAAATCTTGCCAGGTCCTACCATCCTGCAAAACTTACCTGGACCCGGACTCCGGGATCCGCGGCCCATAAAACTTACTGACGTTTTAAGACCAGAGTAAGTGGAATGGAACACAACATGGACACGTGCTAAAAGGTGTAAAAAGACCCACCCGTGCGTGCACTTTACAAAATATTTCCTTCGGTGAGTAAACCAGAAAACAGTAACCCTAATTAGAAGGTAAATAACTCGGGCAGGGCAGGCGCTCCTACTCCTAGGACCTCCCAAGAATGTACGAGATTATTTAATCCAACCACACGGTCCACACCACCTCTAATGAAACAAACATCAATGAGATAGATGCACATACAAATAAATACATACAAACAAGTTTAAACACAGCAGCAGCAGCAGGATATTGAACACGGGGAAGAGAAATTATATATATATATGTGTGTATATATTGGTATCATCATCAGTATCCATTACAGGCAGCATCGTGCAGAGTGCTCACATTTGAGCTTAATAAAAAAAAACACACAGAAGAAGAAAAAAGAAAGAAAGAAATGAAAGCTCTATCAAAGCCGCTGTCGAGCCCAGGGAGGGCAGGGGGAGACAAGTTCCCTCCGCCATTGATGCGATTCTTGAGGAGCAATGCGGGCAGCCGAAGCAGCCGGGGAAGATCGCGCTCCAGCCCATTGTTTTATCTCAGGAGCAGGAATAAGAATCGTGTCCCCATTGAGACAACTCAGGAGCCCTCCTCCCCAAAAGTCACCTGCATCGGACAAGTCAGGGTCCGCCGCGCCGCCAAATCGAAGGGCAGGGCCGCCGCCGGGAAACGCCGCCGGTGGTGGTGGTGGGTGAAGAAACCCTTCTCCTGTGGGAAAGTCTGTTCGAGATTCCGCCGGTCCAAGAGCGGGTTTGGGAGATTTTTCTGCAGTTGGGGTTGGGTTTGGAAGTTTGGGGATTCTAAGGAGGATTCATTTAGGGTTCATTCGGACAATAACAGAAAGAAGATTGATGAAGATGAAGATGAAGATGAAGATGAAGATCCCCCTACTGGTAGTAATAACAATAATTATTACAACAATAGCACGACGAGCAGAAGCAGCAATGTCGTGAGTGAGAACGACTGCAATCAGAAGGATTCTTCTGAAACGCCTTGCTCTTGTCCGCCACAAAATGCCCTAATTTTGACAAGGTGCAGATCTGCTCCCTACAGATCTTCTTCATTGGGAGGCAGATTTTGGGGCTCTCCATTGTCCGAAGAATCGAAAGGGAACAACAGTGAAGAAAAACTCCAAGAATTAGGGGTGCCAATAATCGAAAGCTGTAAGGGATTGGGGAATTCTTCTTCTGCTGAAAAAGATGAAGAAGAATTGAAGGTCAGCAGCAATGGCGGAGAAGAAGAAGAAGAAGAAGAGGGGAAAAATCCACCATTGCCATTAGTGCTCACAAGGTGTAAATCGGAGCCTGCAAGAATAGGGGAAAGGCTTGTTCCACAATCAAATATCTCAAATCTTCGTTCATAGAATTCATACATAGAAATTAGAAATAATATTTTCTCTAAAAGGTAAATTTTTCATTAGTAGATTGTGATGCTGTTTTTTGAATATGCTTATTAAAGAAAAGATTTTTACAGTTTATTGCTTGGTTGATAGATTGCTCCATGATCATCATCATCATCATCTGATGATTCCTTGAAAAGTGACACAAGAGTGCAATAGCCTCTCTTTTCTTTTATTATTGTTTTTTTCTTAAAAAAAAAAAAATCATTTTTCTTGGGTTTAGAAAAGTGGGAGAATCTTTTGTGTCAAATTGGAGATACATTATTAATGTTAATAATATTATATGGATGGATGGATGGATGGACGATGTGAAATTGTCAATGGAAAAGAGGGAGATGTGATGTGAATGAGAGTTAGTACACTGAGAAAGATGTTAGGACAGTGAAAAAACGTTTCCTACGCAGTCTCTGTGTGTCTGTGGCAGACTTTATGGGCAGAGACAGACAGCTCTTCAATTTATTTCTTGCTTGGGTTTGTGTATTCTAACTTTCTTTTTAATTAAATAGTGGAGTACTTTGTAAAAGTTAGTCGTAGTTTATGTCAATTGATATCAATATATTCCATATCATTGATTAAAATGGGGGCCGTTGATTAAGACAGATTATTCAATACCTTACAACTCCCTTCTGAATTTGACCACTATTTTTTTATATTCGATGAATTTATTATTTTTCTCTAAGAACTGTCACAGATGGCACGCTGATGATATTTATATATTTGTATTAATGTTAGAAAAGAATGAGGAAGCTGGAACATCAAAATAACCTCAAAAAAGAGATATTGTAAAACACCTTTTTTTTTTTAATAAAGAAAACAGATATGTTCTTACCATTGTACAATGAATTACATTGAGCAAGAATGAGTATGTCATGAGATAGAAAATATCAACACAAATCTAAGTCAAACATTACAAATGAGTCCAAATTTCTCACTATTTTAACACAAATTTAATAATGAAATTGATTGAAATAAATGTGTTTAGAAGCACGTTCTGGGCAATCCATGGATATTTTTTCATTTCGCTTTTTTTACATAATTTTAAATAAAAATAAAATATTATCTCTTACAGAATAACTTTTTTTTTTAAAAAAAAACAGCAAAACTACTTTCACCATACATAATATGGAAAAGACCAGAGCCCATGAAATTGTGGTGTGGGTTTGTATTTTCATACTGAAAAGATATGATTTCACCCATACTTTTTTTAAAAAATAAAATTAAAAAAAAAACATGGCAACGACACTTGGATTCAACTTCCCCCAAGTTTGGTTTGTTATAAAGCAAGACAATGCACAACAGAACACAAGCTTCCAAAAATCCAGAACCTCCCAACTGAAATTTAAACAAAATGATGATGATGACGAGATATATGTCTAAATCTCCAGCAAACAGAACAAACAACAAATTACAACCAAACATGTAAAAAAGAGATCAACATGGTTGGGTGGATGGTGGTTCCAAATCTATAGTCTAAAACCCTGTGTAAACAAACAAGTGTTCTTTCTTGCATTATAATTGCCGAAGTTCTTGAAATGGGCAAGTGCTAGTTCAGGCTAATTCTTACCATTAATGATTATTCTCCAGGTGCTGACACACCTTGCTTGAGTCTCTCCCTCTTCATCTTCTTCTTGGAAATGGGCTTCTTCTTCTTTGGGGGAAGGGTCTTTTGGGCATACAGATACAGAGCATAATTTCCAATCAGGAATAGCAGCAGCAGCCCACCCACCACCAGCAACACAATCAATCCTGGGTTGAATCCTCCTTTGCCCACTACTGCATCTTTCCCCAAATTTGTCTGAGAACAAGAGCAGATATGCAGAACTAAGTATAAATCTTAGTAATGTAATTCACATGGAGAAATCAGTATTATGTAATACAAAGTTGCCATTGCAAATGGCAGAATAGAACATCCCCAAATACAAATCTGCATTGAAATTATAAAATGCAATACTAACATTTCTTACGAAAATGATGATTCTCCATTCTCTCTCCCATATCACTATTCCAAATCAACATATTTGATTTCAAAGCACCAATCCATATTCCAAATCAACATGGTTAATTTCCACAAAATCAACAGCATTCTACTAGTAGAACGCAACACCATAAATTCTAAATCAACACCAACATACAAGGCAGATAGACAAATCTCCCTTCGAAAGCAAACACAACAGATCACAGAACATAAGAGCTAAAATTGATCCGAAAACACAACAGATCTATCATCAGCCAAGTGAAATTCGAAGTAAAATCTAAGGCCAAATAAAAAACAAACTCACCATCCTATCAAACGAAGGGGGCGGGATGTGATCGTCGAAATCTCCTTCGTAATCCATCGCTCTCCAAGCAAAATCAAGGAAAAAGGGGAGAAAAAAGGGCAAGATCTAGAAGGGGAACAGATTATTAGTATTATTCTTATATGAAGTTAGAGTGGTGAGAAAGAACACACACTCCGTTGGGGCGACTGCAAATTTGCAATCCAAAACCCAAATTACAGCAATAGCAGGAGGCGTGTACGTTTACTCGAATTTCCAAATTTATTTTGTCGAACATCCAAACGCGTCGTTATACTGCCGCCGCAATTGGGCCGACTTAAAATGGGCCAAGAATTGGCCCAATGGACTATAATGAAAATTCCCTAATTATAAATTATGCAATAGGTGTTAGAAAATGTATTTCAAAGAAGAAAAAAGTGAAATGACATCCAAAAAAAAACAATGATGAGGAGGAAGTTGTTGTGAAACGGTGGAAGTATAAAAAACCCTTTACATTTGGTAGACAAGATTCTTGATGGGAAATTGTGTACATGTGTGGTGTTGTGTCATGGTTGGAGTGATGATATCTTGTCAGTTAGTTTAACAAGAGAATAATTACATCATAGTATGTATTAAATCGGTGGGTGTGGGTGGGTGTGTGATTTGAGGACACTAATTTTGAGATGGGTTTGGATGGATTAGATTGAATTTGTGGAATGATTGGACACAAGTTTGTATAAAGAAAAGTGGAAAAGAGACAAAGGGATGGAGATTTGTCCATGTTTGAGCATTTAATTCATTGAGACAGCCATTATAAAATTTATCTGAGAGGAGCTGTCATGTTTGGTTGCAATCATCAGAAACTGTGTGCTATAAAAAAGCTGCTTCTGGACCAGTTTGCATCACCCATTCTTGGGAGCTCCCTGGTGCTCCATGCCACATGGATCCACGTCGCCCATTCATAATGAATGGATTAGTGTGACCCGAGTGTAATATCCGGAGTTCAGGTCCTGGGAGCTCTCAAGAATCACCAGGTTTTGCTAAGAAAATATCAGCACAGTGCCATGTTTTTCCACTGCTCAGGAGTGTGGTGCGTGGCAAGCAAGAATCATGAAAATATTGAAAGCCCAGATATGAGAAGATGGGAACTTTATTGGTATAATGTTGTTGGGCAAATTGCATATGCATTTCCTCAGGCAATAATTACATCAGTTGTTAGTTGGTTGTGCACTTTACTAAACCTCTACTTGAAGTACTACTCTTTTGCAAGATGGATAAGAAGGAAAAATGATCACACCACCTTTTCCTTCATCCAAAAAATAAAAAGATTTGAGAACAAATAATTTTACACACATATTACAAATTTGATGTGAAATGTGAGTAGTGGTGATATTTGCAGGCAGAGTGAACTGAATCTGAATGTATGTAATGTAACAAATAAACGAATGATTAATTATTAATGAATTAAGTTAATAAACGAACTAACGAACGAACGTACAGTTGCAGGCAATGTCAAATTTTACAAATCACACCAAGTCTACGCCGCCGTGGTGGATGAGGCTATTTTCCGACGACGACGACGACGAGGTGGCGGCGATCATGCAGTTCAAATCGGATTCCGATACGCTGTCCTGCAGCGTCAGCAAAAGCTCCGACGTGCTGAAACTTAACGTTGGCTTCGCCCGAGGCACCACCGGAACTTCGGCTTCTCCGACCAGCATCTGCACCACCGCCCTCATCGCCGGCCTCGCCGCCGGGTCCGGGTGCGAGCAGGCCAGCCCCACCAGCAGCACCCGCCGCATTTCCGATTCGTTGAACTCGTTCCCCAGCCGGGCGTCCGCCGCCATCATCAGCCGCCCTTCCCGGTGCAATCCCCACACCCATTCCACCAAATTGCCGCCGCGTCCGCCGCCGGCCTTTCCGGCGTCTTTCTCGATGGGGCGCCGCCCGCTGGCCACTTCGAGCACCACCGCGCCGTAGCTGAAAACGTCGGTCTTATCGGACGCCCGGCCGGTGAGAAGATATTCCGGCGCCAGGTAACCCATCGTCCCCGCCGCGACGGTGGCGTCCGGCGACTTGTCGTGCTCGATTAGCCTCGCTAACCCGAAATCTCCCAATCGGGCGTTGAACCCTTCGTCCAGCATAATGTTGCTGGCTTTGATGTCTCTGTGGATCACCTGATTCTCGCACTCCTGGTGCAGGTATGTCAACGCCGACGCGACGCCGAGGAGAATCCGCCGCCGGTGAGGCCACGGCAGAGTCATCCGAGACTCGTACAGTGCCTTGTCGAGGCTTCCGTTGGACATCAAATCGTAGACGAGTAAACTCTCACCTTTGTCGTGGCACCATCCCTGAAGCCTGACGAGATTCCGGTGCCGGAGAGTTGCAATTATCGATAATTCCGACAGGAACTCTGCCTTCCCCTGTCCGTTGAGAGTGCACCTCTTCACCGCCACGGCGTCGCCGGTGGCCGGAAGTGTGCCTCTGTACACTGTTCCGTACGCCCCGTGCCCGATAACCCGGTTCGAATCGAATCCCTTGGTGGCAATGTTGAGCTCCTTGTACCCGAATTCCTTTGGCATTTTTATTACATCTGAGGCTAAAGTGTCCGACTTTTTGCCACGCTTGAACTTCTTTCCGTACACCCAAATCAATGCCACTGCACAGAATCCCAAGAAAAATGCACTCGCCGTTACCACGCCGGCGACGGCGCCGGGGCCGCTTTTGCAGAGCTGATTGTGGCACTTACCGTCGCCGTTACTGTCTTTATCGTACGACGTCGTGTTGGCGGCGACGGTGGAGTTGGGTTCTGCAGTCGGTGGCGGAGACTTGGCTGCACTCGCCGTGGGGTTCATCAAACTAGCCGTTGGCGTCGGCGGCGCCGCCGCCGAGGGATTATCGTCGAAGGTTGAAGTGAAGCTCCACCATTCGATGGAATGGATTTCAGTGCTGCCCTGAGTTGACCCGGAGAATCCGACGAACATGAAATCGTTGACGACGAAGTCGTTCAGATCCAATTCGTCGGACAAAATTGGGTCTCTGGGCTTCAAATTGGAATACGATACGTAGACTTTGATGGTCCGGTTAGGACCGGAATAATCGACCCAGGCATTGACCAGATCGCCGCTTTTCAAATCGACGTCGATGGTGTCCAAATTACCGACTCGACTGGAAACCATGGAATTCAGATCTAACCCCACGTGATTCCCATTGATGTCCTTAAATTCAACGTCCAAAAGGGTGTCGAATTCCACCGCCACCACGTTCTTCTGGGAACCCTCGCCGTCCATGGCCCCCAAAAACCCTCCGGCGTCGCCCACGTAGTCGTCGTCCGGCGAGATCACAAATGCAATCCCCCCGCCGATCGATGAGGGGTTCAAGTTCGTCACGCAGAACGAGAAGAATGTGGAAAAGCTCGCCGGCGACTCAGAACCCGGCCGCCGGAACTTGATAGGCTTAGAATACAAAACTTTTCCGGCGCCGGAGTAAGGCACGCCGACGTCTCGAGTTAGCCTGAAGCTCTCGTTGCTCAAATGGGCGTCTCCGAGGAGCTTCATGCTGGACAGCGTCATCGATCCGGAGTCAAATTCAATCGCCACCGTCAATCCTAGCAAAACTAAATCCGCAATAAGAAGGAAACAAAAGTACAGTCCACCGGAAAGTGGCGCCATCGTCTTCACACTTTAGAACTGTTATCCATGAGATCCCAAATTCATAAAGGATCTTTTATTTGAAGATTTTAGCCTAAAAACCAAGCTAGCGGGAGAAAGGTAGCCAGCTAGCCAAGGGCGTGGTGCCTGTGTGTGTATAAATGTGGAACCAAAATCTGGAAAGGCAGTGAGGAGGAAGAAAAGAAACAAATGAGGAAGACGAGAGAATCCGAAGAAGACAGGATGGACGCCACGTGTATTATTCCACCAACGGTAATATTTCTGTGGGTCGGTTACCCGGTTTTGTTGCCAATGAAGAAGACACTGTGAAGATAATGCTTTATTACTTTCATTTTATTTTATTTATTATTTTAATGCTATTTTTTATGGATGCTTTATTATTTTCTTAATGTTGATTATACATATTTATTTATTTATATTTAATTTCAAGCTGGATAATGCCATATATCTAGGGGAGAAAAAAGCTGCAATTTTATAGTCAACATTTAACCAAAGAATGCATAAAATGACTTTTTATAAAGTGCAAAATTTTTGGAAGAGTCAGATGCTGAACCAAAACTCAACATTTAAAGCTAGCCACTATTTGCCGACATTTATTATTCATTCTTTTGCAAATTTGATAATATTTTATATTTGGTGAATAAATGTTCTCTTGTCATTAGATTTTTTTTTTTTTTTATAATAAATAAAATGGTAGAACTAAATTTTAAAATAAATAAAGATAAAAGGATGGTAGAAAAAAGTAGGTGGACGTAACAAAAGTACTTCTCCGATTTTTTTTATTTATTATTATTATTTTTTTTTATAGATTTATCACTATTTTGGGAAAGTGAGTTTGTGTACTGTGTATGGGCACTTTCAAATAAAAATAAGATTTGATTTATAAACGAGATGTTAACTGACATTTTAACCCCTCACTCCTCTTGGGAATGAAGGCAAAATTGATAATATGACTGTGGCCATGCCATGTGACCAATAATGGCTGCTATCATTATTTAATCCCATAAATATTTAGGTATAAATAATGTGACAATAGTTTGACGCAGACATGTCATAATGGGGCAATACAATTAGTCAACCAAAAAACTTCAATTATTTGTTACATTATGGAAGATATTAAAGCCAGTTTTCACAATAGAAAAGCATGTTCTTACTGTCCACCATTGGGTTTTGGTCATTTTCTAAAATTTAGGGGTATTAGAGGTATTTCAGCCAACTGATGCACAAACAATTATACAGGAATGGATCATCTTCATTGCTGTGTCTCTGTTTGTGCTGTGATTGTCAAATTCATCTGCTACATACAAGGTATGGCCATATTAACCTATCTGTCTTATGTGTCCATCCATCAATTCAAAAAAGTTGTTGACACCTAGCTAGCTACCTACATTGGAATTCTAAGCAGTGGCATGGAATTCTAAACTTTAATCATTATGGAGACTAAATGCAAATGATAGAAAACAAGACATTGAAACTGTAATAATAATAATAATTGCAGACTGTTGATATCATTTATCAAAGAACTGCCTTAAGCCCTTAACTAATGAAGGAGAAAGCGCACAGCATATATTCCAACCATTACTTTCCACTATATTTAGAATATTAGTTTGCACTACAATGTTGCCAACTATGTTCTAGGCTATTGATTCCAGCAAGATTTCTTTCTACAAACCATTCATATGTCAGTGTAAGTCATCCTTTTCCAATTGGAAATAGAACTTCATGTAGAAGCTAAGTTCAAAATAGATTTATGGGCATCATGGAAAATGAGAGGATTTCCTAATGAAGATAGAATTCAACTACAATTGACATATTAATGCAAAATTGTAAGATGGGGACAACAGTGTCATTCAAGATTCACGTACCTTCAGAATTAGGCCTTTTTGTATCCTTTGAACCAGGTTCAGTTTGACCACATTTTCCCAAGTAAGTTGGGCTGTAACTAGAAATTTCCCTGTAGGATTGCCAAGGTGAACCCAATCTTTAGTTACATAACTGAAATTCTTCTATTCTGGATTCATGTGTGTGTACCTGGTTGGAGGACTTCTTTGCCCCTCTGTGATGCCATGCATTCTTCTGCAGGTTATGTACTAAAAATTGTGAACAAGGGCTCCAGAGAGGAAAAGTTATGAAGAAAAGCCCTCAAATTTAGGATGAAGTAACTCTTCTCCAGCTGGCCTTTTCAGGTGCTTAAAATTCAAAATTATTTTTAATTGATCCCTCAAGTAAAGATTCACCAAGGTAGTTATGAATGATTGATGTAAATATGCAATGTGGAACACAGAAGACAGGGTGGCATGGCTAGCTTTTATCCATTGGAACAGGGCACAATACTTTGAAGCCATGTTACTGTAAGCCTATCAAACAACTGAGGGAACTGCAGATCCATAACATGTTCTTTACTAGTTATTCCACCAGCCATTTGTCAAAACAAGAACAGGCTTATACTCCTAATATGTTTCAACATCTCAGAGACAACATAAAACCATAGCTAACCATATTTGATGGAAGAGTACCTAATTTCAAAATAACCCAAGCATGCCAAGAAATGCAGGTCATGACTCATCCCCTAATCTGTTGGAATTCTGAAAATATAAAGCAAAGAAGTTTCCAGTTTCCACTTATAGTATCGGACATGGCAAGAGTCTGGTTCTGGACGCCAGACATGAGAATGGGTCCATAAGAGAATGGGATGCAATTCATTTAAACTGCATGAGGAAAGCAAAGACATTCACAATTGTCAAATGATAATGAGATTATTTTTTTTTTTGATCGGAAACAATGAGATTATTATTTTTATGTACATGGATAGCCAGAATCAAAGATATTCTGTGGGTTAAGACCAAAGCAATATCCATAATTTTCTTTCTTCTCTGACTAATACAAGTGCAATGTATCATAACCCCAAGTAGCATGTGGATGTTGAACACCAAAAAAACTTGTAAGACCGGAAAATCAAATCTAAAATTAATTAAAGAAACTCTGGTTTGAAGTTCAATAGAACTTAGTAGCCATCAACCACCCAGTTTATATGTGTTTCTAAGGAACTTAATTAACATCTTGATGGAGAACATGGATCAAATGTCTACCCCAAAAGGATGAGGCATATTCACTTTCATTAAGACCAGTTTCTCACTTAAAAGCTGGGAAACAGTCAAGTTAAACAAAATGAATAGTTGAAAATCAATGCCAGACTGGTTCATAAAGAAAGTAAATAAGTCACACACCATAGCAATGCAACACAATCATAACCAAGAAGTGTATTTGAAATAACCTGTATGAGTATTCTGACTTACTGAATATGAATCCATCCATGTCCTTCAAACCAAACTATTAAGGAAAAACTAATACCAAGTATGCCAAGAGCCGCAAGTCATAGCTCAACCCCTAATTTGCTGCAATTCAAAAATAACTGAACCTGAAGAAGTTTCCGACCGCAGAATTGGACCATGGCCCAGCACAAACGTATTATAATTCAGAGCTGGACCCTGGACATGGAACAGGTCCAAACTCCAAAGAGATTAAGAGAATGAAATGTAAACATTCAAACTACATAGGCAGCCCTCATTTCTATCAGCACTACAATTCACAATGAGATTATTGCAGCAGATTTAGCATTTAAGAGAAAGTACTGAGTTTTTTCCAAACATCAGGCATCCAAACATTTGACTACACTTATATCAACAATACTTTGGAGTTGTGGAACAAATGTTTTAGAATTAGGCTCTTCAATGTCTAAACAGAACACGGCAGAGCAAACATGAAACCAGAGGACAGATTTCCAATAGCAACTAGAACATAAAAAAGAAACAAAATTTTCTGCTCAATGCAGAAACTTAAATGCATCTTAATCTCAATTCATTTTTAAGAGTGCACACAGAAGGCCACCATTACTTCATGAATGAGGTTATTTGATCTTATTCAACAACCCTAAACTCAAAGGCTGGGGTATTGAAAAGTGCTTCCCAAACGTAAACAAGATATAGCATACACGAACATCATCAATTCTGCAGTGCAACCTTCCGATATAGAGGACTACTTAAAATTGCACAATGCTATCTAGAAGTTACTTGGGAATCCGCTAGCAACCGTTGCTCACTTCTTCTTCTTCTGTGGCGCCTTGCCGCGAGCATGAACCTCTTTCCTATGTAAACGCCGCGGCTTCAGTTCTCCCAGCTTATGCCCCACCATAGCCTCGACGATGCGAAAGGGGATGTGCTTCCTTCCGTCGTAAACGGCAATACGATGCCCCACCATTTCCGGTATAATGGTGGAACCCCTCGACCATGTCTTAATCAGTTCCTTCTGCGACTTTTGATTCAACTCCTTGAGTTTCTTGATCAAATGATTGGCAACGAAAGGTATCCTCCAGCTGGTGCCTCCACCACACAGGGGGACCATGAGGTTGAGTGTTGATTCCTTCTGAATGTTGTAATCGGCTAAGGTCCTGCTGTCCTCCAACTGCTTCCCGCCGTAGATGAGGCGCTGCTGATCCTGAGGAGTTCCTTCTTTGTCCTGAAACTTGGCCTTGATAGTATCGATTGTATCGGAGCTTTCGACTTCCAGAGTGATTGTTTTGCCATTTAGGGCTAACACAAAGATCTGCATTTTCTCTTCCCTGTCGCTCCTTCGCCAAATCGCTGCGTTGTTTAAATATTCGAATACGTTGCACTAACCTCCCTCAAACTTCTATAAATATCAGAGTGGTACTTCCAAATTTCCAATTAAATCCCAAAACTTTTCCAAATTTCCAGAACAGGACTTTTCTGAATATTGTACACTTCACACAAATGTGAATACATTATCATCTATCTGCATAAAAATTGTAGAGATAATTGTTTACCTTGTATCCTTTTGAATATGTAAAATATTTATTTATTTTAATTTTCTCACAAAATATCACATTTATTTCTATTTTTTTTATCTTCACAAAACTCTAAAATTCTAAAAGATACTTGTCTAAACAAAGCTCAACATTAGTATTTGCCATAAAAAAATGGAGGGGAATGAAGAATGAAATAAAGAGAAACAAACAAAAACAAAAATGTAATAGCAGCAGCAGTTTAGAATAGTCTTGCTGAACAATGACAATGCCAATGCCATCATCTCCTCCATTTTCAGAGGAATGTTCTGAAATAGATATATGTACAACAACAAAATAAAAAGGTTTGATGGAATTATAGTTCCATCAATAAGCAGTTTTGTCCTTCATTTTGTCATCCACGGCTGCTGCTTTGCAGATAGGGCATGAGTTCTTCATCGACAGCCATTTCTGAATACAGCCCACGTGAAAATCATGGCCACAGACTTTCAATGTCCCGACATCATCCAAGTTTTTGTATTCCTCCTACAAAAGACAACACCACAGTTTCACCATTATTGAAGCACTGGTAATATCTATGCGTTGTTTGAAATGATGCAACAGAAATTATAAAAGATGTAAGCTGGTTGAAATCTATTTTTATGAACTAAAGCGAAACAATCGGGGATTCTTACCAAGCAGATGACACAGGTTCCTTCATCTTGAGATAGGTCCGATGAACAATATATTGACTCGGTCAGGCACTTAGAAATCAAACCATCAGACAAGCCGGTGCTGACACTTCCAATCCTTTCTCCCAGTGCAAGGAGTTCCTGGTCATACCAAGTAACCAAGTTGTAACAATGAACTAAAACAAATTTGATAAATAAATAAATAAATAATTAAAGCATTCGAGCAAGAAGTGAAAAGAAGTTGGAGAAAGAAAGTTGTATGATAAACTGACCTCATAGCTCATGTTGTCAATGTCAAGCCTCATGTCCCTGTAATGATCAAGCATAGCAGCTCTAGATCCATAATATGCAGAGTGGTCCACAACCACAAGACCCTGAAAAACATGAAGTATTAACTTAGAAGGTAACAAAAACATGAATTTTCAATTAGATATTTAAGTCAAAAGCATGAGGGCATCTCATGTTTTCATTATCCGACTCTACAATTCACTCTGGGAAATAGAATATGGATCTAACATAACAGCTGAAATGACCTCTGAGAAATAAAAATTGGTTTTTGCTAAAAATTGGTATTAATGCATTTTCTAATTAATGCAAAGTGAATTTACTTAAAGAAATACCTCTGGTGTCCATCTGTCACGGATGTTTTCCTCCTCATTATAATATCTATATCTGTCACTTCGAGGGAAAGTCCTTGTGCTTCTTTCCACATTGTGCAGCCTTAAGTTGGGATGTATCCGAGGATGTCTTGAGTGATAGCTCTCAGAAACCACCTGCTGCCCATCATCAGATGGAGCAACATGTCCGGGACGAAATGCGCTTGAGGAAGACTGGAAAGTTGGGGCAGATCTTTGACTATAGCCACTTTGCATCCCTCTAAAGGGTGGATTCACATGGTTGTTAACAGTGCCAGGACCACGGGTAGCATCATTGTTGTAACCCCCAATTTCAAGGGAACTATTAGGATGGGTGTTCGGAACATTCAGGGAGCTTGGATCACGGTTAAGGAAACTAGGATCTGAAATTTTGAACATGAAAAATAATTTAGTTGAATCAGATTATGGTCCACAACAAAATAAATCCAACATAACAAACCTGAGCCTGAAGCTGCTCCATTAGAAGTCGCTGGTGATATAATATTACTGTTCCATTCCCTTGGGGCGTTTGTGCTCTGGCTCCAGAATTCCACTGAATTACATTGATCAGAAGATCTGCTAGATGGGTGATGCAAAGAATTGCTTGACAAATGGGCCCTGGCAACATTAGTTTCCCTGTCAACTGCAGCTCTGCTTCTCACATTTCTTACTGTACCCTCACCACCAATGGAGAGCCCATTAACACCATAACTTGGTTGATATTCCCAGTAGGGATGATAAGATTCATTGTTCGGCTTTTCCTGCCATGGATCTGCAGGTAAGCGAACATCAGAAGAGCTTCCAACATCATAGTATCTGCTTGTAGAACCCCTCTCACAGATTGGAGGAATGCCAGGACTTTTCCGCTTGTATGATCCCCTGCCACCAGCCATTGTCTGATTGTAGAAACCACCATCTGCTCCAGGTATAGTTTGCCCACTAATGTTGGATGAAGGTGGGCGATGCATATAATTATTTTGAAACATGTGGATGTTCCCAGGAGCAGATTGATGCATGAAAGGATCATGAGATGGACCAGGAGCCATCGGTTGATATTGTGGTAATTCACCATTAAAATTGGCTGAAGGGTACCCGCTTGACCTAGGAGCAGGGGGCCACTGAGAAGGAAAGTGAACACCTTGGACTGGCATATTATCCACAGGATGAACAACCGAACTGCTTTCAGAAATGCCCCTTGCTACATTAAATAAGAAATAACATAAGACACATCTTACAGAAACATATTAAAAAAAAGAACCAGTGACTGCTGTAACTAAGTAGGTATTAGCAGGTTACTTTCACATTGAATAAAAGTTATGTTGTCTTTAGGTTATCTGGCAGTTAATGTTTCATAACAGAATCACAATTTCCAGCCAAGAATAAATATTTCATGGCTGGTCTTTCAGGCAACGTAGCTGGTTACAACTACTTAGAGAATAGAAACAAAACTCAAGATAGACCATCAAACAGCCACAAATATGGTTTCCATGAACTTAAAAACTGGCTAAGTGCAATCTTCTGTAATTAGAATACCTTACACAAATAAATACTAACACTCATCCAACAACCTATCCAAAGTGTGTAAGAATACGATGTAAGGTAAGATTCCCCTTTGATTAACTGCTTGAGGCCAGTCTTAGTACTTTTTAATATATATATATATACAAGAATAAAAAATTATGATTGTGAATAAATACCAATGGGCATGTAGGGCTGCTCCGGATGATTCCATCCCTGGTCACGGTCAGTTTCAGAAACCTGAGGTGTATTGTTAAAGATGAGTCGGTGGCCCATAATCGTCTGCTTTTATGAAACTAATTCCTCCAGCAAACCAAAACCTGCAGGGCATCACATATTATTTGAGGATCTGAAGAATTTTAGCAACAATTTCTGAAGAAATAATGAACTTTAGGCACCCATTAGATTTTTGAAGAGCAAGCATTAATTACTTTAGTAGGAAAACATCTTGAGAAGCATGCAACTGAGGCTGGAAAAAAATAATTGAATTGCACAAGAGCTTATTAATTTAGCACACTCCCTCTCATAGTGCTTCATGGTTAAGTTAGTCACTCCACTCTATAGAACTTGAAGGTTATTGAAATCTAGAATAAATCCTACTTCCAAATGATTTGCTATGATTGTCAATTTGTCATTAAACATTACAGGTGCCTGAATTTGAACAAAAGATTATATTTACCACTGACATTTCAGTTCTTATTTTGTGTGTCACCTTCATTGTTTTTGTGCAGAAAAGTAGCCAGAAATCAAAAGCACTCTGCTTTTAAGGTCAAAGCATAATGAATAGTTGTTTTCGCTCTGAATAAGGTAAGTGCATTGAACTATAACCTCAAGTGACATGAATGTTGAACACCGAAAAGACCTGTAAGCATGGAAGACTCGAAACCATAATTAAGTAAAAATACTATGGTTTAAAGCTAAATAGAAATTGGTAGCCTTCAATCATACAGTATCTACATATTAGTTCTTGAGAACTTGAATCAACATATTGGCGAAGATTATGCATCAAATATCTTCACCAAAAGGAAGAGGTGCATTCACATGCAAGATCTGTTTCCCACCTAATAAAACATACTGGGAAATGGTTATGATAAACAAAGTGACATATTTTAAAACATGATGCTAGACTAGACTATAAACAAAGGAATCAGAGGCAACTTAAGTCATGTAATCCTAATTATGTTATCAGAGTCATAACGAAGAGGTGTATTTTGAAACAACCTGTACGAGTATTCTTACTTGCTGAATATGAATTCATATGTGCCCTTCCAACCAAACTAGCAAGGAAAAGCTTCCACCCAAAACCATCAGTAAATGAATGGAACATTTTAATGATAACAAGAATCTTCAATCACAGGTTTGGTACACAGAGGTTTTAATCCATTATAATTAGGCCACTCCATTAGCTTATATCATATCCAAGTTCAAACTACCCATTGAAAAAAAATATTCAATTAAATTACTGGAAGATTTGTCAATAATGAAGATCGAGATTGTATATATTTGAAATTTTTTGGAAGAACCTTGAGTTTAAAATGTCAAGCACAGAATTGCAAGCAAGTGGCAGCCGCCCATTAAACACAGGGCTTAAAAGACTTCAAATCATGACATCTTATCTCCACAAAAAGAAGGGAACTTTTGAGAAATATTTGATATAGAGTGGATAAGGCATTAACAAAATTTGATGTGCAATGGGGGCAATGCACCCAGGAACACCAAATGACCTTCAAAGTTTCAAACTGAAATCGGGAACCAAGAATCTGCAATTGTCTTTTAAACATACGAAACTGATACTAAAACAAGAAATATTAGCAGTAGGTTAAATGCATGAAAGTTAGGATGTTCTTGGTGTGTCTCAGCTCTTTTTACCAGTCACAGTAAGACATGAGAGAATAGGCGGCGATCAGATGCTGATATTATATTTCAAAAGCTTTTTTTTTTTTTAAAGGAAGAAATGCAACAAAATTGTGCTAGAAATTGAGCTCCATCTCTGAATTTATTAACCACCACATGCATCAAACATATTACTCGCATTTGAGCAAAGCTTAGAAACATCACCACCCACACCATATCCTCAATGATCTCTTCTTTACAGGCACCAATTGAGTGCGGAAAAGGCAGTAACCTCTAAATCAGATTAAGCATCACCACCTCAAATGCAGTCAGCTAAAAGGACATCCTACCTGGGTGAACTCTCTCAAGGAAGGGAGCAGCCGCCAACAAGCAGAGATATAGAGTTTACTGGAGCTAATGTCAATTTGTTTACATAAAAGTGTGCATAGACATATATGTAAAGATGTCCATACACAACTGTTCTCCTCCCCGTTGCACACAAACCACAGAGATAAGTTTTATCAGCAAATCCAGCATCTTGACCAAACTTGGTACTCCAATCTACCCATTACCACTAAGGAAAACCATAGTTAATATTAGTTCTAACAGCCCTAAAAGAGCTCTTAGAACAATAGCATTGCACTGATACATGTCTTACACTATGTAGCATCGAAGAAATTAGCATAGAAAAGCCCCAAGCACCAAATCATGTCTGTTTTCATTCGTGAGACACTAGTGGCCATCTTAACATTAGATCATAGTGATATGCAATGATCCATCACTTTCTCAGAGCAGTACAATGGGTTGGGTTACATGTAAATTCCACAAAGCAAGAATCTATAGTTTCTGGCAATAACTTTTTCCTATAATGCTTGTTTGTTGGCCAAATCAACGTCGGAAGCTTAACATACTGAAACTGCAGTAGTTCAATCTAATAATTCTCGAAGGGTACACCAAACCAAAACCATATCTGTTCATCAGTGATCCAGATAGATCAAACAAGTGCCTGCAATATCATTTGTGATTCAGATTACAAGTATTAGAGACACTATGCATCTGTGCACTATACATCTACTCTATCTGGTTTTGGGGGACTAATGCTCTTTCTAGAACCTCTTGAAGATTTTAAAACAGTACCTTATTTTTTAACATCCTAGTTTAGCAAAAAAAAAAAACATATCTGAAAATACTGTGTTCTTCATCACTTAAATGAGTAGAACCTTAAAACAACAGAGTGACGGAGAGAGGGGAGTAACAGAGAGAGAGAGAGTTACATGACAATATCTTACCTGTCAGATATCCTCTAAATCCATCTTCTTTGTTCACATATGTTCATTTCTATGCAAAATAAGTGAACGAAAAAATGGAATAGAATCGTTGTCCCCAAATCCTAGCTCAAATATATGGAAATGCTTAAAACATTGACGTATTAGGCTTCAGATACAGATTCCTACAATTCAAAGGTCAAAGTCTTCAATGAATATATGCTTTCAGAAATCCCTGCCTTGTTGCTCAAAAAGATCTGAACCAATTTTTCAACATAATACAAAGATACCTGGTACACAAGGTTATTTGATAATTTTGAATTCAATCCAGTTTTGAACATGATATATATGATCATTATGACAATTCAATCATATAAGAAATTAGGAGGGAAACCAAAACTGGTAGAGCATGGTTTTGACACACTAATCCAATTATATTGCGAGATCAACAGTGGTGCCAAGCATTTTATAATATCAAATGAATTGTTGGTGGTAGTAATAATAATATTAGGAAGATTTATACATGAGAAGGGAAACTTTCATGACAGAGAAGCTTTTTGACAGGCTATTGTGAAGTAATATTGTTTGATGAAAACAACAACTATTGTATTATTGGAGATGTTTTAAGAATGTGTGAGAAGATATCACATCGATAAACTCATCAAATTAGTTGATACCAACTAACAGGCTTCAAATATATATATACATATATACATTTATATTTAAACATCCATAAGGGAGAGATTTCATTGATGAGGAAATCTTCTGCAGCTAACAACATCAAATGTCAGGAATAGGCTTTCCATCATCTCAATTAGAGGGGATTCAAGCAGATATTGATCCTGTACATAAATTATCTAAGCATGGAACAGAACAAGATCTCAAAGGTAAATAACATCAACTGATATTATCAGTAAATAAATTATATAACCCTGTTAATTGCCAATTTTAAGGTAAACAAACTTACAATATTTGAGGAACCTTTTCTGTCACAGAATGGTGCAAAAGGATACCTTTCTTGGATTCCCCTTACTCAAGAAAACCTGAGAACAACACAACTCAGTGTTCAGGCAAAGCAATAAAACAATTCAAAAACGTAATTTCAAGGAATTGGGAATTATAGACAAAAATCACTTTGATCATTAAGGTGCACAATGATTTTATGGCAGATACAGAGAAATTGCAAGTCTGATCGCACTAATGGTTATGGAGTTGACCTGGTTCACCAAAATCAAACTGACCCAACAAACCACCGTACGTACAAACTTCAAACAGTACTTCCATCAAATTCAATAATGAAAAACAAGTGGACAAGCATCTCAAACCCAGATTCGCGTAATCATTTATAATAAAAAAGTGGAATAAGAAGAAACGGGTACGAAACCTCATAATTCTTGTTCATTCACCGACTCTAAATCCCAAGAGGAAGTTAAAATTTTGCTTAAGGCCAAAAGAACGGCGAAGAAAAAAGAGCAGCCACGATCGCGATAAGAAATACACCGATCATCACCCAAACATTCAATCGAAGAATCCATACAGAAATTTCATCACCAGGTAATAAAAAAAACACAACAAAAAAGTAAAAAAACAAGAAAGAAGGCAAAAAAACGATACCAAAAATCAGACCACGACGATAACAGCACACAAAACACAAAAGAGTCAAGAAACAACAAAAGAACCTCTAATAATTCAATCGGTCATCGGACGATTCAGATGGGCGATCAACGCCGCCCGGGCGTCGTTCACACGGATAGCAAGAACAGGAGGCCCACAGGGAACAGCGCCAAAAATAATAAAGAAAAATAAAAAAAAAAGGAAAAGGGTAAAGATTTGTGAAGGGAGACGGTGGAACTCGGTCACATACAAATGCCCATATATATAAGGAACCGATTCATCAATGGTGGTTGCGTAGGCGTATTCCTCCACACACACTCATCAAATACAATAAATAAAAATCAATATATAATAAATTAATAAAAATATTGATAATCACACCTGATTGAGGTTTTAAACAAGTAGCCTTGATTAGATAACTTGGAACCTGCAATGGATGATTTATTACAATTTTTAATGTGGAGAGAGGGGAAAGACAAGAGGAGATTGGAATTTAGGTAAAGATGGAGGACCTGGACCACCACCACCATTGATGAAAAAAAAAAGTTACTTTGTACTAAACCCCTTATAATTATATACACATAACCAATCTTTTGTACACAAACGACACCAATGATAGGAGGAATAAGGTATCCAAATTTCCGAAATTTATTATTATTGTTTTAGATATTTCTAATTTAAAATGATTTTTCTAAATTACTCAAATCTTATTTCCAAATTTTATAATTATGTTCTTCTTTTTTTGAATGTTTATTCTAGAAGAGGGGTTGAATCGTAATTTGAAATTGGTTAATAAGATTTTAAAAAACGAAGAAAGTAAAATCTACTCCCAAGATTTATAGATTTTTTAAAATTGGAGTTTTTATTTAAAGAAAAAATATATATATATATATTGTTTTTCTTTTCAGGTATAAAATAATAATTACAATTATACTATTATATTAGTATATATATTTTTAGATTATATATGCCTATGAAATCGTATACTAAATATAACAATTTGAAAACTAGCAACCCTAAATTAAATGGGCTGGGGAGACTGATTTGGCAGGCCTAGTTTATTTGCAATCATGTGTTAAAATAGTTCAACGAGGAGCCCAGTAAGGCCCAAAACACTTAAAATTGGCCCAATACTATATCAAAGCAATTGCATAAATATCAATTTATAATTAGTACTTTTTTTTTTCTTTTTTTTTTTTAAAAAATCCATAGAAATATGTATTTTTTCTTTATAGCAAATATATGTATGTACTTTTTAATTTATATATTCAATATTACATTCATTCATAAAAACATCGCAACTACTTACATATATAATCTATAAATAAATTTCTTATACTTCATTAACATATTCATATATTTTTTAAAAAAATATCATTACTTTATATCATAATTAACCAATATAAAACTATATTCATTAAATTTCACATCAAATTCAAATGAATATACATTTGGTGAAGGAAAATAAGTATTTGAATCGACTAACATCACTAGATTTAAAATTCACAAATATTAACATATGAGGAAAAAATGTTTGAATGTGTTTCTTTTCAAGGTGGATTGGTTTACCAGTTATTTTTATTTTTTTTTAAATAGTATTTAATATAATCTTTTTTTTAAAAAAAAAATAATAATAAATAAATAAAGAAATTCTATGAAATTCAATCATGATTTTACAAATGTGACATCACTGTTCTTATTGAAACATAAAATGATAATCATAAAATATGCTTAGGGTGTGTTTGGTTCAACAGAGAATATGAAAATTAGTATCTTCATATTTAGTCAGGAAAGAAAAAAAAAAAAAGAAGGAAAATAAAATAATTTCAAGACTATAATTAGTAACTTAATGAAATATATATATACATTTTATTTTTTCCTAATTATACCTATTTGGGGGAGAAGAATTTTTTTTTTTTTTTTTCTGAACTTACATACAATGTTAAGATATTGATATTGATCATGCATTAGTTTGAATTATACATATGATTATATATAGGGTGTGTTTGTTTGAGGGATTTGTTTGGATTTTTACTATTCATCCTATTTTTTCCCCTAAAAAACATCAAATCAAACATCTATTTTTTATTTTTTATATTATACTAAAAATTAATTTTACATTCAAAACATCACGTCAACACCTATTTATAAATCATACAACTATTCAAATTCAAAATTTTTACTATTCAAATCCCAACTTAAAATCCAAACCCTCTGTTATTTACTATGAATTCGCTATGTTCTTTACATATTCTTTTCATTTAAAATTTGACTAGATTAAATTTTATTTTTACACATATCGATAAATTATAATTTTCCATTGTCGAAACACAATATTTGGATTAGTTAATGATGAATAGTGTAATTGAGTAATGCAAAGCTATAAAATATATACATTTACTTCTAAGTTCTAAACCATAATATATATATATTAAAAATATTTGGCCTATAAATTATATATTCCCGATAAGGTATGTGCTACAAGAAAACCTTAAAATTGTCGCATATTATTACACGGTAGAATTTAAAAGAGCTAATTAATAATTTAAAATTAAAAATGTTTTTTTTTTTTTTTTTTTTGGGAAGGGATATTTATTACACATATCGAACTGGCGGCTGGCTGCTAGTGGTTGACGGTGTAATGGCTGAGCCCCATGGCTGAACTCATGGACGCCAATTTAGCCAGCTCTTGCGACAAGTACGGCCCGGCGCCGGCGCCGCCTCCCCCGCCGCCGTCGCCGCCCATACCAAGAAAATCTCTCGTAAAACTATGCTCCACGCCGTGCATTAATCCCGAATGCAAGTTCAAGTTCATTGCATTGACACTAGCTCCAGCTGATGCTGCCGACTGCTGCTGGAAATGATGAAGATTGCTGTTTTCAATGGCAGCGCTGAAATTCAGCAAATCGTCGGCGGATTTGGTGGCCGGATTATTCTCCGGCGGCGGCTGTTGTTGGGCAAACACCTGGTGCAGCTCGCTTCTGCTGAAAGATGATGTTGAAAGCGTGTTCGTCGTCGAGGAAGACGACGAAGGGGAGTTGGAAGAATTCATTACTCCGACGGCGGCGGAAGCGCCGCCGAGGAACGGCGAGGAGGCGCTTTTGGTGGAGCCTAACTGAGCAGCTTGCTGGAGGAGTGCAGTCGCCGACAATGGCGGCGCCGGCGCCGGCGGATGGAGGTTGCTTTGGGTGTCGGAGTAAAGGGAGATTAACGAATCCGCCATTGCCGTGGAATTGGCAATTCCTTTGCTGCTTTGGGGCTCCTCCTTCAATGGGGATAGTGACAAATTGGCATAGTTTGGTCCGAAAAGATTGTTGGAAGGGATGTGGATAATGTCGGGGAGATGGGGAGTGGTTGAAGTATTGGATGTAATGAAATTAAGATTGGGATTTTGATCGTCGAAGGTATGATGGTCGAGCTCCAACCAAAGGGGCAATCTTGGCTTGTGGTGATTAGGGTCTCCGAGGAGCAAATTTCCGGCGAAACGGCCGCCGGCGGCGGGGATAATTCCGGCGGTATTGGAGAGTCCTTGTTGCAAATTAGGGTGAGGATTGATGAGATGATGATGATGATCATGTCTGAAGCTGAGATTGTTAGCCCCAATTGTAGTGATTCTTGCATTTTCCTCAGCCAATGCGTCGCAGAAAGCTCGATGTGTGATGAAGCTGTCTTTCCTGAGGAAGAAGAAGAAGAAGAGGGACAGACAATAGTTATTAATTACCTAATCATTTGTTGACAAGGGGTACATATTTATTACAGAGAGAGAGGGAGACAGACATTAAAGTCTTGCAGAAACAACAAACATTCCGAAACAAGAAAACACACACGATGATGGATGGATGATGACGACGACGATGTTGTTGTTGTTGTTGTTTGTAAGAATTAATAAATTAATTAATTAATATGTACCTGGAAAATAGGGTTCCGCAGTCGCATTTGTACTCTCTCGTCCCACAGGTTTTGGAGTGGGCTTTCCAGTCAGATTGAACTGCATATTTCTTCGAACATTTCTCACACTTCCATTTCTTCTCCCCATGTTTTCTGCTGAAGTGTTTCTTGATGCCCGTCAGATCTCCCAGGGCTCGACCCGCGTCGTGGTGGACGCACGTCTTTTCCGGGCAGATGTAAACTTTTTTTCTGATCTGATCCTTGTTGGCTCTCTGCTTCAACCTCCATGGGAGATTGTGCCCTCTTCTGTGAAGTTGCAGGTTTTGGTCCCTCTGGAACCCTTTGTTGCAGATTTCACAGATGAACCTGTTCGTCGCCATCAGTGTCTTTGGGGAGAGGGCGATCACTTCTGCATCTGGATCTGCAATTAATGATCCCATTCATTCATTAATTCATTCAAAATCTAACAGCATCGGAATTAATTAATCGACGAATTAATTAATTAAACCTGGTGTCCCCGGGAGGCTGCGTTTCTTCTTCGCGGAATTGGGTTTAGGGTTAGGGTTTGGGTTTGGTTCAGATTCTAATTGACTGAAAATTGCTGTGGGTGGAGCTGAGGAAATGGGAGTAGAAGAAAAAACATCACCAGACATCGTTGGAGTGTATGTATCTGTCTGTATATATATGTATATGTATGTGTGTGTTCTTGAAGATGGGGTTGGGATAAGAGAGGGAGATAAAAATGGACAAAAAGAAAGCAAAGAGAAAGAAAGTGGTAGAAAACAAAAGAGAAATCGGTGGACAGAAGCTAGCTAGTTTCCCCAAATTAAAACAAACAGATAATCTAATCTGGGTTTGGAGTTATTCAAATGTCAACATTGAGATCGATGAAGAAGAAGAAGAAGAAGAAGAAGCAGAAATTAAACCCAAACAGGAAGCATCCAACGCCAGAAGAAAGCTTTAATTTGAATCCACAAGAACGTAACTAAAGACTGGATGCAGAAGCAGAAGCAGAAGCAAACAACAGTTTTTTTGATGACGACGACGATGATGCTGAGGAAGACGATGATGATGATGATGAACTGGTTTGGTTTTGTATGTAATTTGGCATCTAAAGAGCAAAACACCAAAACACCTTTTGAAAGCTAAGGAGAATATTTCCTCTATTTTCTTCCAACAACCTACACACACTGTCTCGCTTCTCTCTCTCTCTCTCTCTTCTTTCTCTCTCTTGAAATTGAGCTTCTTCTTCTTCCCAGTGGCTCTCTATATCTCTTTTATCTCTAATTCAAAGTTCGTCAGCCATAGATTTAGCTGCTGGGGCCCTCTTTAATTCTCTCTCTCCTTCTCTTTCTCTTTCTCTTTCTCTTTCTCTCTCTATCTATACATACAGTGACTATACGTATCTATTGGCTGTATGCTGCTAGTAAACAGCATGTGTAGAGCTGTGTGTCGTCTGTATGTTTTCGTGCTGATTTTCCTTTTATCAAGACTAGTAAGTTCATCAAATATATTTTAATTTAAATATTTTAACAGATTTATACAATTATTAATTTTAAAAATATAATTATTTTAACGATTCAATAGGTACGTTTACCAGCGTATACTTTGACTGATGTCGCAACTCTACTGCATGCTTATCATTTCCAAAATAACAAAAATAGAATAAAATATAAACAAACTTGTCAGACTTTTACTAATAAATCATATCAATGACTAAGTTGTAAGAATTTTAAAATAGCATGTAACATAATTATCCAATCGTATACACATATATATTATTCTCTACTTGAAAATAAAAAAAAATATATATATATATATAATTAAATTCATAATAATGAAATCCCTAAGTGGGGCTAAATAATGAGGCAAGAAATGTCAAATATGGAATGAATTTAAGTTTGAACTTTTTGACAAACATGGAGCTTTGTGACTCTGTACATGTATATCTGTGACTGTTAATGTTATTATTATTTTTATTATTAAATTAAACAAACATTGCATAGATTAGTGAAAACTGGAGACAAAAAAATAAACTTTGGCAGCAGTAATATCTAGACACCAAAAAGTGAGTTGCCTTTTTCACCAGAATCATTACAGTATAATTAAAAGCTGTGACACTTTTTTTTTTTTTTATTTTAATCATTTCTCCTTTCTTACAAATATAAGGTTAGTTGAAATATTTTAAATTTTAAAGTATTGATTTTTAAAAAATAAAATTTAATATAATATTAAAAAAATAATTAATATGAAAAAAATTCAAATTTAATCTATCTATTTTGCGGTGATATAGATATACATATACGTATATGAGGTACAGAGGAGGCAAGAAACAGCAGAGGTAGACTCGTCAGAAGGAGGCTAAATTGCAATTCCCGATGGGGGGTGGGGTGGGGTGGTGTGGGGAGGGCCTCAGCCACCCCGTGACCACTACCCCTCCACCCACCCTACCCAACCCCCTGGTCTGGGGGCCCACACCTCTTCTTTGCATCTTGTGATTTTATTTAACTATTTTCTTTTTTGTTAGTATTGATTTAACAGTGCTATTTTTGAGTAAATTTATTTTGAACAAATAATTAGAGAATGGATATTTATCGTATTAATATGTACCGTTTATTTATTTAATTATTAAAATATTGAAAGAATGAAATTAATGGCGTCACTCATGACTGCATGTGGATAAGATATGTAGATAGATGGTCTGTTACATCATTCCCAAATATTCCAGATATCTACTTCAATTCATCCTTTCTAATTTTATTGCCAAAAATAATCAAATATTATATGTATAAATGTATAATTTTTTATTTTTATTTTTTCACATTTTACTCTTCAATTATATAAATGCATTGGTAATTCTTCTTCAAGTGTGTTCCCACGTTTCAAGGGTCAATTTTAAGTGATTGTGAAATATAATTATATATAAAGATAAATTAGTATGGTTCAATTATTTGTCAAAATCAAATATAAATATATATAGGCAAACAGAATTACTATTCCCTGCCCTTTCTGTTAGGTTACATTGGTCACAATAATTAACATCTGGTCATTTTCTATCTTTTTAAATTTCATCAATTACTACAGAATATTTATTTGCCAGAATTCAGGGGTGGACTTGTCTGAAATTAAATTCAAGCATCAATTTTTAGTCATTTTCAATAAGAATTTCCTCTTAGATACAAAAATATGATGAAAATATTGAAAGTGGGTCTGTGTAGCCAACTTTTTGTATATATACATCCATGAAGGTGGTCCTTTTGTCTGTGGATCAAAATAATTTAATTGATAATGATTTTTGTAATGAAAAATGGAGAAAAAAAAAACTAATTAATATTGCATCCATATATATAATTATATATACCAATAAAAAATAAATATAGAAAACTTGTATACGTATAATATTAACTGCTTTTGGCAGTATGCACTTGGATCTTACTACAAAACGAATCATTCCCCCTCTCTCTCTCACACACACACACACATATATATATATATATATACCACATCTCTATCTCACCCATATTTCATTTATATAAATCTCAATAATATCAAAATATAAATAAATTTACTATACGTTCAATTTCGAAACAAGAAATGTGAAGACAGGATAAATGAATTATTAATTTGAAATTTGGACAAGACCCATCAACCATGCACATGCACATGCATACGTGGGGACATATGGGGCCCAAAAATTGACACCGAAAATTATACACATATATATATATATATTGATAATTTAATTAAATTCTTTTTCTATATCGTTAATATTATAATTACATTATTAAACAATCTTTTTTTTTTAAAAAATAATAATAATTAATATGAAAGTGCGACTCAGGATGAAGAATTATTAGGCGGAAAACAGAAAATTCTAAGTCCATCTTAAAACGCGTTTTTAAATGTCGCGTTTAGAAATCATAAAAGCCCTAATAAAAGCGTCAACGTCATTTCCAAATCATAAAACCCTATAATTACCTAAAAAGAGGGACCCACAAAATTGGGGGATTCACACGCACATTCAAGCAAAGGACGTATGCGTGTGGCTAAATTCTCCAAATTGCTGCACAAGTGGGTTTGAAAAATTAGTAAAGTAGATCGAGACATCATATAGATAAATAAATAAAATCATAGATAACATTTAACAAAAATAAATGAAATAAAACAAAATTGTTTCTTACAGTAGATTTGCTGGGTTGGTGATTTATCACTTAATTGAAATTCGTAGGATGATGAATAAATAAATAAATAAATAATAAAGCACAAGTTGCACGTTCGCCCACGGCAAACAATTCCATTTCGTTGCACTTACACATGGGGGCTGTCTGAAAATAATAAAATGGAACAAAAAAGGGTATCCAATGTATGTTATTAATTGCAATATAATGTACTTATTAATATTTTATTGCTCCCAATCAAATAAATGTTTCATAATCAAGAAACACGCTTTTAGTTTAGACTCGGTTTTGACGCAAGAGTCGTCACTATCTTAATCACGTCTCTTGATTGTATTTGCCCTTTGCCATTAATTTGCCACTGCACAGAATTTCTATATGAGTATTAATATATGATCAATTATTATTATTATTGCAAACAATAATTTGTAGGTCAGGTCAGTCAGTTAGGTCAGGTGAGCTCTGGCCTATGTGCTGATAACAATAAATGAGAGACAAATTAGGACATCCAGAATCGAGGCATAAAACCCAGAAATAAATTTGACCAGCAGATGACCTAAATTGAATACATCAATCGAATCAAAAAATACATATAATGTAAAAAAGAAAGCAAGAAGTTTTACAGTAAATGATGCAGATGAAGATGAAGATGAAGATGAATGAAACATATATGGCAGATGAGAGAGAGAGAGAGGGGATGTGTAAGTGTAACTTCTCTCACTCACCACATGATCCAACAGTGACTTGTCAGAAATTATATATATATATATATATGATATGATGCATGCAGCAAGTTCTCAGATCTGCAGGGAAGAAGACAACAGCAGTATCATCATCGTCTTCAGATCTCAGTTTCATATAGTAATAATAAATAATTACAGAGGGAGGGGGATCCATTAGAGAGAGAGTTATGAAACATAAAATGCACCAACTCACTAAGTCACTCGATCGTCTCTATGGTACAACACAACAGAACAGAGTAACATGGTAAAGACGACAATCTTGGCTTGGAGCTGTCGGTATATATGTATTTAATAAATTATACCATACTATAATAATAATAAATGACTTAACTAATATGTGTTGGTAGGCCATCCACTTCTGTCTTGCTACTATTCCTATGATTCCAAGTATACAATCATATTATCCCGTAAGGGATGGCCTGGTGGTGTAAGGGTTGGACTTGTGACCATAAAGTCATAGGTTGAAACCCCCAACGCCTCAGGTCACCTGCCACACATGGATCGTGTAATAAGAAAAAATCACACCAAAATGTAGAGTGCATTTATGTTTTTAAAGTTTGATTCTTTCAATTAATTGAAATTAAAAATTATAATCGAATCGAGGTCGTAACTGAAGTTTCCAAATTTGACTTTGGAGCAAATCAAACAGTCCAAATAAAATAAAATAAAATTCGGTTTTTTGGATTTAAACCTGCAATCCTCACCCTACCAAAATGTTTGTATACAATAAGTTTGGTAGTACCGAATGGATGGTTGTAAGGACACTCCTAATATAAAATATCCTCAAATTCGAACGGCCCATCAAAAGTAAGGTCATACTTAAGGGTTTACAAAATTATTGAATTTTGATAATTGATTGATTTTGAATTTAAATAAAAAAAATTAAGTTTGGTAGATTGATCATTGAGATGATATTTGGATATGTTGAATTACATATTTTTGAAACTAATTAAAAAATAATGTAAGATTATGTCGCTGATATTATTGCTAAATCATTTATAAAATGTTTTTTTATTTGATAAATTAACTAGAAAATACTACTACTACTTATTTCAATTTTCACGTACGACATAAATGTTATCCAGTACATTGTATATATTGCTCATACACTGAATTTTCTAAACCAAATCTTATATATGAATATGTATGTATGATGTCACGCAATATCGAAAAAGAATGCGAATTATAAAGTACAAAAAATATCTAAGCGTATATGCAGCCATGCATCGTCAATTGCTCTCAAAGTGTTCGACGAAATGTCGCAAAGACTAGTCCAGCGCATGCCATAGCGCCCACCCCGTGTTTGGACAGGTAATTTGCAGTTGAGGAATCATCGGGAGTGCTGCTATCGGAATCTGACGGCGAAAGTGCTGATTCAGCAGCCTTCTTGGGCTTGGAAGGTGCCGGCGCCGGCGCCGGAGATTGGAAGAAGCTGAGGGGAAGTAGCACGCGATCCACCTCGTACACTGCTAGTTGATTATCTGTGTAGACTGTATTGCCCACTGTTGCATTGGTGACACCAGTTGTGATGTTGAGGTTGTTCCCGGTCGCCGTTACGTTCATCGGGAAGGATCCCTGGCTGCCGCCTGCCTGCGTGCGGAGGGGATTGCTGGCGGTTTGGAACTGTGAAGTGGAGAAGAAGGAAGGGAGTACATGGAACTGCATTAGCTCGACTTTCTGCTCGTCGGTGAAGGAGTTGAGCATGCCGGGTTTGAGGCTGGAGAATGCGCTGTCCGTGGGGGCGAATATTGTCATCCCCTGGTTAGAATTGTTGAGCTGTGTGTTGATCTGATCGGCCACTTTGGTGTTCTGCAACAGGCGGATGAATGTGGTGAATCGACCGGCCTTCTCAAGGACAGCCGTCACATTTGTCGGGCCTGGCGGCGCCGGGGCTGGGGCAGGGGACTGGGCAGAGGCGATTGTGCAGAGAAGAAAGAAGATGAAAGCAGGGATGGCGAGGTTTGGGGGGTTCATGTTTTGGGAAAGTTGTGGAGTGATGTTGATGAATGGGAATGGTTGCAGTATGGAATGTTGGTTTATATTGAGTTTAGTTTGGATTTGTTTTTTAGTATAAGTGATGAAGGATGGGTGTGTTGAGATTGAGGTGAAAGGGGGTGCAAGTTAGGTAGAGAAATCTGGCATTTAAGGTGGGAAAGGTAAGTTTCGAAAATGTTGATTCAGCTACCTGATTGCTTGGCATGGAAGGCACAACAGCTATGGTGGATGGTGCCATTGGAGATGGGGGCCAGCTGCTGTTACTTCAAAACTCTTTTTTCTTCTGAGAATTCAGGTGACAAAGGGCCATCTAGGTATCATGATCTTTCTCTCTTTGCTTCATAGCCAAACTTGTGATGTTCACTGCAAGAGGCTTTTGGTACATTTAGTAAGCGTTTCATGACCATTACTGGAATCTTGAATCCTGGTCTGAAAAGCCCAATAGGTAACTTTAGGATAGGCCCTGTCTTTGGACCAAGAATCGAAGTCCACAATTGTGTTGGGCTAACATTGCTAGTAGATGCTTGAATGAATGATTTTATATGGATAGTTTGGATTAGAAAAGTGGAATAGGGCATAAAGAATGGAAGGTGAGTCTTGAAGTCTCATCATTTCTACTTTGACTGATCCAACTCATGTGGTATTACATTGGAGGGAATGATTCCTTGGATGCCTCATCATCATCATCATTTCCTTGTCTCTGGATTTTTCATTGACATAACCTCTAGTGCAATCTCCTTTCCTTCGGTAAACATTTCGTGCGCACCACACAGGGTTAGGAAAGATCGAATCTTGAACCTCCCCTTATTAACATAATCCTCTAATTATTAGAAACTGAATAACAAGAAAGTGGAACTTCTAGACCCTAGGAGGTGTCTAAACTTCGGTCTTCCCCCAAAGTCGAGTAAAATCACCGTCATAGGATTAGCTTTTCCACTGGGTAGTCTTTCACAAGAGGGCTTATTAAAAGTCTCCCCCAAGGCACAGAAATAATTAGCGGGTAAAAGAGAGGTAAAAGATCCCTTCATCCATATGCACATAGGGGACGGTTTCGAGGCTCACAGCGTTTGCGGACAATCCAGAGTGGATTTTACTTTGTTTTATTTTCTTCTTTCGTAGAGAGCAATTGAGTTTTTTTCCCGAATACATGATCTTGTTGGAAATTTTTGGCAAGATCAGTAGGTATCAAGATTTTGGGGGTTCTTGGTATTTGGTAGCAAGAAATGATGAACAGTGCGTCGAGTAATAACACTGTATCCTCTGTATCGGCGTCGGGGAACAACGCGCCGGCGCCGGGATTGAAGACTTATTTCAAGACCCCGGAAGGTAAATACAAACTTCAGTACGAGAAGACTCATCCGGCGGCCCTTCTTCACTATGCCCATGGTAAAACTCTATCTCAGGTGGGTCAATTGTATCTTCTTGTTTTAGGGGTTCTTTGCCCTTTCCCTGTTTCTATTACAATCCCCATATCTTACCCCCGCGGGTTCTCTTGTTATTCTTCGGAAAAATCGAATCAGAATGTCTTTCTGTTAATTCTGTTTTTCCGTCAGTTGTGCGTAGAAATTGTATTCTACAGATGGCCCATTGGATATTCTGATCATTTGCCAGTGTTTTACGCAAAAAAGCTGTGTTTTGGAAGGGGGTTTTTGTCAATTTGTGAATTCTGAGGTTTCAGTTGGATAGGTCTACAAATTGTAATCTATTTTGTATTTCTAGTGCCATTTGGGACCTGCATCATATACGTTTTCTTGGCTAAACTTTATCTGGTGCTTTAGTATAATTGTGAATTGTTGCTTTCTCGCCGGACAGAAATAGATTAGGAGTTCTATTTGCCATATGTTCTTAAATTTCTCCTGATTTAAAGATCTTTTGCTGTGGAATTCCTTAAAGTTATTGGATTAAGATTCTCAATTTGAAAGTTTATCAATTTGGGGGTCTTTTAGTGGCGCGTTCAAATCTTGTGTTTCTATAAAAAGTAGAGGCTTTACATATTTTTGTGTGATGCCAATCGCCATTAATTTTCTGGTCAGGTTACATTGGCTCATCTCAAGGAGAAGCCATTACAGGCACAGTCACAAACATCATCTAGTTTGGGAGTGAGCAGTGGCGTGAGATCAGCAGCAGCAAGGTTGTTAGGAGGGGGAAATGGGAGTAGGGCACTTAGTTTTGTCGGGGGGAATGGTGGGAGTAAACCTGCGAGTAGCAGCAGTACTAGAATAGGATCTTTGGGGGCTTCGAGTTCAACTAATTTGTCTGGCAATCCGAACTTTGATGGAAAAGGCACATACTTAGTGTTCAATGTTAGCGATGCAATTTTTGTGAGCGACTTAAATTCTCAGGATAAGGTATTTTCTTGGGCTGTCTTTTATGATTTTATCTACATTCTATTATTACAAATTCAAATTCGCATTAATTTCAATAATTTTACTGTGGTGCATAGGATCCTATAAAGTCTATACATTTTAGTAATTCAAATCCTGTTTGCCACGCATATGATCCCGATTCTAAAGACGGGCATGACTTGCTTATTGGTTTAATCTCTGGAGATGGTATGTCTTCGTCTCAGAACTTTGATTCATTGATTGGGCTAATATCATTGTTTTGCAGAAATTATTCAATGTGTATTGGTTTTGCTATCCCCTGTTTTGTAGTCTATTCGGTGTCTCTAAGACAGCAATTACAAGATGTTGGAAAAAAGCTCGTGGGGGCTCAGCACTATAATAAAGATGGTTCTATCAACAATAGGCATGACAATGATTCTTTTGATCTTGCTTCGTATTCAGATTTAGTATGTTATTAATTTTCACTATGTATTTATCTTTAATGGAGCTCTGAATTTGATTATTAGAAAAGGTATAAGTTCTCCCCATAGTCATAATTGTATTATATTAGCATGACTTCTTCAAATTTTATTTTTTCTGCATTCTAAATGACAAAACCTGATTCATAATCTTGGGCATTGATATAAGGGATATTCTGTTTCTTTCTTTTTTTGTTTTAAAAGAAAAGAAATTTATTACTTCGAAACTTGTTCCCATCTGTAGTTTTGATTTACTTGCAGAAGGTGCTTTGTAAATGCTTCAAAAACTTGATTGCTAATCCTTGTAGGCTGTAGCTGACTTTGTAGTGGAAGGAATCTGTAACTTGCATGCTGTGTCTAACATCACCTATATGTTTGAATTTAATTGTTTATTTAAAAAATTTTCCTGTAAACAGCCGCTGCATGAGTGTTGCTTGGGTTCCAAATACTGATGGCTCATTTGTAGTTGCTCATGCTGATGGTAATATGTATGTATATGAAAAGGCAAGTTTTCATTTAGAATACCTTGTTGTCACCTCAATTCCTTGGCTCTATAGAATAAAGCAACCCTGCTGAATGTTCCAGAATAAAGATGGTTCCGGTGATCCATCATTTCCGATCATCAAGGATCAAACTCAATTTTCTGTATCACATGCACGCTACAGTAAGGTAATGGCTGCTCTTTTAGACCTACAATTTGTAACTGCTTTCCGCCAACCACTGGATTCATCAAATTACGAACTGTTCCTTAGTTGAATCTTCAAATCATGGGTTCATCCCAATCTTTCCTCAATACAAATTGTAGATCATAATGTTAGGTTTAGTGATGCCTTCCTGATTAGGGTTTAGGGCTTTAAGCTTAGGGAAAAGCCGGCAGTAAGTTAATGCTCATTTGAGGGCGATGCTGTCAGGCGAACTGTTTTTTCGCTAGTCAAGACAGATTGCATATTGGTCAAGTATACGAGAAAAAGTTGCGCTGTTCATATTTTGTGCCTCGATGCAGAATCCTGTTGCTAGATGGCATATATGCCAAGGTTCCATAAACAGCATTGCTTTTTCAGCAGACGGAGCTTACTTAGCAACTGTAGGGAGGGATGGTATTATATTTTTCTGGTCTCTTTAATTCTTTGTGCGATTGTTACTGCGCCATTGTGAACGGGGTTGCGAATCGATGAATGCAGGTTACCTGAGAGTCTTTGACTTCAAAAATGAACAACTTATGTGCGGTGGAAAAAGCTATTACGGGGCTCTGTTGTGTTGTGCTTGGAGGTAATGTCTTTGCTGAATTGCCCCCTTGCTTTTGCTTTTATTTCGTTCACTTGATTCTTGTTCTCTCCGACGATGATCCTTCCTTTCGTGAAATTATTTAATCAAATATTGTAAAAATTGTGGAGTAACAGCATGGATGGAAAATACATTTTGACTGGAGGCGAGGATGACCTTGTTCACGTCTGGAGCATGGAAGATCGAAAGATTGTTGCGTGGGCTGAGGGACATAACTCATGGGTAAGTTCATTTTACATTGAGGAGACATAACTCAAGATTTTCCTGGTAATGATTTCTGAATCTATGAGTGAATGATGGCAGGTTAGTGGAGTGGCATTTGATTCGTATTGGGTGCCTCCGAACTCAGACGGTTTAGATGAAAATGTCGTATATAGATTTGGTTCGGTCGGTCAGGTACATTAAAAGAAAGCCTTATTGTTCTTTTTTTCTATCCCGAAAAAACCACTTATGTCGAACTGTGGGGCGCTCAGACTAATAATCATTTGCTCGATAATGTTGTGTAGGACACACAGTTGCTCTTATGGGATTTAGAAATGGACGAGCTTGTTGTGCCAGTGCGCCGCGCGCCTGGCGGATCTCCCACTTTCAGCGCCGGAAGCCAGTCAGCTCATTGGGACAGTGCTAGTCCCGTGGGCACCTTACAACCAGCTCCGAGCATGCGGGCTGTCCCAAAGATATCTCCCCTGATCGCGCACCGTGTCCACACAGAACCGCTCTCTGGTTTGATATTCACTCCGGAATCTATTCTCACTGCTTGCCGTGAGGGTCACATAAAAATTTGGACACGGCCGGGTTTCTCCGATAGCCCATCGAGTAACCCAGATTCTGCAACGAAGGAGAGATCGTTGATATCAGGGAAGGCAGGCGATTCAAGTTACAAACCATGATGTAAGATTCGAAGCCTCGGATAAAAAGCTTACGTAGTTCCTTGTCGGGACAAGACTTGGTGTCGATGCTGCTGTTTGCGCCGGTTTCTACTGAAATCCCACAGCGAGCAACTGCGGGATCGATGCGACGTTAAATGCGTGCCGAAAGGTTGTTTAGCAGGTCACATTGTACACAACCTAAAGGTCTTTGGTGAGATTCAAATAGATTGCTCAGCCCCTTTGTAAAGTACGAGAAAGATAGCTAATAGAAATAATTGTTTTCTTGCTTTCTATTTTTCAAATGAAGAAGAATATGTTGTCATGTTCTTTCAAGTGCATATAAATGACAAAAATGAAGAATGAATACATCCAATGTCATTTTGCTTACGACAGAATTCAGTGTTTATTTTCAAATTTTGGTTTGTACTGTCCGGTCTTCACTGTACAGGCAAGACTGGCTCTCAACTCAAGTAACAAAGGGCAGTGGCCAAAACTCTATACAAATACCAAAATTTTATTCATGCTGCGGCGACCCGGTGGTCGTCGTTCGGATGATTCTGCTGTTCATTTTGATGGGGGAGTTGCAAATCGGTATGATCGGGATTACCTGTCTCTGGAGCTTGGTTTGATGGCTGTGCAGGATCAACAGGGGGAGGCATCTGGCGAGCTCGTGCTCTCCTAAACTTGAGTATCTCGAAGAAGATCGAAGTTCCACACATTGCACCTCCAAAACCAGCAAATGTTGCGAGAAGAACTGAGAGAACCGCTTGCACGTGAAGCTACAGATCCATAATGTTAGAAAATTTGCAATCAGTTTCCATTGCAATAAGAGGTAACAAAGACCACTTTCAGTTGCTTGAAGACATACCAGCGAGTAAAAAACATGGGCGAATACAACAACCATCCCGAATTGGATAGTAGCGTATATCCATGCATATTTCCTCCTTACTGCACAAGAACACCGGAATCAGTCCGAAGACAAGAGAAACTTGTAATTGATCAGTTCGGAAGGTATAACAGCATCCATACCCATGGTAGTTGATGTCATCGATGCAAGAAGGCCTAATATGCAGGCAAAAGGCAAAGATATAGCAATAGCACTGGATCCCATTTTCATGACCTGTTTGACAACGATAGCAAAAATTATGACTTCACTTTTGGGGACAAAAATCGTCAATAAGAGCTACCAAGTGTCCAGAGGTAAGTTTACTCACCAGAAGTTGCTCCAGGAAACAAAAATATGCCAACATGCTCACAATGACGAGGACGGGTACGTCCTGCCAAACCCTGTATATAGAGCTACATTAACAACCCAATGGTTATGGAGGATATTGAAAGTATAACATGAGAGTATATTCTCCTTGGAGTGAGATTACATGCCTGTATTGAACTATATTTTGTGGGAGAGTTCCAGGCATTCGAGATTGACTACTTTGGATCCGCAAAAGTGTGACAGGTAAATTTTTAACCTCTTGCTTGCACACATCACAGTTCTTGTTGCCTTTTATGCTAAACCATTTAATGGCGCATTGTTGGTGGGCAAGGGCAAGTTCGCCTTTACAGTTGCATTCCATCTTAAGGGTGTCTGTGCCCTCGCCGAGTTCGACCAAGCAGATTCTACAGACTGCTTCTTCTTCAGGTATATCCGTATGATTGTTATTTCGATCTGAAGACAAAAAGTGCGGTCACTTGTGGTTTGGCTATCATAAAGCTCAACATAGGGATGGTTCGACTAATATGCATATACAGATCTATGAAGTACTGTTATCTTTTTTGAAGTAAATGCCTTATTGAAATCTTGGATTGGCAAATTTACCTGCATCAACTGGTGCATTGGGCACTGATGTCGGACAAATCCACTCTGTCTTCCTTGGAGCAACACGGAAAATATTGCCCAAGTATTCCATCTGTTTTGTGCTTCCTTGTTTATTCAAGTCAGGCACTGACAGCGAGCGATGCATGGATAGCTTGTGCCCACCTAACTGCACAGTGACAAACTCTGTATATTTCAGAAATTACAATAGTAGAAACAGAGTTGAGTGACAATAGCAAGTTGAAAAAACAAGAGGCACACACCGATGCATCAGCCGTTCCGACCATAACTCCTCCATGAGTAGACTCTGGATTCGAATGCAAAATAGGAGAAGGTGGTAATGACGAAGCCTTCTTCACTTTGGGGTTGAAAATCTTAGAAAGTGAGAAAGTTCTCGACATTGATGCCTTCCCTCGCATTTCGGGGGAAGCTCCAAGTGCTAGCATGGCAGCTCTTTCTATCTCCGCATCATTGTTCCGAAACTTGAAGCTCAGTTTGGGGAGGAAGCTTTTCACAGATGGTTTCCCCTTTGATGATGGACCTGGAGATCCACTGATTCTTATATGATTAGGGCTTGGCAATGGCGAAAAGCTCACTCGTTTTGGAGTTGGAATTGGAGAAGGAGGCATGTTTATAGTCACAGAATCATCCATGGATCCCTCAGTGGGTATCTTCACAAGGAGATCTTTCCTTTCTCTTTGCAGATAGCCAGGCGGTTCCACAACAACAATCTCACTCCATTCACCAGCCTGCAAACCACAATTGGGTCAAGGATCAAAAAGGGCACCAAAGTGTTCTAAACCAAATTGCAAATCAGTAGCACAAAAACACAAAAACCTTTGTTTGCTTGCAGTTGTTTTATGTAGTTCATCTACAACAAAATAAATAACCTAATAAAAACCTTCTCTGCAGAAACAGATAGATGCAAAATCATTGTTTCATACAGAATCTCTCTTCAACAGACACAAACAAATTCCAGAGAGATTTTTATTCCCGATAAAGAATAAACATTCAGTAATTACGACTACAGACTATATTCCCCCTCACACGAAAACCAAAAACACAGTCGAATACTGAAAAATTGAGTTCAAAAGCTTTAACACCAGCAGCAGCACATACACAAATCCGATGGAAAATTGACCTAGACCTCCGAACACAAAAAGGATGCGAAACATCGAATACCTTGGGGAACTGAGGAGGCGATAAATTTGCCGAGCCATGGCTATATCTCGAAAAGCCCTCATCACTATCTTTGGTCAAATACTTGCCATCGCTCGACTCCATAGCGGTCTGCGATCAATCTCAGACCACAAATTCTGAAACTAATTGAGAATCAAAACGAAAACACAAACCACAACCTGTGAAATAGAATATAATACACAAGTCCGACAAGGTGTGTCCTCTAATGGAGCGGCAGGAAAAAGGTTCTAGGTAGTATATAATGTAAAAGCAAACAGAGAAAAAGGAAAAGTAGAGGATTCCGAGCAAACTACAGCATGAGTAATGCTGCCATGGGCACGAAGAAACTGCAATCTTTCACCTGACCATCTGACAAGTGACCGCCATTTATATGTACAGTGCTGCCTCTTCTCCACCACTCTGCGCCTCTATATATGCCTATGTGTCTTCTCTTTATTTCTTATTTTTATATTTGTTTCTATTTCTGATTCTATTTATTTTTTTATTTTTGTTTTTTAAAATTTAAATGCTTCTAAAAATCGCTTACTAGTTACTCCACCGATTCTACTTCTTTTTTGTGCTCATCCATTTCAATTTTTTTTAATAATAAAGTCCTATTTTATTTTTTATAGATAATATTTTAATATATATATAGAAATTTAAAATTAATTAATTAATTTAAAACTTCACGTTGATCTTGTCTTCTTTTTTTTAAAAAAAATACTAATAAAATAAAAAATTCAACGAATCCCCAAATTGATAATGGGTTTATGGAACAAGAAATCACAAAAAATGCGTGTCCAATTTTGAGGAGAATTGACGAGGGTTCACCACACACGCCACGTGTCAGTATCTTATTGGTGGGACGATTCATATAAATGGCCAATCATAGTTTTTTGTTTCGTCTAAAATTTGGAAGCTTCAATAATGTCTTGCATATTTTTTTATTTTGTTATTTTTTGGGCAATATTGTTATGTGTCTCTGTCCTATCCTTAAGACTATAAACGAACAAGCAAAAGCAATCAATAAACAGACCAATTTTAAGTGAGAATGGGAATAAATGGGATTTCCCAAATATGGAAACATATTTAATTTGGTCAAGCTTATTTAATTTTGTGGCAAGTCACTTTCCATTTGGAAAAATATTTGGTTACTGCTCTCCGGACATTATTTAAAATGGACAGTGATTATTAGATACATATAGTAGTTTCGAGACATTCACAAAATCTTGGGTTAATTTATCCAAGACGTCCTTAAAAAATGATAAAATTCAATTAAAAGCAAAATTGGCCTTTGGGTTGTGGAAGCTCAAAGGGCAGACAATTAATACGTCAATGTCATGTCCAAATTCCAATTTTTAATTATTATTATTATTGAAATTTTCTTTAGATTTGGGTACATACGTGGGTAATCATCACCCCAATGTCGCCTTCAATAAGTCAACGTTAATTTTTTTTATTTTTTAAAATATTTAATCTAGAACACTGTTAAGAGATAGTAGATGAATACATTTCTCCATTAAGGGATTTCATTTTTGTTTTAATTTATTTAATAATAATAATAATAATAATAATGATGATGATGATGGGATTTTATATTCTTACACGGTGCATGAGAACTTATCCAAAACCACATACATTCCGTACAATGGCTATAGACAAAACCCAACTCTGATATAACCTCATTAATTGCACCAAATCACTATTGTGCATCTATTTGTGCTTTACGCTTTTTCTTTTTCTTTTTTTTTTTTTAAGCTAAAATTATTAATATATCACATTTTTATTTTATAATATACTCCCTCCATACACGAATTAATGTTCTGTTTTTTTATTTGGGACGTCCAACAACTATTGTCCTATTTCCCTTTTTAAATACAAATTTTATATTTTTATTCTACATTCATTTATTACTTTTAATCTCTACCGTATAATTAAAGGTAAAAATCGTCTAAATATATTCAAGACAATAAAAATTGGACGGAGAGAGGGTAATATAGATCTTTTTAGTTAAGATATTCTTAAAAACTGTATATGAAATTTGGGTCTGTTTGTGAATTGAAAATTGACTCTCTTCCAACCAACCAACACCTCACTTGTACAATTAATGCAGAAGCCCACTACGCAATAAAGCCCATCTGATACACCAAACGTTGACTTTCTATCGTAGACTTTTGAATTTTATTTAAATTATAATCGTCTTTAATACCATGTTCTATATATACGTATTTTTTTAAAAAAAAAAATAAATCATTAATTATTTGAACATTACTTGAAAATAATAATGATGAGTGGTTACCTCAGCAAGTTTGTCTCTTAGGTCTTTTACGTTATTTTAAAATTTGAATAATAAATATATATATTTTTTTGACATATAAAATATAAAAATAAAAGTGAAAAAAAAAAAAGGTGTTTGATACTACCATCAAATATAGATTTTGTTTACATAATTATTATTTCAATTTTTTTTTTTTTTATAAAACATCAAATCAAATATATATATATATTTTTTTTCAAAATTTTAAAAATCTTTGTTTAAAACCGCCAAACTTATATTATATTATTACACCTAAGTCATTCATTTGAAATAATCAAAAGGGTGGCCACACTCAATGAATTGAACCCATCATTTTTATAATATTATTATGGAGTATATATAATATATATTTTATTTTGTCTTAAGTATCTCTTATAATAATAATTAATAACTTTATTTATTTATTTTTATTAAATATACAATCAATATCTTTTTAATTATTAATAAATCATTACAATTACAAAATTGATTCAAAATATTTAGAAAACGTATGATAAACACATTTCAAAATCCAACACTTATTTGGCTATTTTCACGCGTCTAGTTTCACTATATTTTGAGTACTCAAAACAAATTTAAATTTAAACCCATAAGTTTCTAAAATCCCAAAAAAATCCCTAAACTTCTATCTAAGCCCAGTCTACATTTTTCCGACGCTCAATTTTGTAATAGAAAACACTACACGACACGGCGTGTTTGTTTTGAAGAAATTGACGCTTCATTTTATGTCCAAAGATAAATCCAGTTTTTGCAATTAATAACATATGTAAATATATTCCAATATATTAAATCATACTAGACAAATTATATGTGGCAGGTGACCTGAAACGTCAGGGTTTAAAACCATGATTTCACAATCACAAGTCCAAACCTTACACGACCAGGTCATCCTTCGCGGCGGGGACCAATCTTGCTGCAAGAAGAAACATCCATAGTGGTAGCTCACTGAAATTGAATAATTTTATGATATATATACATATATATGTATAGGGCGTGGAGAAATATGTGGTTTAAATCAAAGTCTTTAGACACGAGTCCATTTAGAATTCTGCGTTGAATACGTAGACACACACATACTAGAAACTTTTTATGATTTATGACCCCAAAATTGGATTAAATTTACTGCAGGTGTTGTTCAGACTAGGATAGACTGGTTCGTGTTACTCTTAGATTATATGATAATTAATTAATTAATTAATGCTCCTAAATAAGAAATAATTGGGACGTGAAATGCAGACTGTTTTGCCGCGTAGAATCAATCCAACGGCTGGCGGGAGCTGATCCGCTGACCGATGTTGAATCATGATCGTCAATCGGAGCCGTTCAATAATCTTGCATAACTTGCGGTCATCTTTACATACTCATCAATTACGCATTCATTTTTATTTTATTTATATATTTGTCCTAAAGTTGATACGAATTAATCATCATCATCATTATAATAATAATAATAGTGATGATGGAAGGAAAGGTGTTTTTCTTCTTTTTTTCGTTGAAGGGTAAGGTGGTCATTTCATATTGATAAGCATTTAAGACTAAAATTGTATTTTATTCGTCCAATTGTCACCTGTTTGTATATGATCCTTCCCTGGTCTTGTGCTCCGGGACCACATTGCCTAAGGCCTAAGCCGTGCTATATATATATATACTCATTTATCGATTCCCTTCAAAACGTCTTAAGGGAGGCTGAGAGCGGAGGTAATTGCAACCTCCCAAAACCGACGACTTCGAAGAAACAAGCGGGAATAAGGCAGACGAAGTTTTGATCCAAACATGAAATTTGCAGATTCGTTGTTTCAGTGTTTCAATCCGGTGGCGGTTGATGATGCAGCCGAGGCTGATGAGGGAGGAGGAGAAAGAGGAGGAGGTATTGTAGTTAATTTATCCAGTTCGATATATTTTGCTAATTTGTTTAGTGTAGAATGGGTGGTGTACTAGATGGATTATTGTATTCAATTGATCCAACTGCAGATGGCGGTGACAGTGCTAATTCAGATTTTCGCGTTTTTTCATACAATGAGCTGAAAGCTGCAACGCAGGGGTTTAAGAACAAGATAGGGGAGGGAGGATTTGGTTCGGTTTACAAGGTAGTTGTAGATGAGATTTCTTCGTGTTATTAATTCCGTCTCGATAATGTATGCTAGATTTAGAAAGTCAGCTCTCCTGTTTAATTTATTGTTTTTATCTTGTCAACGATTGAATAGGGGAGGCTTGTTGGTGATAACTTGATAGCAGTCAAAGTTCTCTCAGTTGAACTGGAATCACTGCGTGGGGAGAGGGAATTCATATCTGAGATAGCAGCATTGTCAGGTATTAAGCATGAAAATTTGGTCACTCTTCGAGGATGTTGTGTTGATGGAGCTCAAAGGCTCCTTGTTTATGATTACATGGAAAACAACAGCCTCTGGCATGCCTTTCTAGGTAAAAAACGGGGGAGGAAATTCCCAATTTCTGCAAATTTGATGTATCTTGGATCACTTGAATGAACATCATGTTGGTTCCTGATCGATCAACAGGTTCAGAGCAAAACAGGGTGAAATTTACCTGGACACTTAGGAAGCATGTTTGCTTAGGCATTGCCAAAGGACTGTGTTACCTGCACGAAGAACTGAATCCACACATTGTGCATCGGGATATCAAGGCGAGCAATATACTTCTGGATCAGGATTACACACCCAAGCTTGCGGATTTTGGTCTGGCTAAGCTGTTCAGGGACAGCATGTCGTATGTTAGCACTCATGTTGCCGGAACATGGTTAGAACACCTTGACATTGTCCTATAATTTGGATTTCAGAAATGTTACTGATTATTTAATGGTGTATGTTCTGCCCAGGGGATATATATCTCCAGAGTATGCTCATAGCGGCCATCTCACCCGTAAATCAGATATCTATAGCTTTGGCGTAGTTCTGCTGGAGATCATGAGTGGACAGCCCATTGTGGATTACCACGTTCAACAGGGAGACCTGTTCCTTGTAGAAAAGGTAACAACCTTTGTTGAAGCTGAAATACAAGCTTGATTAGGGATTTGAACGCGGATTTAATTATATTTCAGGCATGGGAACTATACAATGCTGGAAAGCTTTTGGACCTGGTGGATCCTGCCATGAATGGGGAGTTCCCAAACGAAGAAGCCATTCGGTTCCTGAAACTTGGGCTTCTTTGTGTGCAGGAAACCACCAGGCTCAGACCAACCATATCCGAAGCCATGAAGATGATGACTAATGAGATCAACACAGACAATGTTGAGATAAAGAGGCCTGGACTCGTTGCCAACTTAATGGAAGTGAAAATTCGAGAAAAGAATTCCTCAAATTTCACCTCTTCCCAAGCAACAAGCAGTACAGTTAGCTTCCAAGGAAGATAACCCTCAGCTAGATTGATTAAGGCCACAATTTAGAACAAACAATGTCAATGGTAGTCAGCTGGCAATAGCATAGGGTGAGTGTTAGGAATATGTATTTGAAGTAGCTGAGTGTAGATTATAAGATAGTAAAATTTATTTGCATTTTTTATTTTTGTTTGTGCTTTATGTAACATCAAATGATAAATACTATTATATCATACGTGAGAATGGAATTTTGTAACTGTATTCCTTATTTGTCATTCAGGCCACAATTTCCTAGTAATTTTAAATGATATGTTTCTGCTAATTCTACAACATTACACAGACAGTCCAACAATATTTTTACCACTATTTCTTTAATAAAGATCCTTCCTTATAAAAGTCTCAACTTCCAAAAGTTGTTAATGCGCAGCAATCACAACAAGGCCATCCACACAAATCAAACTGATCAGGTTCCAAGAACACACTGACAAGATTTAATATAAGATCAACTCAAATGCATTCTAAAAGTAAACAATGAATGGCAAACAAACCAAGACTCGATGCAAATTGTAATCAAAGACTATGCCCATAAAGTAAGTAAATAAAAATTGGCAATCACAAAAATATAGAAGATTATAGCAATTCAATTATGCATGATATAACCGTAAAGCAAAATCGAAAACACACACATATAGTCATTGCCATCACAATACGAAATTAGATTTAAAAAGAAGAGTTTTAAAGCAAAATTCGAAACCTAGGGGGCTTAAGGTTCCAGACAAAATCCATTAAAAACTCAATCCTGAGGAATCTCAACGTCTCCATCGGTGATCTCCTGCTGCAAATCCTTCGGATCCTTTCCGTCGACGGTACAACCGACGGAAACACAAGTACCCAAAATCTCTTTCACCGTGCCGCTCAAGTCCTTCGCCATGGACCGTGGGCTCATGACTTTCGCAATCTCAATAACATCATCAAGTGAGATGTTTCCACTATGCTTAATGTTCTTCGTCTTCTTTCTGTCGCGCTCGGGCTCTTTCAACGCCTTGATGACTAAAGCGGCTGCGGAGGGAACCACAGCCACCTTAGCCTGACGGTTTTGAACCGTCAGTTTAACGGTTACGCGCAGACCCTTCCAGTCCTTGGCGGTTTCCTTGGCGATGTCCTCACCAATCTTTTTGGGAGAAAGACCGAGCGGACCGATTTTGGGGGCAAGGGAAGATGCCGCGCCGACCTCACCTCCCGTCACCCGCACGTACACCTCAACAACCTGCGACGGATCAAACTTGGGCGGCATCTTGGCTGTCGGACTGGGAAGGGGACGATGATACGCGCAGGAGGAGGAGGAGGAGATATATGCAGCTAGGGTTTCTGCAGGTTATATATAGTAGCAGGCCTGGATAATTTCAATTCCTCTCTAATTGGACCGGCCCAATATATGTATACTCTGATGGGCCAATGCAAACAAAAGATCCAAAAATGTTAATTTTATAGAACCCAATGGACTTTCTTGGGCCGTTCGGCTCAGATAAGACCATCCTCTCTTCTAAGCCTTCTCGATTTACACTCCCATCGCAACTTAAACTACGGCTATGCTTCTCTTTTATGTAGTTTGAAAATTTTTGACTTTGATTTTAGTATTAAAATAATATATAATAATATATTTTATGAAAGTATTTATTTTAAATGCAAAGTTGAAATAGTTAAAACGTACATTTTAAGATTAAAGAAACAAACCCGGAGCTTCATCCCAATAGCACAGTTAGCTTCCAAGTAGCTGAGTCCACAATTTAGAAACAACATAGAGTCGCAAGAATAGAGTGAATTCTTTAAACATATTATAATGTTGTGAATTGATGTAGAAAGTGAGATGCATTTTATGTCAAACAAAAAATAAAATAAAATAAAAAAGCAAAACATATTATTGTTCTTACATTCAAGAATGTATCAAGAATCACAAAGATCGAAGAATCATTCAACAACAAACTTTACAATTAATGTGATGAGAAATGTAATGTACAGTTGTAGGAGAGCATTCCTCACAAAAAAATGCTAACTTACCTTACAAATCCGTCTGGCTTTTCAAGAATCAAATGCAAAAAAGACAACCCGAACCTACAATATCAATCCATCCTTCACCAACTGCTCCAACGCAACCGCCAAATCCGCCATCGAACCCCTTCCATCCCCATCTTCCCTCAAAGCAAGCTCTGCAATATCCGCAAGTTTCAGCAGAGGCTCGACATTTCTCGGCAGAGCAATGTATCGATCAATAATGGCAGCCGCCCTTCCCTGTCGTATCTGCGGCAACGCCCAATCCACAATGTCGGGAGGAACACAGTCCGCGTCGTAAGACTTCCTCCCGCTAAGAATCTCAAGAAGCACGATCCCAAATCCGTAGACGTCCCTTCTCATCTCCGCATTAACATCCCTTTCACTCGGCGTAAGCAGCCTGAAATCTGCGATCCGGGCCGCCCAATCAGCATCCAAAAGTATTTTCGAGCTCCTAATGTTACAATGAACTATAGGTGGCGCAGCTTCATTGTGGAGATACTCGAGCCCCTTGGCAGCCTGCATGGCGATTTTAAGCCGCAGGCTCCAATTCAGGCTAGATAATCCTCCATGGAGATGATCGTGAAGATTCCCATGTGGCATGTACTCGTAGACCAGCAGCCTTTCGCCCATCTCGGCGCAATAGCCCAACAGGTTCACAATATTGGCGTGGCGAAGATTGCAGAGGACTTCCAACTCCATTTCAAAGTCCCGGCTATTCGACTGGATTATCGTCGCAGCATTAGCCCTCTTCACCGCGACTTGCCTCCCGTCGGGAAGAACAGCTTTGTACACAAATCCGTAGCTTCCTCTGCCAAGCTCGTTGAACTCCTTGAATCCATTCGTCGCGTCCTTCAGCTCCGATAGCCGGAAAACTTGAGCGACTCCAGGGCACGCTGGAGCAACTGATGCTGGAGGGTGTTGATCGAGATTTCCATCCGATTCCGGATCAGCCTTGCGCATACACGGCAGGAACTGTTTCTTCCCTTCTTCGTTCTTGATGATCATCACGCGCGGTAAAAGACACCAGGCGAATAAAATTAACACGAATCCGGAAGCTGAGGAGCCGACTATTAGCAGCAGCTGCCGAAATTGATCCCAATGCTTCTTCTGCATCCCCGGGGACGACTGCAGCCGGCAAACATCCCAACAAGAGCTGTTCTGACAGAGCGAGCATGGCGTACAAACCCTGTCTGCATACGAAGTACACGGACTGGATGCGAAAAAGCCTTCGGAACAATTTAGGCCGCAAGGCGAACATATGCTTAGCTCCTTCCGAACACACAGGCTAGTCAGATCAGGCTCGTTCAGAAGGCTGGCATTGAAAGCAAACATCCCTTCCCTGCAAGGCCCGGCGGTGCATAGCCCTGGACTGCAGAGCTGCAATGGAGGATCATAATCGAGCCGAGCTGATAAATTGGTGAACCAACAATCCAGGACTAAATCGCTTTCCCTAATACCACATGTAAGAAAGTTGGATGAAGCTATGGCAAGAAAGCCAGGACCTTTGGGTATCAATGAATCATTGAAGTTCCCCCAACATTGTATCCCATGATCGTCTTCTCTAATCCCGCAAAAATGGCGGGCGCCGGATGCTAAGGACACGAATCTGATCCCGACAGGAGGATTAGCATACGAACTACTATTACCCCAGCATTTGATCTCACCAGACGTCTGTGAAACGCCACAGAGTGAGTCTAATCCGGAAGCTAAGATCGAAAAGTTTTCAGACACTCCGGCGATGCCTAGATCGCCGGAATTGGGGCCCCAACACGAAAGCGCTCCTTCTCTGTTAATGCCGCAGGCAAAGCCATCGCCGGAGACTAATTTCTTGAGGTTAACATTCTGATCGTAGAAGCGGGGACTCTGTGCTGAGGTCAAACTGGTATTTGACACCCTGACGATATCCCAACAATGGACGTCACCGGAATTATCATTGGAATAGTAGAGTCCCTGGATCGCACAAACGTGGTCCTTACCGGCGGCGACATGAGAGTAAGTATTGGTCTTGAATACCTGAGGGATGAGATCGGAGGTTTTAGCGGTTCCCATGGAGTCCCAGCACAGTAGCTGCGAAGTGTTCACCAAAATGCCGCAAAGAAATCCTTCCCCGCCGGAGATGGCGGCCATCGGAGGCAGAACGCTGGAGTAGTGCAACAAACTGGAGGCGGTGGAGGAGCTGTTATTGGCGTCCCAGCAGATCACGGCCTGCTTCCCGCTGGCGTCAATGGCACAGAAGAGGGCGTAATCTCCGAACGACGCTGCGATGGGGCCCATGGATCCGAATCCGGAGGCGGTTCCGGCGAGAATCAGGAGAAGCAGGAGAGGAGCAGAATAAAACGCTGGATTCGACAGAGGGCCATGAATGAATCGGAGAGGAAGTTTCATGGCTTCGGTGGAAGAAAGGAGGAGTACAGAGAGGAGGTACAAAGGACATGGAGTGAGAAAGTTGGGAAGTGTGAGAGAGAGAAGATGGGACAGCGATGAGGTTGGACTTGTTGTTGTGGAGCTGCTGATGAGGACGAGAGAACGTGGGTGGGGTGGGCTCTGCGGCTGTCATTGCCATTTTTACAGTTTCAAATCTTCTCTGCTTCCTCTCCAGTAAAAATTTTCCCCCAATATTTTACCATCTGTAAACCCTAATTTCTTGATTCTTGGTTGGGCAATTTCAGGCGGACACCATTGATTCTACAAAGAACTCGCGAGGTTAATTAGAAGATGGAGGAATTGGGGATGGCCTACTTCTACTTGGGGTAGAAAGCGAGCAGCAAATACAGAAAACCAGATATTTGAAGGCGGCCAATATCCGAATTCTTGTCGGGTCCACTGAGGGAGGGAGGGAGGGAGGGACTCCATTAATGGTGCAGATGAGATCAAGAAATTGAGCCCAGTTGGTGCACGTCTTCTCTTCTCTTGTGTGGAAGAAATGATGACAAGTGGGGCACGACTCGAGACTGGATCGACTGACACATGCCAAATTGCCCCCAAAATTGGCCAGGCCAGTGCATTCTTACACACTAGTATATTTTTGGTAAGAATTTATACATGTACATGTATATATATATATATATTGTTGCCTATGCACATGCTCCCTTCTTTGTCACCTCATGTATAAATAAATAATCAAATTAAAGGGCAATTTCAATTAGCTATTCTTGTGGATTGAGCAGTAGCAAAGGCAAGTTATTGCCTGCAGGTAGAAATTGATTAGTAGTGATTAATCAATGTAATCAGGCAGGCAGGCAGGCTTCATTCATTCATAGATGGATTAAATGTTGATGATGAATATTGGTTCTGAAGGAAGATTTGGAAATGGAGGGCATGTGGATGGAGGTGTTAGTCAAAGATTGCACACTGCTGCCTGCTGCAGTACAAATGGTGAGGACAAGAAATGAATCTAATTGCCTGATCTTGCAATCCACCTTGCATGTGACTCTCTCTCTATCTTTCTCTCTCTCTCTCTCATATCTATATCTTCTGTTTACACATAGATACATACATACATGCATGCATTCATTCATTCATTCATGCATTGTAGTTGAGTAGTCATGCATCACTCACAGCCGACCAATGGAAAAAGGTTCAGTGTATATGTTTATACGTAGAGAGAGAGAGAAGAGAGAGAGAGAGGAACCCACTTTGAATTTGAGCAATGGGTTTAATTAATTGGTTTTTGTTTTTTCAAGATTTGCTTGTAGAATTAATTAATTTTTGTGATGAATTTTGCGGAAATTGAATAGAGAGATTGATAAGGAGGATCTTTCATGTGATTTGTCTGAAGATTAAAGACATCAAAATCTTAATATTAGATTTTGAATATAAATATAAATATTGATCATGTACGTACGTAGTATTATCATTACTGTATTATTGAGTTTGACATGATGTTTGTGTAATGAAGATATAAATATTGCATATTAGGTCAGTTGTCTTTAGTAGTAGTAGTAGTAGTAGTATATTCTAGAAGTATGTAGTAAATTACATTAAAGAACAAATACAATAATTACAGGTTATGGGAGAATTAAAATCAGCTGCTGCTATGTCACTTATCCTCTTCGCCATTGGCCTACTCTACTCTACTCTACAATTTGTTTAATAATAAATTGATAATACTAATAAATAATAAGAGTGGAGAGTGAAGAAAGTGATGAGATGACAGATAATCAGAAATGCGAAATAATAATAATAATCATAATAAAAATAATAAATAGTGCTGTGTGCTGTGCAGAGATTGTCCTCTTCCTCTTGCGACTGCTCTGCGCCGCTCCTTTTATTTTAATCTTTTATATATTTTGTGTGTGTGTGTGTATATATATTCATTGCATATGGGGTTGAGGAGGAGTAGGGAATCTGAAATGTACTTATCAGGAGAGGGAGAGAGAGAGAGGCCCAAATCAATATAGCTACTACCAGCCCAGCCCAGCCCAACCCAATATTATTATGGATCTCTGTCTCTGATTTAAGATTACCCATCCAAATGAATTTATATTGGAATTTTCCATTACTACTACTACAAGAGAAGATAATTCTGAATTCGGAGAAGGTAAAGGAAATGGAAACAAACACACATTATTATTATTATTATTATTACTGAAGCTGACTTTTGGATTTGGAGGACATGAACACATTGAAGAAGTAAAAGAAAACACACAGAAGCAGCAGCTAAAGAAGGAAGGAAGGAAGTGAAATAAATGTGCATTGGAGAAGAAGGGCACTTTGAAAAGGCGTGCCTGCTTTGCTCTGCTCTCTGTTCTGCTCTGCTCTACCAAGAACAACAACAACATTCCCACCATTGCAGATGCTATTGTTACTGGTAAGAAGAGCTTCGGAATGATCCCAGAGCTTTCACTGCTCCCGCCCTCAGGATATACTGATGGTAGATTGCTGCTATGGCTGCCCCAATCAATGGCCCGACCCAGAATATCCACTGCACATTCATTCATACAGTCAGTGTCAGTGGAGAGGAGACAGAGAGACAAAGATCTCTCCAGATCTATCTATGGAGGAAGTAGTAGCAGTAGGTTACAAATACAATACATACCTGATCATCCCAGGCCTGATCCTTCCCAAAGATCACAGCAGCTCCGAAGCTCCGAGCAGGGTTAATCCCCGTCCCTGTAATCGGAATCGTCGCCAAGTGCACCATGAACACCGCGAATCCGATGGGCAGCGGCGCCAATACCTGTAAGAATTAAGTATTGAATAGATCAGATTAATGAATTAATTGTTCATAATTGATGATATTACATCATCATCACACGCTTACAGGAACGTGGGAATCTCGGGCGCTTCTCTTGGGGTCGGTGGCGGAGAAGACAGTGTAGACGAGGACGAAGGTGCCGATGATCTCGGCCGCCAGTCCGGTGCCGGTGCTGTAGCCATCGGCGAGGGTGTTGGCGCCGCCGCCGTACCTAACGTAGTAGGCCTTCTGGAAAGCCTTGACCAGGCCGCATCCGCAGATGGCTCCTAAGCACTGCGCCACAATGTACAGCACCGCCCGCGGCAGCGACACCTTTCTGGCCAGGAACAGCCCGAACGTCACCGCCGGGTTGATGTGCCCCCCTGTATTTGTATATTTGATTATGATTATGAATTGATTGATTGATTTTGAGGAATTGAAAATGAAAGGAATGAGAATCGAAAGCGAACCGGAAATGCCGGCGGTGCAGTAGACGAGGATGAAGATCATGCCGCCGAAGGCCCAGGCAATGCCGAGAATGCCGACGCCGCCGCACTGGTCGTCGGCGCTCTGGCTCTTGTAGCCGATGACGGTGAGGACGGTGACGTAGAGGAAGAGGAGGGTGGCAATGAACTCGGCGATGACGGCCCTGTAGAGCGACCACTTGGCGAGCTCCTCCGGGTTGATGAGCGGCTCCGGCGGCGGGTCTTGGTAGTCCTTCGCCGTGAAGTCGCCGCCGCCCACTTCGACATCCTTACCCATTTCAAGAAATTCTGCTTTGATTTGTAGTGAGCCTGTAATGAATAGTAGTTAGTTATCTTCTTTCTTATTATAAGTTTGGTTTGGTCGGAGGAGTGTTTGTAAGAATTTAGAGCCATCGGGTGGGTATTTATATCGAGGATTGAGGCAATAATTGGTGCCATGGATGGATATCGAGGATTTTGCCGCCCCAAGAATAATAATGATAATAATATTGGAGTGGACTGACCCTACGGTCCCTACCACTCGCCACGCCAACCCCTACGATACGATACAATCATAAAGCAAGCACTTAAGTGAACAGTGGAGGTGTTGTGTTTCTTGAGAGGTCCCTGGACCCCGGATCCAGATGCAGAGGCCTAAGGCAATGTATTCTCTTTACTTGGCAGTCAAATTTATTTTTTTTAATAAAAAAATAATTTTTATTTTTATTTTTATCTATTATCCTTATAATTGAATGACAGATAGAATCTCTTATTAATTATCCATCCATCCACGTGAAAAATAGGACTAAGCTGCTGCTGCTGCTGCTGCTGCTCACTCATAAGTCATCACTCTCACAGTGATATCGTACCATCCACCCACCCACCGTCCATCCAGTTTCATTTCATTATTTTGGTAATAGTGTTTGTCATCTTCCGCCGCCGCCGGGAAATAAAAATTTGTAATTGAAATGAGCTCCTGGCTTATGGTGTGCCGCGTGTCCCCAAACTCATCATTTTGTTTATGGTTGTGGCCGAGCCTGCTTGGCCGGTGTCTTTCTTTTTAAACTCTTTACCGACCGACTGATAGTGACATGTCATGCCACGCATTTACAAGCTATCAATTATCATATATATATATATACTCCATCAATTACATCAATAAAAGCATTGCATCATCAGTCACTGACATGTGATTCATCCCATCCCTATTTCTTTTTTTTCGTACTTCAATAAATAATATGCATCCATACATACTGTAACTTATGATCGTAAAATCATAGTTCAAACCCAAATTTTTAATTTCGGTTTGACAAATCTATACTATCGGGCCTGGGTGATTCAATTATTCTCGTTTATTGGGCCGGCCAATATATTTGTACCAATTTTGTATACTGATGGGCCAAAAAGGTCCAAAAGATTAAATTGAACACAGATAAAGATTAGGGTTCTTTTATTGCTTTCTTCTTCACCGAATCAAGAAGTGAAGAAACAACTGAGTACCTGAATGTCAGTAACATTCTCTATTTCAGATTCAGAGATGATTGCAGATTGCGTTGGTGAAATCTGTGGTTGTTGATTTACCACCAAGATCCCCCGTTCTAAACTTCCCTTCCGCTATCGTCTTCAGTATGGCATCATGGATTTGATCAGCCTTCTCATGGAGATTCAAATGGTGCAGCATACTCACACCACTCAAAAGCAAAGCTGTCGGGTTTGCCAAATTCTAACACGTTTTTTCATTCAATGAGAAACAAAAATCATCTGATCATCACACATGAACAGTAGGTGCATTCATTAAATTTTTTTCTGGATGGATACCAACCTTTCCAGCAATGTCTGGAGCAGAACCATGGACGGCCTCGGCAAGAGCAATGCCTCCCTCTCCAATATTGCAGCTGCCAAAGAACAAACTCAGCAGATGAAAAAGAACCAACATTCTTTTAGAGTGATGAGCTTAAATTAAATTTACCTTGGAGTTAAGCCCAGACCTCCGATCAAACCAGCACAAAGGTCACTGATTATGTCTCCGTAAAGATTCGGCATTACCAATACATCAAAAGTGGATGGATCCTTCACAAGCTGCAATGGTTACTTTCATAAAGATAAGAACTTCAATGAAGAAGTAATCAGGCTGCACGAAATATAAAATTCTTATACCGCCATGCAACAATTGTCGATCACTTCTTCTTCGTATTTTATCTCCGGGTATTTCTCCGCAACCTCTCGGCAACACTGCAGGGTGTATGAAAAATTCAACAAACTGAAAAGGGCATAACAAGAATAAGCTCAATCATATGACCATAGACATGCCTTAAGGAAAAGTCCGTCGGTTTTCTGCATGATATTTGCTTTGTGCACTGCAGTAACTCTTTCTCGTCCGTGAGCTTTGGCGTAATGAAAAGCATATTCTGCGACTCTAAGACTCGCTAGATGTGTGATTATCTTGACACTTTCGACAACGCCCCTTACAACCTTAGATGGAGATGAAAGGGGAAATGATCAAATTCAAAGTTCAATTAGCACTTTTAATTTTACGACAACATGCATCATTTGTGTTCGACTTACTTGATGTTCAAGCCCACTGTATTCGCCTTCTGTGTTTTCGCGAATGGTAATGAGATCTACATCATCATATTTCGTCTTGTATCCGGGCAGGCTGTAACAAGGTCGAACATTTGCATAAAGATTAAGTTCTTTTCTCAGAGTGAGGTTGAGAGATCGGTGCCCTTTTCCGATCGGCGTGGCCATGGGTCCTTTCAATCCTACTTTGTTCCGCCTAACAGATTCAAGGCTTTCCCATGTAAGAAAGCTCTGTGTTCTGGGATCTACCTCCTTCCCTACATAGTGTTCTTCCCATTCTATTGGTACCTCAGCTACTTTGAATACCTGATTTCACCAATAACATTCATTCATCTGAATTTTCCTCCTACACGACAGCAGACTCATGGTATTCAAAACAGATAGATGTCTATATATATGAAGCATGGACATGGATTGTTGTTTTATAGCAAAATACAGTATACAGATTGAGCATATGAAGGAAATAAAATATCTAGAAGATGGATTAGACGAACAGGACAACACAAAGTTAACGCGGCCTCAAAAAATTGAAAACCCTATGGATCGAATTACGAGACCTGTTTGACTGATTCGGCGATTTCGGGACCGATGCCGTCTCCCGGGAACAGAGTAGCGCGGATGAGATTCGAATTGGACGCCGCCGACTGGGAGCAGCTTCGATCGAGAAGACTAGGGTTTCCGAGAGAGGCATACTTTGATCGGCTGCTGCGCGCAATTCTTCTAACAATTTGTGACGCCATTTGCGGCTTTCGCTTCTGATTATTCGCTGCAGATCAAAATCCCTCGGCTGGCTGGATATTTTTCGATATATCATTTACTAGAAGTAAGAATCAGTACAGTAGGAATCGAATAATTGTTATAATGGCCCTTAGAACGACAGAGAGGGAGAATCCGTCCCTTTAATACAAGAAATGGCTGCAAGACAAGTGTCAAGTCAAAAGGCCATTTTGTACCTCGCGAAAACGAAGTTTGTTTTGTTTTTCAAGGTAAACTGTGAGCATCTGAAGACATGATGAAAACTACATCCCAATTATTGAATTGAAGACATTAATAAAAACAAGAACTAGTTGATGGGAAGAGGGGCACCATTCCAGGACTCGAGACATGCCAGCAATGGATCGACAATCAACCCATTGTTCAATGCTGCAAACACCTTGTCACTTTCTTCACCAGGAGATGTAACCTTCTCACCTGCAAGAATATCCGTTCCAATGTCCTGTCGGATGAATTTGTACAGAGGGTACGACCTGCAATCTTTAATCCTGTTAGGGATCGCCGGATTTCCTCCCTCCACGGCGGTTCTTGCAGTCTCGACTTCTTTAGGCAAATGGGTCTTCAGTTCATCCTCAAAAGCTTCAATCTTCAAGAAGATGGATGTGCTTGTGTTCATCTCACCATCACCATTGCTCAATGCGTGATCCACGAGCACTTTCCTCAGCTTCTGCATCAATGGGTAGGTTGCGCTGCAAGGATCATCTATGTATGCAAAGACATATTCATGGTCGACCGCACTGAGCAAATCTTTCTCACAGAATCTTGCCGGATGAAGTTCCCCGGTAGCCACTGTGGTTAAAGTTTTCCTGGCTACTTTGCTGACAGTGTTCTTGACAACCTGCCTCAGATTCTCCTCCAAATGCCTCAAATCAATGGCCTGGCAGAGTGCAATCAAGTATGTCGACGACATAAGCTTAAGAATGTCGAGTGCTTCGACTGTTTTCCTCGAAGAGATCAAACCCAGTGAGTTCACATCCTGGTTATGCTGCTCAGCACTCTGCACATGGTTCGTCACTGGATTCGCCAAGAATTGAAGCTCTGAACAGTAGGCAGCCATGGCGATCTCAGCTCCCTTCATGCCATAGTCCAAGCTCGGGTCCCTCCCACCTGAAAGATTCGATGGCAATCCATTGTTGTAAAAATCATTGACAAGTTCCGAAAATTGAGCAAACATCAGCTTCCCGATAGATGCAACAGCCAATCTGACATTATCCATAGCCACTCCTATCGGCGTCCCCTGAAAATTCCCACCGTGCAAAGCCTTGTTCCTCGAGACATCGATCAATGGGTTGTCGTTCACCGAATTGATCTCCCTCTCGATCATTTTCGTCGCTGTCCTAATGACTTCGATTTGAGGCCCCAGCCACTGCGGCGACGTCCTCAGAGCATATCTGTCTTGCTTCGGCTTCTGCAATGGATCCATATCGTGCAACTTCTGAGCTGCCTTGACGTAAGAACTCCCATCAAGAATGTGCTCCATTATAGCTGCCGCCTCGATCTGTCCCGGATGGTGCTTCAATTTGTGCGTCAAATGATCGGTAAACTCGGGCTTCCCGTTCATAACCTCAGCAAAAATGGCGGACGTAACTTCTGCTAGCAGAGCAAGAACATTGGCCTCATATACAGCAATGGAGGCCAATCCAGAGCCAACGGCGGTGCCATTGACAAGTGCAAGTCCCTCCTTCGGCTGCAGCTCGAAGAAACCGCCATTAATTCCGGCGAGCTTAAAGGCCTCCTCGGCATTCAAGGCTTCCCCGGCGGGACCAACTGCTTTGGCGTTCGGCCGCCCCGTCAGCATTCCGGCGAGGTAGGATAACGGCACGAGATCTCCTGATGCAGTAATCGTCCCGCGAAGGGGCAAGCGAGGCGTGATGTTGTGATTCAGGAATTCTGTGATCGCCTCGAGAATCTCGAATCTAATGCCGGAATATCCTTGAAGAAGGGTGTTGATTCGGACAAGCATTGCTGCTCTCGTCGCCGGATGCGGCAGCGCGTGGCCGGAGTCCGGCGAGTCCCCGAATATTCCGGCGTTCAAGAATCTGTCATTCAAAGAGTCGACAATCATTAATCGACCGTAAACAAGATGGGATTTTGAATTTAAAGAGTTTTTTAATACCTAATGAGCTCCTTCTGAAGAGCTCCGCCTTGCTTGGTTCTCCGGTGGGAGGTGGCGCCGAAGCCGGTGGTGACGCCATAGCTGTCGGTCCCCTTACCCATGCTTTCCATGACCCAGTCGCTGCTAGCCTTAACGCGACCTCTCGCCGTCTCCGACAGCTCCACCGTCACGGCGTTCCCCCTGGCGGCGATTGCAGCTACCTGCGATATAGTCAGCGTCTCCCCGCCGAGCTTCACAGCCGGGCGGCGGAACTGTTCCACCATCTGCTTCACCTCATCCAAATGGCTCCCCTTGAGCGACTCCGCCGCCGCCCCCCAATTCAGGGGATCTTTCTGCTCCATGCAGAACCCGCCGGAAAGATCAATCTGCTTCGCCACAGGCGCCATTAAAGCAAAGGAAAGTAAAGCAGGTGCACTGAAATACACAAGAAAGTCCTTGCACGTAAAGTTTAGGAGCTCCTGCAATGTCGATGAGGGGACAATGGAGTGTATAAATAGCGAGGAAGGGTGGAGTGTAATGAATGTGCGGCGCATGGAGATTTTGGTAGGTAGGTGGGCATGGCGATGGGTGGAAAAGGAAAGAGTGGCGGGTCACAGGTGTCGAAATCAGTAAGTTTGTTGAGAAAGGATCTGGGCCGTTGGTGGGGCTTATCTGACGGTGGAGATTCGGTGATGGTGGTATGTCTGAAAGTCTTTTGCGGTGGTTTTGGTGGGAACTCAGAAACCGTTTCGGTGTTAGGAATATGTAATTAAGGTAGCTGAGTGTTCATTATAAATACTAAAATCTATTTGCATTTATTTCTTTTTGTTTCAGGCAATTTAACATTTAATGATAATTACTACCGTATCTGAAAATTGAGTTTAGCAGTTGTATAATTTGTCATTTCCATTTTGTTTTTAGGTGATGGTATGATTGATATTGGGAATTTAATTTAAATTAAATTAAATAATTACACAGGTGAGTGGTTGTTATTGTATTGATTATGATTGTTGCAGAGTAGCCTACTGCTTGTTTGCTCCCATCAAATAAATATCTATTTTTAAAAATTTTGATCTGTACTATATTATTTATTATTTTTAAAAAAAATATAATTATACATTTTAATTAGATTTTATGTATTATTTTATTTTTATTTTTATTTTTTAATTTTAATTTTTGTCTGTTAGAATTGTAGTACGTTAAATTCAGGTGGAAAATACGACGAGTTCCTAGTAAATGATATTGCACTATATTATATTCGAGTTCAGGTGACAATAACCAATACTGTTCAATATAAAGCAAAATGTGGACTGGGATCTTTCCACCAATGATTGTTTGCCACGTCATTATACACGGATGAAATGGGCTGCTATGACCGGTCAATCAAAAGCGGGTCAACTCAAAAGTTGGTTTGACTGCTTTAGTCTCAATAATATAGGTCCCTTTTGAATATAATGTAGTAATATTTTACGAGAATAAAAATATATTTGGTTTGATATTTTTTAAAGAAATGGATTTCAATAAAAAATTCAAAAAATATTATGCAACAAAACCCTTAAACGTCATTCATCAACCACGATAATATATACAGAAATACGGATATTTGTGATGTTTCAGAATATTATAGCATATAATCTTAGCTGCTAATTGTAAGAAAAGCTGTGAAGGTAATGAAAGGAGAGGAGCATAACAGAAACAGAAGCTGAAATGATCTCTGTGTCAGAGCTCTGGCTTCGTCTATTGATTCATTAACCATAAAGAGCCAGGCACACAACAGACATGATACACACAAGAAACCATTTATATATATCGGCTTGTTTCTCTGCACATGTCGTTGTCGTCTGTCATCAGATGATATGATAACGATCACACAACATTACACAGACAGACAGCACAGATAGGGGAGAGGGCAATAATCAATTCAATGCAACGACGAGTTTTGGGTGTGGGCGTTGGGAGACGCTGCCTGATCATTAGACAGGCGGCGTTTGTACCTCTTCAGCACCGATGACAGATTTTTCTTCCCGTTTGGAAATGCGACGTCGCCGGCGGCAGTGCCTGATCGTCCCTTCCGACACGAAATCGCAACTTCCACATCTTTGATTAACTCCAATATCATTGCTGCTGTCGTCACTTTTCCTCTACCCACTTTCGACTGCGGCGGCAAGTTGCTACTCAGAACCGGCCAGCTCGACCTCGACTTCTGCTCATATCCATCCGGCAGTTGAAGGCAGAAGCATGGCGGTGGGGGGCTCCGCTTCTTCAAGATTCCCAGATCGATAATCCCCTGCAAGAATTAATACAATACTTTTGGTAGTCAGTAGGAGATTTAAAAGAGTAATTCCATAGACTAAAGAATCATCTTTACCTGAAGTCGATTGAGGACGTAGGTGTACTTCCCCCAAAGTTCAGGCCGGCTTTCAACCAGCGAAAGTTCCAAAATCCGGTGAACGCACCACACGCCGAAGCTCACAACAAGATCCACTCCCCAGACGCATCCATCACCACAGTTGGGGACAGACATAAGCTTTGAATGCTCGGTCTCATAAATCGACACTTTCATGGCAGAGCTGAGGTTTCTATCTGATGTCATTGTTTCAAGTTCATACAAGAACTTCTCCCGTTCAGCCACCCGACCGATAAGGTCCTCATCAGCTCCGTCGTTTTGTCGGAAAAGCCAGCTCATTCCTTCCAGCTTCGAAAGCTTCATTATGGTGCTTCTAAAGGAGTGAAGAAGCTTTGCTTCACAGTCCATAAATGAAGGAGAAGGAGGAGTTTCTCGACTTCCCAACAGAGTTTGACATTTATCCGCCACACCAAACTGTTCATAAGGCTGCTTAGACCACAGCGAATCTGTGCCGAAGTTAGAACCTAATTGCGAAGGAAGAGCATCACGGCAAACTTTTGTATCATGTCGACCCAATCCTACAGTGCTCAAAGTAGCTTGCTCAGGCACCTGCGGACTAATAAATTGTCTATGTACACCTCCAGAATAAGAAGAATTTGAACGAGGTCCGTAAAGTCCCGATATGTTGGGCAAACTGTGAAATTTCTTCTCACCAGGTGGGTCCCTGTTGGTGTAGTCGACGGATTCAGGAGATGAAAGCTCTTGCGAAGGCCTTTCAAATCTTAATGAACTGTTTCGGTGTATAGGAACATTGTGAAAACCCGGCGGTGCGCGCAGCACATTCTGTGACTTCTGCCCCACAGGCCGTGAGTAGGGATCCAAATTGTTCGATTTAACTAAGAATGCTGAGGGTTGTGTTACAGAACCTAGTGGACTTTTCAGATTCTCAGAACCTTTTTCTACAGAGCTCAGCTGACTTCTTGCAAAATCAGAGCCTTTTTCTACAGAACCAAACTGACTCTTCAGATAATCAGAGCTGTTTTCTTGGGCCATTCGGCTCATATAAGATGCCATGTTGAAACCCTGAATCATAGCTGGCTGTTTATCTTGGCCTTGGGTGGATGATCGAGCATGCACGCTGTGATAACGCCTCTCCATAGATTCAAGAGCATTGTATGAATCCAATAGTTGCGTATAGTTAGACCACCTCGGGGAGCCTGGCTGAAGCCCTAGAGACAATCCACCATTATTCGGCCCAACATTTTGGATTGAAGGACTATAAGAGGTAGAATTTCGTAGATAGGATCCTCTTCCAATACATCTCGTTGGTTCGATATTCATAGTCTCCGATTTAACAGGGGCAGGGGCAGGGGCAGGGGCAGGGGAAGATTTCAAGTCTACCTTACAGTCAATCCCAAACAATTTGTCCAGTTTCTTAGACTTAGCTTCCGGTGTGACTTGACCATGGCGATCAAATAGCTGCCCCCAGAACTCATCCAGAACTGAAGTTAATTGACGCCTAGAAGCACGGCCTAATGTCGACAGACTCCCTGCCCCACATCCCACATCGTCAACTTTTCCACCGAGACTTCTGAAGGATCCAGGCCCGTCAGATGCCAGAGCTTGGCTACTCTCAACAACATCTTTATTAAACTCTTCATCCCCAATGTTAACCCTCTCCATCTGGCCATCTCCCTCGTTTTTTGGTGTTGTTTCCACTACTTCTTTCAATTCTGTATGCAGAGAACCATCGTCCGGCAATTGACTCTTCTGAACTTCAACAGATTCTGATTCCATGGATTGAGTAATCGAAAATGTGGTCACTGATGTGTCATCCGAATTCCTAACTGCACTAGATTCCAAAAACGTTTTTGGCAAGTTCACGTCAGAACTAGAACTCGGTACAGGTTCCCACTTCTCCATGCTTTTTGACTGATGCTGGGCCTCTTTAGCTTCAGTTTCTCCTCCATCCATGGAAAACTCGGTTACCACAGCCTGTTTGTCCCATTGCAATGCATGCATATCCACCCGGGAGCGTGCAGACTTCAGCGGGGTGATAGCTAGCCAAAGCATCAGAGATAAGGAAGAAAGACCAGCTACAAGAAGAATAAGATACAATATAGGCACCCTAGTCCCAATGTTCCACTTCAAACTTGTTACCCAGTGGCTCCTCCCAAAAGTTAATTCAATAATGAAGATAATATTCAGCCCAAGAATCCCAATAAAAGAAGCTAAAGCCGCAAATTCCACAGGACGAGGAATTATATAGGCTCCCATAATTGGTCTCGAGGAAGCAACTTGAAATAGAGGAATCAGAGAAGACGGGAGTAATAGAGCAACCATGACTTGTGCAAATATCAGGAGCTGAAAAATACCTTCAGCCCCAGATTTCCAGACACAAGATATTGCTAGCATGACAGTAGTTATTCTGATCCCAGCACAGTGAAACCAACCGGGAATCTTCAGCTTGAAGAAATCATTAGCAATGACTTGTTTCTCAAGACCCCATGTTGCTGCCACCAGTTGATTGGAGAAAAGCATAATGAATATCAAAGCGATTGAAGCTAATGAACTCCTGAATCCCTGCATCACCAGTTCACAGAGTTTAGTTACCATTCATCGACACCCGAATGGTTTGTATGTTTAGAAAACAGATACACAAATGGTTTATGCGCCAAAGATCAAACCTGATCCATCAACAAGACTGCATCTTGCAAGGTGAGTGAAGTGAGCCCGCTACTATAGAAAACGTTGGAAGCCAAGTTAACTAGCATGCAGTTCGCCACAAAAATGCCACTGAAGACACCAAAAATGGCGAAAAAATGGTAATTAAATAATTCCCCCTTAGAAACACTTCTATGCCCCTGATTTTGCTGCAAAGGTCACGAAAGGGTAATAAGAAACTGTCCTAAGCTTGTGTATAATAAGGAAAAATGAAGATCAGATAGACACCTGAACAATAGATGAGTGGAGGTAAAAATTGTGGGGCATCATATTTGCACCAAGAATAGCCATTAACGCGTATGCATTTTCCATGGTAAGATCACTAAGTAGTCCACCCACAGAGAGTGAGCGTTCGGGTGGATTCATGAGAACTCCAGAGACACAAAACAATAACAAAAAGCACAGCAAGCACATGCAGATCTTTGCTTTGGAATTCCCCTGAAAACACAAGTCACACTACAACTAATTTTTGTAACAATCTCAGAAGTGACAGGGTGAAAAAAAGATAGCAAGTGGACTTACAAGGAGGTTGGTGAAAATTGGAAATAATATAGCATCAAAACAAGACAAGAGAACACAATTACATAGGCTGATTCCGGAAATGGCATTAAGGCCACAGGCAGTGCCCAGAACCTACCATAACATTAATTTCCACGATTAGCAAAGCAGAGTGAAAAGGAAGAAATGACTGGAATTTAGATAGTTTTGTAAAGAGAGCAGTTACCATTGTGAGATCTAACACAACCATTGAGATCTCGGCCTGAATTCCCAGAAGAACGCAAGCCGTATTATCATATTCCTCTCTGCAAATCTACCAAATGAACACAACAGTTTTTCAGAGTCAATACTATAGTTCTCACAGCAGAGCATTCATACATAATACCAAACTAAATGAAAACATCTGAAGGAATAATAGTGACTATTCCTCCATCAGTTTATAACAACCTGCACAAGATTTCTGCCAGTGGCAATGGCTATACGAGCAGAGATGTAGTGGCACAATATAGCAACAAAGTTTATAACCACCATGAGTAGAATAAGATCAAGACCAAACTGAGCACCACCCTCCAGAGCTGCAGCCCATTTTCCAGGGTCTAAATAGCTGATAACCACCCAAAGTAATGGTCTAAGAGCAGCAAGCGCCTGTTCTCCATTGCGTGGCAGAAGTTCAATTGATGATTTTTCGGATTCCATTTGTCTTTAATACTCGAAATAAAAGAGCAGCATTATACTCTGATAATGGAACTTTAAATGAACTCGAAGTGAGCCAAACAATACCAAACTCAGTTCACTTACACCTCACACACATTGAATTCCACCTCAATGGCCAAGTAACATTTCAATTGGGAAAATCAGGGATTTCAAGCAAGATAAAAGACACAGTTCCTCATCGGGCAAAGAACTCCGTTTTCAATTCAGTACTGTGAATCCACTCTTCCGTATTCTAGTTTCATCTGATCACAAAGCTGAGCATTGGGCCAATGTTTAACCGACAACACATTGAATGTGTCAGATTGCACGGTCAGATCTTTTTTTATATTAAAAGATGAGAATAGCTTTGGTTTGAGTCGATACTCTGTTCCTAGTTTTACTGAAACAAGCAGTCAGAGAGTGGTAATTGTATGTACATTCCCCAATCCAGAAAGGCATGCAGTGGTAAAACACTTCTTCCTGGAGCTGAGCTTTGTCAAATGAGACTCCAGAGGCAACATACACATGTAGAAATAAATGTGATGTCCACAAACCTGCAATATCAATAATTTGAGCATCTTACTACATTAAAAGAACACCACAAAAGTTAACTAGTAGCAATCATAAGCACGGGACACAATGACAAGACACTCCCAGCCAACATTGTATGTGAAATACCCATAAGCTATAGTTCTTACAACCAACCACGTATCAACTAAGCAGGGGGCACAGAGATGTCGGTGAAATGCTGGTCATCAGTGAGATCACTGAATCGCAATATGTAAGAATCTAATATGACACTATTAAGCAATAAATCACATAAGCCATCATGCAGGGCAATCAGAGAAAATTGAACTGGTTCTTGGCTTTCAGGTGCAACCACAGGATTGACAGGCAGACATGCAGATTCGGTCCAATCTAAAACCCAGCCAAGTTGGTGGCTGAGATACATATAATAGCTGCGCCAAAAACTATAATCCACATGTTTGTGTTTGCATGGAAAATGAGTAATAAAGCCTTCGAATACAATTTTAATCCCCATATTCATTTACAAACAAATTGGAACTCACAATCACAGGATATCTAATAAAGAATCACAGAGAGTAAACGACTTTCAAATTTTGTCAAAGAACACCACACTTCACACCCTAATAGATCTTCACGTCATAACAATATGACAACAGAATCATACAAGCAACCCCAACTCAAATTTGAAGAACCAAAACCCTGAAACAGGTGATGAAAATTCAATTCCATTCAAATCGACTCCCCACTACATATAATCAACCATCACTCAATCTGAACGAGATCATAGACCAGCATGCAATAAACGACACAGGCAAAAGAGATACACTAAGCCCACAAATTACACAATTAAGCACCTGTTCAGTAAAATGAGTCCAATATAAGAAGCTACTGCAATTAGGCGTGTTCTACCCCTTCTTCTCCCCTCTCCAATCACCGACTCACACCAAACGCTTCACAGTCCTATGTTTCCCGTGCACAAATTTACTTTAGATCAGAAGCCCAGAAGAAGGCCGCGCGTTTATTGATGAACAAGAAAAAAACTCGCCAAAGGAAACAGACAAATAAACTAGAGCTTTAGATAGAGATAAACATACATGTGAGATTAGACGGCGTCGAAAGCGACGGGAATCAAACATTTAGGGCATGTTTGTTTTAAGTTTGGCTGGAGTTTGGCACTGTACATTTACTATAAAGCCAGATTCAAGCGCCAAACCGGATAAACGACCAAACCTTCCTGTTATATGTTTGTCTGTCAGCGTAGCTGTAGCTGTTGACTAAAATTCACCAGACTTGTATCCTCAAACAAGTTTGCCTTTAGCTGCAACCCTTCCCCGCCTTTTCTATGCTCGGATCTGGGTCTTCGTCAGAAAACCCTTGCCCCGCGGCCTCTTATCCCGGTAAAGCAATCCCTACAGTTACTGCTGCTACTATTTCAGTAAGATAGGTGTGGCGATTTCGGTGATGCGTGAATGACGAAGAAGAAGAAATGAAGAAAATTAGGTTAGGAGAAGAAGAGGAAGAAGAAAGAAGAGGATGAGTACAGGGAAGCGGGGGAAGGAGGAGATAGCAAGAAGATGGTGTAGAGGCGGCGGTTGTATTTTTTATTCTTTTATATTTTTTGAGAAATACGAGCAAATTTTAATATGTTAATCAAAATTGATCTTAATATAAAATTTCCATAAATTTTGATCTAATCAATTTTAATTCTATCATTAAAAAAAAAAAAAAAACTGAAATGGAGGTAACAAAAGTGGTATGAATGATGATCTAGATATAACAGTACCATATGCACAGTGTTTTTGCAGTATGCACGACACGGCCGTGTTAACTGTGTTTTATTCTGTCAAACTGTAATTTAAAAAGAAACACACACACACACACAATTATATTGAATGTGAAAAGGACTGGACAGTTATGTTATGGTTAAGGTGCAATAATTGGTGAGATTTGGAGACTGCGCACATGCTGTTGCTGCTGAGGCATTCGCAGTTCATTGAACCAAATCGACAATTGGTTTCCTATTAAGTGAGTTTTTAATTCATAGATTGTGCAATGTTGTGTTGTTAAGATTAATTAATGGGAATGTATAGAAATAAAAATGTGATTTGTGACATGCACGGACAAATACATTGTATTTAATTATGACATATATACATACATATAGCAGTTGGGGGAGACAAATTAAATTAATTCAAACCCACGTAGTAATAGGATTTGGATTGTGATTTTTGGGGTTTTGTGACTATTCAATTTAATTGGGGATTAATGTTGGTTCATTGAATCTAATTTTGTTTTTGTTTTTAGATTATAATTGGGCTGGGCTCAGATTGGGTTGTTTTTTTGAATGTGGGCTTATTACGCATATTTGGATACGGCGTCGTTTTAATAGATAGTAGTGTTGTGTATAGAAACCCTACCTCTGTTACTTGGTGGTTAAACCCTAGTTTTTGGATCGGGGAGTTGGAGGGGAAATGGCGTGTTTGGCAGCAGCGAAGCGAGCTAATTTCAATGGGCAGCTATCGAAGCTGTCTTCTCCATTGTCACTTGGATCGAATTTTTTCTTCTGTTCCTTATCCGCCCCTTCCGAGCCTGCTAAACTTGATGAGGAGTCCGCCGTCTCTGGAAATGGGAATGGGGACATTTTGTCAAGGACGGCGGCAAGAGAAGCTGTGACAACCCGTTCGCAGAATTCGATTCGTCGAGAAGGTAGGCGCAGCAAAAGCCCGGAAAAGATCGAAGATGTTATTTGTAGGATGATGGCTAATCGGGCATGGACGACCCGTTTGCAGAATTCGATTCGGAATTTAGTCCCGTGTTTCGATCACGAGCTCGTGTACAATGTGCTGCACAGCGCCAGGAATGCGGATCACGCGCTTCAGTTCTTCCGCTGGGTGGAGAGGAAGAATCTCTTTCGCAATGATATGGAGACCCATCGCAAGATCATTGAGATTTTGGGGGGCGCTGCGAAGCTTAATCATGCTAGGTGCATTCTGTTGGATATGCCGAAGAAGGGTCTGGAATTGAACGAGGATTTGTGGGTGTTGATGATTGATAGTTATGGAAAGGCTGGGATAGTTCAGGAGAGTGTAAAGTTGTTCAACAGAATGCAAGAATTTGGAGTTGAGCGGACTATCAAGTCATATGATGCTTTGTTTAAGGTGATTGTGCGTAGAGGTAGGTATATGATGGCCAAGAGGTATTTTAACAAGATGCTAAACGAGGGGATTGAGCCGACAAGGCACACGTTCAACAATTTGATTTGGGGATTTTTTCTTTCTGGTAAAGTGGAGACTGCCCTTAGGTTCTTTGAGGACATGAAGTCTCGCGGCATTTCGCCTGATGTTGTTACCTATAATACGATGATCAATGGGTATAATCGGTCTAAAAAAATAGAGGAGGCAGAGAAGTATTTTGTGGAGATGAAAGGGAGGAATATTTTGCCAACAGTGATCACTTTCACAACCATGATTAAAGGGTACATTTTGCAGGACCGAGTTGATGATGCGCTGAGATTGGTGGAGGAGATGAAGTCTTTGGGGGTTAATCCGAATGCAATTACTTACTCTACCCTGTTGCCGGGGCTATGTAATGCCGAGAAAATGTCTGAAGCTCAAACTGTATTGAAGGAGATGGCGGACAGGTATATTGTACCTAAGGATGAGTCTATTTTCATGAAGCTAATTTCAAGCCAATGCAAAGCGGGTAATTTAGATGCTGCCGTGGATGTACTTAACGGTATGAATCGGTTGAGTGTTTCCACGGAGGCTGGTCAATATGGTGTTGTAATTGAGAATTGCTGCAAGGCTGGTCAGCATGATAAGGCCGTTGCATTGCTGGATAACCTCATTGAAAAGGATGTTATCCTAGTGCCTCAGAGTACTCTGCATATGGAATCAAGTGCATATAACCCATTGATAGAGTATCTTTGCAACAATGGGCAGACTGCAAAGGCTGAAACCTTAATGCGGCAGTTGATGAAATTGGGCGTACAGGATGCTCTTGCCTTAAATGCTCTGATTTGTGGGCATTCGAGAGAAGGTACCCCTGAATCTGCTTTAGAGCTTCTGCAGATTATGCACAGGAGAAAGATTCCTTCAGAAAAAAGTACTTATGAATCACTCATCCAAAGCTTTTTGGAAAGGAACGAACCAGCTGATGCCAAGGCTGTGCTGGATAGCATGCTCGAGAATGGTCACCTGCCGAGTTCGTCCCTGTACAGGACAGTGATGGAGCGGTTGCTCAAAGATGGGCGGGTTCAGACAGCAAGTCGGGTAATGAAGGCCATGTTGGAGAAGGGTGTGAAGGATCATGAAGATCTGGTTACGAAGATAGTGGAATCTCTATTAATGAGGGGGCATGTTGAGGAGGCTCTCGGACGAATTGAATTGCTGATGCATAGTGGCATCACACCCGATTTTGACAACCTCATTTCTATTCTCTGTCAGCAAGAAAAGATTGTTGCTGCTTTGAAGCTCCTGGATTACTGTTTGGAGAGAGACTACAGCGTTGATACCTCAAGCTTTGAAAAGGTATTGGAAGCTCTATTAGCTGATGGAAAGACTCTGAATGCATACTCAATATTGTGCAAGATAATGGAGAAAGGAGGATCCACTGATTGGAGTAACTGTAAAGACTTGATCAAAAGTCTCAACGAACAAGGGAACACAAAGCAAGCAGACATTTTGTCGAGGATGATTGTGGGAAAGAACGAAGACAGAAAGAAAGGAAAGAAAAAAGGTGCAGTAGCTGGATAAAGGCGACAACTTGGCTATGTCAAGGTGAGAGTTAAATTCTTCTAACTCATGGCTGCCATTAGGTTCCTTTTCCAGTAGTTATTTTGATCAATAGAATTCCAGAGAAACCTACAATTTGGGTGATAGATGGTCTGTGATTGCATTGTTTGTTCATTTTCCTCTGCTTGTTTTACTAATAAGCAATGTGGTTTTGTAAAACTATATTTCATTGCATCTTCTGGCTGGGGGAATCCAATCACCTGCCATTTTCATTTTACTAAATTAGTAGAGCCCTTTTAACAGCAGCAAACACACTGGGGATCTGTTAAAGACTATCACCAGTCCATAAACTTGCTGAAGATAGGAAGGATAGGGGTATAAAAGTGAGAAGGTATGGATAAAATTTAATACTAAAAACTCTACCATAAATTCCTTAGCGTGTAAAAGCCAGACAAACATTAGCAAAGTAACTGGCGAGGGAATGGGTCCCCCTATCTAGACCTCTGGCGTCGTCTATTGATTCATTAACCGTAAAGAGCCAGGCAGACAACAGAAACTTTACACAGACAGACAGCACAGATAGGGAGAGGGTAATACTCAATTCAATGCAACGATGAGTTTTGGGCGTGGGCGTGGGCGTTGGGAGACACTGCCTGATCATTAGACAGGCGGCGTTTGTACCTCTTTAGCACCGATGACAGATTTTTCTTCCCGTTTGGAAATGCAACGTCGCCGGCAGCAGTTCCCGATCGTCCCTTCCGACATGATATCGCAACTTCCACATCTTTGACTAACTCCAATATCATTGCTGCTGTTGTCACTTTTCCTCTACCCACCTTCGACTGCGGCGGCAAGTTGCTACTCAGAACCGGCCAGCTCGACCTCGACTTCTGCTCGTAACCATCCGGCAGTTGAAGGCAGAAGCATGGCGGTGGGGGGCTCCGCTTCTTCAAGATTCCCAGATCGATAATCCCCTGCAAGAATTAATACAATACTTTTGGTAGTCAGTAGGAGATTTAAAAGAGTAATTCCATAGACTAAAGAATCATCTTTACCTGAAGTCGATTGAGGACGTAGGTGTACTTCCCCCAAAGTTCAGGCCGGCTTTCAACCAGCGAAAGTTCCAAAATCCGGTGAACGCACCACACGCCGAAGCTTACAACGAGATCCACTCCCCAGACGCATCCATCACCACAGTTGGGGACAGACATAAGCTTTGAATGCTCGGTCTCATAAATCGACACTTTTATGGCAGAGCTGAGGTTTCTATCTGATGTCATTGTTTCAAGTTCATACAAGAACTTCTCCCGTCCAGCCACCCGACCGATAAGGTCCTCATCTGCTCCGTCGTTTTGTCGGAAAAGCCAGCTCATTCCTTCCAGCTTCGAAAGTTTCATTATGATGCTTCTAAAGGTGTGAAGAAGCTTTGCTTCACAGTCCATAAATGAAGGAGAAGGAGGAGTTTCTCGACTTCCCAACAGAGTTTGACATTTATCCGCCACACCAAACTGCTCATAAGGCTGCTTAGACCACAGCGAATCTGTGCCAGAGTTAGAACCTAATTGCAAAGGAAAGCGAACTTTTGTATCATGTCGACCCAATCCTACAGTGCTCAGAGTAGCTTGCTCAGGCACCTGCGGACTAATAAATTGTCTATGTACACCTCCAGAATAAGAGGAACTTATATGAGGTACATAAAGTCCTGATATGTTTGGCAAACTGTGAAATTTCTTCTCACCAGGTGAGTCGCTGTTGGTGTAGTCGACAGATCCAGGAGGTGAAACCTCTTGCGAAGGCCTTTCAAATCTTAATGAACTGTTCCGGTTTATAGGAACATTGTGAAAACCCGGCGGTGCGCGCAGCCCATTCTGTGATTTCTGCCCCGCAGGCCGTAAGTAGGAATCCAAATTGTTTGATTTAACTGAGAATGTTGAGGCTTGTGTTACAGAACCCAATTGAGTTCTCAGATTATCGGAACATTTTTCTACAGAGCTCAGCTGACTTCTTGAAAAATCAGAGCCTTTTTCTACAGAACCAAACTGACTCTTCAGATAATCAGAGCTGTTTGCTTGGGTCATTCGGCTCAAATAAGATGCCATGTTGAAACCATGAATAGCTGGCTGTTCTTGGCCTTGCGTAGATGATCGGGCATGCACGCTGTGATAACGCCTCTCCATAGATTCAAGAGCATTGTATGAATCCAATAGTTGCGTATAGTTAGGCCACCTCGGGGATCCTGGCTGAAGCCCTAGAGACAATCCAACATTATTCTGCCCAACATTTTGGATTGAAGGACTATAAGAGGTAGAATTTCCTAGATAAGATCCTCTTCCAATACATCTGGTTGGCTCGTTGTTGTTGTTGATAGTCTCCAATTTGACAGGTGCACGGGAAGATTTCAAGTCTACCTTACAGTCAATCCCTAACAATTTATCCAGTTTCTTAGACTTAGCTTCCGGTGTGACTTGACCATGGTGATCAAATAGTTGCCCCCAGAACTCATCCAGAATTGAAGTTAACTGACGCCTAGCAGCACGGCCTAACGTCGTCAGACTCCCTGCCCCACTTCCCACATCATCAATTTTCCCACCAAGACTTCTGAAGGATCCTGGCCCGTCAGATGCCAGAGCTTGGCTACTCTCAGCAACATCTTTACTAAACTCTTTGTCCCCTATGATAACTCTCTCCATCTGGCAATCTCCCTCTTTTTGTGGTGTTGTTTCCACTACTTCTTTTAATTCCGTACGCATAGAACCTTCATCCGGAAATTGACTCTTCTGAACTTCAACAGATTCTGATTCCATGGTTTGAGTAGTCGAAAATGTGGTCACTGATGTTTCATCCGAATTCCTAATTGCACTAGATTCCAAAAACGTTTTTGGAAAATTCACTTCAGAACTAGAACTCGGAACAGGTTCCCACTTATCCATGCTTTCTGACTGATGCTGGGACTCTTTAGCTTCAGTTTGTCCTCCATCCATGGAAAACTCGGTTACCACAGCCTGTTTGTCCCATTGCAATGCATGCATATCCACCCGAGAGCGTGCAGACTTCAACGGGGTGATCGCTAGCCAAAGCATCAGAGATAAGGAAGAAAGACCAGCTACAAGAAGGATAATATACAATATAGGCACGCTAGTCCCAATGTTCCACTTCAAACTTGTTACCCAATGGCTCCTCCCAAAAGTTAATTCGATAATGAAGATAATATTCAGCCCAAGAATCCCAATAAAAGAAGCTAAAGCCGCAAATTCCACAGGACGAGGAATTATATAGGCTCCCATAATTGGTCTCGAGGAAGCAACTTGAAATAGAGGAATCAGAGAAGATGGGAGTAATAGAGCAACCATGACTTGTGCAAATATCAGGAGCTGAAAAATACCTTCAACCCCAGATTTCCAGACACAAGATATTGCTAGCATGACAGTAGTTATTCTGATCCCAGCACAGTGAAACCAACCGGGAATCTTCTGCTTGAAGAAAGCATTAGCAATGACTTGTTTCTCAAGACCCCATGTTGCTGCCACCAGTTGATTGGAGAAAAGCATAATGAATATCAAAGCGATTGAAGCTAATGAACTCCTGAATCCCTGCATCACCAGTTCACAGAGTTTAGTTACCATTCATCGACACCCGAATGGTTTGTATGTTTAGAAAACAGATACACAAATGGTTTATGCGCAGAAGATCAAACCTGATCCATCAACAAGACTGCATCTTGCAAGGTGAGTGAAGTGAGCCCGCTACTATAGAAAACGTTGGAAGCCAAGTTAACTAGCATGCAGTTCGCCACAAAAATGCCACTGAAGACACCAAAAATGGCGAAAAAATGGTAATTAAATAATTCCCCCTTAGAAACACTTCTATGCCCCTGATTTTGCTGCAAAGGTCACGAAAGGGTAATAAGAAACTGTCCTAAGCTTGTGTCTAATAAGGAAAAATGAAGATCAGATAGACACCTGAACAATAGATGAGTGGAGGTAAAAATTGTGGGGCATCATATTTGCACCAAGAATAGCCATTAGTGCGTATGCATTTTCCACGGTAAGATCACTAAGTAGTCCACCCACAGAGAGTGAGCGTTCGGGTGGATTCATGAGAACTCCAGAAACACAAAACAATAACAAAAAGCACAGCAAGCACATGCAGATCTTTGCTTTGGAATTCCCCTGAAAACACAAGTCACACTACAACTAATTTTTGTAACAATCTCAGAAGTGACAGGGTGAAAAAAAGATAGCAAGTGGACTTACAAGGAGGTTGGTGAAAATTGGAAATAATATAGCATCAAAACAAGATAAGAGAACACAATTACATAGGCTGATTCCGGAAATGGCATTAAGGCCACAGGCAGTGCCCAGAACCTACCATAACATTAATTTCCACGATTAGCAAAGCAGAGTGAAAAGGAAGAAATGACTGGAATTTAGATAGTTTTGTAAAGAGAGCAGTTACCATTGTGAGATCTAACATAACCATTGAGATCTCGGCCTGAATTCCCAGAAGAACGCAAGCCGTATTATCATATTCCTCTCTGCAAATCTACCAAATGAACACAACAGTTTTTCAGAGTCAGCACTGTAGCTCTCACAGCAGAGCACTCATACATAATACTGAACTAAATAAAAACATCTGAAGGAATAATTGTGACTATTCCTCCATCAGTTTATAACAACCTGAACAAGATTTTTGCCAGTGGCAATGGCTATACGAGCAGATATGTAGTGGCACAATATAGCAACAAAGTTTATAACAACCATGAGTAGAATAAGATCAAGACCAAACTGAGCACCCCCCTCCAGAGCTGCAGCCCATTTTCCAGGGTCTAAATAGCTGATAACCACCCAAAGTAATGGTCTAAGAGCAGCAAGCGCCTGTTCTCCATTGCGTGGCAGAAGTTCAATTGACGATTTGTCGGATTCCATTTGTCTTTAATACTCGAAATAAAAGTGCAGCATTATACTCTGATAATCGAACTTTAAATGAACTGAAAGTGAGCCAAACAATGCCAAACGCAGTTCACTTGCACCTCACACACGTTGAATTCCACCTCAATGGCCAAGTAACATTTCAATTAGGAAAATCAGGGAATTCACGCAAGATAAAAGACACAGTTCCTCATCGGGCAAAAAACTCCGTTTTCTATTCCGTACTGTGAATCCACTCTTCCCTATCCTAGCTTCATCTGGTCACAAAGCTGAGCATTGGGCTGATGTTTAACCGACAACACATTGAATGTGTAAGATTGCACGATCAGATCTTTCTTGATATTTAAAGATGAAAATAACTTTGGCTTGAGCCGATACTCTGCTCCTAGTTTTACTGAAACAAGCAGTTACGGAGTGGTATTTGTATGTACATTCCAGAATCCGGAAAGGTATGCGGTGGTAGAACACTTCTTCCTGGAGCTGAGCTTTGTCAAACGAGACTCCAGAGGCAACATACACATGCAGAAAGAAATATGATGTCCACAAGCCTGCAATATCAATAATTTGAGCATCTTACTACATTAAAAGAACACCACAAAAGTTAACTAGTAGCAATCATAAGCACGGGACACAATGACAAGACATTCCCTGCCAAAATTGCATGTGAAGTACCCACAAGCTATAGTTCTTACAACCAACCACGTATCAACTAAGCAGGGCAGGGAGATGTGGGGGAAATGCTGGTCATCAGTGAGATCACTGAATCGCAATATGTAATAATCTAATATATGACACGATTGCCAACAAACCACATAATCGATCACGCAGTCCAATTAAAGAAAATTGAACTGGTTGTTGGTTTTCAGGTGCAACCACAGGATTGACTGGCAGACATGCAGATTCGGTCCAATCTAAACCCAGCCAAGTTCCACGGCTAGGTTGGTGGCTGAGATACATTTAATAATTGCGCCAAAAACTATAATCCACATGCTTGTGTTTGGAAATTGAGTAATTATGCCTACAAATACAATTTTAATCCCCATATTCATTTACAAATAAATTCGAACTCACAATCACAGGATATCTAAAGAATCATAGAGAGTAAACGACTTTCAAATTTTGTCAAACAACACTACACTTCACACCCTAATAGATCTTCACATCATAACATATTACACCAGAATCATCCAAGCAACCACAACTCAATTTTGAAAAACCAAAACCCTGAAACAGGTGCTGAAAATTCAATTCCATCCAAATCCACTCCCCAACGCATATAATCAACCATCACTCAATCTGAACGAGATCATAGACCAGCATGCAATAAGCGACACAGGCAAAAGAGATACACTAAGCCCACGAATTACACAATTAAGCACCTCTTCAGTAAAATGAGTCCAACATAAGAAGATACTGCAATTAGGTGTGTTCTACCCCTTTTTCTTCCCTCTCCAATCACCGACTCACACCAAACACGCTTCACAGTCCTATGTTTCCCGTGCACGAATCCACTTTAGATCAGAACCCCAGAAGAAGGCCGCGCGTTTATTGATGAACAAGAAAAACACTCGCCAAAGGAAACAAGCAAACAAACAAACTAGAGATGTAGATAGAGATAAACATACATGTGAGATTGGACGGCGTCGAAAGCGACGGGAATCAAACATTTAGGGCGTGTTTGTTTTGAGTTCGGCTGGAGTTTGGCACTGTAAATTTACTGTAAAGCCAAATTCAAGCACACGGCCAAACCTTCCTGTTATATGTTTGTCTGTCAGCGTAGCTGTAGCTGTTGACTAAAAATTCACCAGACTTTTAACCGCAAACAATTTTTCCTCTAGCTGCAACCCTTCCCCTCCTTTTCTAAGCTCGGATCTGGGTCTTCGTCAGAAAACCCTTGCCCCGCGGCCTCTTATCCCGGTAAGCAATTCCTTCAGATTTTGCTGCTTCTATTTCAGTAGGATAGGTTTGGTGGTTTCTGTGATACGTGAATGACGAAGAAGAAGAAAGGAAGAAAAAGGTTAGGAGGAGAAGAGGAAGAAGAAAAAAGAGGATGAGCAAAGGGGAGCGGAGGAAGGAGGAGATAGCAAGAAGATGGTGTAGAGGCGGCGGTTGTATTTTTTATTTTTTACTTCTTTTAGAAATAAATTTTAATATGTTGAAAAAAATATGTCTTTTTGCAAAAATCATTAATACTATATTTTATATATAAAAAAAAAATTATATTATATATATTTATTATTTTTATATTATTTATATAAAAATATAAAAAAACACATTCTTCTTATCATTTTAAGAAACAAATATATTTTAAAAAGATAGAAGTAAGTATTTAATTAAAATGGTAAATATTATTTTACTGTAATAGAAAAACAATAATTTTATAGAAATGGATACTTTGAACAAATAAAAATAGGATCGAGAAAATACGTTTGGACAAAAATTTATAGCAATTTTCAAATAATATTTCATTTATAATGTCTTATTTATCGTGTTATCTTTTTATTTTTGTTTTTTCATTTATTGTCTTATTTTTTTAAAAAAAAGAATTTATATATTTTAATTTCATTATAAATTTTTGATATATTTTTTATTATTTATTAATTATATTCCATCTAAATTCTCGTTTTGAAAACACGTAGATGGGCCGGTGGGAGTATTATTATATTTCTTACATAAATTTATTTTTATTTAAATAACAAGATAGTATATATAATATTATTTAAATATAATATTTTCTCGTCTCAAGTTAAATATTTTTTTTACTATTTGTGTCTGTTTTATTCTAAAATATTAATTTTCTATACCAATATCAAAGTATCCTTAATATTTACTTAAATTACAAATATATTATTACATAAAACAAAGGCTCAAAATTTAAAGTATAAAAAATACGATAATGTGTATTTGTTTTGTATTGTAAAATATAATAAATTATATATAATATGAAAATAATGCGGGTGTGTTTCTTTTAATTGAATTTGAAAAAATTTTATTTGAATTTAATATTAAAATAATATTTGATGAGATGTTTTATGATAGAAAAAAAAAATTTAAAAAAACATAGAATTCAAATAGTAAAACTTAAAAAATTTTAAATAAATAAACATATAATTTATTATTATTTTAAAAAAATTATATTGAAAATATATAAAAAAAAAACAAAAAACAAAAAACAAAAAACATACAAATAAATTACAAACATCCACCCAAAATTCAAATTAGGCCTAAAAAAGGGCACTAGTGTTGCATGATAAATGATTACTGATGTTATTCTTCTTGCTCATGCATTAATTAAGTGTGCGTTTGTTTGGAGGATTGGATTAGATTTTCATTATTCATTCTATTTTTTTCTCAAAAAATATCAAATCAAACATTTATTTTTTATTTTTTATATTATACTAAAAATCAATTTTACATTTAAAACATCACATTAATACCTATTTATATCACATTATATAATTATTCAAATTCAAAAATTTTACTATTCAAATCCCAACTCAAAATCTAAATTCCTGTACAAACACACCCTTAGGGTTCGTTCCTACACATTCCACTGTTTAAAGTGATTGTGCGTAGAGGCAGCAGGTATATGATGGCCAAGAGGTATTATAACAAGATGCTGAACGTGGGGATTGAGCCGACAAGGCACACGTTCAACAATTTGATTTGGGGATTTTTTTTTTATTTTTTTATTTTTATTTCTGGTCAAGTGGAGACTGCCGTTAGGTTTTTTTGAGGACACGAAGGGGGTGCATTTTTTAAAAAATTTATGGATTTGTGTGAATTTTATAAATTTACAGGGTCTAATTTTAGTGGATTGTATTAATTGATTTAGATAAATTTTCATTGATATTCGTTGATTATTTATGGATTTGATAGGATTGTAAAATATATATTTTTTTATTGATTTATATAATTATATAAATTTATATAAAATACACTTTTAGATCATTTTTTTATTTAAATTATTAAATGAAAATATAAATAAATATTAATTTTAAAAAATACTTCATCCGTCCCAAAAGTATAATCTTGTTGGGTTGGGCACAAAATTTAAAGAATATTGATATTATATTGACTTGTAAAAAATAGTGTCAATTGTGTAATAATAATGAAAGTAAGATAGTTTTATGATGATACGATTATTTATGAAAATGAGACAATTGTTTTGTAACGGACAAAAATGGTAAACAAGACTATTGTATGACGGAGGGAATACATTATTATTATTATTATTACTATTATTATTATTATTATTATTATTATTATCTCATCTTCTATATAGCATTAGCAATATTTATTTTTAATGCATTAACTTTCGTTATTTGTCAATTTTCATTTTTCTTGTCGAAAGGTAAAAAATCTTAAATTTCATATTCAATTGAAAAATCATCTGATATTATTTAATAAATAATTTTTTTATAATTATTAATGACAGTAAAAATATTTTAACATGATACTATTTTTGTATATTAGTAATTTTTATTATCATTCAGTATATCAAATTTTTTAAATTTATATTTGTTATTATAATTTATATAATTTTTACATTAAATAAATATATATAAAATCAAGATCTAAATTTACAATTTTTGCAAAAAATATTTGAAATTAAAAAAATAAATATAAATTAACGATTCAAACGAAGAAAACATAAATATCTAGTTTATCTTCAACCAAATAACACAATAATAATGTATTTGATAATTGAAAATAGATGATCATCGTAATATATATTTATTATGATAAAATGTTAATATTTTTAAAATATTATATTTATAATATAAAAATATTTTTTTAAAAAAAAATTTTTTACTAGTATATTTTAATTGTAAATTAAAATATTTTAATAATATTAATATTATTATAATATTTATTACTCATACATTAATAATAATAATAATAATAATATATTTTGAAGAATTCATCAAAATTTCTATTTATCACGAGAGATTTTGTATAATACAAATTTTTTATAATGTTTAATTAAAATTCAATAAAATTTATAGATTTTAAAAATTTATTTTTTAAAAATCTGAATTGAAATGCCATAAATTTTAAAAATATTTTAAAAATTTAAATTGATTATTTCAAAATTTTTAAAAAAAATTAAAAATTTAAATCGAATATATTTCAATTTTAAAAATTTGTCAAAATCCTATAGTATCGATATTGAATACACCCTCGATCTCTCGCGGCATTTCGCTGATGTTAAATCAGTCTAACAAAATAGAGGTGGCAGAGAAGTATTTTGTCGAGGATGACTGGGGGAAAGAACGAAGGAAAGAAAGGAAAGAAGAAAGGTGCAGTAGCCCGATAAAGGCGGCAAAAGTTGAACTACTTGCAGCATAGGTTCACTGTGATTGTGAAGCTGACGACTATCTACAAAACTCCATAACAGACCCCCGAGGTAAGCTTATCTCTCTACCCGGCAATGGCTGCTTCTACCCATTTAATTCTCTCCAACTACACAGACAGCATCCTACCATCATTCTTCATCCCTTCCCAGTTCCCACCGCCTCTGCTCTCCTCGTTCAATTCTCATCTTCCACCAGCAATTTCATACGCCCCACGTCCGGCTTCTTTCGGAATTGTATATCCTCGTCCGATTCCGAATTGGGCGAGGGTGTAAAATCTGAAGCACAGGCAGAAGAGTTTGATATGTCTGGGACTGAGGATCCCAGGTTTCCACCCGAATCGAAAGTTTTTGTGGGGAATTTGCCTTTTAGTGTTGACAGTGCCACGCTTACCGATTTGTTCGGCAAAGCTGGAAACGTTGAGATGGTTGAGGTACGTTTAATCTTCGTCTTCCTCAGGAATGCATTTATGGAAAATATCGTAAACATGTTGTCTTGCGTGGGGTGTCGATAATCTTTCCCTAGAGAGCTTATTTGGTGAGCAAGGAAAGGTTAAGGAAGCAAGAGTGGTTTACGATAAAGAAAGTGGTCGATCGAGAGGGTTTGGATTTGTAACTTACAGTTCACCTGAAGAGGTGAACAATGCAATTGAAGTCTTGGATGGCACTGTAAGCATCCTTTTACTGATATTCACATTTACCTATCCATGGATTTGGTGTCTTCACTTACATTATATCTCTGAAGTATTTCGTTTTCTTGCCATTGTGCAGGACCTTAACGGCAGACCTATTCGAGTTAGCCTCGCATACGTCAATAATGACAACATAATTCAAGATCCTTGAAATATACTCATGGCGTTGTAGCTTTGGATTGTAGTTTAACAGTTGGTGGTGGTGATATTTAGCTTATACCATTTCTTCTAAAATCTAAATAAACTAAACTGAGGTTATTATAAAGGAAGTATCAAACCATATCTTGAAAGGACAGCTTAACTTGGAATTCCCAGAAATAACGGTAGGGGTGTATATAAAATCTTGCAAACCAAGAAATTGGCTATGTGAAAATTGATCGAAGATGATCCATGGTAGAAAATGGTTGAGTCTCATCTCATTCAAGTGGACAATCGCCTTCGGGACTGGCAAGCCCCTCTGTTCTTGCGGTGTCCACACAGGACATCCATGGAAACCTCGCAAGAATCAGAAAGTGGTGGCTTTGACACAAAAAATATTGCAGCTTTCGCACAGAGGCAACATTGCGAACGCCAGGAGGATGTTCGATCAAATGCTTGTTCGGGACTCAGTGACCTGGAATGTAATGATCGGCTGTTTTCTTGAAAACGGAATGATTCAACATGCCAGAGAGGTATTCGATGAAATGCCTGAGAAGACTTCGGTTTCGTGGAATACCATGATTATGGGTTACATAAACTTGGGGAAAACTCACATTGCACAGAAGATTTTTGTTGTAATGCCTGACAAAGATGTGGTGAGCTGGACGGCTATGATCACCGGACTGTGCCGTGCTTCACAGGTTGATGACGCATGGTGCTTATTTAAGCGAATGCCGGATGCCAATGAGGTTTCTTGGTCTTCCATCGTGTCGGGATTTCAGCAAAATGGGTTTGCAAAGGAAAGCCTGAAAGTATTCAAAGAAATGTTGGTGGCCGGAGTTCGGCCGACTGCTCATGTATTCACCAGCACGTTGTCAGCTTGCGCCGATTTAGCAGCTGTCTCAACGAGCGAGCAGATATATTCTCAAGTGCTTAAAAGAGGGTTTCATGGCAATAATCATGTAGGAAATTCGGCGATTTCTATGTTTGTCAAATGCGGATGCTTCCACCATGCGAAGCGAGCTTTCCGGGAGCTAAATGAACCTGATCTTGTGACATGGAATGCGATGATTGTCGGATTTGCACAGCATGGATTTGGAATAGAAGCAATGATGATTTTCCATCAGATGCAGAAGGCTCAAGTCTTGCCCGACAGCATAAGTTACATGGGCGTTTTACATGGATGTAGTCATTGTGGTTACGTGGAGGATGGAAAGAAGTATTTTCAGTCCATGGAAACAGATCATGGCATTTCTCCAGTAGCTGAGCATTTTGCTGCAATGGTGGATCTTTATGCACGAGCCGGACACCTTAGCGAAGCATATGAGTTTATATTGAAACAGACCTTTGAGCCAACAGCAGTCTTATGGAGATCATTGCTGAGTGGGTGCAGGATTTGGGGAGCCACAGAAATGGGTGTCTTTGCAGCTGAGCAAATATTAAGAATCGAACCTAACAATTCCAGTGCATGTCTCATGATAATCGATATATTCTCAATGGCTGGAAAATGGAAGGAAGTAGCAAAGATGAGGCAATATATGAGGGACACTCAGACTAGAAAGGAATTAGGTCACAGTTGGATTGATGTTAAGGGGAGGAATTACTTATTCACTACAGGGGATGACATTCATCCAGAGATGGATCAGATTTCAGCAATGGTTGATCTGTTAGCCTATGGCATGTCTAAGCAGTATGTAATGCCTAAGGGGCTTCCCGATTGATTGGAATGTAACACACTATGGTTGGGAGAGCTAGTTTACAAATCCACTCGGACATGAGATCTAATTTGATTCTGGAACTAGAGAAAGGTAAAAACTCTTTACAATAAAACAATTCTACTTACACATGACTCTATATCTAATGGATTGAATTTTCTTGGCATATAGAAAGAATCTTTTTTTCTTGGCATATTTGAGCCTCTGTGTACTTAGAAGCGCACTACAATCCCTACTTTTGCGCACTCCGGCTAATAACATGACACATGTAGGAAGAGACCTTCTTTCAACGTCAAGGGCTATATATCTAGATAGTTTCATACTTACAAGTGTCTTAAAACTATAAGTTCATGGGCACAAATTCACTCTCTACACTATACATGTATGACTTTCCACAGCCTCCCAAATGCCTGTTTTTATGGCACAAGGCAGCTTGCTTGCCCTTATATGGCAAAAAAGCCTTAGAACAACCTCATCTGCAGGAGAAGGTAACACAATAAATACAACAATGAAATGTATAGAGGTTGACAATAATTTAGCTGTATAGAGTGGGGTTCCTGAGAGGTGGTTGATTAGGCAATGATCATTGAAAACAAGTTTGATATGATAAGATGAGTGGGGAATGAACTATAGGCCCTCAGATACTCATTACCTTTGTCTGTGGTTAGTTATTTAACTCAGTCATATACTTCTGCAGGTGGTCTTAATCAGGTTCACTTCTTCAAAAGGCAGCAAAAAAGGATGGCCTTAATCATTGCAAGACTACTTTATCTCCTCTCTTCTTTTGACTTCAACCCCACCCACCAGTAAAGAAGAGGTTAATCCCTGGTGAGTCAGTCCATAGCCTCTGTCTGGCTTGTTAATAATTATCAGTGCTTGTTTTTCTTGAGCTTTTGATTTATATCCATACCTTTGGTGTTTTTATTAATATTAGTTTGGTTTGAATGAAGACTGATCAGCATGCCAATTTGTGGGGAGTTGGGGTTTAGTTAGGCTACTAGAATCACGGTTAACTTTTGGGGTGCTGATGAAAGCCCAAGTAACATGCTTTGTTCCCCTTTTTTGTTAAATTCAAAACTAGAATGATTAATCCACACCAAACCCTTCCTTTAGGACCAGATCACACACTCACTATTTCATTCATCCAAGTAATTCTAACCATGGATCTAATGAATAATTTTCTTTTCTTAATCTCCTTTAAACTACACTTTTTCTGTGTTTCCTTTTACTAAATCAGTAGCCCTTTTAACAGCACCAACACAGTGAGGATCTGTAAAAAGACAATCACCAGTCCATAAACTTGCTGAAGATAGGAAGGATAGGGGTACAAAAGTGAGAAGGTATGGATAAAATTTAATACTAAAAACTCTACCATAACATTAGGGGTAAAGTAAGAGAAAAAGGTAAAAGAAAACTAATCCCAATGCTAAGCTAAGCATAATAAGTGAAGAAAAAGATTAAAGATGAAGTTCTGCAAGGGTGGGCAGACAGACATAAATTCCTTAGCGTGTAAAAGCCAGACAAGCATTACGAAAGTAACTGGCGAGGGAATGGGTCCCTCTATCTAGGCAGAGACATCCTGATCCTACCCCTACCCCCACATTAAAGAACAATATCATCTTTTTGCAAGTTTTGATTTTTATTATTTTCTTACAGTTTAAGAATAATATTTATGTGTGTAAGCAAGTGTTTTGGTTGTTTCTTTTGTGCTTTCTTTTCATGTCTAATGTCTGCAACTAAAGAACTGTTTTGGATTGAGATTTAGATGTGATATTCACGAAATTTACAAGGATAGAGACACACACACACACAAAACACAAACACATTCACTCACATGAATGGGACTTTTCTGTAAAATCTTGTCGTACGTAGAATAGAATTAGATGTTATATATATCTTAGCTTGTTTGCTTGAATGCTTTCGGTGGTGAAGAAGGAAGGCTTTGGGGACATGGTCGGCTCTGTTGGGCTCCACTTTTTGACTCACTTAAATCCTTTTTTATGACTTGTCGGAATTCACCAACGTTACTTAATTACACACACACACTAGCTAGTATATAATTTCCTATCTATCTATCTATCTATCTACGAAAGAACAGAATTAGAAGAAAATGAGTATGAATAAGAAGAAGAGGAAGAAGAAGAAGATTTAAGCTGTTCTTTAATTCCATTTGAAAATTTGCATAGTTTGTTTTGTGTTTCTCCTTTTCCACCATGAAGAGATGAAATGAATATCTTTTTGGTGTCAATTAAAGCAGGAAACAATTATTGGGTTTGAACCCTTTTTTTGTTTTTTCCTCCCCACTTTGTGTTGTGGAAATTAAGGAGTGAAGTGAGTGGTCAATTAGACCAATAGGCATGCTGTGGCAGTACGGCTGCTGCTGCTGCTATATAAACTTTAAATTGTTCACTTTCTTTCTTGCTTTGATTCTAAAACTGCGTAACAATAATGATATTATTATTATTGTTAATTTAATTAATGGAGAATAAGTGAAAGAATAATGGATGTAAGAAAGAGTCAAATGAAGTAAAGTTGGTCGTAATGTGGAAATAAATGCAATGTTTGTTTTAGTTTTCTGCTGCTACAAGTTTCCATATCATATTATATATGTATAGATACAGAGCAAAATGGTATGTATGTATATATGCATGCATGGCCGTCAATTTAGACCAATTAATCAGGTGATGCTTTGCTTTCATGCATGCATCTATTTCTATTTTTATTTCTATTTCTATTTATTATTATTGCACTTTATTCGTTTAATTAACGTAAGCACAACGACTTAATGATGGCTTCAAATTCTTAGGGATTTTTTTTTTTTTTTGGTCAATTGTAGAAACATGAAAGTAAAAATGCAATGAGAAAGTGTGTTTGTTTGGAATTGGATTTTAAATACATTATTCATCTTATTTTTCCTCAAATACTTTTTTTTTTAATATTATATTATATCAACACTTATTTATATCAAGTTATAATCCAAACTCCAAACAAACACACCCGACTTAATGCAAAAATGAAAAAAAAAAAAGGGCATATAGATACTGTAGTAATACTTTCTTTCTTTGTGCACATAAATAAAGATAAAGAAAAAGTGAAAATATAATAATATTTAAATTAAATAAGTAAATGAATAGTAATAGATAAATATTGATTTGTTAATTTTATCAAAATTAATAATTTGATAAATTTAACAAAAACGGATTAGAAAAAATAAAAATAAAAATAAAAATAAGATTGCCGGACTTTGTGAATTGCAGTAACTAGTACAATAGGTTTTAGGTTGTTCGATGGTAGGCAAACACTTGTCCCCACTCCATCCTACATATTAGGGATTTGCTATTCTTATCAATAAATAATATTATTATTCATATGGATCGAAAAAGTCCATATTTTGCATGTCGGCATGTACGGGAATATCCTGAAATTTATGACCTGATATTTTATATAAAATTTTAAAAATTATATAGTAAATAAAATGAAACCAAAAATATGTTTTTTAATTTCATGAGTGATATGTTTCACAGGAAGAAATAATTGTTAAGAGTATAAAAATATAAGAATGAATGTGATATTTTTGTAATAAGATAAAATAAAAGATACTCCCTCCGTCCCAAAATTATAGTCTTATTTGGTTGGACACGAGAATTAAGAAATATTATATTATATTGATAGCGTCCCAAAATTATAGTTTTATTTGGTTGGACACGAGAATTAAGGAATATTATATTATATTGATAGTTGTAAAAAAAATATGAGTAAAAAACTTTATTACCTTTGTGAGTGTAAAAAATAGTGGCATTTATGTAATAATAATAAAAAAAGTAAGGATAATTTTATAGTGATATGAATATTTATGGAAATTAGACCATTGTTTTGGTACGGACAAAAATAATAACCAAGACTATTGTATTGAGACGGAGGGAGTATTAAATAATACAATATTAAATGAACAAGTCCATACTTATATATAAATAAAGTGCACAATGTTTCTTTTGGATGACTTTGATTAGTTTGAATTTGATATTAAAATAATCGTGAAATAAAAAACATAAAATTTAAAATTTAAGAAAATTTGAAAAATTGAGAAATTGTATTGAAGTTTGACTTTTATTTAATTTGTAACGGTATTAACCGCTATTACATATGTATGTATATATATATAGGTGGGCCCATCCATTGGAATCTTATTCTCACGCAGTTTCTCTTTGATTACCACTTCTTAACACTACATATTAATTAATTAATTGATTGATTAACCTTTGATAGTGACAAATGAATTAATTTATTTGGCCTTTTGGGTATGTTATTATTCCACGACCACGACTATTATTATATTTCCCTTAGAAAAATTGGAAATTTATTTGATTGGGACAAAAAATTAATAAATAATAAAAATAAAACATAGAGGGTTGAATTAAGTGAGGGGAGTTTCTAGAGTGGGTTTTGTCGTCATCAACTAACAAAGCAATCATCGAAAAGACTGACTTTTGTCTGTCGGTTTAATTGCTTGTAAGAAAATTCGATTCCCTCCAAATTAGAAGGCAAAAATATATATATAAAAAAAAATAAAAATAAAAGTGAGTTTATATATATGATTGGGTCAATTTATGAGGTCAAAAAGTACTTCACCATTCAACACTTTTGTCCAACCAGGGTTTGTTGCAATCCCTTGATATTTGGCTTTAATTATAAATCTAGAAAATAAAATAAAATAATCAATCATGGTCCAAATCATGTAATAGTTTTTACTGTTTATTTTATCGTGTATTTAATTAAAGAAGAAAAAAAAACCACCAAAATTAAAACATGGTTTTGCAATGAATTTTACAGTAATTAAATAGGTTAATTTGCAGAGGTTTAATTTCATTATCCTTCGATCTGTTTTATTTTCATGTTCTTTTTTCATATATTTAAATTTGTCTAGGAAAGGTTGCCTGTAATGAAAAGAAATAAAAAATTCTAGTTTTGGAATGTTGGTTATGAAAAGAAAAGTTGGCCAAGTGAGAGATGAGAGTATGAGGGAGGCCATATGAAAATTTGTTTGGATTTTATAATGTGATATTTTTATGTTTCACAATTTAATCTACTGCCACGTGTCCTGATGGGGCATTGCCACTCATTACTTTGAATAAAATTTATTCCATATATACCCCTACATATATACCTCTCTTTTTAATTTTAAATTTAAATTTATTCAAAACATTAAATAAAGGATCATTGTAATAGTCAAGTCATGAGTTTAAATAGCCTCTACAAAATTAAAATTTCAAAATATTTTAATATAAATATGAATTAAAGATATAGACTTATTTTAATTCAAAAGTAGAGTGTGGGAAATGAAATTAGTAATGGAGTGTTGCGTGTAGTGGAATATGTCCTAAAATCCACACACACACACACACACACATATATATATATATATATATATAGTTGGACAATAATATTTTGCTGTGGCAATGAGCATTTGCAGAAAAGCACTAAGAAATGGTTTTTAAAATTTATTAAAATTAATATATTACTAAAAATATAAATTATTTTTCAATCCATTATTTATTATTTGTAAAATTAAAATACAATCTTAAAAGTACATATTGTATTTGTTCAAATAAATAAATATTTGTATATAAATACCATTGTCAACAAGCACGAAATTAAGGCTCCGATTGCACATGAATAGTTAAAATTTTTAATACTATTCATTAATATAGTTTTTTTTTTTTTTTTAATGTATCAAATATCATCTTTTTATTATTTTCAAAATTTTCTTTCAAAAAATACATTTGTTTTTTTTATTTTATTAAGATACTATATAATTAATTATTGAAAGTCACATATTCCCACTCTGATGTTTGTATCACAGTTACCACTTCAGTATTTGCCATTCAAGTTTGTTTCCCATTATTCCCATTAATTATTTTACTCCATTAATGTAAATATATATATATATATATATAAAATAATTAAATATTTATGTATATACAGAGCTAGGTAGCTAGCTACACCTACACCTACACCTACACAGCACATGCATGCATGTTTTGCAACAAAAACTAATTTAAATTTAATTAAATATGATTGAAGCCACTAACACAAGAAAACATGCATAGCATGCCTTCAACCCGTGCAAAAGAAAACTAATATAAATTTAATTTAAATTTAAAATTTTACACCACGATATAATTAATTACTTTACCACCCAGTAAAATAATAATAATAATAATAATAATAATTAAAATTATAACGTACTACTCGAGTGTCTATATATATACATTAAATTATTAATTGGAAGATATTGAGAAAGGTGAGAAGAGACAAAGCAGAGGGAAAGGGCAAAAAGACAGAAAGGGCAATGCCTTTGGGATTAGGGATCAAGAACAGAGTTTTTATTAATTAATTAATCAATTAATAATTTTTACACACACATTAATTCCAGCTAGATGCATTTCATTGCATGCCTTAATTAAATAACCGAGTTCCCACAATCCAGGTAACTCTCTCTATCAATAAATAAATAATTTAATTAATTAATTAATACATGGGTTAGCCATTAATTAATCCCTACTTAGTTACCCCCCCCCCCCCCCCCTCTCTCTCTCTCTCTCTCTCTCTAAATTATATATATATATATATATAATGGTGTGGGATTAATTAATTGAAGAATGGTATGGGACATTATTCTAGAGCATGCTTGGTTGCCTTGTGCTTATGAGTTATGGGAATGGGAATGGGAATGGGAAATATGGGATGGAGTGTAATAAACTTACATTTGTTTTCTCTGTCCACAGCACACTTGCCTCTCAATGGAGGGCTTTTCAGGGGGCAACACCTGACCCCCCCCCCCCCCCCCCCTACCCCGCTCTAATATATTATTATTATATGTGAGAGGAGTTCTTGAAAATTTTTAGCACACCCATTAGCCACTTTGTTGCATTCATTCCATAGTGCTATTTTTCATTTAATTATAAGGATTGATTGGTTTTTGGAAGAGTATATATGACAAGAATTGTACAAGTAAGTGGATGATGGACAAAAGGTGCTAATCTTTTCTATACATGCACCCTCTTCACAATCCCAAATCCAATTTAATAATTTTTGCATAAATTGAAATGCCAATTTCATTATTCTATACATATATATATATATATTTAAAAATCACTAGGGTATACTAATAAATGGCCTCAATAAATACAAAAAGCTTGTGAATGAATTGTGGGTGGTTCTTATATGGTAACCATTAATATAATGTATACATTCAAGAATGCCTACAAATTTATGAAATTGTGGTTCACAAAAGTTGAAAAGGATATATAGGATTGGTACGCTCAATAAAAATAAAATATGTGTGCGTAGTCTTAATTGATTGTAAGATCTGAATCATATACATGTCATCATTATCATTCAAAAGTCAATATTATCAATTTATTTTTTTAGCATTAACTACCATTAGTAATAAAAAGGGAAAAAAAAAGAAGAAAGAAAAAAAAAAAGTCTATTTTTCAAAACCCATATTTTTCGAAATCCCAAATGAATAAAATAAATAAAGAATAAAACCAATTAATTGGAGTGGTCTACACGTGCCAGTACATTCGGCACGTGCCAGGACCCTTATAAATAAAACGCTGGGGTATTGGTGAAGAAGAGCCACCAAGAATGCAATAGCCTTCTCTAATCCTTGTAATTTTCCATAACCCAAAAATTCTCTCCATTAAACCCAACAAGATTTTCATATCACAAATTCCCTCTCTCTCTCTCTCACTCTCTCTCTATCTCTCTCTCTCTCTCACACACACACACACATATATATATAGATATATATGTAGGCAGGCACTATAAGCTTACACAGAATAGCTAGCTAGGTGAGAGTATCATCTACAGGGGAGGTGAGGGAGAAGATTATTACGAAAAAGATTCTTCTTTTATTCCAAGTTTTCCCCTGCATTAGGATAACAAAGACAGCCATAACCAGAGAGAGACAGAAAAGAGAATCTCAATGGAGATGGACAGTGAAGCCAAGCCATCAAAGTTCAAGAGGATTTGTGTCTTTTGTGGGAGTAGCCAAGGCAAGAAAACAAGCTACCAAGATGCTGCTATTGAGCTAGGTCAAGTCTTGGTAATAACAATATCTGCTTCTGCTTCTTCCTAAACACACACACACACTTATTCCATTCTTTTAATCTAAGTTTTGGTTGTTGCTATCTAACTAAAAAGTTTATTTAGTCCATATAAAAAAAGTGGGTTGTATCTTTTATTTTTCTTTTTTCATTTTTCCCTTATGTTCCCCTTCCCCCCACCCCATTGGCTCTCTCTCTCTCTGGTTTGAGTTTCACCATTGGAGGAGGTTTGGCATTCCTTCAAGTTTGACTTGATACAAAAAAAAAAAAAAAAGTCTCTGTTTTGGAAGTATTTTGTTGAAGAAGCATTGCATGTAGAATCTGTGTTTATGCTGGTGCATAAAAAAGCTTGACAAAAAGGAAACCCCCCACCCCCACCCCCACCCACCCTAGTTTTTTCATCTTTTAGGTTTTAGTTGCAAATCAATTTCCAAACAGTTTTCTTTTTTTTTTCTGCACTTCGGAGATAAGGTTGTCTCCCTACAGTGTATGTATATTAGTATAACATTTCCACTTCTTGTGTATTTTCCACTAGTCCTGTTGCTGTCATCCACAGGTGTCTCCCCAAATTTTAGAGATGATTCATAAATAACCTTTTCTTTTCCTCAAGTGGATAAGAATATGTGTTACCATAATGTACCATTACAAGTACTCTTCACCATGGTATTTGACTGTGGTAGAATTTTTCTTTACCTCTTTTTCTCCAAACCACTTCTAATTGAATTCCATCATTCTTTAACACCCCCACAACACACCCCACATTATTTCTTGGAATTCATTTTAATCCCCCCTTTCTTTTTCAATGATGTGTTTCTTAAGGTTTCCAAAGACATTGATTTGGTCTATGGAGGAGGCAGCATAGGCCTGATGGGCTTGGTTTCACAGGCTGTTCATGATGGGGGTAGGCATGTCATTGGGTGAGCCCCCCACTTTTTATTATTATCATTCTAATCTCATATTTTAAAAATAATGATATACTACTATGTTTGTGAGTGTTAATCCATTCCTGTACCATTGGCTTCACCAAAAGCTGGGGACACTCTATGATTAATTGAGTTTTATAGTTGTTTGATGAATCTTGACCAAAACTGATAATTTTGTCATGTTATTGTCTCCCTCCCTCCCTCTGCAGGGTTATTCCCAAGACGCTCATGCCTCGAGAGGTATGTATGTATGTCTTCTTGAAAAAAGTCCTTTTAAAACCTTCTAATCCTTCATTATATCTGTGTGTTGTGTTGGAAAAGTTGATTGACCCACCCACAAGTTAAGCTGTTGGGGTTCTTTCTTTGTCATGGTTTCTTTTATTTTTTAATTAGATTTGGTTGAAATGGCCAATCTGCTTTCTTTTCTAGATTACTATAATTATTGTTGTTGTTGTTGTTATTCTTTTTGTATTCCCACTTGCATAATGTGATAGATTGTCCTTGAGTCCTAGATGGTCCTCCACCCCCCCACCCCCCAATCTTATCCAAGGGGCAGGATACACTTGGTGGCTAGTGATTTGTTTACCTACAATCTTTTCATTTTTGGTGTTTATGTAAACAAATTAACATATTATATGTATATTTATCTTCTTTTTCTTGCAAATGCTTCTCCCTTTATTTTTCTGTGCTGTGGTTCTGCTCTGCTCTCTCTGCATCTCCTGTTTGCATTATCTCATTTATTGTACTATAATATATATACTGTTTTTTGCTCTCTCTCTCTCTCTCTCTCTCTCTCTCTCTCTCTCTCTCAAACCCACTATTTTCTTGATTGTTCTTTTGTATTCCTTTTTTGGGTGTAAACACATGTATGTGCTTATCCAGCTTTGGCCTTTGAGTCCACCACTGGCTGTTGAAGTAGCCTTTGACTTTGAACATTTTTACATCAAGTCTATTGGTATTTTTGTCCCCCTTTCCCAATTTAGCTGCACAGCTCCCAATACAAATGCAATGAGTTTTAATGAGTTTGGGTTGGAGGGTTTGTCCATAACCCTTTTTATATCAATTTCCATTTTCAGCTTCTATTAGCAAACATGTTGGCTTGTGGGATTAAAAGTTGTCACCCCTTTTGCAGTTAACTGGAGAAACAGTGGGAGAAGTGAAAGCAGTTGCAGATATGCACCAAAGGAAAGCAGAGATGGCTAGACATTCAGATGCCTTCATTGCCTTGCCAGGTTTGTGCTAAAACCTAAAAAGATAGACTTATGAAGCATTATTGCTTTGCCTTATTTCTGCAATTTAAGTGAAAGTTCTTGGGAATTTCTCAAATGAACTTTGGACCTAAACAGAAAGTTTCAATTTAGTGTTGGCAAAACTATTTGTGGCAAATGGAGTAAAATGCTAAGAAAGCTACAGTGTAGCACAGCATTACGATTACAGAGGCAACCCTAAATTTATGTTTCACCCATATCTTGCACTGAAAATTAGGGTTCTTTGGCTCTGTCTGTCTCAGAGGGGCTGCTGCTTTTTTGCTTGTCCTGATGACACTGCAGCAATAAATAATAAATCACCAGCCTGCTCTAACTGGCAGATGGATGCTTGTCAAATTGTACAAATTTCCCTATTTGAGGTTGTTCAATGGGCTTGGTGCCATTTGGGAATGATAGTGATTATTTTGATTGCATCCCAGAGGTTCAATGAATCAGTGGTCATTTCCTAACTGAATAAAATTATTTGGATGTAGCCAAAAAATACTGAGTCTGTGGTATGAAGCATTTGCAGAGGGTCATCATGATCACATTTACTAGAAAGGATTGGAGTAATAAATTCCCATTCAGACCACACCCCCACCCCCCCACCCCAAAAAAAATAAAAGAAAAACACACACACAAACAAACAACAATTAATTGCATCTTGATCATGTCCTAATATTTTATTGCTTTATGTCTTATTATTACTAATTTTTTAAACCCTAGTAGATGCTCTGACTCAATAACTCTATACACATGCATATATATACATCCACTGGGTGCAAGTTTATATATGCCATCAATTTGTGTAGGTGGCTATGGGACTTTGGAGGAATTACTTGAGGTGATAACTTGGGCTCAGCTTGGCATCCATGATAAGCCAGTATGTCATTATATTAAAGCTTTCTTACTGTAATTGAATTATGGAAGATAGAGGGAGGAATGAATCAAATACCGGTATTTTGTAGGTTGGATTGCTGAATGTGGATGGATACTACAATTCCTTGTTATCTTTTATTGACAAAGCCGTAGAGGAAGGATTTATCAGCACTAGTGCTCGACACATAATAGTATCCGCGCCAACAGCAAGGGAGCTGGTCGAGAAATTGGAGGTACTTATATTCTGTTGTCCTGCATCCAAGTAAATGGCATAATGTATTAGAGGTTTTGCCTTTGAGTAAAAGCTTGAAAGACACCTATAAAAATAAACAGTACATCAAATTTTCTCCACTGCAAAATGCTGCCTAGCTGCTATTGATGCTATGTAAATTAATGTGCCAACAAGCATTTGAAACAAACCAAAGAATCCACAGTCCAGCTACAATTGTTAAATCATAGATGTGTTACAGGAGTACGTACCTCGCCATGAAAGGGTTGCTTCAAAGCTGAGCTGGGAGATGGAACAATTCGGATACTCACAAAAATATGACATGTCCAGGTGAGAAAAAATGAGTTTGCAGCAGCACAGAAGTATTCATTAGATCGTGGACGTTGCCGTTTGAAGAAGCTAACTTGATTTTTACTTTTATGAAGGAGATCTTTTGTATATGTATCTGAAAATGAGCTCTATATGTTGATACCTTCATATTTTGTCAACCGCACTGAAATTTAGTTTGTTTTGCAAGGTGTAACTATCAAATGCACTATGTATTTTCTTAGCTTCTAATGGAATACCCACTATTATGCATGCATCAGTTGTTTTATACACTGGACATTTGTTTAAGGGTTCCCTTAACAGTTTAAATCTTTGACTATAACTGCTTAGCAAGCATACTTAAAAGCAATTCAATATTTACAACATGAAAGAACTCATTTGCACTTGTAACTGTAAAGAATTAACTGTTCTTTTATTTATTTTTCCATTGATGCAAGTTACAGGATAGTGAGGGCAGGTAATGGTAAAATTCTGTCCTACAGCAGGGATGGACCATGTGTTCCAGAATCCCAAAGGAAAAACAGAGGGACCATCCCTAGTGCAAGCATGTGTTCAACTAAATTGGATAACAAGGGAGGGAAATACTAACATAAGGTTAGGGGGGCATTTTCTCAGGGATGAATAAGACAAGACCAAACAACAAATAAATAAAAAATGTAGTGGGGCAAATCAGGGATAAGGGGGAAGAGCCATGTGCCCTGGATAATTCAAGGCCAAATGGAAACTAGTTATGGACCCCGACAGCAATTTCAGTTGAATCTCACTGTCTGCATATGTGGGTGTTTTGTGGGGTGGAAGTTCTCATATTGCCTTGAGAACAACACTAGCCACTTTCATTGTTGGTCCATTCAACAATTGGAACCTTTCTTGAGCCTGACCTCTTACAACATGAATTATGTTTCAATATTTCCAACCTTGATAAACTTGCCACATTCAATCAAGGCTATCTATAAGTCTTTTTAATTTTATTTATTTTCTGCAAAATCATGAAATTTATTGATGTAAAAAAATTACTTAAAGGCATCGGAGGGGGCAAGAATGCTCAAATATTAAACAGTGTGCTTACGTTTCAACCGCTAGAGCCATTTTTCATGAGGTTGTTGCATCTTGCCATTGCTGTGCGATTTGGAATTTGCATGACGTGATTTTCTCCTGAAGAATATGTTCCAAAATCTCCTTGTTTTGACAAGCTTATGAAACTCCTCTTTCATGCTTTGACACTCCTTCTCCAGCTCACTAACACGTTCTCGCACATCTTCCATGCCAGTCACTCTGTCCCTGTGGTGGCTACCGTCGTTCTTGGAGTGTGTAAAAACTGAACTGGGATTATCAGAGGTGTCAAGATTGCTGGAAGCAATGAACCAACCAGAGATTGATGTTCGCAGCCGAAGCTGCTCAAAGAATAAAACTTGCACAACAACTCTTAGTGGTAGTCTCTCATTTTGGGCAGCATGAGTGCTGGCCTCCAATGAAAGCTTCTGGCAATTCATGAATCTACAAATTTGCTCCCTCTCAGGATCCGTGAGCAAAGGATGTGCCTGCCATAACAGTATTTCTTAGAAGTCAATCTGCAAATTCTTGTGAGAGGTGGATAGTTCAACTGCTGGTAGAAGACACTGGTTTCTATACAGTTACAACATAAATATCTGATCCGAGGGCGAGGATGAGAGAGTTTACCTTGAGGTATATGTCGAGAGCACGGTACATACCATCAGAAATTGGCCTAGCATAATCTGGAACTGCTGCAGCAAGGGTTTGGAATTTTGAGAATTTCATGTTAGCATCTGCAGCCACCTCAGCAAGATATGCATCCACCAAATCGGCTACCATTGTCAATGATGATAAGGAGCGTGTCCCATCCATTACATGACTATCTTCAACAATGGATGGAGAAACAGCTGCTGAGGTCTGCTCCATAACCATAAACTGGTCCAAAATTCTCTGGAAGCAATCGATATCATAAGATGTTTCACCAGAATTGCAAACATTTGGGATCAAAAGATCTTCCAAAGAAGCTTGATCTAATTGGAATCCTACTCTCCTCTCCACATTTTCTCTGCAAGACGGACTGGCCTGCAGAACCATAGCAGTTCGGAGCAACCTGAGAAGGAATCTTGTGCTCACAACACCTTTCTGATTCGGAAGTAACTCCACAATCTCCTCGAGAATTTCCCTTTGATCTGCCTCAGAAGTGATGGAAACTGTTGAACTGGAGCTTGGATTTTTGGAGTTTGGTTGTCGAGTCATCTGGGAAATGTATTTCTCCGCATAACACACTAGAGCACCAGCAATACTTTCAGGCCTCATGCCTCCTGCTTCAACAGCACGGATCAAGCGTTTATAGAGAGGCAAACTGAGAAAGGACACATCATCATACCACCAGTCATCACTTACTTGTGTCTTTGTACCAGTGCTTATACCATTCCAAGATGGATCACCGGTAGTACTTTTAGTCTCATTGATTCCAGATGCAGAGCCATTGAGAAGCAAAGGATCACCACAGGCTTTCGCTGCCAGGGAGTGTATGCATCTTGACACAATATGAAGCTTCTCCGCATGTGGAAGAACTTCGTCGCAGGTTTCAAGAGCTTTTATTGTGTCAATCCAATTGCCAAAAACCTCACTAAGAAAAGTCTCTGTTAATGCAATAAGATTTCCTTCACCATACTCTTCAGTCATTTGGAGGTACTCAGCAGCACATCTGACGCTTACAACATTCTCAGATGTAAGCTCGATTTTGACACCATAGCAAAATTTCGCTACTATCTCAAAAGCTTTAGCTCCGCCGGGTAACTCATTTAGTTCCAGCACACAAGCAGATACATCACTACTGCCTGATTTTCCGAGCTGCTTCTCAAACAGTGCACTTTTGGACAGCAAAGGAAACTGCAACATGCCAACATTTTCACATCCAATGTCAAAACAGTAACGTGGTGTATGTACAGACTGATGATTTAGAACGGAACAGAATTCATTTACTTCTTCACCTTGTGGAGATGAAAGGACGTTTCCCCAATCTGAATTATAACATCACTGTGGAGGCCAGATGAGCATTGCCTGGTAAGGGCCACACAGAAAAAACATTGCTTTCATGAAGTGGCATTGTTGCATAATCAAATCCAGTACAACCATTAGCACAAACAGATAACACTCAAAAACCACTCTATCCGTGTCTCAAAATATAAACTCTGATATCAAAACTTGCCGTATAAGCAAGCAACCAGCATATCTATTAATCATATTGTGTAAGAAAATTAAATTGAGGAGCATCCAGTTACCATCTTTGTCCTTCACGCTGAAATACGTCAGTTTTTGAACCAAGCCTCATGTACGCCATGGTAGAATCCGCTCCCAATTTCTTCCCACTGACAATTTTCACCAAACACAAACAGACTAATAAAAATATTACCAACCAAAGCAAGCATGTCAGATAACAGACTCGAGTCCGTGGTTGAATGCTTCCATGAGAATGCGAACGAGTCCATTGGAGGAAGCCTATGAGAGAAATGCAAGGCAGTCGCCCCAGCTGTCCTCCCTCTCCTTCACTTCCTCCACAGTGGAATCGGTCCACTGCTGCCTGGTGGTGCTCGAAACTGCAAAGTCGCATTTGCCACAGCAAAAGTCGGATCACGTTTTCAAGTGCAGTTACGAAAATAACCTTCAGATTGAAAAGTCTTATTTTCTCCACTCATCGATTGACACGTGTAACGCAAAACTCCCCTGCCCATTCTCTTGCTTCCATTGGGCTTTTTCGTCCGTTCACAGTCCATTTTACTTAAATAAATAAATATATATATATATATAAAGTGAAATAATTATTAGTATATAATTTTTTAATGATTTTCTTGTAAAATGTAAGTAGATGTAACTAAAAATTTTGTACAATGATTGTTACTTTTGGTTTGTATTTACTACTAATCATTATGTGGTTATTCTCATTATTTTTTTTTTTACTCACCACTCGAAACAATATATATACTTTAGTGTAATGAAGTTTGGGATTGAATTAAATTCATAAATTATATTATATTATAGTCCAAAATCATTGTTACATATTCAATAGGTTGACCAAACTGATTCTATACATTAATGAAGAGGCCTAGTAATTGTATAGTCGATGACAATTAAATAAAATAGTAATTTTGCTTTAAGTATATTATTATTTTGAAGAAAAAAAAAAAACAAAAAACCCATTAGGTGAAGAGAGAAAATTAAATGCATATGTTGGAGAAGTTTGGTGGTTGATTAATCGTTAGTTGATTAAGAAAAGCTAACCTAAAAATAAAATAAAATAAATTTGGACCTACCCTATTACATATGATATCTGTGCTGGGAAACCTGTCTCATTATCTGCCACATATTTGTCAAATGCTGTTTCTGATTTTATCTATTTATTTATGAAATATTTAGATAATTTTATTTTATTAGGAATTTGGTAAATTCCAAAATTATATATATTATATATTGAAATGAAAAATCAATGAAATAAAGTATCAGGAATTACGTGCTGAGCAGGGAAGCCCATGAGACGATGACACGTATATCTTGATATGGTTGTAGGAAGTTGAAAAGTTCATCACTATGTTCAATAATTTGTTTTGAAATTATGCATTCAATATAATTATATCATTTAAGTTATTCGAAACAGCTCCAATTGTCCAATTAAATGTTTGTGATAAAATAAAATCGGCTCGGGCTAGGTAAATATAATTATTAAATTATTTTAATAAAATGTATTCTTAAAAAATAAAAAATAAAAAAATAAAAAAAAATCATAGTGGAATAAATAAACGACAGAGAGACAAACACAGAGATAGAGTCGCGTCAGTCATCGAACACTGCCGCGACAAAACCCACTAACCTCTGACGTGTGACGTTTCTTGCATTATTAACTCTCCGAATACGACGTCGTATCATGGAGTGATATAATACGCGCTCTGTTTAATTGTGTATATATATATTTTAATTATGAAACACATAAATAAATAAATAAATAAATATATTAAAAATATCTATTACTAGTAGTTTATTATTTTTATATTTATTTTCGGCACCCAACTTATAAAAATTAAATTTAGTTGATGGGTCGCTGTCACTGTGGGGATTGGACAGTAGTGTGTGTCAGTGGTCTTAATTAATGACATAATAAATAATAAAATAAATACTAAATAATAGTGTCAAGACCACACAACACAACCTATGTCATACTGTCACGTCTTAATCATCACTTGGGAATGTTATTTAATTTATTTAAATAAAAAAGTTAAATAAATGAATTTCCGATTCTCAACGTACAGTTTGTAGCCAATGAAATGTCGTTTGCTATTTATCATATGGAAAAAGTGATTAATAACCATTAATATTGATTAATTAATGTGATAGACTATAGTTAATAGGCGTAGCATACTCTATGCCAAAAACTCTAATAAAATTTAATTTTATTCTTAATCATTTTACTATATGTATTTCGATTTAATTAAATATAAATAAATTGAACTAACTTCATTTGAATGATTTTGGAGAAAACAATGAATTTTATTTTATTTTATTTTTTTTCTTACATTGGACGGGTGACGTTTTACGTATCTGTTGCAGTAATAAATATTTTAATTAAATCCCTTTTTTATTTATTACAAGTATTTAATGTAGAAATTAATTTTCAATGTATCTATCTATAGACCACAAAGATTTAAATTTTGTTGCGACGACATGCTCCATTTATTCATTCGCCAATTTAATGTGTTGGAACTTTTGGGGAAGCAACTTAGGAATATAAAATATGTATATTTACTTGAGCTGGCAAAAAAATTAACACGATCTGATAATCCGAGCCGAACCTGACTTGAATTAGTTGGGTTTGGGTTGAGATTTTCGATCCAATTAATAATTGAGTTAAACTCGTTTAACCCATTTAATTAAATGAGTCAGGTTAAGGTCTATATTTTCGATCTGAAAAATAACCAGTCTAACCTGTTTAATTAATATTATTTTAAATTTAAATATATTTTTAAAATTTTATCAATACAATTCAATATTTATGTCCAATTTTATAAAAATAAACGATAAAAAATAAAGGATTGTGTTGTGTACTATTACGTAGTATTTGTTAATTCAATTCTTAGAATATCGGTTTCATGATATTAATAAATAATTTTTTGCTTTAATATGTATATATATTATGCATTTAAAAATTTTGTTAATATAAATTTTAATTTAAAATTAAAATTTAAAATTTTCAGATTAAACGGGTTATACGAGTTAAATTCAGGTTGACCCGATTAATAAAAAGTCAGGTTAAAGTTGCAAATATCAACCCATTTAATTAAATGGGTCAAGTTCAAGATCAAAGGTTTTGTAATCCGTTTAAGCTGATCTGACCCGACCCGACCCGATCTGTTTGCCGGCCCTAATATTTACTGTAATTTTATTTTATATCGACACATTTAAATATTATAACGTTTGAAGAAATAGTATCATAAATATAAATATATAAAATATAAGCAAGGGAATAAAACATATTGGTAATTTATTCTTACAATAATTTTAAATATATATATATATATATTTATAAAAGGTAACCCAGAACCAATAATTTATTAGGTAGAATTTAATATTGGGTGGTCTCATTTTCGTTGTCCAAAATCGGTAATGTTATTACAAATCATGGAAATTGGTCTTGAATTTTATTTAATTGTTGCTTATCAATAATAGTAAAGCGTGCACCTTTTATACATTAATCAAATTTATATTTTAGTTAAAAATTATAAACATAATCATTCTTTTATGTAAATAAAATTATATTCTTGTCACTATGTGAATAGATTGAGAAATAAAAAAAATTACATACGGTCCACTATTGAAAATTCCTTTCAAATATTTTAAAATAATAATAATAATAAAAAAAAAGGGTACCCCGACACGCGATCCATAGCTTAATAATATATAAAGAGGAATAATATATTTAATATCCTTGTTTTAATTGCATTTGCCAGTTGGCCACTCTTGTCTAAATTGCCACATGCATATTAAATCTTTTACTTCTTCTAAATTTTTATTTAATCGTAATGAAATGATATTTTTATAAATTTTGACAATGTATACAAAAGAGTGTCTATAATTTTAAATATTTTGGTAAAACTACTCCAATTTTATTCTAAAATTAAATAGCACACAATTGTGTTGCCATAAGTGATAAAACGAGAGATCCAAGCCGAGTTGATAAAGTTGTAAATTAGTTTTAGCGTCTGAAAGTCGAAGATCGGCTAAAATAGCGTGGGAAGGTACAACAGTGGATTCTTCAGATCCGAAGAAAAAGGTGAGAAATATATTTTATTTTTTATATTTTTATTAAAAAAAAAAAAAAAAAAAAAAGGAGAAAAGGAAAACCCATTCAGGTGAAAAAGTGAGGGATGGGAAGGAGTTGCTAAAAGGCGTTTTCTGTGTTGCTTCGAGGACTTTCACAGACAGACATTTTTGTGGAGAGAGAGAGAGAGAGATTTTTTTATCTGTGCGAGAATGGAGTGAAGTGTGTGACTATGGGACTGGGAGAAAAATTGAAGTAAAAGAAAAAAAAACCCATCTACTTTCTTTCTCAGCTTCAATCCTTTTCTTCAAATCTCCAATTTTTTTTTTTGTTCTTCTCTTCCCTTTGCGTTCACGTTTGCTGTATTATTATTAGGGTAATTTTTTTTGATTGCTTGCCTTGGATGTTTAATTGGTTGTAAAATTCCATACATGGGAAGATGAAATTTAGTGTTGTTTTGATTCCCAGAAATTGAATTCCGCTGTGGGATTCTAATTTTTGTTGGGGAAGAAGAAGTGAATTTTGGGTTCATTAGCTTGCTTGTTTTGAGAGATCATTTTGGGTCTGAATCAGGGGTTTCTTGAAACCTCTGTAAGAATTTGATTCTGAGCAGACAGATAATAATTACTCTGTTTATTTTGGCTGTGAAAATAAGGGGTAAGAAATCGAAATTGAAATTGAAATTGAAATTGAAATTGATTTACCCCAATTCAATAGTTCTTGTTTGTTTCTGATATATATATATATATATATATTTCATTTTTATTCTTTTACAGAAGCTCAGATTCTTGATTTTGGATTTTGGATTTTTACTGGTAAAGAGAATGATTAACTTCATGGAGTCTAAAGAAAGCTTGGTTGAAGACGGTGACAAATGTTTGGATCCTCAGCTATGGCTGGCCTGCGCCGGCGGCGGCATGGTGCAGCTGCCGGTGGAGAATTCGACGGTGTTCTATTTTCCTCAAGGGCACGCCGAACATGCTTCCGGGAACGTCGATTTCAGGAGTTGTCCCAAGGTTCCCTCTTACATTCCATGTCGGGTGTCTCGAGTGAAGTTCTCTGCAGATTTCGAGACAGACGAGGTATATACGAGGATGAGGTTGGTGCCAATAGGTATGACCGAATTGGACACTGACGACGGCGGCGGCGCCGCGGCTGAGAATCAGGAGAAGCCGGCGTCGTTTGCGAAGACGTTGACGCAGTCCGACGCCAACAATGGCGGAGGATTTTCAGTGCCGAGGTATTGCGCCGAGACAATATTTCCTCGGCTGGACTACTCTGCGGATCCTCCCGTTCAGACAATCTTCGCAAAGGATGTCCGCGGCGAGACATGGAAATTCAGGCACATTTACAGGGGGACGCCGCGGCGGCATCTGTTGACGACGGGGTGGAGCACTTTTGTGAACCAGAAGAAGCTCGTGGCGGGAGATTCGATCGTGTTTATGCGATCAGCGAATGGCGATCTTTGCGTCGGGATTAGGCGAGCCAAAAGAGGCGTCGGCCGGGGTAATGATACTATAATCGGTTGGAATCCGGTGGGCTATAACGCCGCCTTTCCGTACGGTGTTTTTCCAGCGTTTATGCACGAGGACGAGGCTAAGTCGAGCGGTAGAAATGGCGACGAAAGCAGCGGCGGCAATGGCTGGATTGGGCGCGGGAAAGTGAAGGCGGAGGATGTGATAGAAGCAGTGAATTACGCTGCCCGCGGGCAGCCGTTCGATGTGGTTTACTATCCTCGGGCAAGCGCGCCCGAGTTCTGCGTAAAGACAGCTCTCGTGAAAGCAGCATTGCGAAACCGGTGGTTTTCGGACATGAGGTTTAAAATGGCGTTCGAGACGGAGGATTCTTCGCGGATAAGTTGGTTTATGGGGACAATATCTTCGGCGCACGCTGCTGATCCTCTGCAATGGCCCGACTCGCCTTGGCGACTGCTGCAGGTAATCTGATGTTGTAATAAACTCATTTTGCGACTGTTTCTAACCGTTGGTGAATGATCGATTGCGATTGCGCAGGTTTGTTGGGACGAGCCGGAGCTGCTTCAAAATGTGAAGCGCGTCAACCCGTGGCAAGTCGAATTAGTGTCGAACATGCCTGCGATTCACTTCTCGTCGTTTATACCTCCCCCGAAGAAACTGAGGTTACAATCCGTAGAGGGCCAGATTCCGGTGCCGGCGTTTTCAGGCAACCCGATTCTTTGTACTAATTTCGGCTGTCTTTCGAACAACACTCCTGCTGGCATGCAGGGAGCCAGGCATGCTCAATTCGGATTGTCGTTATCGGAAATACACCTCAACAAAATGCAGTCGGGTTTGCTTCCCGACGCTTCTAATTTCGTCGGTTCCAAGTTCATCGGCAACGATAACGTTTCTTGCGCGCTCACCATTGGCAATCCGAGCCAAGGAGCGAAAAAAACAGATAACGGGAAATCTGGGCCGTTGATACTATTCGGAACGCCAATGCTTCCGGAGAACCACACGTCCGAGAGCTGCTCGACCGATCGTAACAGTAGCTTCGATCGAGTGAAAACTGTTTCGGACAGTGATGTCCGAGATCCAATCAAATTAGACGAAGGTTTCCACGGCCATTGCAAAGTTTTTGTCGAATCCGAGGATGTAGGCCGGACTCTCGACCTCGGTCGACTGAATTCTTACGAAGAACTTTACAGTAAGGTAGCGAACATGTTCGGGATCGAAGCTTCGGACATGCGAAACCGGGTTCGGTACTGCGACGACGGCGGCGAAGTTCGACGGCTGCTTGCAGATGCACCGTTCAGGTGAGTTTGTTTAGCTCTCATCGTTCATTACAATAATAATGTCGTTTGTATTAATATTAATTTCTGCTAAATCGATGAATTTTATTGTGGTGGTGTAGTAACTTCGTGAGAACTGCAAGAAGACTTACAATCGTAGCTGATAACGATAACAATGGAGCTTAGTGTCGTAGATGAGATGGATCGATCATGAAAGTCCCACTTTTAGGACAAGATTGTTTGTCGAAGACGAGGATTGATCAATTAAGGTTCGATGAATACTAAGTAATACTAATTCAGGTTGTCACGAGACATTAAAATTAATTATTACTGTTCTACTTTAAGTTGTAGTTTTACTTTTGTACAGATTCTCAGTATCTTGATTGAATAATTCAATGAACATTAATATTTCTAGATATCTGGGCATTCTAATTATTTCCCACTTCATTTATCATTAAAAGATCCTCAACTTTTAACACTTATGTAATAGGTTACTGACGATATTTTCAACATTTATTTCGTGAGTTATTTGTATATTTTATAATCCCTCGGTCCTATAACATAGTATCAATTTTTCCATTTCAGTGCGTCCTATAATAAAGTATTCATTTCATTTTTTAATAACTGTACTATCTACCTAACATTATAAATACCCTTACAACTTACAATATATTACACAAATGTCATTACCTTTATATCACACGTACTAATAAGATTATTTTAGTCATTTCAACTTTATTTCTACTATATCCCAATATAATATTAATATTTCTAGAACTACGTACAAAAATCAAATTGATACTTAGTTTCGGGACGAAAAAAGTATTTTATTGCATGTATGTTATATCATCATTTTGTTATTTCAAGTGTGGAAATATTGACCAATTGGAAAATATGCCAATAGTAGGCCTATTAGGGAATCTCCAACTTCATTTGAGGGGGTTTGAACCCAATTCCATTTTTTACTTTAAAAATTGAGTAAGTTTTTAATTTTGTAATCGAGTATTTTTGTATTTTTATTATTTTTTAAGTGTATTGTATGATTTTATTTTTAAAAAATATTTTTTGTAATTTTAATTTTAAAAGAATGATATATAATTTTTTTTTTTTCGGGAAGGGATACATAGAGCAATAAAAAGTTAAAATTAAATATAATTTATAAAATTGAAATGTTAAATAAAATAAGATAAAAAATAATATATAGAAATTATTTTTTAAAGTAAAAATAAAAGTTTATTATTTTAATAGAATGATAAATCAAATGTATTTTTACTATTCTCCCCCTCCCATGAAAGATGTCTTTGAGAGTGAGTATAAAGTACAAGGTAAAACGAATAATTTTAAAAAGTAGGTTAGAATAATAATTAGAGGTTTTGAAAAAGTACGAATAATTTTGTTATAAAATAGAGACCAATGAAACAAGACAATTGTTTTGGAACAGACAAAAATAAAAAAAAAAAAAACAACTTTATTGGGACGAGGGAGTAAAATATATCAAGTGGATCTTGTTTGTAAAATAAAGAAAAAAAAAAAGATATTCAAGCAATAAGTACCCAGCAATAAAAATACATATATTATAATATAAATAATTATATTTTTAAAATTAAAACAATTAATTAATTTAATTAAAAGTAAAAAATTATAAACTATAAAATTAAAATAAAATTAAAATACTAAATCATTTAAAAGAAGAATGTGACAAAAAATGTGAGATGAAGCAAAATGATAAATTTTCAAAGAAAGCAAACGAGTAAAAGATAAAAAAAAATTACTACTCATTATTTATTTTTACTAAAATTATATTCAAATACTCTGAGCATAAGAAATTTATTAAGAAATTATTAAAAGAATATTAGTAAAATCATTAGTATCAAACAATAATAATGAAGGAAGGGGTGGACCCATATATTATATTAAAATAGGCCCATCATTAAATGAATATTCAGTTCGCCAACATGAATATTTTAGGGTTCAGACGTGTGTACGTATATATATGTCTGTATCTACTCCAAAGTTTGGGGTCTGAGAATAAACCCAAATCGAGGGGAGGAACTTTTCAGATTCATCTTTGTAGTTTTCGAAGACTGTCACGTTTTTTGCAAGTGCTTGCGCTACCGCTGCGCCTACCTCATTCTCTTGAGGGATATTGCTATATGCTTTTCATCGTGATATTTATACGCTACCGTTTCCCGTCAGTGTTTTGGGTGTGGGTCGAAGTTCGTGGTACGTAATGCCTTTTTGTTTTTGTTTTTAGTGTTTATAAAATCGGTGTTTTTTTTTTTTTTTTTTTTTTTTCACGTGTATATATATATATATATAATGTATATATATTCTGGGGAATAACTGACGAGTAGTAGAAGCTGAAAACTGGGTTGCTTGCATTTTTAAGGGAAGCATGGACGATGTTTGTATAAAGGGTGTGTGTGATTGTTCTAGGTTTTTTTCTGAAAGTGCATTGTCGTGTACTCGTGTGTATTAGGAACGAGAGTGTGGGTGATGAAAATCGTAGCCTACAGGTTTTGTATTTACGTGGTCTGTTGATGGTTGTAATCTTAGGAAACGAAGCATTTCCATAACTGACCTGGGATGTGCTGTCTGTGAGATATATTTTTCTCTGTAAGCTCAGAGAGAAAAAACAGAGGGTAGTATGAGTGAAGAAGATAATGGAAGAAACGGTATTGAAACTGAGGGGGAAGATAATCTGTGGGCTAATGTTCCAAAATCAAAGAGGCTAAGTGGGCGTGCGTTTAGACAGTTTCTAATATCACGGGCCAAAAGGGTCAAGAAATCAGGTAATTTGTTTATATGTGTTCTTATATGTTTATTCTAATCTACTTGTAGTGATGTGCAATCATATAGGGATCTGAAATTTATGGAAATGGGGCCATCTGCTAACATTTATTTAATGTTTTTGGCTTCATGTGACTGAACTATCTGGAATATTTGATAGATTGTGCATGTTCTGCTAAAGATATCATTTCCATTTGGCAGATCATTCAGTTGTGAAAAGCCCTAGGCCCGCTCAAAGTGGGGGAGATATAGCTGACCCAATCCTAGTGGACCCAGATGACACAACAGATGAACGTAGCTCTCGTTCTGGTTCAGGTTCTGGTTCATCCCCTGTTCAAGAAAGGTACTAGCGCTTGAAACAGTTCAAATCATTCACTGCTTATTGGTTTTAATTTCAGATATGCCAAATGCTGCTTTGGTGTTACATTTATTCATTATCCCTTCAGTCAGTTGAATAGTTGAAAAACATGGTACTTTGCTATATAGGCTGGATTTTGTGCTGAGACGGGTGATTGATATTGATCAAGGTCAGGCGGACATAAGTAATGGTTCAAATCAAACTGCAGTAAGTTTCATTGACACAATTCACACGGTTTTCTTAATTGCTCTCTGCTGAACTTGTTAACCATTTTGGTTTAGTAATATACATGTTAGAGAAGATATCTCTTTACTATCACATTGCTGCGGATTGAACTTTCTAGCTGTCTTTGGGCAGATATTTTGGAAAACAAGTGCATATTGTGTACCTTAAGCTTGTGCTTTCACTTTCTTAATCCACATTGACAATGGTTTTTAATGATATATTGTACTGATTTTATTGAGGTTTTATTATAATTAAGTTGCAGAAAAGGAAGCAAAAGCTGGAAAATCAATGTAACTTGAACACGTCTGTGCAGAACAAAATTTTGGCACAATCTGCCGCAAATGAACTCGAGTCTACCACGAGTTTTGTTGAGCACTGGGTTCCTGTCAGGCTCTCAAATGTTCAAATTGAACTATATTGTGGCTATCTCTTTTCAAATGCACCAGTATTATGCTCTCCTCTAAAGCATGAGGCCTCGGATTTCCTCCGTGACACACTTCTCTCTATCAGAAAGGTTTGGATTTTCACAAAATGTCCTTTTGGATTTTGCTTGATGTGGTATGTCTGATTTTAGTCTTTCTGATTTGATTATATTTTTCTTCCTCAGTGTTGTGATCATCCTTATCTTGTGGACTCGTCTTCGCGTACCTCTTTGATACAAGGGCTTCCTGAATGTGAACGGTTGGATGCAGAGATTAGGTTGAGCAACAAATTGCTTCTCCTTTACAAGATGCTTCTGGAGATAAGAAATCGAGGATTGAGAGTACTTATCCTTTATCAGGTTGGTTCAACTATTTCCTGCTTTAACCTGATCTTACTCCTATTAATTTTAGTATATAGAAAGGTTTCAAACCTTTTTACTATTGTAACCTATTTATAGTATTCATGTGGGTAGATGCAAATACCTATTTGTCTTTTAGATTACTGGCTACCAACTGATTATTTTATATTCTCTTCAGTGTGGACTCTTCTTATTATTATTTTATCTTTTTTCCCTTAAAATCATGCTTTGAATATAACTTCCAATATTGTGATAGTTCTCTCTTTTAATATGCCGCAATACAACAGTTACATGAGGGCACGGGATGCGTTTCAATTGGGGATATCTTGGATGACATTATTCATGAAAAGTTTGGGAAGGATTCTTTTGTACGGATAGTTGGAGGGTCATTGTATCGGGCTAGAAGGCGTGAAGCGTTAAAAAACTTCAATGATAAAGGGAATGGCAATTTTGTTTGCTTGATGGAAACTCGGTGCTGTGTTCCAGGTGTGGAACTTTCAAATATAGACACTGTTGTTATCTTCAACAGTGATTTGGACCCTATGAATGATTTGAGGGCTTTGCAGAAGATAAAGCTAGATTCCAAATTTGCGGCCGTGAAGATCTTTCGCTTATATTCATCTCACACTGTGGAAGAAAAGGCACTGATCCTTGCCAAGCAGGGCAAGTCTCCAGAAGGCAATATAGTAAATGCAAAGCACAGTATGTACCATGGCATGGTGACATGGGGTGCCTCCTATTTATTTAAGATGCTAGATGAGTTCCACAACTTAAGTATTGATGATGCACGTTCTCCTGCTTCTTATAAGGACTCCTTTGTGGAGGAGGTCTTAACTGAATTGTTGGCCTTATTGTCCAGCAATAATAAGAGTAACACTTGTAATAGAAAATCAGTTATCGTCAAAGTACAGCAGATTGGAGGTCTATATTCTGGGAACATCTCTTTACTCGGTGAAGTAGAATTGCCTCATATGGACAATTTTTCGACAACGGAGGGGATGCTAGTCACAGAAGCACCAAATGTTTTCTGGACAAAACTACTAGTGGGAAGGAACCAAAGGTGGAGATACTTTTCCCGTCAATCACCAAGGACTAGAAAAAGATGGCAAAACATTGATGGTTTGGCCGAACAATCTGTCAGGACAGACACAACTTCCAAGGACTGCAGAAAGGCACCCAGAACCATTGTTCATGGAATTTCTGCAAGCAAGACTCTAGAGATGCTTTACCGTCGAAACAAACAAACCAAAGATCCAGGTATTTACATCGTATTTTTGTCGTTGAACAGTTGGTATATATATAAGGACTTAATATTTGCTCAAATGAATATCATCATATGTTTTGACTTAAGTAATTCCTTTCAAAACTATGTATCCAGGCCAAACAAGAGACGGTTTAGTCCACCGGAAAGCTAAACACAACACATTAGCACTGGACAGAAGGGTAGAAGCAGCCCAACAAAATGAATCGGATGAACCAATTACAAAGGAACCACAGTCCCTAGTAAGCAATGCGGGGTTTCTTATTTCCTTCTGTGTCATTAGTTTTTAGTTGGCATTTACTGGATGTCTTGCTAACATGCCATCCTTTGGGATTGTGTTGTTTCTTTGATTGTGTTGTCCATATATCAGCAAGTATGATCCTGTAAAGTGGCTTCTTCTCTTCCATTCTGCGTCTGTAGTGTAGATGCTTCACTTATCTGGTGAAATTGTTTACAAATAAATATGTTTCATTCCAAAGTCTTTCAAATGATTGGTCTCACTGCTTCACTTCCACAGCTGCTGCCTGATCAACATAGTCATATCCCTTCATGCTCAACCAGTCAAAATGATCATATCGGCCCTACTGAACAATCTGTTGAGACTTCTTCCAAACGGCTGAAATCTTCAGTTCAACATTCAAGAAAAGAGATGCCTCTGCAAAATGCACGTGCTGCACTATCTACAGTGGAAGATGGAGAAGAATCAGGCACTATCAATCAAGCATTTGTTTCACCTACAGTGGAAGATGAAGGAGAATCAGGCACTATCAATCAAGCATTTGTTTCACCAACTTCTTTGAGTTGTGGGCATCCAATTGCCTCTCAAATCTCCAGCATTGAGGCACGAGATTCTGTTTGTGGTCATATTCCTTCTTGCACAATCAGTGAAATTCACTATCATGATGGCCATAGAAATTCAACCTGCCAATTGGAATTTTCTGTTCGACAACCAACTAGGGATGAGCCTCTGCAAACTGCATACACAGAACCACCCACGTTGGAAGTTTGGGGAGAACCTGGGATTGTTATTCAGGTCCTTAATTCACAACCTATTTTGAATTGTGAAAATCCAGAAGCCTCTCAAATCACTGGCATTGTGACACCAGAACTTGAATGTATTGAACTCCAAATAGAATTGGACAGACTAAAGAAACAGAGAGATGAAAGTTTAAAACTGCATTTAGACAAGGTATTCCCTTTTAAAATTATTTTCAACAATTCCTTTCGTTGATATGCACTCATGATTAACTTTCAGCTATTTTTTGACATAATGAAGAAAGTGGAATTGCAAATGGCATGTGAGAAGGAAGTTGATCAAATTCGTAAAAAGTATGATATGCTGCTTCAGAATGCTGATGTGGATTTTGTGGAGGAGACTAGAGTTCTTGAAGCTAGATGCGACATGGTCCTTAAACATAAAGTGTTAGCTGAGGTTATCATGAAGAAAAGTAGTTTGAAAGATATAACTGTCCCTCAAGGTTTGGGGTAATTCAAGTTGAACTACCATGCATTTGATTTTCTGAAGCAATGTCAAAATTACCACTTTTATAGCTCTGCATTCTGTGGGAACCTAATTCTTGCATGAGAAGAATGATTATTTGACTGCATTTGATATTTAAATTCAGACATGACTGAAGTTATGTTATAATGCTGTCACCACAATGTAGCTTTTGACACACTGTTATTTAGCAGTAGCTAGTAACTTTATTCCGGAGGAGCTTGGATCGAGCATGAATCGAGGCACTGAAGTGGGTCATTCGGGTCCTACAGTCAGCTCAACTCAAAACATTCCCACCTCCATCTCAAGCAACATTTAACCGGGCTACCCTATCAGATCCCCTGCTCCACACCTTAGGAATATGGTGCGTGCTTTGCCTGTTACAGCACCAACAGCATCAACTCCAAAAAGGACTATCATTTCACCTGTCAGACTTCAGACTGTTCAATCTAATACAGAAACTCAGGGTGCATGGGGACACGCCTCAAACTGATTATTGAAGATATTGATAAGCAATTGCAGAAACATTTGCGGGTACATCCTTTCCTAGACTTCTCCAGAGTTCTAGACTGCTTCCCTTAAAGTGAACACCATATGATTGTGTACAAAATAGGATCAAAAGTTTACAGGTACTAGATGCTACTAGATTAGCTAGATTTTTGTTGACTCTAGTTGATAGCATGGTGTACTGATCAATGAGCAACTAACTGCTGTTTTGGAAACTAGCTATGCAGAACAAAGTGATATATATATATTTTTTACAAAGTGAGATATTTGCAATTGTTAATTGCTTAATCACTGTTTTTGTTATACATTATTTCTAACCTTCTGCAAATATATATGCTTAAACTGTTTTCATACCTTATGTATATTTTTACTGCTTTAATCAACTCTAGACAAACAAATCAAATCCATATGTGATTCTGAGGGGCTATCAACTTGAAGAACTGGAAAATTAAGATGATAAATATAGTGGAAATATGCTATCTCTTGAAGCTGTTCAAGAGAAAATGTTTGAATTTCATAAGTAGGTTGCATATGCTTTACTGCATCAGATGCCATGGTTATGATAATAAAAATAGCATGAGCTGAGCAAAAATACTAACAAATTTCGTCATATTGATTGTTAAAGTTGGCAAGTATGAGTGAAAAAGGGAAAAAGCTGTGAAGGAGGAAAAAGCAAAGGGTAGAAAAATGTACTTGAGAAAGAAAGTTAGCACTTAGCACACGCTGGATTAAAATATAAGAGGGTCTTAACTAAACCTTGAGCTACATGTGTGTTATGCCCACCAACATGTGCATCTCATTCACACTTATTCAAAGCCCACTTGATAAATCAATCCTCAAGCAATCATAAGTCTGTCCTTGTCTTTTGCTGCATCTGTGGAGTATAGGTAGCGAGTGTATCTTGTCATGTCGTGACATCAATCTTGAAATTTTCATTCACTTCCTCTTCTTGCTTTGAATGAAGCTGCAGCATCAATTTACTATTCTGTTTGTGGGCTAACCTCTGTTAACAGTCTATTGATAGGTTTTTATATCTGTTCCATGTCATTCTGTTTGGATGACATCATGTCCTACTCCATGGAATAGTTCTTCAACAAAGAGATTATATATCATAAAGAAGCTGTCGTTCTTCATTATGCAAAGGCAAAAATAGGGGGTTTACCTAGTGCGCACTTTCGGTAGCGACTGCAGATTCCCACGTCATAAAAAAAAAAAAAAAAAAAAAAAAGAGGCTCAGCCCATTTTTGCAGTTCAACCTTTTTTGAATTTCATAGGGTGGGGCAGTATTGACGTAATTTTGCCTACATTGCTATCCTAAATTATATTTTTTACTGCTTCACTGTAAATTATCTTGTTTACAAAGGTAAATTATTACTGCTGCATTCATACTAGTAGTATTTTCCCTGCCTGGGTTATTGAGCATGAATTTCCAGTAAACAAAAATAGATGCCTTAAAGTGATTGTGCTATAATATGAGCAAGTGAGGTCTTCGAATACTATGGTTTCTGCAATCTGAATTTGATTGGCTTCTTCTTTGTTGCTTTTGAACTTTCACTATGTTTTAAAGAGATCCTAGACAATGTTCAACTAAGTTCAATAAATTTAAAGAGTCGGGAAGATTTGAAACATTGTCTGGCCTCTAGCTGTAGCTTCTTCAATTGCTTGATGGCCTTTTAACTGAAGCTTTAACTTGACAATCGAAAGGCCAAACAAAGAAATGTTACTGAATTGAAAGAATCAAGGGGTGGTTATTACTAGTTAAATGGGTTATAGTTCACGTGTTTACATACCACACTGGCTGAAGCACTCGCTGAAGAAAATTGCTTAATGATTAAAGCTGCTATTCAGGCACCGCAGAAGAATGAATATACATATTGCGCTTGAACATGTTATACGATATGTTAAGGAGTTAAATGACAATGAATGAGATATGCTGCAGAGTCAATGCTTGCTGCAAAACTGTCATAAGAAGGTGCACAGTCGTCGATCCTGTGGAGATTTAGCGCACTGAATAACACTGAGGAAGATACTCTCGTCGCAGGGAATACAAAGCCTTGGGTCAGCAGCAAAATCATAAACTTCCTGAGCTTGATCCAAGAGTGCCTGGAAAAGTGGATGCTTCAGTAAGGTAACTTTAATCACAAACCTCTTGTGGTATTCTCCCACATACACCACCATATGACCCTTGGGCACATCGCTCGGGACACTAATCTTCTCTTGGTGCATCAAAGTCCATTCAGACCATTTGCAGCACCCTTCGCAGGCTGCACAAGGTATGACTCTTTGACTCATTCTTCCCCACTTTTTCATGCATGCTTTGAGAATCTTTCCTGTCCTAAAATTCATCTATGTGTTTAGAACTTTGCACTATAGGACTGATGGGATTGCCGTGGTGTACTTATTTTTGGGGATTGGTGTTGGTTGAATGTCAGGAATAGGAAAGGCTTATATAAAGAGTTGGAAAGAGCCAAGGGTTTTAGAACATTAAATGGTTTGACAAATATGGGTGTAGCTAAGAGGTAAGTTTAGTGTGACAGTGATTTGTTTTTTAAAAAAAGTGCAGATTGATCAGATGTACCTTTCTCTCCCTTATTTAGTATTGCATCTCTATACGAAATTGTACGAACATGCATTGCATGATTGAGATTAACATTTCTGCTATAAAAAAAGAGGATATATCAATCAGCAGCACAGAATCTTCTCTCTCTGTGATCTCTCGAAGTTAGACCCACCAGTAGAGTGAAAGAATAGATAAGATACGAAATAGGGATGGGATAGATAAGCTTCTTGGGCAAAGTGCAATATCCTCTTATAACCCTCTTCATAGATATTATAAAAAATCAACCTTCTCTCTTTGTATCTCTCTCTCTCTCTCTACATTATGGAAGGAGATGGAGATACAGATGCAGATGCGTTCATTTTTACATCCTGTTAATTTGACCAATAGACAACTGTAAGGGTTGGTGGTGGTTCTTGAATCAGGGTTAAGAGAATTCAATTCATGAAGATGCACTTGAGTTGAAGGTTCCAAATCAGTCAACTACTTCATGACAGCTTTCCTAATTTGCTGACTAATGATGTTTAGATTGCCATGGTATAAAAATATTGTCAGTTAGTGATTTATTTTTAGGATAAGGAGATTATCAAATTACGGGATCATATGTTCATGAATCATAAGTACAGGAAGCAAGTACTGACCGTACTGGTTGTATTCTTTATGTGGGCACATAACTCTATCCCTGACCTGACTCAGGAAATTATATCACATAATTTTTGCAAATCTTGTCTCTCTGTTTTCTGAATTCTGACCTGATAAGCCACCATACTTTGTTGCCTCAGCCTCAAAACCAGAAACCAGAAGCACATCACTTCGCTGTCTTCAAGAACTGAGAAAGAAATGTAATGCAGTAAGGTAAACCAGGTTTGACATGGTCATTATTTCTACATATTTTCATGCATTATAACAATAACCGATGCTTAGGAGTGAAAATTAACAGAAAAAGGGTAATGGGTCTACATCTACTTCTTTGGTGTATAGAAGCACTTGTGTTTTCACACTAATCACAAAACCAGTGTATGGTTGAAAATGGATTCAGAGTCTCATTAAAGTCCATGGTTTCGAAAAGCTGCAAGTACATGAGCTGTGAAAATAAATGAACACAGAGTGCCATTTCCCTGGGTTTCCATGGCAAAAGTAGTGTGTGTATGTATGTATGTATATATGGATATTTTGGGGAAGAATTCGACAGACAAGTAAATAGTGGGGGTTGTCTTAATTAAGGAAGCTTATAAATGGGGGCACATGATGAGTGGGTCCAAATGAGGGCTCACACGGGGGGGTAGGAGACATGCATGCATGTTGGTGACACCTCAAAACACTCTTATCATCTCTGCAACATTTGCCCACACGGTCGTACTCCCATTACCCCCCATGACTACTGCATGCATGCATACATATACATACATACATCCAATCAATTAAATTACTTATGTGTTTTGTAAAATATCTATGGATGATTATTTGATTTGATTGGACTGGTGAATCTATTCTGGGTGTGTCATGTGTGTTTCTGAATACCCATTAGCTGGCATCTCAATACTTCAATGCATTGTTCTTACCTTTTTACCTCTTACTTTTCCACACGAGTGACAATAATTTCTGAATCCCAATTCACATTAGGTTCTTTACTTCTAGCCCTAACTTTGAAACAGGATCGCATAGTATATACCCATAATTGGGATTGAACTTGTTATAGCAGTGAAGTAGCTGAAGATGGATAACGGTCTGTGTTCACAAAAACCAGACATGTTCAGTTACTGTAAGCATACTAGGGACTTAAACGTCAGTTCTGAGATATGATGATGTATAACATTCTTAGGCACTCTTTTAAGAGAATTAATTGCTGTTTATGCTCCGCAGGATCCTTCTGTAATCACTGAGAGTTATATCAGCACTTCTATCAGGAGAATCACAGAGAAGGCCTGCAATCTTGGGCTTCCGATCTTTCGGATAGGGATGCATAGTAGCCAATTCACAAACGCTCCGCAGGATGCACTTCGGCAGAGGTCGCCATGCCAGGTTCCGTTTCTTCTCTCCCTGCAACAGCCATTGGATTATTCCAACCTACCTCAAATAAAGATGCAAGATTTAGCAAAGGACAAACCTGTTGATTGCCCTGGCCCTGAATACCACTTGCTTTCAAAAGGTTTCGCCATTTGTCCTGTGCAAAGCATAAGCAGCCAATAATGAGAGATTCCGAGCATATATGATGTTTATACAAAGTATAAAAGAAAAGAAAGCACATTCACCTTGAGGTCAACTGCAGTCCGGTGAGTGGACGAAGAAAAGAAGAGCTTCTTGATACGGCTCCATCTACCAACGCCGTATTTGGAGACACCATCTATAAGTTTTCTAACTTCTGCAATAGTCCATAGTCTGTGATGCTTCCTTCGACTGCTGACTTCCTCGTGGCTCTCAGCTGCGATGTAATAATCTCTCTTCATTTGCCTTAGTGCAGTGAGACAATCATCCCCTTTTCTTGGGCTTTCTACAAGCATTTCATCCCATTTCTTCTGACTTAGGGGCCGAGGATTGTAATCTCGTTTCCTTAAATGAGATGCACCGCCATAATTGACCCTTTTCTTCATACATGGTGCCTTTAAGTTGTCGTCTGTTTTCTTTAAGTGACCACTTCGGGTACAGTCATCTCTTTCCTTATCATCATCTGGAGTGGTAAGGTCATCTCTCGACTTACTCGTCAGATTTCTTCTGTCTGAACCATGCAGCTGTTCAAGAAACATCGAATTCAACTTCAAATTATTGGAATAAAATACATACGGACATGAAAGTTACCAAACATTAGTTAATTGTACCAAAACCATATGATCTTTGCTCTAAGATTTACCATTTGGTCAGATCGACTGTTTGGACATTCTTTCTGCGATATGGAAGCAAACGGCACTTGAATAGCTTTGACAGATGGCTCTTCAGCCGGCAATCTGCTTGCTCTACATACCATATAACTTTTCTTGTTATCATTAACAATGCGTAAGGACTTATCCTTGAGTGCCGACGAAGAAGCCTCCCGCCTTTTCTTACATTGCCTTGAGAAAGCTTCCGCCACTTCATCAATGTATCTCTGCGTGGGCTTCCGCGACCTCTTTTGCTTAGGGAAGGCATCGACGGAGCTAGCTTGATCCGACAGTGTTACAACTCTGTCCTGCATAAAAATGCCTTGTTCTTTCACCACAACTTCACTGGTTTTCTCGTTCTTTGGATTCGACATAACTTCAATGGATGGAGAATGGCTGGAATCGTTCTCGTCAGACAACTGAAAAGAGCAGCTTGAAATGTCATTGAACTTGCCGAGATCTGGTAAAGCGGTGGGCAATTCTAGAGGCTTCTTCTTGGCCAATGTTTCTGGCTCATGGTGACAATCAGAAATTTCGCCGTAATCAGAACTATCAATATTAAGATGGTCTCTTCGGCATTTTGAAAGTTCCATTATTCTAAAGGGATCTACTTTCCAAGAAGCATCGATGCCAGCTGTAGATGGCAAGATAGTTCCATCTGAAACAGACGTCTGCAAGCCTCCGCTTAAACCATAATCAAGATTTGTAATACTCTCGGCGAATTCAACACCTGCATCATATCCAAGACAGTAACATCTTTTTATAGAATCAGTGTTTGGTGATGGAGACGAAGTCGCGTAAGCTTTTATTACTGTAAAAGGAGAAGAATTCAGACCTAAAAGATAATCTTCTCCCATGCTACAGAAATCATTTTGCATCCTAAAATATCCCACTTCAACTTCATTCTGCATCGAAACAAGCACCTACACAACCATGTAGAGACGATGAGAAAAGCATAATTCGCCGCAAATTTGACCATTAAAGAAGAATAACCATCAAAGACATACATCTCTATTCAGAATATCTTGATTTTCAAGAGCAATGCCGGCAGTTGACACACCTGCATACAATATGGAGTTCGTCGGAAATGGAAGAAAGAAAATTATACCGTCCCTTAGATTATTCATACATATATAACTGAATTAAATGCTAAATCTTAAAAGTAAATTATTTAGAATTGGATAGGTTCTTGATCGATTGAACTTTGGCCATACCAAAATTGTGGGAAGTCTCCTCCTGGTTCATGGAATTCTCTGGTATCTTCTCATGAAATGATATTACACTATCCACCGAGACATGACCGTCTTGCGGTTCTACAAGCAATCGCTCAACATCAATTGCACCATCTTCAAATCCACTTGTTGGTGGCCCATTCTCCATGACCTGATAAATGTTGTCGAAAACGAATCGCAAGTATTACCACTGCTTAATTTAACCTTAAAAACAGATATTCTATTCGAGGAATAGCATTTAAAGCATGAACAGATAACAAACATAACGACCCAAAAGAAAAGGACAGATCATTGAAACTAATTCTTTCAGATTGATATCATCACCGAGACTCCTAATTGGTCCATATTCAACAGATAAAAAGTTAAATCCATAAAGATCAAAGTGAAGTTCATAGTTAGCATAGATTTGCAATTAATTGCATTCAACAATTGCCATATTACATCTAATGTCGCAACACGACAAAAGTGCGAATGCATCTACGAGTAAACCAACAAGAACAAGGCATGTAAGCATAAAAGGTATACATCACAACTGACATTGTTCATCCATTCAACTTTCTACACATTAGTCAAGACAAAACAGACATTCCTTTACAGTTAAGCATTCTAATTAAAGTCACAGAATTTTTCCCACAAAATCAATCAGCTAAGTAACCCAAGGCTAACTGTATCCAAAGAACAACCAAGTGACTCCGCTAAAACTTACAACATACGATCCTCTTCACTCTTGCAACCTCAAAAGAGCCATGGAAGCAACTGACAAGGTCACCAAACCATTTCACTACCTACTGACCCTGAACTCGTGCCTACTTACTTCCAAGGCTCAAATGTTTGTGGGAATTCCATAAGAGAAAGCAGATTCTTTTTACGATTTTACCATGGCCATGAGTTCACTCAGAAATTGATTGAACACAAAATTACACCCCCTTATGCTACAAATTGTACAATTATTTGAGCAAGATAATCCGAAATGGCAATGCTATCATGCATAAACACCTTCAAATTTACTCAGTATGAACAACCCTAAAACAGAAACGAATACACAAATCTCGAAGATCCAGGAGTAGCGCAGAGAGTACGTGAAACAACAGAGACATGAACTTTAACAAGACAAGATCACAACAAATCCACAAAGTAAAAAAGCACAAAGAACAGGAGCATAAACAGAAGCAAGCGGCTAACCTCGAAGCTCCAGCTTCCAGCGATGTCTCCGTGCGCGCGCGCGCAAGGGGGAGAGAGAGAGAGAAACAGAGGGGAGAATAAGCAGAAAAGGATGGGCCGTGGAAGAAAGGTAAAGTCGGTACAGCAGCGCACAATTTATTCGGCGGAATCGAAAGCGATATTACAAAGCTGTAATGGAATATGTGGTCTGGCGTCCGCCGTGCCGTTGTGCAGTCACAGTGTGACAATCAAGAATGAATTTTTATTTTATTTTTGTTGAAAAAAAGAGATTCGTGTGACGTCCGTACTACTGCAGTCTCCGTCTCCCCCTTCGTCCTCGTTGACCCTTGTCTTTCGCTTTTTTTTTTTTTTCTTCACACAAGTTCCACATTCTTTAAGATTATTAATTATTACACCATTATCATCTGAAAAATTGTTTGAAGCAAGAAACACTTTTTAGATTGCGAGTTAAGTCCATCCAGATTCCTTATCAGATCAAAAGGGTTTCCTCATTCTTTCCATTGTCAAAACCAACAGATACAAAGAAAAAAAAGAAAAAAATCTCTTGAAACAAATGGTGGGTAGATTGATTGCTGTTGCTGACAATGACAGAGCTTGGAACTTGAGAATAACACATGTTATAATAATTGTAATAACAAACTACAAAAAAAAAAAAAGATCTGATGATGGATGAGTGCCAACAGCCAAGAATATCTGTACCAGAGCATTTAATGTGTGCCCGCCTACCCACCCCCAAAAAGTGATGCCAACTAGCTAGCTAAGCTAAGCTAAGCTAAGCTACCTATACAACAATCGTGGGTGTGTAGTAGTGTGGTAGTGCCCATTAGCTAATCTACTCTACTTTCTGTGCAAAAAAACAGCCACACAAAAACACCCAAAAAAGAATCATTTCTTTCCAAACAGAATCAAACAAACGAAAGCTAGAATCCTGCACAGTATGCCACTGACTATGAGTGAGACTAGACACAGAGTCCAGTTATGAACATTGTACCCTAAATCATTCAGCTCTGCACACCGAGTTATCAGCCAAACTCCCGAGAATCTGCGGAAACAAGAAAATGGGTTGGATTCAACTCTAGTGCCTGGATGTTATAGAGCTCTACATTGCATTCTTTTTTTTAAAAAAAAATAATATTTTTATGTTTCTGCTGACTGACCTTTGAGCATTTGCTGTGAGAAATGCTTGCAAGGCCCAGGTGGGGTAGCAGTAGATGCTTACAGCTCTTATAACCTCATCGTCTCTGCCTTGATTCGATACCAAAGTCATCACTACAGGAAGCAGCACACACCACTGCCCAAGATCAGCAACCAAAATGTGTTTTTGTCAGCCAAAAATTCAAAAAAACCACCCCTGAATTCTTCTTGGAATTGAAATGTACTAATGGAGTTTTTTACCAGTTGGGCTTGAGAAGGCTGGAGGAAGATGGCGAGTACATAGGCTATCCCAGTTACACAATACACCAGGCAGAGCAGAACGGCATAGTTCTCCATGAACGTCGATCGTGGAATGTTGAAAGAATAGAACATAGAAAGAAACACCACAGGCTTCACCAAAGTGCTGAAGTTATCAACTGTATCCTTGGACAGGAAATACGCCAGGCTGCTCATCCCACTGTCCCTTTCTCGTCGGTAGTGTAGCTTGTCCAGCGAAAATGATCGTAAAGCAGATATTTTACACAGGAGTGCTGCCAATGTGAAACTAGAATGATAAGCATTGGGGATATAAATTGTGGTAAAGTCCCCAAGTTCTAGCACCATTTTTATGAATGGAAGTCTACTTACAAACGGCAATCACGGCATACATATAGCCATAGTAGCCGAATGTGTCGCCTGGTGTTTTTGAAAGAGTTCCCAAGCATGCTCCAGCAAGTAGAAGGATCATGAAATCAGCTGCTTGTAGTTTAGCTTCTCGTAGCCGTTGTTTCGCACTTCTGCAGAGTCAAACCAAGGAAGGCTTAGTATCTCATATCGGGATTCAAATCAGACTCCGTAAGCGATAAAAGGGGTCAGATTAACTACCTTCCAAGGAAATATCTGAACTGTCGAAGCCAACCAGGCGTTTGACGGTTAGATAAGTCATTGGTTTTAAGAAACGTAAGCTGTGAAAGGTCATTGTTATCCTGGTTGTCTTGCTCTTGCTCCTGCTCTCTCTCGCTGACAGATGGTCCTAGAGTTGGATGACTACTAGCACTTCCACCTTTAGAGACAGCTGCAATTTCATCACAAAAATGAAGCATATCTGGAGGGACAGGGTAGCCATTGTGAAGCATCCATCGGACAGGAAGCTGCTCAGCCGTCACACCATTAGTTGGTTTGAATATACCCTCGAGTATATCAATGAAATGATCCGGAGGATTGACACGTTCAGGTACATTAATTCCGAAGGATGAAAAATACTCTTCTACTTTCTTAACTGGTCCATGGTACACAGTAAGTCCACCTTTGGCTAAAAGTATCAAGTCATCGAACGTCTTGTACAAAGCATAGCTGAAGCAGGAAAAAAGCATTAAATCATGGCATTTAAAACAAGAACATAAAGTGGGAGGTTTTGTCTAATGCACATGATTGATTATTCGGGAACTTATATGTCAAACACTTCTCTAAGGTAACATCCAGAGAGTCTGAACTGGGGTTTTGGACAAATTAAATAATCACTATCAACAATCTCTAATTCAGGTAAAAAGAACTATACAACAATGCCATGGTTATTGAGGGTAAGGCTACTTATCGGAGGCATGAATGCATTATCATTATTCTACTTTTTGTCATTGCAATCGAAAACAAGGAGAGCTGTGGATCGTACCTTGGCTGGTGAACAACCATGCATACATTTACACCTTCGAGAGCTTCACGTCTAAGAGCTTTAATGAGTAAGTTGGATGATGAACTATCTAAGCCAGAGGTTGGTTCATCCAAGATTAGTAATGAAGGTTCCATGACCATTTCCAGCCCCACATTAACTCTTTTTCTCTGGCCTCCAGAAATGCCTCGCTTTTCTACTGTCCCAACGAGAGAATCTCTCACTGCCTGTAGTCCAAGAGCATCAATAACTCTTTCAACGACAAGAACCTTATCAGCCTTGGGCATGTCTGAAGAAAGCCTACAACAGTGTTGAAATCCAAAGTGAGTATGCAGAAACCACCATAATTTTAGAGAACTACTGATAACTTGTCATGTGTGCAAAAGTGCATTAATTTATAGAGAAAAAAATAAATTGCCAGCAACCTGCATCGAGCACTGAATCGAAGGTTCTCTTCCACTGTCAAGTTTCCATGAACAATATCATCTTGTGGTACAAAACCTACAATTTTATTGTAACACTGAATGGGGTCAGGCTTGTCATTTATGAGAATTGAGCCTCTTATGATACAACCCCTTATCTTCCCTGCCACTGCAGAAAGAAATGTTGTTTTCCCTGCACCTGATGGACCCATGACAGCCGATATTCGACCAGGAAACAATTTCCCAGTCACACGCCTCATCAAATGTTTGTTTTTGTGTCTCAGAGTTATAGTAAGATCTTTAAAAGCAAGCTCAATCGGTGGCCGAGTCTTCTTTTCTGTGTCAGTGGCCAATTGAATGACTCCTGAGAAGGTCAAGTCCTGTTTCTGCTCCCAAGCTTTCTCTTTCTCGAGCTGACCATATGCATACTTAAATATTTGACTTTTAGTGTGCAGCTGTTTGGACTGGGGCATTTGCTTCTTAAGATTTTTGTCTCCAATTTGCATGTCGAAACCCTTGTGACCATCAGCATTATTTTCTAGATTTTGTAACATCTTAGTCAAGTTACCTGCGTCCTTCTTTGGTTTCGATACACCAACTATTGGTGCACTTGCTGGAGCCTTTGGTTGATGTAGTCCATCAGTAGATTTACGTGAAACACTACTTGATAACGGCTGTTGCAAGCCTGAAGCACCCTTTTTCGCAGCATCTTTTACCATTCTCCACCTCTGTCTTGCCTGTGCAGTTTCTCGGGCACTCCTTGCTGCTCTTTCTCTGGACTTGGCCAGCCTTTCGTAGCGAGTTGTGAGGACTTGATCAGAGCAATTGTAGAACACTATCAATACCAAGCTCAATGCACCCTGCATAACCACAAGTCAGAAAGGTTTTTCATTTCTTCAATTTACACATATTTGGAAGATCTTGCAAGACAACTCCACCTACAATGATCAGAAATCCATATGCATGCAGGTTCTGTGTATCTGTATTTGGATTGCAGGTGCTCAACTTGAAGCAAACTGCAAGCACGAGCAACATTTTAGAGTAACAGGTGAAACCCTACATATAATAGCCACAAAAACAAATCTGAAACTTCAAAGATCAGTATTCCTCAATGAGGTTCCAAGAAGGGTTTATTGTCAGAGTCACAAACAAAAAAAAACATTCAAAGATCAGCATTTCCCAATGAGATGCCAAGAAGAGTTTCGAAGTTCTGACATTGTCAGAGGCATATTATCGATCTTTAAAAATTAAAAGATAACAGAACTTTATATTAATTATTCCAACTACTTCCATAAAATCATAGCAATTCTCTCTGGAGGAAACAGGGCAGGCATTCAGCAGTTCACTTCTAGCACCACCATACCACACCAAACAACCTTCTAATTTTGAGAAAAAATAAAATAAAATGCATTCCCCTCTTTGAAATTTTGACATGTAAAAAAATCTCATGCAAAGCTTCAAAAGTGTTAGTATATGGAAAAACAGCATTACGAAGCTCTTGACAACTAATAGTGTAATTTCTAATGACAGCCCTTAAAGTAACTTTTCTTCAATAGCCGAGGCCTTTGCCCAGTTTCTGCTCTGAGCTTGGGACATAATAACCTTTTAGCATTCAACAACAGTTCACACATGACATTATTTGCAAATCAACTTGATGATTAGGATTGTATACCTCTTTGCTCAGTAGATCCCTGTAGGCAGTAATGTCTGCATTCACCAAAAAATTGAAGATTAGCGTAGGGATAGTAAACTTGAGTTAATGCATTACAAATAATATCCATACCCTTTGGTGCATTGAACCTTTTTGGTGGTGGTAGGGCAATAAGACCCTGCTGTACAAAATATTTCGTCACTAGAAGTGACACCTGCCCATTTATCTGCTGCACCGCAAGAGTGAGTTGTTTTACCAGGAGGCAATTGATATGTATAACTGTAAATTTGTTTAACCGACCAAAGATCAGACAACCATAGAGTAGCTGTACAATAATATAAAACATATGTTCACATTGCAAAATAAACTTACGGTTCGCATATCCCAGTTGTTTCATTGAGGGTTGCTCGTGGACAATAAGAACCCAAAGGACAAGCTTCAATAATACAACATAAATATGAGTCACTTGCAAGACTGTTAATAATATCAATGCATCAATGGCCGGTTACAAACTGTGAACTTGGCCACCAATTAAAAAAAAACACTTACTGAATGGAACTTTAGAAAGTAGAAATTTTTTTGGAGCACTGCACAATATATCCATATTACTAATACATGAATTGTTATCTAACCACAATGTCTCACAGCTATTCAATATACATATAAGTTAAAGAGTAATAGGATGGATTTTATTTAATAACACAGAGAAGTTACCCCAATATTAATTCATACAGCCTTTTAAGATGTTCACTTAAATGTAGATTCAATTAACATGCTGCCATTCTGATGCCAAAGTCAGATAGTCGGGCCAATTCCAATAGTCAAGAAATGAAGAGACTTACGAATCATGCAGGTGAGACCTTGAGGGCAGAAAAAACCTGCACAGCAAGGTTGACTATCCTCCACCCTTATAGGAAAATCTTGGGAATTTTTTAGGTCAACCTGTCCATTTTGAGGAACACTACAAGACCAACCAGGCTCGCATCCGGGAACCCATGATGTTAAATTACAGTTTATGTTTGGTTTTAGGTGATGAGCATCACCAGACTTTTTGTCCATAAAACCAGTAAAATAGAACTTCATCTCAGCTGCTGTACAGATCCTCTTCGTTACATCTGTTGGATTGAGCAAAACGACGATTCAATTACTACATACAGACTAAGAAGAGCAAGCAAAAAGCTTAACATTACAATGTCTCTAGGTTATAATAACAGCAATGATCACAACAGATTAATCCGTGCTTTATTGGATTACAAAGTGAAGAAAATATAGATAAAATGGCTTGAAACTTCCACAAATTAACAGGCAAAGTGGTTTAAGAGAATGTGATGAATGTACCTACAACAACAAAATGAACCCCTCATTTTTATGGTTAATTTAGCAGCACAACTCTCATCTGATATATAGATACATTGTGGATCGAATAAGCTGTAGTACCTTTCATCTCTTTGACACACTCACTAAGAAAATCCAAATTGTTGGAGAATTTGAATGCCCCATTTATATCAGCATCCCTGAGACATGAGTAAGGCTTAGAAAACTCAGTTAAGAAATAGGAAAAATCTGCAGCAGACAAAAGGTTTGAATCAACTTAGAACAGGGCAAGGGCATTAATAAACTAACACATTCTGAGTGCAATATCCCAAGCTCTCGGTAATTTCCTTGTTGAATATCCTGGTGAGGTTCGAAAATTGATTGTAGATGAGAGACGTAACGAGTGGCAGGACATTAGGGTTACCGGTCTTGGAATATTCATCTTCATCCACACACAAAACTGGTCGTGATGAACCTAAAACAAGAGCCCAAACCAACAGCGCCAAGAATCCAACTTGGGGGGAGTTGGCCCTAATCCTGCTCATCTCAATCACGCAAATCATTATTAAACAGGCACATAAGGAGAAACATCCAATAATCACACAAAATCCCTCATCGTGAATGTATCCCCAAAAAATGGTGCTCTCGTTTGAACGCAGACAAGCTCGTTCAAACCTTCCTCAAAACTAAAACCTTTCCAGCATCCGTTCCGATAATCGATGGATAGCCAAATGGGCAACCGTTTTCTTGAATAATCTCGGACAGAATTGACAATGGAGAGAATCTGATACCACCGCCAGGAGGGGGGCTCAAAAGCCAAATAGAAAAAGCATCTTTTGTCTATCTTCTTTGAGGGAATATGTGACAATTGATGTGCAGGGCATGGAAGATGGAGCTCCATAGTTTTAGGAGGGAGAATTGGCGGGGAGAGATTGTTGGTGCTATTTTTGGGTGTATCGCTACTTCATCAAGTACTACGCCCGCAGATGGTCTGGATAACTCCCGGCAGATCCGGGACTCAGAAATTTAGTGTAATTTTCCGACACACATTCAAAGAAATATCTGTCATAACATTCAAAATGCCATCATTACTTGTGGGCTAATTAAAGCAATTTAGCTCTAATAATATCATTTTGAATATATGCTACATTATCTATCAAGAAAAAGACCATGGAAATATAAAGCCATTAAAAAATATGCAAAGAGATAATCTAGTTGAATGCGCCACCATGTCCATGTTCAACTCAAGCCTTCTATCTTTGACCAAAGAGGTGCCAAGCCAAGATTTTCCCGGGCCAAAAACGACGACTTTTTCTTCCAGTAATTCTGCAACCACATTTTCAGCTTTTGTCCTCTTCGTTCTGGCCGCCTTCACACCTTGACTTGGATCGGGTTTTAGGGTGTCTTAATACGGGAATATTACAATGCCCTTAAATCACACTCGTACGTGTGTACAGTAAGTAGCCTTTTGCGTGTACTGTATGGTATTGTTGGGCAAGTAAAAGCTTCGATAATTCGACCAAGTAGTCGCGGTCGTGGCTATAAATCTTTTTTTTTTTTTTTCTTTTTCTTTTTATTGCAGAAGGAAGACTTTAATGATGTGTTGTTGGTTTGTGGAAGACTTTGCTTTCCAAGTCACTCCAATTCCTGTTCTTCTGCTCTCTCTGGATTGCCCTCAAAAGCTTTCAACGGATTCAAGATTCATGTTTTGCGGGTGATTCTCAAACCGTAGAGGCATCCCAGCTCACGATTCCAAGCTAGGGTACGGTTGAAAAGTGAAATCTTGTCGAAAGATGTGTGCTCTTTGGTTTCATCACTGAAATTTCAATTTTGAACTTTCAATAAAGCCGTAAAGGATTTGAAAGCTCAAGAAGAAACAATTTTATGGCTAAATTAGAGAGCTTTAAACTTCTCATCTCTCTAGTTTTTGCCGATTTGGTATACTAGGTTATTTGTTGCTGCCCTTTTCCCCTTTCCTTTTTTTTTTTTTCCTTTTTGTTGAAGCATGAGGCACAGTTGGTAATAACTCAGCAGATACTACTGTACAGATGCTTTGTTGGTTGTGTTCTTGTGATCATGCAAGCACTTTATTGGCTGGACTTTGTTGGATTTAACTAACGAAAATCATATGCTCTGAAGCTTTATATTAAGGTATCTCTGTTTTTTAGATCCAGTTTCCTTTCCCTGCAGTTTTCTGGCCATGAAGTGTTTCCAATTCCACATTGGAGAGAAAAGGGAAGAACCCAAGACGCCAAGGCCAAATTCAGTGCTGTCCTCTTTTACTGAGCAAGATCCAACGAAGCAGTCTGGATCAGATTTCAATTCCCAGGATGCTTCGGATACAAGCAATGAGTCCAGAGGTTGTGGCCAATTCCCAAATCTGTCGGAGAGACCAAGTAATCTCAAGGTTTTTACATTTCAAGAGCTGAAACAAGGGACCAGAAATTTCAGCCGCACGGCCAAGCTCGGGGAAGGAGGATTCGGATGTGTTTATAAGGGTGTTATGAAGAGTATCGATGATCCAACGAAGAAGATTGATGTTGCTGTAAAACAACTTGGCAGAAGAGGCCTGCAGGTAACCTATGATTCGACATCTTCTTTTGTCAATGGTTGGATAAAATCATCCATGTATGAAAGGCCAATTAATATCCCAGTCTTCACATGACAGGGTCACAAAGAATGGGTGACAGAAGTTAATGTTCTTGGCATTGTTGAGCATCCAACTCTCGTGAAGTTAATCGGTTACTGTGCTGAGGATGATGAAAGAGGAATCCAACGCCTTCTGATATATGAGTACATGCCGAATGGAAGCGTCGAGGATCATTTGTCAGTTAGGTCGCTCACACCCCTCTCCTGGCCTGCGAGGCTTCGGATTGCCCTGGATGCAGCTCGCGGCCTGACGTACCTGCACGAAGAAATGGATTTTCAGGTGCCCTTTTATTACTAATGTTGGTTGGTTTTACTTGTGGCTCTGCATCTTGCATCTTGCATCTTGCATATGGCTAATTGTTTTTTCATTCTATATTTCAGATCATCTTCAGAGATTTCAAATCTTCGAATATTCTCCTGGATGACCAGTGGAATGCAAAATTATCAGACTTTGGTTTGGCTCGACTGGGACCTTCAGAAGGACTAACACATGTTTCGACTGCGGTATGCTTGATCTGTTGTCTCCATTACAGTTTGTCTGATCCAGTACCTTATTAGAAACACCTTATGAGAAAGATTTCTTGAAATCAAATTTGTAAATTGGAAATATGTATTTCTACTTATCAGATTGTAGGAACCATGGGATATGCGGCTCCCGAATACATTCAAACAGGCCGTCTCACTTCAAAGAGCGACGTTTGGAGTTATGGGGTTTTTCTTTACGAACTCATTACTGGTAGGCGCCCTTTGGATCGAAACCGTCCCAGGAGTGAGCAGAAGCTTTTAGAATGGGTAAAGCCATACCTATCAGATGCCAAGAAGTTTCAGCTGATACTGGATCCTAGGCTTGAAGGAAAGCAAACCCTTAAATCAGCTCACAAGCTCTCAATTGTTGCAAATCGATGCTTGTCCAGACTTCCAAAGTCACGGCCAAAGATGAGCGAGGTTCAGGAAATGGTCAGGCAAATTGTCGTTGCGTCAACAGGTGCAGCCATTCCTCAAGCACCGTTGAGCCGCAAAGAACAGAATGAAACTTCTGATGATGAACCTAAAGGTAAAAGAAGGATCACTGATATGAAAATCGGGGATGGTGGCTGGCTAGTCCGCATGTGGTCGTCCAAGCTTGTGAAAACTTGCTGATCCGAGATGGAGGCACCGATTCTATTGGGTACACAGGGAAGAACTTTGGCTACAATCTTTAAAATACATATAACTGGGTACTAACAGAAATGAAATGCTTCGATATTCTTTAGGCTTTTTTCGTAACTCTCTCCAATTCCAGGGCTCTCCAGGAACCAGCACAGAGTGCCGACTCAACCGTTATCATCTTCCTCACAGAAGCATCATAAAATCTGTATGTATAGGATTCAACAATAGGTTTGAAAGCTGGTTTAGATTACTTTTGCTGTGCTATCTATGAACATGTTGCTTGTATGTGTTCATGTTACTGTAGGTTTGGTAGAGTTGAGAAAGAATGTGTGTGATTCTCCTAATGATTGATGTCAAAATAATCAGGGATTGTTGCGACTAAACGAGAACATTTCGATGTGAATATTTGTAGTTCTTGTGTTCATGGGAGTCTGTATTTGCCCTGTACTAGACTGGGTTCAGACAGGACAATGTGGGTAACCATTTTTGGGTGGGGGCACGACTGGCTGTCTGGCCTCAATAGAACTGGTCCTAGTCCAACCCCCCACTACCACCTACCTACCACCCCCATTGCCCTTGGTTGGTTGGTCCACCTCTTGACTAGGGAGAAGAGTTTTTAAGTCTAGTGTCTGTAATCTATAGCCTATTAGTCAGTGAATCTCGAAGCAGATGGAATTCTTGATGGAGTCCCACCTGAGCCCAGAAGGCATTTCTTATAATGGAACCCCAACTGATTGTCTCCACGGCCAGGTTTCCCAAGTCATTGCAATTCAAGTAAAAAATTTTGTTGAGGCCATGAAGTAGAGATTAAAGAAATGGTGTGCAAGCCATGTCAAAAGAAATTGAACAAGATTCCAAAGGCCCCACCTTTTTCCTCTTTTTGTTACAAAGCCAAGCCAGCAAGAGAAGCTCTAATAATTATTTGGCCAACTGATAAATTAATTGCTAATTACTTTCTGCTGAATTATTATCGAGCCTAAGAAGCTACTTCTCGACGATCCTCGGTCACATCGCCGCCGTGCCGCTCTTCCGCCTCTTCTTCATCCGTCGACGGATGCAGCAGCAGCGCCGTGAACGGCATGTGGCGATACCCGTTTGGAAGGAATCCCAGCTCCATATGCGGCGGCGGGTACAAGTCCAGCCGGCAGCTCGGCGGAGGCGGATGCGGATGCGCCGGGAACGCGCCGCTACCTGGAACGGCGGACACCGGGTGCGCCGCCTGGGCCACCGGTGTCAATTGCCGGGAGATCTCGGCTTGTACGGTGGCCGCGGGACGGGACGGCGGGAGGGAGCCGGAGGAGGTGGAGATGGCCTCGGCGGGGACGGTTCCGGTTCCGGTGGCGGCGATTATAGCCGGCTCGGCTTGGCGGAGGAGCCACTCTACAGTCTCGCCGTCGGAGCGGTGACCCAGTTCACGGGTCAGTTGGAAAACCCGGGCGGCGCAAAGTGCCGGCATCCGGACGCGGCGGCCCCGGCCGTTGACCTTGGTGTGGCGATCTTTACTCGAGCCGCTTCTTGAAACGCCGTTCTTGGGCCTTGAATTTCGGGACGGATTCAAGGCTCCGGCGGCGGCGGGGGTGGTGAGGGGATGAGGCGCGGCGGTGATTGACAGAGGAGAGATGGGGCGGGCAGCGGCTGGAAGAGACTGAGAGTCGTGAACAAGCATATCAGCAGAGGAAGACGACGACGACGACATGTTGTTTCTTTGACTAATGTTTTAGGGTTTTTTTGGGTACTTCTGATGTTGTCTAAATTGACCCCACAACATTACCCTCACTCTCTCCTCTCTCTCTCTCTGTATATAATAAATAGTAGCAGCCGAAACCCCCCCCCCCCCCCAGTGAGTGACGTGTCCCTATCTGGGGCCATGGATGAACAAAAATGGGCCTTCCTTGTGGGCCCATGTGGGCATTGAGTGGGCCATTGAGGATCTTTGTCCTATATCGTCGAATCGAATCAATCCGTGGCTCCCACTGTCTGCCAATTGCTTTATTTCCCTCATTGCTGTCCACAGCCACAATTCTTCCACTGGGTGTCCTGTCCGGTCATCTCTCACTTTTCAACAAGGTAAAGAAGAGCGATGATGAATGATGATGCGATAATATGTTCCATGGATTACTGTGTTTTTTTCATATGTCTATGTAAGAAAGATAGATCATTCTAGTTTCTTGATTGTGTTACTGGTAGTGAAGAGAAACGGCAAAGTAGACAGAAGCAAACTGACAGATTTCTCAATCAAAAACGCGGATGGGATTCTTGGGAATTGTGATAGAGCAGCAGCAGCAGGTTTCTTGATCTGCTAAAACCCACCGACTGCTTATAATTCCAACGACTGTTAAATCCCATGTGGTCTGTGCATTGGTTTTGTTTACCTCTAATTGGCAATGATGCCTCTTCCTCGTTTTACATTGCCACAGCTTATTACAGAGAACAAGACTCAATACACACACTCATAGCTAGCTAGCTATACAAAACTGTTGTTAGCACGATCGTTTAATGTCAGCTGACTGCTACTTTTTCAACTCTGAAAGAGGAATTTGAAGCCGAAAGTTCTTGCTTCTTTGATATTTTTTACATAACCTTCATTTCTCAACACCTATAATTACCAGTTGAATATAAAAATGTTGTCCGAGCGAAGAATGAAATAGAATCAATCTGCGTTAGTTTTTTCTGCAAAATTTTGTTATTCAGCTCCAATTACAAGAAATGAATTCATAAGATCGAGCAATCAAACTGCCTGACCTTGTTGTTCATAAGCAAACGTCATCCCCCTGAAATTTCGCAATGACTTTTTTTATCATTACATTCTCTGCGTCGGAAAGCAATCAAGGTTTACTTTTATTGTTACATACACACACACATATATATATATATATATATTGTGTATTATCCTATCACCAGATAATTGATATGTAGTAGGAGCAAATTTAAATTTCTTTTTAGGAAACAGAGGTCAATGGTGCTTCAAGTATTATGACATTTTACTATTGCAGAACAAAATGATATTTAGTACGATAGCTGTAATCGTGTTATGATATGATGTCTGCAGAATTGTAATTTCAGGTGAAAACCTTCATCCTATTACTTCTAGCAACAAACATAAATGTCTGTGTATGTGTGTATATATATACATATATACATAAAATTCCAAAACCCACATGCACAGGACACGATTCCATATCAACGTTGGATCAAATTAAATTGCATGTGGCACATGCACGATCAATCACTATAAAATTCAATTTAATATATATATATATATATATTAAGTCTATAGAAATGAAGCAAAAACTACTCAAAAATATATACTTGGTAGATCGATGAACATGCACAATATCCAAAACGATGATTCATTCATTCATATATATATATATATATACACAAACTGGCTACACTAAAAAATTTAATTTCACCAATAACTAAAACAAGTAAATAATAGTATTAGCTATGTAATTATCTTTCAGGTCATGCATGTATGTCTGTATTTAATTGCCAACATGCATCACATATAAACAATTCATAAATCAAAGAATATAATCCTTACGAGATCATCCGTGTCTGACAGACAACAATTAAGAACGACCAAAACCTAAACTATGGTTTTGTGCATGTGATAATGGCTTCCATTTCAATAATAACTAATATTTGCTGGCATTGAGTCTAATGGAAACATTAAAATCTTTCCCACAAAGTAAAGATACATACGATCACATGTTTGAGGCTTAATAATATATCAGATTAGGATTAACAAATTCTTGTATACCACATTAAAAGGCATGTCAGAAGTACTCCATAATTTGATTAATTTAGGCTAACAATTTCAAGGGAAAGTTGACAAAGTAGATATTTAATTCAAGAACAAATCTTCACTAGCTGTGAAATGCAGATATTGCCAGCTAAACAAATCTATAATATACATACAAGAAGATAGAGCCTAATTGCAAGAAAATATCTTCACCAGATATGCAAATTTATATGAGATCCAGATGCCAATCAGTTATAGCCTTCACTGGATCGATCATGTGTTTTCTGTTGCCACCATTCTCAATCAAACACCAAATGATCTTAATCAGTAATTAGAATACATATATGATAATTTTCTTACGACTAATCAAGATTGATGGTGGTCGATACCCAAACCATTAGTTAAAACTAACCTCGGATTCTACACTAGTAAGAATTGAACTAAAATCATGGGATGTATAGAAATCATTGTATGCCTCAAACCTTATTATGTTATGTCTGAATTAATATCCCATTTAAGTCCAACTGATATCTATCTATCATTGCATCATGCAGTGATCGTACTGTCCTCTCAGCTTTTTGGGGCAGGGGGGACCAAACGACGACTTGGGATTCTTTGAGTCACCAATCTACAACAAGAAATCTCATCTGATCTTACCTCACAAATTAAAAACTGTCCTTAGATCTGTCGGCAAAGGAGCTTCATTAATCCCTACCAAATCAGTACCCTCACTGCTCACGTTTTTATGGCTTCTCTTTTTCTTGCAATCATTTTTTTTAGTTTTCAGAAATTAAAAGGTGAATGTTTAATGCTCTGGAAAATGAATCGATACCTTTCAAACTGCTCGACTCTTCAAAGCTGCTGATCCGTTAATCTTTTGTTCATAACCCTGCAAATTAAGATTAGGGTGTAGAAATATGAAAATAATAATAGTTAAAGAAAAAAAAAAAAAAACTTACCATATATATATATGTGTGTGTGCCCATTATCTATCATGAGTCGGTGTTTGCTGATGCAGCATCATCAAGATTCTCATAATCGAGCATCACTGTATGTACATATGTATGTATATAAGTATAGATAACGCTGAATGTGAATCTTGATGACGCTGCATTAGCAGACAACGACTGTTGCTCCAAGAAAAACACTCGAGGGCTCATAGTCAACACAGAAAATTGATGGCTTAGTTTGAGACGATGAGATAATCTCAGGATCTGACAGAAACCCTAAACCAAAAAACCTCAGTCAATTAACAAGAATCACAGAGGCTAAGGTCAAACAGCGAATGGATCTTTGACGGCGGAAGAGATTGGTGGCTGGAAATAACCCTAACTGATCATCGGATCTGCGAAATCCGAGGAATCGATCGAAGTCAAAAGATTCCTCAACACACACCGAACCAACAAAATTAATGAATTTTAGGAGTAATCACGCAGGATCTGGACAGAAAGAAGCAGCAAATTAAGTAACTAATTAAGAAGAAGAAGAAAAGTAAGGTTTTTAGAGATACGGAAGAAATTTATTAGCAGACAAAAGGTAAGGGCAGAAGAAGAAGAAGAAGAGGGTAAGATTGATATATGTAAGTAAAGTTAGTGAGTGGGAACATTAACATATTTGGGGATCTGATTACTGTGGATGATTACTTGATCTCATCCCACCCCCACCCCATCCATCCCATGTACTAGGTTTTATACTAGGTTTGTGCCACACCCACCTCCATAAAAACCGCATTCTATTATATATATATATATATATATATATCATTTATTTCTAACCTCTATTTAATTATATACCTTACCTGTTCATTGTTGCCTTTATTTTCCCTTTCTTTTATTTTAAATACTCCTATTTTTAGTGATGATTATTTAAGCGAGGCTCGCGGGTTGCTAGCAATTTCTCAGCGGCTAATTCAACAAAGCATACAGCAAATATTAATATTCTTTTGTTTCATTGTAATTCAATTATAAATTTGTTTGGTTATAGTTTAAAATTAATTCGAAATAAATGAATATTTTGAATTTTTAATAAAAAAATATTTTGATATGATATTTTGTAAAAAAAAAATTCAATATATATTTTTATTGAAAGTGTGAGATGAAAAGTGTTAGGCCATCTCCAATGGATAATCTTTTTTGGTGCAATTACTGCATATATTGAGTTTTTGCACTTTAATGAAACTCTATTTTTGATACAAAAAATGGTGTTTGCTACAGTGCAATACTATTTTATGGTGTCGGCTTTTTTTTATTTTTTTATTATTTTTTTACATATTAATTATTTTATTTATTATTTACTTTTTAATTTTTTAAAATATAATATTAATTGTAGATATAAAAAATAGTTAAAAATAATATATAAAATGAAATATTTTGAAAATTATTATTTTTGGAGTAAAACAAATGCATTTTCCGAGTTAAAATAATATAAATAGAGTTGGTGGGTTGAAGATAGTCTTAAAATCGCAAACAATGGACAAACTGAAATTTAATTTTTTAAGTTTGTGAAGATAGAAGTGTTGAAAGTTTTTTAATTTTGAAATTTTTTTAAAATAGTAATAAATTAATATTTAATACTCCATCCGTCCATGACTAAGTATTCGTTTGTTTTTTGCAGGTAGTTTTAGAAATATTAGTATTATATTGGGATATAGTAGAAATAAAGTAGAAATGACTAAAATAACCTTATTAGTATTGTGTGATATAAAAGTAATGACATTTGTGTAATATATTGTAAATTATAATGGTATTTGTAATGTTAAGTAGATAGAACAATTATTATAAAAAAGAAATGAATAGTTTGTTATGCGAAAGAGGAAGTACAACATTTTGTGAAAATATATATATATTTGAGGTATTCTACTTCAAAAAATAATTTAAATTAATATTAACTATAAAATGAAGCTCATATGACATTCAATGAAATCCAATAGGTATGTATAGTTATATATAAATAGTCGAGAAAGAAAATACGATAGAGTTAATGAAGAATCATAGCAACATTACGTACCAAAAGGCCATCTCCAATGCAACGTCAAAATTGACGTTGCATCCCCATTTTTGGCGTAGTCTCCCTCCAATCCAGTGCCAATTCATACACCATTTTTGGTGTTGCACTGTAGCAAACGTCATTTATAGTGTGTTTGTTTTATTTTTTTTAACTTTTTTTTTAAAAAATTTTTAAAATTATAAATTTGATTTATAAATTTGAATATTTGAAGAAATAATAGGAACATTTGAATATTTGAAGAATAATAGGAAAAATAGAGTTATGGTTGAGTAAAGTTACTTAGCAACTGCATATTTAGAGATAAAATTGGATAAATAGAATTGATGAATTGGAAATTACTGGTGTATGTAGTGAATATTTTGAACAACTATGGGTTTGTTATTTTGTGATTTTAAATTAAAATCAATATTATTTATTTTTGTACAGTTTTTAATAAAAAAAAAATACATTATTGTTTTTATGAAATAATATATAAAAAATGAGTACTATTTAAATAAAAACTCAAATAAATCTCAAATCATAACCAAACAACGTATATATACATAAATTCTAGTAAAATTCACCAGCATGGAGTAAAATGAATTTGACTATGTTTATTTGCAGATTTTTTTATTTGATTTGTACTATTTTAAAAATATATTCCCTAAATCCATTATTAAACTTCTCATTTTATTATTTTAGTTGGTCCAAATTAAAATTTATTATTTTTTTAAATAAAAATAATTTTCAACCAAATAACAAAATATTTTTACTTTTTTTTTTTTATGTTACTTTTACTTTAATGCGGAAGATAAAATAATATTGCACTATTGTATTACATTATATATCTGTCTAATACTAATTTACTTTTATTTGCATGAAAAGCAAAAAAAAAAAACAAATGAAAAATTTATCCATTGATGAAAATAATATTTTTTAAAAAATACATTTTTTTTTTTTTTTATCAATTAAATAATTACTTCTAATAATTAGGCATTGCAATACTATAATTAATCTGTTTGTTCAAATAAAATATTGAATGTTTTATTGAGTTAAAAATATTATAATTTCAACGACTACTTAAGTTAACCAAACAGTATAGTCTGGTGCACATGATAACGCTGGTTTTCAGCATAATTAAAAATGCATTTAAATTCACAAAATAAATATTCAGTCATGTTTAATTTATGCTTATATATATCTTTCAAATATTTCATTTGATATACATATTAATGTTGTTTTTTTTCTATAAAAAAATAAAAATAAAATTGAATGCACATTAAAAATATACGAATTAGTTTCAACTACTTTGAGATGACATTATTGTTGGCCCCCTTTATTTTATTTTATTTTTCATTTATCTTTTCTTTCTCATGTGTATAGTATAGTATATACACGAAAGATGCTTTATATATAAACCATTAATTTGCAGAGTGTGACGTGTAAAATAATTTTTATATATTTATTTATTTATTGTGTGGTTAATGATTGGATAAAATAAATTGAAGAATAGTTTATAGGAGTGGCCACTTTTGGTGGATGGAATCTATCAGTAATCTAATAATGCCTTAAATTATTGTAGCTTTAGCCCACCAAATGTACCTCAAATTATTTATTTATTTATTCTTCATATGGTCCCTGTTTCGATTTATATATTTATTTATTTATTTATTTATACTAGGTTACATTTTAGTACTTGATTTGTTTCAATATATATATATATATATATATAGATGGACTATAAAATGAGTAAGAACAAATATTTTATTTTCGACTTTAATTTGTTTCAAATTTTATTTCGATAATGTTATTCAAAAGAATTACAACAACTTTTTTTTTTTTTTTTTCCAACTTTTTACCGGTTTATATAAATATGTACTAGAAATTATATATACATAAATAGGATATTTCAATATTAGATAGAAGCAATTTAATTGAAATATCTTATTTATGTATATATGCATATAAATATATTTGCATATTATGCTACTCCCTCCGTCCCAGATACCGTGTCTGCTACACTGTAGACACGGTGTTTTAGAAGGAGTGTAATTAGTAGATAATTAAGAATGTCTTAGTAAAAATAATTATTCTATAATATAAATAATTATAAATTAGGATTAAAATAACTAATTAGTTTAATTAAAATTTTAAAAAAAATTAAAAATTTAAAATGAGATTAAAATGTGTAATCATTTTTCAGAAAATGAAAGTGACATGGTATGTGGGATGGACAGAAACGGCAACGTGGACATGGTATCTGGGACGGAGGGAGTATTATTTTGTGGATGATGATCACTACATATTATTGCCAATTTTAAGAAAGACTGAAATAGGCAATTCAATAATTGTGATATATTTTAGGGTTTTGTTTAGTTGTCTTTAAATTGCATTTCCGTATTCTTTAAACATTTATTTTCTCTAAATAGAGTATTCAGCATTTCTTTAAATGCCTTCATCTCTTTTAGTATATTTAGATTATCATATTTAATATTTTTTTTATTTAAATTTTAAAATTAATCATATTACCAAAATATTTTTAAAATAGAAGTATGTGTTTGATTTATCTCTTAGTATTATTATTTGAAAGTGATTTCATAACTTTACTATATCAAAACATTGTGAATTATAATAATTTTTTTATGTAACTTTTAATTTTTTTTTTTTTAAAAAAAGGTATAATACGTGGGGTTTGTTTATATATTTATCATATACTAGTAATTTACTAATTTTATATGTTACACCATTCCAAAAAAAAAAAAACAGCTCTTATTTTTAGTAAAATATATATAGTATATAGAATGTTACAAAACATTTATTTCATCCAAACATGTATATCACAATTTTTCAGAATATGTTTATAATTATTAATAATTAACAAAAAAACATATCAATATTTTTTACACTGAGATAACACAACCTAAGTTTTTTTAAAGCAAGAATAAGTGTGGAATCTATTTCAATCTTCAAATATCAAAATTATATATTTATTTAAAATAAATGAAACAAATATTTCAGTCTTTTTTGTTGATGTAACTTTCTTTTTGTTAGAATCTCCAATATTTGAAAAAATATAAAAATAAAAAATAAAAAATGAAATGTTTGTTTCATTTTGAGTTGATCGACTTTAAATTTGATATAAAATAGAATAATTTATATTTTTATTAAAATTGTATTTAATAATATTAGACTTAGATTTGAAATTAAACACACAGACCCAAAAGTAGACCTGCTGATTCACTCCATTTCCAGTCCCAAATTAATAACAGTGGCCAAGGTGGTCCCCACGTAACCTTAATTATTACTTCCTTCGTCGTCCCACGTAACATGTCCATGTTGTCGTTTCTGTCCGTTCCACATACCATATTACTTTTCTTTTTTTGAAAATGATTACACACTTTAATCTTATTTTAAACTTTTTAATTTTATTTTTTAAAATTTTAATTAAATTAATTAGTTATTTTAATCTTAATTTATACTTATTTATATTATAGGATAATTATTTTCTCTAATACAATCTTAATTATCTACTAATTACACCTCTCCTAAAATACTGTATAGGAGTACTTTTCTTTTCTTTATATAATAATAATAATAATAATAATAAAAACTAATGATCATTTTGCAATTTTTGTAGAGTTAAACAAAACCACAGTTTAAATCTCTCTCGAGCTACCGGTCAATCTGGGTTTTATGGGCCCCACTTTTTACATCTAACGGTTTGGCTTTGTTTAGACAATAATTATTTTAAAATATTAATATATTTATTTTTTTAAATATATATCATATATATCAAATTAAATACTCTCTTCGTCTAAACTAAAAGTATACAATTACTTTTGGCGCAGAGATTAAGAAATAATACTATTTTAATTATAGTGGGTAGGTAAAAGTAGTAAAATGACATTTTTGTCTTTACTTTTTTGGTATAAAAGTAATGATGTAATGTAAAGTATGAATATTTGTGGAAAAAATAGAGTATTTAACGAAATAATTACTTTGTAATTGGACGTTCCAAAATAGAAATATGTATACTTTCTAACTGGACGGAAAAAGTATATTTTTAGCTTTTAAAATTAGATATTAGTTTAATGGTAGCATGTTTATTTATATACGCGGGAGAAAGAGAAGCGGGCTTTGCGCGCACTTTTAATAATACGGTAGGTTGTAATTATGAAATGTCAGTATTATTAATAATATTATGATTATTATTATTTTATTTTTCTTATTATTATTATGGCAGACAACCTTGTACTAAACAAAACAAGAGGCGCCCATAGTAATTCCAAAACCTCCCAAACCCATGATATGATAAGTATCTGAAAAATTGTATAGTTTAACATATATATATATATATTCAGAATTTATGTAATAATTATTTCGTATCGAAAAAGTGGTTAATCTATAGTGTTACATTGAGTTTATTGTCACTTTCATCACTAAAACTAAATAACTAATAATAAATAAATCATCCAATGGCCCAGGAGAATCCACGCCAGATATCAATTTTACTTTCCTCTGCGGACAAATAATATTATAGTCATCGCAGGGCCCTAACTGACATACCAATTATATATTTGAACTTTTCAAAATTGAAAAGCATATTTCTAATATAATAATTTTATACTATAAAAATATAATTATAAATTATATAGTAGAAAACGAGAATAAATTTTCAATACAACAAATTTCCAATTTCTCTTACCAGTTTGAGCTAATACTATAGGCCCATTGGGCTGAATTAATCAACCCCAAGTCTTCATTCAAAACGGGCCCATATAATAATGTAACGGGCCGCCATAATATGTTACGTTAGGTTAGGGCATCAAAAACATGGTTCAAATCAAATAATAATGGCGTCTTTATAGGAGAAAAATATTTTCTATTCTAAACATTATATTTTATATATAATATTTATTTATTTATTTATTTATTATTCTCTAAAAATTGTAATGCTTCTATTATACATATTTATATATATATATATATTGTCTTTAATGAGTAGAAGAAATTGGAGTAAATTGAAACAAGAAATAGAGTAGACCCTATATCTAGGGCTGTTATTAAAATTTTAAATTAATATGTTTATAAATGAAATGAATTTAAGAAAAAATGATAAAAAATAATTTTTTCTTATAATACTATTACAATGATATTTATGAAAAATAAAATAAAATAATAAAATTATACAATCATTGAATGCTAAGTACATGAAACTTTAATAATCGGATAATCATCATAAGTAAACATATATCAGTACATGTGTGTGTCTGTTTGTGTGCGCGGCTTATGATTTTGAGTCTGAATTAAGATTTTTTTGGTCTTAATTATATGATTGATTGCATTTGACTTAGCCAGGCAGAGGCGTGCCGTACGTATTTATGAGTAATAAATAAGTGATACAGTTTTTCGGTCCGAATTAGGTAAAAGATCTCTGTAAGAAGAGCTAGGCATTCGGCAAAGATTAGCAGCTACGATAATCTCAAGACGAACCAGGACAAAATTGGGGGAGAAAATCTTGACTACGTAGTACATGAACTCTTAGCTCATCTGAAAAGCCGAGCGATCGATCGAAGATATAACAGACAAGATCGAATATATATACGTTCTTTATTCTTCCACGACGTTAGAACAAATTATGGTTTCGACTGTATTCCACCTAAATCCGCGTTAAGACAACCACGTAAAACAATTCTTACACAGCCCCCGGCAAATTTCGAAGAACACCTAATTCAATTCAATTGAATGGAATCGACTGTTTAGATGATTATATATATGATTATGAGGTAAGACTTAATTAAATCTTGGAGATAATCAGAGATTTGAAAATGGATGAGAAAGAAATTGGGGCGCCGGGGAGCTCGATGCACGGAGTGACCGGAAAAGAGCAGTCTTTTGCCTTTACGGCGGCCGGGGATGAAGATCCCACGGCGGCGGCTAAATTTGCGCTGCCGGTGGATTCGGAGCACAAGGCGAGAGTGTTCAAGATCTACTCGTTTGCGAATCCGCATATGAGAACGTTCCATTTATCCTGGACTGCCTTCTTCACGTGCTTTGTGTCGACGTTCGCGGCGGCGCCGCTTGTTCCGATCATCCGGGACAATCTAGGGCTGACCAAGCGGGACATCGGGAACGCCGGCATAGCCTCCGTCTCCGGCAGCATTTTCTCGAGGCTGGCGATGGGCGCCGCCTGCGATATGCTGGGGCCGAGGTATGCCTGCGCAGTTCTGATCATGCTGTCGGCGCCGACGGTGTTTTGTATGTCGTTCGTGTCGTCGGCGGGGGGCTACGTCGCCGTCAGGTTCATGATCGGGTTCTCCCTGGCGACGTTCGTGTCGTGCCAGTACTGGATGAGCACCATGTTCAACGGGAAGATCATCGGCCTGGTTAACGGGACCGCCGCCGGGTGGGGCAATATGGGCGGCGGCGCCACCCAGCTGCTGATGCCGTTGCTGTACGAGGTTATCCGGAGAGCCGGTTCGACCCCTTTTACAGCCTGGAGGATTGCCTTCTTTGTACCTGGATGGATGCATGTCGTCATGGGCCTCCTCGTTTTGGGCCTCGGCCAGGATCTTCCCGACGGGAATCTCGGGGCTCTGCAGAAGAAAGGAGAGGTCGCCAAAGATAAATTTTCCAGGGTCAGATCTGTTTGTCATTCATTGATTCCATTATTATTACAATGTTTTTAAGTTTCGGGGCTGCAAAACTCAAACGTTGTTGTCTTCTGTAATTTGTTATGAAATCCAGGTGCTCTGGTACGCTGTTACCAATTACAGGACCTGGATTTTCGTGCTCCTGTACGGGATGTCTCTGGGAGTCGAATTAACCACAGATAATGTCATCGCAGAATATTTCTACGACAGGTTTGTAAGTTGTAACTGTAATCGATCGATCGATCAGGTTTTGTAATTTAATTTATCGGTATTGGTTAATTTCCAGGTTCGACGTGAACCTTCACACGGCGGGAACCATAGCGGCGACGTTCGGCCTGGCGAACATCGTGTCCCGACCAATGGGGGGGATGATGTCCGACGTGGCAGCCCGGCGGTTCGGGATGAGGGGCCGGCTATGGAATCTGTGGATTCTGCAGACGTTGGGGGGAGTTTTCTGCATATGTTTGGGCAGGGCGGAGACGCTGCCGGTTTCCGTCACTTTCATGATTCTCTTCTCAATCGGAGCTCAGGCGGCCTGCGGCGCTACGTTCGGCATAATTCCGTTCATCTCGCGGCGGTCTTTGGGGGTCATCTCCGGCCTGACCGGCGCCGGCGGGAATTTCGGCTCCGGCCTGACGCAACTGCTGTTCTTTACGAGCTCCAAGTATTCGACGGCGACGGGGCTGAGCTTGATGGGGATTATGATCGTGGCGTGCACGCTGCCGGTGGCGGTGGTGCACTTCCCGCAGTGGGGGAGCATGCTCCTGCCGCCGACGGAGAAGTGGACGGAGGAGTATTATTACGGGAAGGAGTGGAATGACGACGAGAAGGAGAAAGGGATGCATCAAGGTAGCCTGAAGTTCGCCGAGAATAGCCGCTCCGAGAGGGGGCGGCCGCCGCCGGATTCCGCCGCGAACCCCGCCGTGTGAAGGAGGAAGGTGGTCTCCCTGTGTGGGCTAACTGTACATCCAAAGGCCCATTAAGGAAATAAGAATTGATTGGGCCTTTATTCAGCCCATAATCACCTGCGCAATATGGGACTGCGTTTGTTTAATATATTAGGCTCGGTCCTTTTTAGGATTTTGATCAGAGCTGCGGCCTATGTATTTCACCAATAATGTTTTTAGGTAGGATAATAGTATTGTATGTTTGTTTATTTGGGGTTTGATTTTAAATTTGTGTTTGAATAGTAATTTGTATGTAATTTTCTATGACGTGTAATAATAAATTTTTATAAAAAAAATTGTACGTGAAAAAACTGAGACAACCTTTTTTTAAAAAAAAGAAGTTTGACTGTAGTGAATTTCAATAGTCATGTTTTAAAATATGTAGAATATTAATTTGTAAAGAGGATTATAATTTTATAATATGTTGTCAGTATTTGTATTATATATATTTTGTAATTTTATCTTATCCCAAATTTTCTGTGATAAATAGTAGAGCTTATATATAATAATGTATTTATGTGAATAACTTTCCGTGAAAAAAAAAAACAAAAGACAGCAAAGGAGCTGTACTTGAAGGAAAAAAGTTTGCACCCGCCTCAAAACTTGCGCTATGTATATATATATATAAGCATAAATATCGATACAGAGGTTGTTGAATTAACAATAATTGTCAAGTGATCCGAGAGAGTGAAGAATCAATAGAATAATTAGTTTGATTAATGAGGAGGGGTGAAAGAGAGAAGGAAATTCCAGGTGGAGCTGCTGCTGTTGCAGTTGCAGTTGCAGGGAGGCACAGATCATCTTCTTCTAAATCTTCATCTTCATCTTCCTCAGTGAGTTGCAGCACTTCTTTCAGGAACAAATGCACACACCTCGCCAAGAATCATCGCGCCAGGTTTTACATTTTCCGCCGCTGCATTGCCATGCTTCTCTGCTCTCACGAGACCAACGACCTCTGACACCCTGCCTCTCTCTCTCTCTCTCTCTCTCTCTCTATATATATATATATATATATACACACACAGACATATATATATATATATATTATGTGATGCAGCTAGCAAAGCAGCTGGAATTAATTTTCATTGTTACAATGTGTAAGATTGGAGTAGTTATATCTTTAATTAATTAAGACCACCTTGTTTGTAGTTTCTACAATTACTATATGTGTGTAGGTGTGTAAGTATACTTGAATTTCTGTTGTCTTGTCTGTGTATGAATTGATCAGAGTTTACGATGAGCTGCTGCTGCTGCTGCCTGATGCTTCTCTTAATTAGTGTTATTCGTCAATGAAGGCGTCTGTTTCACGGTGTATTTGATCTTCACCTATACGTACAGTTGATGAAAAGTTTGTTAATTAATTAATTAATGGTGGTTATGTTTAGCTACAGAATTTGATTTGTGGATTAAACTACCTACGACACTTGCTTGCATTGCACCTCCAACATTCAACCAACCCTTGTTTTCTATTAATTTTCTCAACTCAGTTACTTGTCTTGTCTTGTCTCTCGACTTAACCACCAGTCAAATAATAATAATAACACAATTAATTACATCTAGTTAAGGATATCATTGTCAGTCAACCATCACTTCAATAATATGTATGTAATGAAAATGATTAATTTTGAATAAATTGAAGATGTTGGGATGCCGACAGGGACGGGAGCAGCCACACGTGAAGAGGCAGAGGTAGAGGTAGAAGAAGAAGAAGAAGAAGAAGAAAAAAGGGTGCGTAATTCTCACTTTTCCCCATTCGTGCGGCCCCTTTCTGACTTGGAGCATTAATTAATTTGCCCCTCTCTCTCTCTCTCGAGATCGGATCAGATACTAGTGAGTGAGAGTGAGTGACTTATTGTCGTTTTCATGGCTTGCTTGTTTTTTTCAATCAGCTCAGCTCAGCTCAGGTCCTTGCTGGTTTGAATGTTAGTACGCAGTACACACACACACACACACACACACATGAAAGTAGATCCGACCCAGACCCAGACCCAGACCCCTACCAGTAGCAGACCGACCTCCAGGGATTGATACAGACATACATGATCAGTCTGGATGGATGGAGGAAGCACACATACATGCACGTGGATTGGAGACATTACATTGTGGGTGTGTAATACTGGGAGTAGTAGAAAATATCTGGAAAGTAGGCTGGGAGAAGGACGACACAGGGGAAATGGAAACACGTGCGTGCACTCCTACCCCTGACACCCATCCAAATGAAATTAAAGCTTCTTTCCACCCGGAACATATGGTCCGGGTCTCCACATTGTGACACGTCGCACATATCTCAAATATTTATATTTCCATATATTATTGAAAAAAAAAAAAAAATTTGTTTCATTTTGACACAAAACATTTTGATTTTGGTACAATATTAACCGATCCTCGTGGAGTGACCACCATCGGACCTGAATTTGTTCTTAGACTGGGACGGCCGTCAGTGAGGATGGAGCAAATGGTGATGTAGAAACAAGGGTATAATAGTAATTGTCTATTTTTATTTATAAAAAATAATAATAATATACCCAAGGTCGAAAGAACCCAAATGAAAAGCGCCCCAACAGGCAACAACCTAACCCTACACTTTTCTACTAGTGTGGGTTCGTTTGGGAGATTCTCCCAAAGTGCATTATTCATTTTATTTTTTTTTTTAAATATATTAAATTAAAAATCTATTTTTTATTTTTTATACTTCAAATTTAAAATTTTTATTATTCAAATAACAACTCAAAATCCAAACTCCAAAACAAACAGACCCTACTCTCTCTCCTCTATTTTTATTATAGTTTCTTTTTCTATTTTTCAAAACCCATCCCACCCCACCCCTCATTATCATTGTTCGAACTACTCGTTTCAAACAATGCATGGAATGGATCACCATCTCTATCGCCATCCACTCCTGCTTAATTATTTAAATTTTCTTCACTGTGAATTTCTACTCAGAGGGAAATGGGTGAAGGAATGAAGGCAAGCTACCTAAGTAGATATCACATGATCGTATATATATATAGCTTAGGGAACACATATGTCCCTCTTTCGTCATAACATATACTATAATATTGTCACTGATTGAGTACTTGTGAGTGTTTGTAGAGTAAACAGTGATATTTTTACTTCATATACATTTATAACAATCTTACTTGGTTCGGGGGGTGATCAATTCCTAGTTGTGTTCACGAGACAGTCCCTGTTGCTTTGACATCAGAATAGGCCCTCCCTCACTAAATGTGGATAAATCAATATCTGTCTCCAACCCTTACTTTTTCAATATACATATATAATTTGATTTGATTTAGGGAAATTTAGTAATTTACAGTCAGGAGGGTCTCAATAATTGTAAGAAACTGTTGTGAATGGAGGTACAGTACAGTTTATTAGCTTAACAAACCATAAAACCATTCCAAGAACCAGACAGCATCCATTATATATGTCATACCTACTACTTACTACGTAGGCTTCAATGGATGTGCTTTACTAACTTGGGCCGACGAGCCCACTTACTCACCTTGGTTGCCCTCTGTAGACACAAAAAAAAAAAAAAAAAAACAAAGACAGTCTGAAAATTTCTTCACAAGAATACCAAATTTTGCACTGATACTGAGATAGTTCAAAAACAAACATGGGAATGGGATATTGGGATCTCATCTCTGCAACATATCACTGTTTCCTGCTCCAAACAAAACCCTTACACAGATCCACAAATAGATTGATTGTCCTAATTAACAACGCTATTCCAAATTCTTGTATATCTTACAGTTAAAAGACACCAGAGATTGTAAAAAATCATTCAATTCACCAAGAAGCAGAGAAAGATGTAAAAAGAGCCTTCCTTCATTCATTCATTAATTCATCAGCTAATTTGCTGGCAAAGATTGTTGACTGCAGCAGGTGTAGAAGCCCAAACATGGCTGCTGCTGCTCCTTCCACCCTGATCTTGCACTCCTCCTCCGACAACAACAACCTTGCTGGCTGCTAATGCTTTCTTCTTAATTTTACACTTCATGTCCTCCATGAACATCTTTAGTCTCTTCTCAGACGATCCTTCGCTTGTCAGTGCTTTCTCCATGGTTCCACTCACTTCCCTCACTGCATTCCTCAGCTGCTCCGATCTTCCTCCGCTCATCAAATCCTTAATCTTCTCCTCCACCTCCTCCCTCGTGATCGTCTCCCTGTCGCACAAATTGATCCCTATCTTCCAATCGTTCACCACCAGTTTCCGATTCGTGAACTGATCGGTGAAGAGAGGGAAGCAGAGCAGAGGAACTCTGCACCATATGCTCTCCAGCACCGAATTCCAGCCGCAATGGGACAGAAATCCGCCGATGGCAGGATGGGAAATCACTTTAGTCTGCCTGCACCACTGCACGATTAGCCCTCGCCCGTTAATGCTCTCCTCGAACCCCTCCGGCAGGACATTGGTCTCGTCGGAGCTCACGATGTCCGGCCGGATTACCCACACGAAATTGACACCGCTGATTTGCAGCCCGTAGGCGATCTCGAGGATGTCCTGCTTGCTGGTGGTGTGGGCGTGGCTGCCGAAGGAGACGTAGAGCACGGAGCGTTTGGGCTTTGTGTTTAGCCATTCGGTGAAGTCGGATTCCGACCAGAGACTGGTGGTTAGTGTCTGGCTGGTGAAGTTGGAGACGATGGGGCCGATTGCGTATGTCGGCTGCTCCGTGTTGAGCGCCGAGAGCGTGTCGGATTCGAGATCTTCCACCGTGTTGCAGATGATGATGTCGGCTTTCTTGACGTCCTCGAAGGCTCTGTAGATGACGCGATGGACGACGGTCGTTACGTCGTCGGTTTGGAGGTACGATGTGAGGTCTGTCGGTTTGATCGCCTTCACCCCCGGGATGTAATCTATGGTGTCCTTGCGTTTCTCTGAAAGAGGGGAATGGATTGTGAAATTGATGAAATGAAATTGAGATGAAATGGAATTATTACCTTTGGAATGGAAATGGCCGTGCTTCTTGAGGAGGTGGAGGTGGTAATAGAGGGACAAGACGAGGGCGGGTTCGGTCCAGAAGGAGACGCAGAGGAGGCTGTGCTTGCGGGCAATGGCGGAGGCCCAAACGTAGAAGGTGTCTGCGATGAGGATGGTGAGGGGGGAATCAGATTCCGACAAATCCGCAACTAATTCGTCGACGTGGGCGGAGAAAACGTGGATCAAACCCTCGACGAACTGGTCGTGGTTCGCCGACCGATCGAACCCTAAGGGGAAGCCGTCGGAAACGGTGGCGTAGCGAATGTCGAGGCCGGAGGCGCGGGCGCCGGCGAAAATGTCGACGGCGTTGGTGCCCCGGGCGCGGGAAATACGGGAGTGGACGGACTGGGTGTTGACGAAGGTGATGGTGAAGCCATTGGAGGCGAGTTTCACGGCGAGGCTGACGAAGGGGTTAATGTGGCCCTGATAAGGGTACGGAATCATGATGGCGTGAGGCTGAGGCTGAGGGTGAGGCTTCGCTGCGGCCATTGTCGTCTTCCTTCCTTGTCCAGGTTGTGCTGCTGCTGCTGCTGCTTCTGCTTCAGACGAATCGAAGAAGAAGAAGAAGGGCGATAAGTGTGTGTGTGCGTAAGGAGGAGAGGGATGATCAATAGACAATAATAATAAATCAATTGCAGCCCCGTCTGTCCGAATGAGGTCAACCAAATGCAATTTGCTATTTTAAAGGGAGGAGATGATACAGACACAGATACAGATACAGATGACAATATCACATTATAATACATAATACAGGTAGGTAGGTAGATTGATATGCATACACATAACACATTCACTGCTGTCAAAACTATTTCAATTTACCCCTAACTCTTCTTATTCTAGGTATAACACAAATAATTATAAATTTAATTTAATAGAATTATAATTTATAAATCATAATTTAAAATATATTTAGAATATATAATTTTTTTTAAAAAAATGATATATGATATGAAATATACAGAAATGAAAAATGTTCACTTACTAATATTTTTTTTCTCGATTTTTTCAAAACCTTTGAAACATTTCCCTGCTGAATTGGATAATTTGATATTTTTTGAAAATTTAAAACATATCATATTAAACATTTTAAAATTACTACTATATAAGTGGAGCCTAAATATTTTATAAATATCAAATGTATTTAATTAATAAATAACGTGTCTACTATAATTTTATTTTTTTTAAAAGGACTAGAATAATAGGATTACATGTTAAATTATCGTATGAACAATATCAAATGCAAAAAATTTAAAAAATATATATAGATATAATATTAGCCACCGATGGAGGTGGCGGTGAGACATTTATTATGAAATCGTCACTAGCTCATAAATCACAAATATAAATAATAATAATAATAATAATAGTAAATATATACACCCTCCGTCCCATAATAAAATATTTGTTTTTCCATTTTAATCCATCTCATAACAAAGTATTCATTTTTTTAGTAACTGTACTGTCTACTTAGCATTACAAATATCCTTATAATTTACAATATATTACACAAATGTCATTACTTTATATCACACATACTAATAAGGTTATTTTAGTTACTTGTACTTTATTCCTATTACATTATAATATAATACTAATATTTCTAAAATTACGTGTAAAAAGCAAATAAATATCTATTACCGGCCATAGATATATGTTTGAATGTCCTATACTACACTAGCCTATTCACCATTAATTTTACTTAAATTGTTTTATGCTTCTAAGTATATTAATAACAATAATAACCAACACGAGAAAAGCATAAAGCAAAAGTAGGCACATTGTATCTGAATTTTGTTGAAATTATTAATGAATATTTGTTATAAAATGTGGACGAAAATGAAATTCATAAGACATTAAAGTTAGTAAGAAAAAAATTTATATAAAAAATAAGTATTTAATATAATATTTTATAAAAAAATATATATATAACTAAATTAAAAAAACAAAAGCACTTCCACCCAATTCTCTATCTATATTTTAGTTTGTATTTATGCTTGTGTTTAAATTATAGTTGCATGTGATGCTTTTAAATAAAAAATTGAAAAAAAAAAAAATAATAATTAAATTTGTAAATCTCATAACTAATACTAGTGTGCACCCATAAAGGGGACAACCATTTGACCTCTTTTTATTATTTACATTATTCCTCAATGGATATGTTTTTAAAAAATAAAATAGTTATTTTAATTCTGAAAATTTTGTTAATAATAATAATCTGTTTCAAGTAAATATATATATATATATATATTATTTTTTTTAAAACCCATTATCTCATAAGAACAAGTCCATATTATTTTGACTTGATCAAACTGATAGAACTTGAAAATCAGCATACAGATATCGGGACACAACTTCATTATAATTAATCACATTAATCACTTCTAACAACACATAATTGACAATACTGTTGTATTTCCAACTCATAATTTTCTCCAAATAAATTGGATCATCTTTGTTGTTCATAAGGCATAATATTCATTATAAACCTTTTATTAAATATTAATTTATATTACGATTAAAATACATATTAAATTTTGTAAGCGAATTAATCATGAAAATGATGCGCGGCTGTGGCTGTAGAATATTCCTTTTATAAGAATATTCATTCTAGGAATACAAATCTAAAATAAATATGAAAAAAGGAAATACGGTGGCGGGCCGAGTGCACGTGAAATAGGATGGCATTCTGTGCTATAAAAGCTCGTCTTTCGAGGTAACTAAATATGGGCCCCTATATTTTCCAACATATTTTGAATAAATATATTATGTTAAATATAAGTGGGCCAGGGCCAGGGCCAAGGCATCCCTCAAAATACAATTCCAGGGTAGCTTCGTTTATAACATAAGATCAAATTTTAAACATAATAAATTTCTACAGCTTAATAATAATAATTTGTGAGGACAGTGCTAGTAGGGTAGGTTTATTTTATTATTATTTTTATTATTTTTTTATGACATGAAAATCCGCAAATAAACTCCAATCAAATTTAATACCCTCTAAACCAGGCGTGACAGTGGGGTCGGGTCGCTTTATTAACCGAGTGGAAGAAAGCTGAAAGCTATTTACTTATATATATATATATATATTTATTTATTTTATTGGGTGGCGATTGATTGGCGGTTGCGATGTGTAGTGGCCGCTTCAATTATTGACTCCAAAACTTTTGTGGTTATTATGTCCACTAAATTTGGTCTAAATTTTATTTATAGCATATTTATTAGCATTAATCAAAACACCTTTGAATTAAATTGTACATAAAGGCTTCCAATTATGTAACTAATTTTTTTTAAAGGGTCAACTCATGAATTTGATAGTTTCATCCAAATTGCTTTTTGTTTTTTGGGATATATGTCGGATTTGATTTAATGAGAATCCGAAGCTACTGACAAATTTTGGTGTAAGTTGAATTTTGTGATGTGGAAAGTGACACTTTTTTATTTTTTGTGCATTAATTCTTATTGTCTTTTATGGTCCATTTTTATTTAGTTGACATTTGAATTGGTTCCTTTGGTAAATACAAAACCTTAATTTAAAGGCTCTCATTTCCCCAATTTTTCTAAATTTGTTTCGGTTCAGAAAATACAAGGAAATTATTTTGTGTACGATTTTGTCCAAATTTGATGTGATATTTGATAGTTTGGAGTGCACAAATGGAGAATGATGTTGATATGTTCTGTAATGTACTAATTTGTGGGTATCTTTGGGCTCAAGTTTTCGAGCAGCCTACTGGGTTAGTGGCCCAATTATTAAATTGGGCTAGTTTTAATAAACAACCGTCTACGGTACCTTCATAATATATATACATATATATATTTTACCTAGAAATAAATACTCTCAGTATGAAATAATTTTATTTTTTATTTTTATTTACTATATTACATATAAAATTTATTTTTGTTTTCATTTTCAAAATATCTCTATATTAAACAAATTTTACTTCAAAGTTTTTATCATTTACTATAAAACATACTAAAATACAACCAACCCATTCCAATAAGCAAACATAAAATCTACAAAAACAACATTATTCAATATAGTATTATATTTGATATTTACTTTTCATTTCAATTTTTTATTTTTAAATAATCAAATATTTTCAAAACACAACTAAACAAATCTTATGTACATGAAGATATCTTCACAATAAATAAACAGTAGTTTTCATGTTAAAAACAAATATAAATTTATTTTTTTTCCTTTTAATATCATGTTAAAAAAAAAAAAAAAACATTTATAATTGGGGGTCCATCTCCACGCCGGCTCCGGCGCCGGCGCCTATAGTCATTAATGATAATATTTAAGGGTAAACTCAAAATCAACTTTGCTTCTTCAGTTCTTCTTCTTCCCCGTTGATTAAATCAGCCATAATAATAAAGTACATAAATATATCATTCAATTCTCAACATTCAGACGCAGTTGGTTCTAACGACCTTTCTCTCGATTATCATTATTCCAATTTCTCAGAAATGGCCATGGCCATGGGAGACGACGACCACAAGAAGAAGAAGCTCCACGCCATAATGATCTCAGTGCCATATCAGGGCCACATCAACCCCTTCGTCAACCTCGCCCTCCTCCTCGCCTCCAAGGGCATTCTCGTCACTTTCGTCCATTTCGAGGCTGTCCACCACCGCCTCTCCAGTTTCCACAACCTCCCCCCCGCCGGCTTCAATCTCTTCGCCGGCTCCGGCCTCGACATTCGCTACACCACCATCTCCGACGGCCTCCACCCCCTCGACTACGACAGAGACATCCACTTCGAAGACTACTGGAAAATCATCATGCTCCAATTCCAGCCCCGCGTCGACGACTTCGTCGGAACCCTAATCCGATCCAACCCCGATTTCGCCCATTTCCTCGTCGCCGACACCGTTTTCTCCTGGCCGGCGGCCACCGCCGCCAAGTACGGCCTCGTCAACGTCTCCTTCTGGACACAGCCCGCCTTGATTTTCACCGTCGCTTATCACTTGGACCTCATGAAACAACACCATCATTATCCTTACACAGGTATGTATATATATACCTCGTAGACACGAACTTTAATTTGAGTTGTTTTAATTCAATCGATTCGAATCACTCAACTGACAGACGACGGCGATGAGGAAATAAACTACATTCCAGGAGTGAAGTCGATCAACAGCAAAGATCTGATGTCATTCGTGAAGGAACCAATGGAGACAAGAATCATTAACAGGTCTACTTACGAGGTATTCAGGGAGGTGAAGAAAGCAGACTTCGTCCTGCACAACACAGTGCAAGAATTAGAATCCCACACGCTATCCGCACTGTCCGAATACCATCCCACCTACGCAATCGGCCCAGTTAATTTCGCCAAGAATCTCCCCCCCATCGCCATGGCCAGAAGCTTATGGTCGGAGACAGACTGCACATCCTGGCTCGACTCGAAACCCCCTGGATCAGTACTCTACGTTTCCTTCGGGAGCTTCGTCCACACCAACAAGGAGCTGCTCAAAGAATTGGCCAACGGGCTTCTTCTCAGCGGAGTGAATTTCCTTTGGGTTATTCGAGAGGGCATTCTTGGCTCCGGCGGCGGCGCCGCCGTGCCGGAGGGGTACGAGGAAGCTGTCGGGAGCAGGGCTATGATAATTCCGTGGTGTAATCAGGTGAAGGTTCTTTCGAATCCGAGCATTGGAGGGTTCTTGTCGCACTGTGGGTGGAATTCGACCGTTGAGAGCATTTGGTGTGGGGTGCCTATGATCTGCTACCCTATGCTGTACGATCAGCCCACCAATCGGAAGCTGATCGTGGATGATTGGACGGTCGGGATTAATCTATGCGACGGTGATCGTGTGGACAGGATCGAAGTTGCTGACAAGATCAAGAAATTTATGAGTGGTGACACTGCACTGAGGCTGCGGAATCAGGCCCAAACAATGAAGAAGATACTGAAGAATGCTGTCGAAATTGATGGCTCTTCCACCACAAATCTTGATCGATTTATCCATGATCTCAAGGCAAAAATGTATGGCCACCCAGTCAATACAAGTTAATAAATATTTTAAATTTACCTTTCCACATCCTTCCTACAATGATGCAATATATTTGTACTCATATGATACAAAAAGGTCAGAAAAACTACGATCTTTCTTGATGGACCCATCTGCGACATTATTGGTTTCTACATTGACCGACGGTAGCACGTGCCCTGTCGTGTGTGAAAATATATATTGTAACCATTTGTGATTTATTGAAAAACAGGGAAGAAGAAAATTGCAACTTGAGTTTGAAGGATGAGAGCAATGCAGTCTACATTAGATAAAGACACTTACCTTAACTACAAAAATCCAAGGCAAAACAATCCTTATCCATCAAGACTGCAGTGAAAATTGAGACTACTGTACAAAGGAGTTAAGCATCAAACGGGCTAATTTTTAGCAAAACTTCTGGCTTGGACATCATCGACAAAATTTTCAAAATTAACCCGTGATGTCCCATTACTTCCTACTGCATTCTCCAATGTTTTCCTAACCTGCTCGATGTTCTTCTTCAATACATGCGACGTCTCCCTGTTCATTACCAGCTTAATCCTTTCGGCTACTTGATCGCCTGAAACAAATTTCCCTTCACAAAGGTTGATTCCTATTTTCCAATCGTCAACCACAAGCTTCCGATTGATGGTTTGATCGCCTAACAAGGGGAAACATATTAGCGGCACTCCCACCCATATGCTTTCCAATATTGAATTCCATCCACAATGTGTCAAATATCCTCCGACTGCAGAATGTGATAAAACCATCTTCTGTTTACACCATGGAACCACCAAACCTATGTTTCCCACAATTTCATGAAACCCATCCGGAAAATAGTCGACAGCCTCACAATTCACAACGCCAGGCCTCAGCACCCAAATAAAACTCACCCCGCTTACCATTATCCCATCTGCAATGGCCCTGATATCTTCTTTATTGCTATGGGCATAGCTTCCAAACGAAGCATACAGGACCGAGCCCGGAGGCTTGCTGTCAAGCCAGCGGCTGCAATCCGAGTCAGGCCATAGATCCATCTCCACAGATTGGTCGGTGAACTGAGATGGAAATAAGGGGCCAATCGTATACACAGTCTGCTTCTCTTTCAGCACAGAAATAGCTTCAGGCTCGAGTTCTTCCATAGTGTTGCAGATAATGATATCAGCATTTTTTACATCTGCAAAGGCTTTTTGGATAAGTCGATGCATAGCTGTCGAAGTATCAGTTTCCTGGAAAAATGAGATTAGGTCTGTTGGCTCCAAGAACCTCACACCTGGTATGTAATCGATGGTATCCTTGCGGGTATCTGAATCCAACAGAAACATTACACAACAATTACTGGTTCAAATTGTGGATCATATATTTACATTTATTCAATATAAGCAGTAAGTTTTAATCGACCCAGCAAACCAAAAATAAACCTAAAAAGCGCAGGTTAATCCATTGATAAATCTTCACGCATTCCAAGACCTGAAATTTCTTAGCAATCTTCACACACGCACAATTGCAACATGTATAAACCCTAATTTCTCTACAACTTTGACCTGAAATAGAAACAAGAAGGGTGAAAGGATTTTGCGTTAATGAGTAGTGAATCACCTGTACAACCGTAATGCCCATTTTTCTTCAACAACTCGTGGTGGTAGTATACCGTCAACGCTAGAGCAGGCTGAACCCAGAACGAGACGTAGACAAGTCCATATTTCCAGGCAATGTTGGATCCCCAAGTCGAAAATGTGTCGACAACCAAGCAGGTGGGTGGGTGATCCGACCCCGACAGTTGCCCAACCAGTTCATCGACGTGCGCCGGATATACATGAAGCCGGCCTTCTAAGAACTGCTCCCGGTTCAAAGATCGGTCAAAGGTTAGCGGGAACCCGTCGCTGATAGTCCTGTAACGAATGTCCAGGCCCGATTCTCGAGCACCGGCGAACACATCATCGTCGCAAGTCTTGGTGATTTTGTCGTGGGTGGAGTGGGTGTTGACGAAGGTGATGGTGAAGCCCTTCGATGCAAGCTTTAGGGTTAGTTGAATTGAAGGGTTAATGTGGCCCTGGAAAGGAGGTGGGATTATGATGAAATGGAGATTCTTCCCCATTGTTCTCTGTGGGCTCTGCATCATCAGTAGTCCGCGCCAATGGAGATATCTGCATCAGTGTAAAATAAATCATGGTTAGTTAGTAACTGTTGTAAAAATCATGAAAACAGTTAAAGCAAAGTCCCTTCTGCACATGGGGGCAGAAGGACACGTCCCCCTCAGCAGCGACACATTCTCAGCAGCATCCTCTAGAATGGTCAGCATTGACAAAATGCTCATATACTATACGTTCCCGCCACGGAAGTTGAATGGCGAAGTTTGTGGCTGTTAGAACTATGTGGCCGTCAAGCTGGAGTTGATTAGCACGGTACACAAGAATAGTTCCCACAAGTATGTTAGCAAGTCTATAAATTTAGAGCTTCATGCCCTCTTAACGGCTAAAAACCAAATAACAAATCATGGTCTCCAAAGGGAAGCTCCACGCCATCCTCTTCCCAATCCCTCATCCAGGCCACATTAACCCATCCATCAATTTTGCTCTCAAGCTTGCCTTGAGGGGTTTTGTTGTCACTTACGTCAATCTTGAGTTTGTTCATCACCAATTGAAGTCGAAATCCCAAGCTACAGAAGATATTGATATATTCTCTGAAGCGCGCAAATCCGGCCTTGACATACGTCACACAACAGTTAGCGATGGTCTTCCTCTGGAATTCAATAGAGTTTTCCACTTGGAAGACTACTGGGAGCACATGTTGGTAAATTTTCCAGCTCATGCTGATGAAGTTGTTGGGAGAATAATCCATGCTGATCCATATTTGCTCCATTTCTTGGTTGCTGACACTTTCTATGGATGGTCTGCAACGGTAGCCAACAAGTACAACATTGCTAATGTCTCATTCTGGACAGAGCCAGCTCTCGTGTATTCTTTAATCCGCCATTCTGAGCTTCTTAGAGAAAATGGTCATTTTCCATGTAAAGGTATGAACATATAACCCCGACTAACTAATTAGCATGTAAAAAGAAAAGACATGCCTAACATATGCCTGTTTTGGCCTTGATACAGATAACGTTGCGGAGGAAATCACTTATATTCCTGGAATAAAAACAGTACACACAAAAGACTTCATGCCTTACCTGAAAGAAAGCGATGTTGAAACTACGTCATACAAACTTGTTTTCACAGCATTTAAAGAAGAGAGCAAGGCAGATTTCGTCCTGCACAACACAGTGTATGAATTAGAATCAGAGACACTATCAGGTCTAAGCAAATACAAGCCCCACTATGCAATTGGCCCTATTAATTTCTCCAAAGGGCTTCCCACTAATACTGTCAGCAAGAGTTTAAATCCTGAAACAGACTGTAGCCAGTGGCTGGCCTCGAAGACCCCCAGCTCTGTTCTCTATGTATCTTTTGGGAGTCTAGTCCAGACAAGTAAGCGGAACATAGAGGAAATAGCTTATGGGCTCCTCCTCAGTGAAGTGAAGTTTATTTGGGTTGTTCGAGCAGGGATGGCAGAAGATGAAGAAGCTACTGTCCTGCCGGATGGTTATGAGGATGAAATTCAAGATAAAGGGCTGATAGTTCCATGGTGCAATCAGTTGAGGGTACTTGAAGATCCAGCTGTTGGGGGATTCTTGACACACTGTGGGTGGAACTCAGTGCTAGAGAGCATGTGGTTTGGTGTTCCAATGATATGTTATCCAGTAGACTATGATCAGCCAACTAACAGGAAACTCGTAATCGATGATTGGCAGATTGGAATCAATCTGTGTGATGGAACATCTTTGGAGAGGAAGGAAATTGCTGACAAGATAAGGTTTCTCATGGATAGATCTGTTTCAAAGGACATCAATGAGAATGCAACAAGCGTAAAGGAGAAGATGAGGAGTGCAGTGGAAATTGATGGATCATCTGAGAGAAATTTCAATCAATTCATCAGGGATTTGAGGGCAAAAATTGATTCCACAGGTACAACCAAATGAGTATGTATTCATATATTCCATATTTTGGTTATGGCGTATACAGTATTTCAGCACAATATATATTTATATATATCATTGTAATATTTCATATTTTGATTATGGTGTATACAATCTCTGTATTTCTTCGTTATGTATAATTGAATTTGGTTATGAGTTAATGAAGTGCCACCATGAAGTTTGAATGATATTGTCAACACCTATATTCAAATCAAATTTGTATGCCTAATTCAACAAATATTAGGTACCTCAGATATAAGTATTCTCTTACATAAGAATGAAAAACAAATTTAATTATATAAATATTATTCAATCAGTGTTCTGTCTAAATCTTAGTTTTTATTTATTCAATGAGAATGATATATGACCTAATTAATAAATGAACATTATGATTTTACAATTTTCACTTGGTGATATTATGTTTCTACAACTTTTAACTGGCTTCTCTTTCGTTCTTTTATTATATTTTTGCATGTTAAGTGATTTAATTTCATAAATGTAACTAACATTACAATTTATTTTCAACAACAGTATAATTTGAAGGAATTACCCAGAACTTTTATGAATTGCAACAAATTATCCACATTCTCTAATATATTTAGCTAAAACCTAGAGCAAATAACAATAGGCTTCATCATGCTTGTGGCATATATGATAACTATGGATGGCAACAGTAGCTTAAAATTGAATTTACCATAAACAAGAGAACAGCATCTGACTCTGCGTAATTCGTTGAGCAGTAACCTTGTTTGTCGTGCCACCGTCTCTTATGATGTCTCACATGTAGTATCACCATCAAAGTTGCAATGATCAAGGTAATGTTTAATCATCCTGCAGGAGATTGAGGCAAACTTCTGTATAAGTCGTGGGTTGATAAATTTATACATTTATGCTCGAATGCCTCTGCTTAGTGCATTTAAATATTTAATCAAACTTCTTACATTAGTTTGAGAATAAACTGAATGAAAAAAAGGTTGAATAAGGCTGCCCATGAGATTGCTCATCCAAAACTCATATCCAATGGGATGTCCAGGTATAGGTTATGGCTTGTCATTTACCTCTGTTTCCACTTTAAGAAGCAAAATTCTGTACATTGGATGGCCGCGCTCCAGTACATGTTGTTCCCAATCAGAAGGCACTCCAAAGGGATTATCCTCCAGCCAGCCTGATTTTTCATTACATACCCTCTCCTCTGGGGAATCCATAAGTACAAGCCTTCCCTTGCCATATCTTAGGAAATCAATTTTCATTTTAAGGGCAACAGCTTGTACATCCGATTGAAGAAATACCTGCACATCAATAAGCATAAATATTCGTTCACAATCAAACCAGGCATCCTGCAAAGGAACAGATTGAGTGATGACGGACATGCTAAGTTTTGCTCTGTTCTATTGTAACCAATATTTTTTTGATTGGATATATAACCATTCCAGATATTATATCCTCTAACACAGTTCACAATTGGAAAACTAATTAATAATACGGGTATTTTTAAAAGATACTGGTAAAAGTCGAAGATTACGGAAACCCAAGTTCAAGAAACAAGGGATCAGATTATAAAATAAAAGGCAAAATAACGCATTTTTTCACTTCAAGCTATGCATCCTCAACCTCATTCATTACTGGTTACATCCACAAGAATCAGATGTAACAATTATTCTATTTCAAGTAGTATACAGGATACTTCTCAAGTACTGATTGATTTCTACAATAAGCAAATATAACAATTATTTTATTTCAAGTACTGTACAGGGCAATCCTCAAGTACCTTTCCACCAACCATGAGCACATCACCTATTGCTTCAATCAAGGACTTCTGCAGCATTCTCCACCTGTATTCGGGTTTATTGAAATCTGGGTTTGGACACTGACATCAAAAAGAAATACGAAGAATTAGACAGACTTTCAAAGTATGGATATGTTTCCAACCACATTGATTGTAAAGGAGAATAAGTCCCACATCAATCATTTTCAAAAAATATAAATTGAAAAGCAAGTAGTTTTTCTCAACTCTTGGAAACTATTTGCTCATAGAAGCACTAATATTTATCTCCAAGATAACACAACCTATTACCTGTATTGACACAAGATGCAACTCCCCGGGGTAAGTAGAAACTATAGACCTGAAGGTTGATGTCGCATTTGTTGCAACAAAGTGCCTGGATAAATGATAAAACTAGGTGAGAGATTGCATGAAAACTAGAATTTACAGAAAAATCTACGAATCCACTCTCCTCTCCGTGCAACCAATATCAGCGCGCTATTTGATTAAAAACTGGATGAATCTACTTACACATTATCGCTGGCGAGTCGCTGAACATTATTTACGCATTGATCAACCAGCTGTGAAGATTCACTCAGGGTTCAGAAAATAGTAAGCTTAAAAATTCAGGCTCAATGAACATGATGATTTAAAGTAAAATAAATACCTTGGTATTTATCTCTAGTCCAAGAAAATTCACATCTTTTATCCTTGTTGACATTCCAAATAAAAACAATCCATTTCCTATTATTATACAACCAAATAGTAATTATATTCAGCAAAAACAAAAGAACCTCACAAATAAATACAAATTAAGATCAATCAACGCAGATCAAGGCTCAATAAAAAACATTCAAGCTAGTGTGGGTCGAATTTTGGGGTCAAGATCATTTCATATGTTTGCAAAATATATGATCGTGTGATAACTACCACTTTCAAGATCAACAACCAGAGGTCAAACATCTGTGCCAGTGTGTGTCAAGTTCTAATAGAATTTCTGCAAAAAGCATGTGGTCTTCTGAAAATTACCACTTCCAATGTCTACAACCAGAGGTCTTGTTGGATCATTATAGGCAACGCTCCAGTCTATCTGTAAGGGGTATGCCTGCATAGGCCAAACAATTATATAAAATCAAGTAAAGAACTGTTGGTAGAATGTTAATCAAACTAGATATGGTGAAAGTGGATGAGTGTTTGGAAAAATATTGCAATCATCTACAACAGAAACTGTCCTAGAAAAGGAACCAAAACCTCTCTCAACATATATCACAACCAAACTGTGAAGAAAGTGAGAATTCAACAAGACATGCCTGCTATTGACTGTCCATATATCACAATCAAGCTATAGATTACATAGGAAAAAAAAAACCAAACTAATGGAACCATGGATTTTGATAGTGCATGAACAAATTACCATCCACTTCACAAATGGATAGTGCAAGCAGCAGTTTTTCAGAACTTGGGTACTTAACTGAAATCCAGTTCTTTCTGCCTCTGTAAAACCTGATATAATTTTCCAGCTGAATTTTATTTGGATGACCAATATATTGTCCATGGTGGCCTTAATATGAAGAATAACATCCTAAAAGTTAATATGATATGCATGAAAAACACATGTTTGATGGTAAAAGATTTTCAACATTTTGGGATAACTTGAACTGTATTCAGTTAATAAACTCAAGGTTCTCTGAGGTGAGTGATGATATTAAATTCAAACAAAAGGACTAATTGCTATTTCAGTATATATGCCTCACTTATGTTTTGAGTGCAATAGTAAACTAGGGAGTTCTAAGCATACCCTATCTAATGCCATGAGCCCAGGAAGCCTACTTCCCTTAAGAACTTCCCACAGCACCACAGCATTTTTTAAGAATTTATTGCTTGAACGAAACTTTGTTTTCTGCAAGAATTCACTGAATCCTGTTTTCCCAGCAAAAGTTACATTGCAACTGCTAAGACCATCAAGTGCTTCTGCAAGTTTAAGGGTTCCACCTTTTTCCTGTTTTGAAGAGCTCGAAATCAATGGGCCAATCCACAATATTTTCTGAAAAAAAAAAAGGAATTTTTTTTGTTAATTCAAGCAGAAAAAGGATGTATGGCAGAAAACACAACTCATAAAGAAATTCATGGAGTTGAGTGAAAAGATTGACTCAGCTTTAATAAATCATTAGCTGCAGTAAAAGGCCATGATAATAAATCAGTGTCGAAGACTAACACTTGCCTTCACTCTAGAAGTATTCCCCTTCAGCAAAATGACTAGTTTAAGTTATCTACTTATTACACCAGAAACTTGCCAAGATTGGTGCTCAATTTGCAAACAATCATTAGCTAACAAAAGTTTTACATTCACATAAAGGAAAAGCATTCCTGATCAGTTAAATACATCTGGAAGTTTGCAAGCACCTTGCATTGTGACAGTAAATTTAGCATTTCGTGCACTGATCTTGATCCAATATCAACTGGCTGCCAACCTGGAAGAGATAGTTGACAAATTACAAGCATTACATGAAAACTCAGCTTCATTTTTAATATACAAAAATGTGATGCAACATATGACATCAGAATAACCAGGATGCAAATGCTTGTATATATCATTCGTAAGTCACAAACTTACCTTCAGGTATAGAACAAACTGAAAATAGTTCGGTCTGGATTCGAGTATGTTCCTTGATGCACCAAACATCAGTTGGAAGTACAACTGGAATATTTCTTGACTTTGCCACCTCCACTATACCTCTAGCTTCGTTTACCGAGCCAATTTCAATCAAGTGCAATGGAACAGGCCATCCCATGGCATGCATTATTTGAAATGACATCTTTCCAACAAAGAATAAGCCATCACATGTAGATGCTAAGAACCTCATGGCAGCAGCTTTATCTGCAAGTTTGGCCCCGCCTATCTACACTTTATATTAAAGTCCAAATGAGAAATATAAAAAATTATTTGTAGAGATAACTTTTTCAAAAAATATCCAATGTGGGTAGAGTCTACACATACGACGACCATATAAGGCTTTTCAGTGGTGTTCATGATATTCTTCAGTTTATATATACACTCCTCAAAGTAGAATCCTGCAATGCAAGCAGAGCAAAAAGTAGCAATGCCAACAGTTGAAGCGAGAACTTTATGTGATTCAGAGAAGGCATCATTAACAAGTATATCAACACCAGATGCAAGCTCTTTGGCAAAGTTTGAACAGTTGGATCTTTCCCCCTTGAAGTGAAAAATGTTTTCAAGAAGAAGAATTACATCTCTTGCAATATCTTCTTCATCTGAATGCAAATAACCTGAAGCATAATTCACTGGAACGACCTTGAGTTGTAGCATTGACGACAGAAAATCTGAACAAGGAAAGAACAATAACAAAGCATGACGATATAATAATGGAAAATGGAATTGTGATTTGTGAAAAGCTAGCGTTATCCTCAAACTAGGAGAAATACTATATTATACCTGAAATATATTCAGCTGATGAATTTGAATTTGAAAGAGACCTGGAAGTAGCAGTTTCACTCCAGCAGCTCACCAGAATTACTTTTGCACCTGCTTCATATAAATACTTAATTGTGTATAAAGCATTTTCTGGAAAGGGCGTTCGAACTTCCTTTTTCCCTTGAACCAATATCATTGGATCGAATCTGACCATGACAACTTTCTTGGATAGGTCCTCCTTGGGAAAGTTTCTAAGAGTTTGTACATGTGGAAAAGCATTATATTTTTCACGCTCACCAAAGGCATCCTACAAAAAAATATGTCAAAGGCCAGTGTTTTTATCTTTATATCATCAAACTAGAAATAAGTCTGGTGTCAACTGAATCATTTTGCAAATCACAAAAAGAAATTCAGATCCTTCAAACATGAATCAATTATATAGATACATGTAGAGAGAATTTAACCAACTCAATGAAAAAAGAAGAAGAAGAAGAAGAAGAAGAAGAAGAACACAATAATACCTAAGTGACACTGTGACGATTCATGTAGCACATCCAACGGTGGGAGAGTTAGTCCGGATTTGGAATAAACAAGGAAAACGTAGAAAAGCCAAAGAATCCCATTTACAGAAAGAGGACACTAGACAGACGGAGACGGAGGCGGAGACGGAAGAAGATTAACGTACCTTTCGTACAACTGAACAGTCCCCTTGATTGACCGTCTTAATACAAACTGAAAAAGTTGAATTCAAGAAAAACAATGTTGTCGGCTTTAAGAAAACTGCATCGATGAATGCAGTACGCAAATGAAGAACATTTCTGGAAAAATACCTGGAGAGAAAAACGTGCTTTTCAAAGCAATAAAACTTCTTGGATGGAAACTTGATTTCCTCAACACCGTCTTGAACGGATTATGAGCGTCTAATTGATGAAGGGAGCGAACTTCTTTTGGAAATTCAAGAACTTGGATCATCTTGCAAACCCTCTATAGTATCTCGGAGAATTTTCTTATCCAACCTCAAGTTACCGTTAAAGGGGTTGTAAGTTCTTCTTTATTGCACATATGCCTAGAATGTTTGCTATTTGTAAATATGACCCTAGACAAACCCTAAACCCAAAAAATCCATCATAAGTGTTTTTTTTTTTTTTTTGCTTGAATTTAAAAGTTTGAATTCATTTTAGCCTTTTCGATTTTTTTTAGTAATTAAAAAATAATAATTTTATTAATCAGTTAAAAAATTCATATAATTTTAATATTTTTTCATATATAATTTATATAAAAATTAAAAAATATTTGATAATAATATGTCATTACTTATTAAAAAAAATAAGTTCAAGAATTTCAACCAAATCAATAACAATAATAAATAATTATATATTAAAAAAATATTTTAATTATAATTTAAACTATTACTTCTTTTGTTTTACATAATTATTTTTTTTATTTTATAATTATTTTTAATATATTTTTTAATTATTTATTCTGAACAGTAACACACCTAATTATATGGACGAAGGGAGTATAAATTAATAAATTTAAAATATAGTTAACAAGAAATTTATTTTAAAAGAATAATAAGATATAAAACCGTGGAACATACAATGTAGACAAAAAAAAATATAGAACTACTATGGGTGTGTTTGTTTGTTTATTCTCTATATAGTTTAGATTTTGAAGTAAACCAATGGTATGAGATAATATATATATATGTATTGATTAAATATTTTAAAAATAAAATTATTTTTTTAATAATATAAAAAATAAAAAATAAATATTTTATTTGATATTTGATATTACCTTTTAAACAAAAATCAACTGTGAAAAGAAAAAATTTGGCCCAATCCTTGAAAGAAGACATCGTATATCATTTTCAAAATTAATAATTTTATCCCATCAGTTTTCGGAATTTGGTATAAAGCCCCACCCGGGGACGCGGACGGGTACGTAATAAAAACCCGCTCCGTCGTCACTCCCTAATTAGGTAAATCGTTAGGGAGCGACGAAGTAAACAATCTGACTCAGCCGGAGATTTACCCTTCTGTGTCGATTCAGCGAAAAATATGGGGGCGGGTTTCATCGTCGGAGTCGTCGGAGTCTTGATTTTATCACACGCAGCTTACTCCACTATACAGTGTACGTTCGTTGCTTTGATTTGAGATGCCTATTCAAATATCGCCTAGGTTTTTTCCCCTTGTTTCACTCAGATCCTGAGACACTCCGTTATTGTTGATTTTATTTTCAGATAGGTCTCTACTGAAGATCACGGAGGAAGTTTTTTCTGGACCTCCAATCAATGTAATTTTCTTTTAACCCTATTCAAAGTTTGTTGTGTTTGATTTGATGCGTCGATGTGAGATTTCCCCTACTTCTGATAATCTTCCAGGTGGTGATTGAGTTGATAGCAGGGCTAGTGTTATGTATGTGGGCGGCTTTGACCGTCCCTGGAAAGTTTTTGTCCATACTTCCTCATTCAGACGAGAACAGGTTCATTATACTTTTCACAATCTTGTTCAATAATGTATACTTTTATTCTAACTTGAATGACTGTGTTGATAGAGTTGATGCAAATGCTTTCAACGATCTTAAGTATGTTGAACATGAAAATGGCGTCATATATTTTCAGCAAGTGCAGGAGAAGGATTTTTACTTCCCTGGTTGATTGCATACCTGACCTAAAACACTATTCATTTGCCTTTGTCAATTGCTTTGATTATGTACAAGTATGATGAACTGAATGAATTTAGCAACACTTGGTTATACTCCTATTCTAGATGTTACTTTGTTGTGGCTGTAGTATAAGTTAACAGACACATTCTTAAACTTTCTTTGTTGTTATAGTCCACTTATTGAAAACAATACAATCACCCATCAGTTCTCATTTATATTTATTAAGGGACCATATTTCTTGATTCCCATCTAGATTAGGTCATCATAATTCACACTTCTCCCATATCTTGTTTTGCCTGGCGTTCAGAGAACCTCATTTGTATGTCAAGAGACTTCAGTCATGGCTTATGTTGTTGCTCTCTGAATTAAGATATTTTTTACTTTTGGTATCAAGGTGGTACTGGTTACCCTCTCCGGAAGTGCAAGAGAATATATGATGAGTTTGATCTTGATGCTGTTTGGAACATTATTTTGTTTTATTGGATGACTATAGTCTAGTAAATGCTAAGTTGAGCCTGCTACATATATATTTTTCTTCAAGCAATAAAGTCCCTCTCCTTAAAGTCTATCTCCAGATAAATTTTAGTGAAGAAACTATGGAGCTTTTGGTCTTTATAGGAAGATTAATACATATGGAGAATATGAGTCCATAAAGTAGAATATAAAATAACTTTTCAAGAGCAAAATTGCTGTGAGATTTACCAGGAACCAGTTTCATTAGGTCATTCTACATCTATACATATCAATCATCTTTCTGTTCTGAATCTGTTTATGTGTGTCGCCTCTTTACATTTTGTCATGACTTTCAAAACTTAGGAAGCCAATTTACATAAAACCATCTTGCTTCTGTATCGAATGTTGTTCAAAGAATCGATTTTATTCTTATCTCCCTTGATCTGTGCAAAGCAGGGTGGTGAGTTTACCTGCCAATCTGGATTTCATGATCTTCAACCACCGAGGAAAGGCATTTCCCCTGGATATGGATGTGAAGCTCAAGTGATGTGATGCATGCATGAATGAATGCCATGCCATATTTTGCTTAATTTGTGAGATGTATTGTCTCATATCTGCTGTTCTGTTGAATACGAAGCCATTATTTGTTTAGTTTGTCTGCTTTGTGGCAAAACTAAATTACCACTACCGATTCTGTGTTTTGAACTATTTTAATATAAAAACGAAAAAAAAAAAAAAATGGGGGGAGGGGAGGGGAGGGGATGGGATCATACTAGTACAAATGCAGATAATTTATTTTTTTTCCAAAAATACAGGGAGAAATTTCCAAATACAAGATAAACACATCCCAATGTGTTTAGCAGGGTTTGATTTTATATCTTGAATTTTGATTTGAACATTATTTTGAATATGATATTTTATTAAAACAATTATATATATGTTGGAGGGGTGTGAAGGTTGCACAGCAAAGAAAAAAAAAAAATAAACTGCTAGACTTTGAATATTTTTGTAATTTTGATCATTATTTATCAATGGGGTAAAAAAAATTTATCTACACAATAAAATATAAAAATGCTTTAATCTATACATTAAAATCATATTTTCTTCGTTTTATTTAGTTTATTACTGTTATATTAATAAATAATAATTATGTAACTATCTTTTATTTATTCTATAAATTTTATCAATTAGTTAATAAATTTCTTATAATTTACATTTTTATTATATTAAAAAATATAAATGAAACGAAGGGAGTAATATTTTAAATAAAAACTATGTTATATTTCCTCCCGTAGAAAAATTCTAGGGCTTTGAAACAAATTGGGCTATATAAACATGAGGCAAGAAATTGGGCTGGCTGATCATCGGATAAGCTAACTTTTTATAAGTGAGAAGGGAGGAGGAAAAGGCCATCGTCGAGAGAAATGGAGAAGTACTTCGGAAATGCATATAGGGGCGACCCCGGCGTTCCTCACTCCGGCCATGAGCCCTTCGTTAACATATGGATTGGGTCGGCCGCCTTCTCTGCCCTCACCTGGATCAACCCTTACATGTGGCAACTCACCAACCAATACAAGTACGCCTAATTCCCTACTCCACCCCCACCCGCGTCTCTGTCTCCTTGTGTATTCGCTTTGTGCTTTCAGTTACTCGACTGTGTTGTGGGTTGTAAATATTTTGAGTGAGTGGTTTTCGTGCACCGCGTATGCAATTTGTGTTATCCGACGCTTTGGATATCGAAGGGTTGCGTAATTTGCTTTTGCAAGAGATTTCTGTTGATTTGGTTTTTGTAGTTTGATGTCAAGGAATTGAAGGCACGACTACTGATGTTTAGGAGACTGTAAATAGTTTTAATACCAACACGTGTTTAGGGCTTTGGTTAGTTGAGTAGCTTCTGGTCATATGTGTCATCCTGATAGTCACTCGAAAGTGTTTGCTGTGTATTTCTGAGTTGGGGCTGGCTAATGTGGAATTGGAGAACATTTCATTTTGTCAAAAATGCCTAACATTTCATTATGTATTTTGTCCAAAAAATGCCTGGGTGTTTTGTATAAATGTGCTGTGTGATGGATGGCTGCTGATCTTGTCCGATGATGAGATATGTGAATAAATTTTCTCGTTTTTGTGTTCCTGGTTTCATTTCTTACAAGATTATGTCCTACAATTGTTGTTTGGATTCTGGAAATATTACCCTCAATCCCAGGCTGACTTAATGTAGGGATTCAATAGGAAGAAACCATCCTAACACATTGATGATTGTGAAAGGCGACAATACTCTGTCTTTTGTAACAATTTTCTACGTATTGCCCTAAGTTGCACATTTTCTGAGAGTATCATTCATCTCCTGGATAGCCTACTTATGTTCACTGTCACTGCCCCCATCTTTTCATTTTAAAAAAATGGAAATGAGTGTCTTAATAGTGTTGCATTTTCATAATTCATATCAATGTTGCTTGTTTTAAGTGCTTCAAGTTGGAATATACTTTTTCTACTTTCTCTTGGACTTCAATGGGACTGTCCTATTTTGTTGGATTACCATTATTTTATTCGAGTTGATTGTCTGTGTTACATTTTATTTAATTTCTATGCATACATGTAATTGATTTGCTTCTCCCCTGTTGCAAAGTTAATCTATTTCATTTGCAGCTGGCATGACAAAGCAATGCTGTTTGAGCAATATCACTGGAAGAAGGCCTGTGCAAAAAATGAGCCCTACAAATTTATGGTACTCATTAGTTTTACATTTTATAATCTTGAAAAAAGGATATTCAGCCATGCATCTCAACATTTTGAATTGCGGCCTAAGAACATGACCTATGAGATTGTTTCTTACATATGTTTTTTCATTTTGTGACAGTGGAATCAGATGCCCCGAGAGGTTCGAGACAGCTACTACATCAACTGGCCTGTCTACTTCCCTTAATATCCTTCTGTAGCAGCAGCATGTCTTGCTCTGTTCAGTACCTAAACCTCTTCCCGTTTGTTTGCAGTCAAATGCCGTAACATTTCTCAATTTGTCCTCGTCATGTTGAAATGTTTTCCCATAAGTTGTGTATGAACCTATTTGATGAAGGTCGATAAACCTAGAGATTATGCACCTATTTTATTGTCTCTTTTCCACCAAATTAAGTTTCTTTCTGTGTTTAGGATAAATTCTTCATAATGTCTAAGAAAAAACAGGATCGACGCCTTGTTGATTGATAGTAATGTTGTTTGTGCACTGCACAAATGCAGCAATCAGTTCTATCTCTAAACCATGATTCCTGTATAGGAACTCAGCTCATTAATATCACGTTCTTGATACATACACTGCTTCTTACAACAGAGCCATTTATGGTAATACAATTTCGACTATTTCCAGTGTACATCTACTACAAGATAATATCTTTGCAGTCGAGATGAACCGATCATCGCATACCTGTAGATTGAGTTAGTTCAGTTGGGACTGAGCAGCTCGAAGATGAGGTGAACCAGGTCGGAGCAGAGGAGAAAGAGGAGGAGAAGGCCGAAGAACACGATGGCGAAGCGAAAGATGAAGAGGAAGAAGATGAAGAGGATGAAGCCATAGAAAAGGATAAAAGGTGAATCATCCACCACGAATATCAACGCCATTGATTTGGATATAAACTGACTACCTCTTCTTGGCTGCCATGGATTGGAATAGAAGAAGCTTGGAAAATTAGAACCACCATTAATCATTTTGCCATTACTTTCAATCGTTTTCAGTAGGAAAACTTTTTCTTCCACCGTTGATTAAATGCAGCTGTATAGATCACGCAAAGCTTCGAGAAGATTGGAGAATTAAATCACAAAATTTCCAGCCCAGTCTAAGTAATTGGGCCAACGGCCCATAAAGCCCAATAATTGCTGCAATTAAGCCCAGATTTGATTCAATCTTTCTAGATGGGTTTGACTTTTACAATTGGAGGTATATAAAGCCCACAGAAAGATTAAATTAAAAACCAATGTGAACCCAAACATTAAAATTGAATTTAGAAATTTAGATTAGAGTGCAGGCAGGCAACTTGGGTTTGAGTTTTGACTGTACGTATTTAATAAAAATTCAAAGGTAGAAATTCAAAGATGGAGAAATTTGACAAAGTCAAAAAAAAAAAAAAAAAAAAAAGAAACAGTGGGAAGAAGAGTGGAGAAAAGGGACAGTGGTGTTTCTGGGTTTGATTGAACAGCAGCCTTTTTTGAGACAGGGAACGAAAGAGATCATCATCGTGATTTGCCCTACACGTGATTTTTATTTTTTTAATTTAATCTTGTACTCAACGATTGGGTTGAATTTGAAGTTGAATTGTCGAGTCAGGCTTTGTATTGTATTTTTGGTATTCAATTCAATAATGTGGAAGAAAGTTTATCTGGATCAACAATCTGAATGCGTACATGTAAAGGTATGTATGTATAATAATGGCATAATTAATTACTATATATATATATATATTAAATTGAATTCTGATCCATCTGTAGGTTGTTGAGAGGAATCCATCTCAGACGGTACAAAAAATGACGTGGATCCGACACGAGTTTTTGACCTAAATTTATATCGTGTTTTTCCCAAAAATAAAAAAAAAAAAAAAATTGTGCACATACATTAGAAACACATATATCGAGTTAATTTGTCCATTTTATTTTGATAGGTAACGTTGTAATAACTTAATAGTTTCATTATAAAAAAAAAATTAAAAATTAAAAATTTTAAAATATAATTCCCATAACAATCTATTCATATTTTTTCAAACTATTCATTTTTTTATTTTTTATTTTTTTTTAAGTAATTGTAATATCTACCTAACATTACAAATACTCTTTCAATTTATAATATATTATACAAATATCATTACATTTATATCATACAATACTAATATGATTATTTTAGTCTTTTTACTTTTATTTCTATTTTATCTCAATATAATACTAATATATTTGTTGAGTAAGAAAAATCTGGATTTATAGATTAGATTATGAGTTTGGGTATAGGCCCAATGGTCAAGGTGTGGTTAAAAAATGGACTTTCTTGGGAGAACCTGTGACTAGGTGTTCGGTGGATACAGAGGTCGGACGAATGAAAGGGAGACAGTAGATATTTAGGTTGATTTACTTGGAGGTCGGATGAAGGAAAGGGAGATAGTAGATATTTAGGTCGATTTACTTGGAGGTCGGACAAAGAAAAGGCGGCCGATGCGGAGGTCGAGCAAATGGAAGACGGGCAAAGGGAGATGAAGTCGGGCGAAAAACAGTTCTGAGGCGGTTGAAATAAGTTACAACTAACAATCGAATATGAAGGCACGATATTAGAGAAGTTACTTTTACAGTATGTAGTATTTCTTTTAAATTTTTCTTTTGTATCGCTACGGTGTCTAGGAATTCTTAATCCCATACATTTATTTAATCAAATTTGAAGATGATTTCTCTTTTCGAATTTCACTTTTTTATTCTTAAAAAATTTGCATCAACAATACTCTTTTTCTATATAAAAAAAATGTAATTAAAATTTTTCGACAGGAATTTTATCTTTTATAATATAATAAAAAATAAAAATATTTAAAAAAAAATAATAGTAATAAATTAGAACAATTTTAAAAAATAGAGGAAGTATATCTTATCTATTCAAATAAATTATTAATTCAATACATATAATAGTATTATTATTTCGTATTTACGAAGAAAAATCTTTCAATCTCAAAATATAAAAGATAACACTCTTATTTATTTATTTCCAAGCAGATTCTCAAACCCAAAACCCATTCATACTCCCCGTGAGGTGGTTGTTGTGATTTTGATGTTTTTATTTATTTTAATTAATAATAAAAATGACGATTTAAAATTTATTGTTTAAAAAATATTTAAATGAATAATCCACGTAAGAATTTGGATGGATGCGTGAATAAGTATGATGTCGTCACAGTCATGGCTGAGTCAGAATCGCTCCAAAGGTCAAATCCTAATATTATGACCTTTCTCTACTTTTACTATTCACCTTTTTGAAATTTTTAAAATTGATTTGTACATAATTAATTACACTTGGCCCAATATATAAATACATAGTATTAATTTTTATTTTTATTTTATACGGGAATCTGCAGCCGCTACGTGAAAATGCTGAATAAATATCTGATCAAATCTAATACTCTTCAAAATAAATGTGTTGTTATTGATGGATGGGTGGGTGGGTGGGTGGGTGGTGTGACGGTTGTAGTGATGCTTGGTGTTAAAATTAGGTAATTCCTATGCACATACATACATCAGAAAATTATGGATCTTATTATTTTGATATAATATTAAAAATTGTTATTAATAAATATTGTCAAAAGTTTAAAAATATGTAATAATAAAGACAAGATGTATATGTATACCACGGCAGGCAACAACCTTCTAATTTAATTCTTGCGGATGATACATGCGTGTTATCTATAATTATTAATTCTTATAATGCATGTCTAAAAAAAATTGCTAATTCATCAATTCAAAATCAATTAATTAAGTGGTGATTGTTTTATAATCAAGCAACAAATCAATTTTAATTGGTGATCAGATAACATTTTGTTTTATTAAATCATGCGGAATGACGATGTTGCTGATGGTATCATTTTGTTTGCACCCCAATATGTTCTACACACACACACATATATATATATATATATATTTTTTTTTTAGATCCTATTTTTTGGTATACTATAGGATTATTATGGAGTTTAAAATTAAATAAAAAAAAAATAATGAATAGTGTCACAATACATGCTGGAATTTGTTATATTTATTTAGCATGTATGATTGAATGGTAACGGTTGGAATATAATGTTGACTAGTAAATAAAATACTTATGAACATTAATTATTACAGCATATTTCAATATATATTGATTCATTCATAATTAATATTGCTCGTGCATTCTTCTATATTAAATTTCAGCAACTACATTTTTTTATTTATTTTATTATTTGTGACTCTGAAATTTATTTGTACTAACAATAGGTGTCTGAAAATAAGTACTAATATTGTACAGTACTATATATATACACACATATGAGGAGTCGTGTTTGTCCCAATTACATACACATTGCTTATTTTGGGGTCCAATTTTTTGTCTACTTTATTAGTCATCTTTGACTATGCAATAAACACTACCAAATTAAGTAATATTCAAACTCAACTCCTCAAAATATATATTAAAAATAATATAAAATAAAATAATATCCATCGAATTATATTTATCCACGGCGAAGATAAATTGTCGATTTAATTTGGGAGGAAATATTGCAAAATGAAAAGTTATATATTCTAAGCAATTACAACTGCATGTGTCACGCATGTAAATTCGATTAATCTAATAGTGAAATAATGGGACCAAAAAAAAATAAAAATAAAAAAAGTATTGATCAAATTAAAATAAAAATGCCTCGCTCGAATGTCACAATCAAACACTTTAGTGGACAATATTTTAATTAATTGAATAATCGAATTAACAAGGTCGCTATTGAACGTGGAAAGTGACGTAAGCATGTGCGTGATAATTAATTAATTAATTAATTAATATTTAAATCATTATCTATCATCTTCTTCAGTTCCAAAAAACATACGTAATTCCCTACACAGCCATTATTTGCAGTTCCTGTTTGTGTTGCTTTCCTGTAATGACAAATTTTATTTGTTAATGATGAAGCAATTAGGGTTTTATCCATTCACATTTTATTCTCTCTGTACTGAAATATTATTGTCGAATTCATTTAATTTAATTTTATATGTATGAAAGCATTAGGACACTCTGGATAAGATATGTATTGCAACAAAATTCTTTCTTGCAAGGAACAACTAATCAAGTCCACTGCTGATGCATGCCTTTTTTCTAATTACTGTAAGTGTATATACAAAAAATTAAATTAATTATCAATCAAGTCCCATTATAATATTGAATATAATGAATTTATTTTAGAATATTTAGTGGAAAATATATAATAGTTAGATGTCATTTTGTAAAAATGGAGTTTAAATATATATATATATAATGTGAAGTTTGTATTTAAATAAAAAAAAAATTATAAATTATTGAGATTTGAGAATGACGGCACTGAATTAACTTAAATTCTACTCCATAACATGACAAGTACATTTTCAACATTTAAATTCCCACTATGTAATATTCTTGACCAATATTGGAGAAATCGATTGCCCATCTGAAATCAATAAACAACAAGTAAAATAAAATAAAATAAAATAAAATAAAACTTTAATTTTTTATTAAATAAAAATGGGCAGTTAATTATACCCTTTGTAGAAATGAAAAGTCAGAATTATTGAACCCTAGCCTAGTTATATCAGATTAAAGGCTCTTCATCTAAACAGTAGCTGTTGGATGTTGGTAAGAGCCGTACGTGCTTTTTTGTCTGTCACAAAAAATTTCTTCTTTCATTATTAGTTATTACAGACTTGTTGAACAATTATTGTACACACAAAATTTCCACGTATAATTATGGCAAAATAATTCCATGCAAACTATTCATTCATAAACAAACAAACATAAAATTGAATAAGTCCATAGAAATATTGAATCAATTAAACAGCCCTCGAAAAATGTAATTACAAACCTCAATAAATGTTGCCAACTGTATACAGAGATATAATAAGCTGATCGATATGTTCAATTCATGTATATAATAAATATCTGGAAAATACTATTTATTTATAACATATAATTGAATTATATATGTTACGTAGGAAAGTGAAATGCCCAGAAATAATGACAAGTGAAGGAAATTGAAGAAAAATATCTATAGATTGATAATGTCCATATAAATATCCAGTACCCTTTTTTTTTTTCTTTATATATATATATATATATAAATATCCAGGTTTTAATTTTGGTAACGAACTTCAATACCTTTTTTTGTGAGTTGGCTACAATTTACTTCATTTATGTATGTAAAGTCCGTATGGGCATGGCGTTTGTTTGTGTTGAATTTTTCCATTTTTTTTTTTTTTTTTGAGAAGTGATCCCAATAATTGTCTCGAAATGATAAATTTTGTTTGGGATTTTATAATAATATAAACTCCCTCCGTTCACAAACTAATGTCCTATTTTTTTATTTGGGATTTTCAATAACTATTATCTTATTTTCTTTTTTAAACACAAATTTTATATTTTTCCATTTCATTTATTTATTACTTTTAATCTCTACCATACAATTACGAGCAAATTTGTCAATTCATAATAAAAAGACAATCACCTAAAAAACTGTACAAATATACTTTAGAACAGTAGAAATTCGAGGGGGAGTAGTTTATTCATAATTTTGTGATTTATCTTTGCATCATAATTGTCAAGTCCAGTGTGTCAGGAGGATACTTAGATGCTGATTAGTTTTAATAATTACATAAAAAAATTTAATACATAATTTCAATTAAATATATTTCTTCCATCTCATAATTATATATATGTTTGCTTTTTAGACATAATTTTAGAAATATTAGTATTATATTAGGATATAGTAGAAATAAAGTAAAAATTACTAAAATAATTTTATTAGTATTGTGTTATATAAAGGTAATAACGTTTGTGTAATATATTGTAAGTTGTAAAAGTATTTGTAATGTTAGGTAGATAATACAATTACTAAAAAAGAAAATAGATACTTTGTTATGGGACACTTTTTCCGTCCGGCTAGAAAATATACATATTTCTATTTTGGGACATCAAATTACAAAGTAAATATTTCATTAAATACTTCATTTTTTCTACAAATACCCCTAGTATACATCATATCATTGTTTTTACACCAAAAAGTAAGGGCAAAAATGTCATTATCCTACTTTTAACTATTCACTGTGATCAAAATACTACTCCCTCCGTTCCGATACAATAGTCTTGTTTACCATTTTTGTCCGTTTCAAAACAATAGTCTTATTTCCATAAATAATCATATTACTATAAAATTATCATTATTTTTTCATTATTATTACACAATTGTCACTACTTTTTACACCAATACACTCATCAGGGCAAATAAAAATTTTATCTGTATTTTTTATCTACTATCAATATAATATCAATATTTCTTAAATCTCGTGTCATACACAACCAGACTATAGTTTTGAGACGAAGAAAATATTATTTCTTAAACACTGCCCTAAAAGTAATTGCATATTTTATGTGTGGACGAAAGGAGTATGTTTTATGAATATATATTCCGCGCTAGAATTAATTGTATAGTGTTTAGTTAGTTTATATAAATATTGTACTGTAATTATATCTAAATTATTGATGAATTAAGACTAATATTGAAATTACAAAACCTAATATTTGAAATTGGGGATTTTGAATTTCATACAACATTGGATTCTCCGAGAGGGGGGACCCTCCCCTCCCATCACATTTTTTGTCATTCTTTTCAAATTAGCCTGCGGTCGTCATCCAGCATCCGGCCCCGGCACAACCGCATCTTTAATAATGCCTGAATAAGACATACTTTTTTGTTTATGAAGCAAATTAAAATAGTATATCAAATGCCACGTGGATTCTCGTATTAACCACGGCCACGTCTTCTAAACTCAACTCTTTAATTTATTAATCGTCTAATTAATCATAAAAACAGATAAGAAATACAATAAAAAATCTCGTATTTTTATACTACATAAACTACAAAAGAAGCTGACAACGTACAAAGTCGGACAATAAAAACAACCTAACAAATACCGGCCCCCGAATTTTTATATATTTCTACCACGTAGACTCGCTCAGTGATTTTTTATATATAAGTAAAAATTTTTCCGAAAAGGAAAATTTGTTCTCTTGTTTAATAACATAATTATATTAATATTTAATTTTTTATATACATTTAAAAATATAATGAACTCTCTCCCTTAACGGACGGACGGCATATCCATTCACATAACGGAGCATCCATTCGGGTTTTCGTCGCTAAACATTTGGTCATTTATGTTCATGTACGTCGGCGGCGGCGGCGGCGGCCCTTGCCGGTAGTGTCCGCCGTAGTCCGCAGCAGGATTGTACGGATACGGCGGCGGATAACTGTAATTTTGAATACCGTAGTCCTGATTTGTGTAGCTCTGGTTGTAGAACATAGCCATTGGCGCTGCGTAATGCGTCTGCGGATTGAAGCTGTGGTATTCCAATTTGCTAACCTCCACCTTCGGTGCCTCACCCGCACCTTTCTCGCCGCCTTCCTTCTTCTTCTCGTCACCGCTCTTCTCTTTGCCGTCCGCCGCCTTCTTTTCTCCTCCGCCGCCTTCTTTGGACTCCTTTTTGTCGCCGGCGGCGGCGGCTTCCTTTTCCTTCTTGTCTCCACCGCCGTCGTCTTTCTTCGCCGGAGGGATGATTTCTACGGTTCTCTTGAGTTTCTCCTTTAAGTATGCTGTTAGCTCTTTCACGTTCATCGTCCCCGTTACCGTTACCAAATCCTTTTGGAGATCTGTTTTTACCGTGTTGACACCTGCAGAGGATGAAACATTTAGAATTAATTAATTAATTAATTATAAAATAATCGTGGTTAAATTGTTAATTTGGGCTTCTAGAAAATTGTTTGGAATAATATCGATTAATTAATTATAACAAGTTGAGATTTTGTTGAGGTATAAATATAGGGGTGCCGACTTTTAAATAGGATTAATTAAGTGCAATAAACTCAGCCAACTCACCGTCGATATTCTTTAATATCACTCGCTTTATTTTATGGGCACACCCGTCACAGTGCAGCCTGATTTTCATCACCACCGTACTAACTGCAGCCTGAACCAGAGACGATAACCACAGAATTTAATTAATAATTAATCAGATCAAATAACAACCACATCAATAATAATAGTAATTTATTTCATCCAATTACAGATATAGAAAATTATTGATGTACCTCTTTGGGCTTTTCCTTCTTATCGGGTTCGGGCTTCTTTTCGTCGGCTTTCTTGTCGGCTTTGTCGTCGGGCTTCTTCTCGCCGGCGGCTTCCTTTTTGGGCTGAGGAGAGACGAGTTCAACCTTCTTCTTCGTTTTGTACTCGACTCGTTCCCGGAGCCATGCGGGGTCCACATTGCCGGTCACGGTCAACGTGTTGGCCGAGCAGTCTGCCTTCACCTTCTCGACACCTTCACAGATAATTTTTTTTTGTTTAGGTTTTAGTAACCCACGGCTATGATGTGTATTGGGTAAATATCATTAAAATATTTTGAAACAACAGTATAGCCATGGCTATAGAATCATAAGATGAATTTGAAATGACATATGACGGATTCAAGGGTTTTATCTGTTTTTTTTTTTTTTTGACCGTTACTTCTGGATGCATCCAAAGGCTGTTCCCTTGGGAGCTCCGAAAAGTCTATGGTGTAGCGGCAATATCAAGAAACCATTGACATAGCAGTCTACTTTAACAACAAAATTTACAAATGATCTGCTTTTGTGTTTATCCGAAAACAGAGTTAAAAAATGGATAAAAAACAATTATACTATTAATTCCATGAATCTATTGTGATATGCTTCAATTTCACATCTTCTTGTCCTCTCAAATCCTTACTGTTTGCTCAGAATGATTTATCTTATCATTTTTCTACTCAACAGAATTCAGAAATTGCAGATGCGAGATACCTATCAGTGCAACAAATTAGGAAAAGTACCTTCGAAATGGTTAACCGCACGTTTGACTTTCTTCGCGCACCCTTCGCAATGCAAGTCCAGCTTCAACACCACGGTCGCCGGCGCAACTTCTTTCTTTCCACCGCCGTCGGCGGCTTTCTTCTCTCCTTCCTGTTTCTAATTTAAAAATTAGAAAACGAAACAGGAAACCGACCAAATTAAGCCTCGCCTCCACAACATACAAAATCATTCGGAAACATAAAACACAAAATTGAACCAATTGCCTGAGATCTGAAGAAGATCATTACCTCACCCATTCGATTTCACTATCCACGCAGATAGAATTCACAGTGTGTGAACCAGAAAATTCAGTAATTGTTTGAAGGGAGGAAAATGGAGGCAACTGGGGAAATATATATAGATAGAAGATTAGAAATGTAGAAAATCGGCTTAGGCGGCTACGATGGCGTGGGCCCCCAACCCTTATAGAATACTGACCCATTTCCTGTAAGTATATGTATTTATATATGCTGTATAATACTCAACTATGTCATGTATGACAATGCCCGCCGGATTAGACTGAACCCGGATCTCACGGACCGGATCCTCCGCATTTCAAACCCAGACCCTGCCCCGGTCTATACGTACACATTTATTATGTATAGCCTTCGTAACAAAACCGCCAACTCTGACTCCAGCCATATTCCCCACCACCTCAAATTACGCTTTTGCCCATCCAATTAACAACCTGAAATTACGCTTTTGCCCATCAATTTTACCACGGCATTTTGAAATTTTATTTTTTAGCACACAAAGTTACAATTTACATACTAACAAAAAACTAACTGTATCATGGAATTTGTTGTACAATAATGATTGGGAATCACAACATCACATTTGCAGTTAACTAATTAGATTTAATTAGAGCCATTTGTATATGTGACTGTGGGTGAGTTAAATTATTGTGAATAAACTTTGCTTGGCTGTGGATTTAACAACATTACAATTCACTCACGACAAATAATTATCTTCAAATGTCACTTGGCATTAATTGTCACAAGGAATAATTAAGCATCGCTAACCTCCAATTTTACACGTCGGAACCCAACAACTCCCATTTTATATTTCTATGGCAAAAGCAAATTATGATAATATAAAATTTAAAAAATGGCCACTTAAGCATGAATTGGTGAAATTGTGTACTGCTGCTTCGATTTTAATTCAATTTGTGGTACAATGCTGTGTCAGATTCTTACACGTACCCTTCCCCACATTGTACCAATTGTTATTATTAATCAACATCAACTGTACTTATACTTAGCTCACTGCATAAAATCAGTTCGTATTGTTTTTAATGTCCTAGCATTAGGTCGTTGATTACTGTGACGTAGCTAGTTAGGTGACAGGCAGTGAGACTAACAGCAGCATGCATTTTGTGGGCGATGATGGATGATTTTGCTTAAACATTAATCCAATTAAAAAATAATTAAAAAAAAAAAATTAGTGAGGAAAAATATTGGGCACGATGGATGAGGACTGGATGTTTGAATACAGAAGCGACTTGATGTTTCTAGAGAAATTAATAAAAGTCGTGGAAAGTAATTTATTGAAATATTGGACCACGGGATATGGTCATTTACATCTACGTAGGGCTATTATTTAATTTAATTACCAAAGATGCAGAATTTAAAAATATCTACACTAGACTTGCCCAACTACGAGCTCACTTAGCCCTAACTATTAATTACAATAATATAATACTAAATTATTATATAGTATTATTAATATTATTGACTTATTGTTCTAAACTAAACTTTTTATTTAGGGTGTGTTTGTTCGAGGGTTTGGATTTTGAATTGAGATTTGAATAGTAAAAATTTTGAATTTGAATAGTTGTATGACCGTGATATAAATAAGTGTTGATGTGATATTTTGAATGTAAAATTGATTTTTAGTATAATATAAAAAATAAAAAATAGGTGTTTGATTTGATTTTTTTGGGGAAAAAAAATTGGATGAATAATATAAATTCAATCCAATCCCCCAAACAAACACACCCTTAGTAAACATGCATAGTATATCTTAAGATAGTCTTTGAAGATGAACATATATATATTTTATTTCAAAGATTTTTGTTAAGAATAATTCAATCGTTAATATTATTATTTTTATTATTTTAATCTATAGATGATCATATTAAAATTCTATATAATATAATAATGCTTGTATAATTTATCTTAAGAAAATTATATTATAAAATTTACATAAGGTGTTTATAGAAAGATTTTGATATTGATTTTATTATTTTATTTAATTTTTAAAAAAAGGATCAAATCAAATATTTATATTGTATTTATTATATTGAATTAAAATTTAATTTTACATTAAAATTTCATATCAATAAATATTTATATTATATAAAATAATTATTCTAATTCAAAAATTTATTAGTCAAAACTAATATCCAAAACCAAAACACCACAATTAAACACTCATAAAAATATTCTCAATATTTTTGTGATTTTTAGTTATTATTTTGACACCACAAAAAATATAATAAATAAAATACAAAGAATGTTTAGTTGTATTTTTTTATTTTACTATAATACTATTTATTAAAAAATTATTTTATAGAAAATACTAGTAAAAATTGGACACACCCAAATCCTATATATTTTTAATAATAAATTATGTAATTTTATTATTATTATTATTATTATTAGGTTCTCATCGTTGGATCGTCACCTAATTTGCGCATTTTCATTGGCCAATCCTAACGCTGTTTCGACGCCACTATTCAATTGAGTTTGTATTTGCGCCTGCTCAAGTGTAGAACTATGGATGTTAATTCTACGGAGCACTGCATATTGCACGCGTCTTTGCCCGGGAAAGGAGAAATGTAGAGGCAGTATGCTCGAATTTGAGTAGGTGTGTTTTTCTGTTAGTTTCGCGAGTAGTTCGGCCTTTCTCAGTTGCGGTTTAATGCGTATCCTCGTTGGCAAGTTGTTGTCTTCAATTAATTTGCTTCCGATTCTGGTACGTTTTGTACGTGCTCAAATTAGGTCAAAAAAGTGTGGATTGTTTTTCGTGTTTACTATCTGTTGGTTTTATTTAATGTTTGCACCTACTTTTTTGTATGCAAGTGAAAGTGGTGATTAGGACTTAATTTAGGTTATGCGCACTTATGTGGTTGTGCGATCAATATTTTCAGTGTTGTGGTTAGAAATAGTTAGATGTTTATCTGTCCGTTCAGATGAATTATTCAGCTGTTAATAATGGCGAAAATTGGAAGTTTGAGAATGAGAGGGTAACATTGAGATGAAATATATGGAATTGCGTGTATTTATGCGAATAACTAAAAATAGCATGTGATTTTGTGACCATCTTCACTAATTGAGGAGCTTTTCTATAATTAATGGTGACTATATGATATAAAGATAAACAGTGCAGAGACAAGGTCTCATATGGCCTTACTGAACATACACACACGCACATACACATCAATGTGGATGTTCTGCATTTTGAAAGATTGACAATTAGGAAAACTAGCATTGCTTAATACTATATATCAGGTAGTGATCAGATTCCGTAACATGCAATCTCCTCCGACCTCCTCCTTCCCATTATCATCTTCAATTGGCTACAAATGTTCCAACGTATCCTATTCCAACAATAAAGAACGCACCTGCCTGTAGCAGCAAATAAATGAAAAAATGGTTGTTCCCGAATATGATGTTGTATATCGCACACTGTAGAAGGTATACCCCCACAATCAGCTCCAATACCTGAACCCTGTTTACAGTGTCAATCATCATAGGTTAGCATAGAGGAATAACATAGGATCTCACAGAGGATTCATTACTTTCATTCATGTTTAAGGTGACCCTGAATCCATATTCTATTTACTTCCCAAGACAAATTGTGTGTAGACTCACTCCCCCCCCCCCCCCCCCCCCCCCCCCCCCCCCCCCCCCCCCCCCCTCAATTCAGGGGAATATCAGGGGCCAATCAGGGGTATAGTATAATATTGCTTTATAAACCAAGTTACCTTTCTCTGATGCGTGATCTTGGCCTCTTGGGTGCCCTGGTATTGTACTTCTGCTTCATTGTATTCCCTAGCTTTTCAGTCACAACCCATTCATTAACTCGGTTGGCTTCGAAGAGTCCTATTATGGTTGCTTTTGATCTATGGAGAGACATGACATTCTCAAACAGTATCCAGAACACAAGAAGGTGGATGGACCTGTGACAAAGTAAGTGGAAACTCCCAACAATTAATCTGAAGGTATATCGTAATAAGGTGACAACTAATTTTTGCTTTTGCTTATTTGTAACTTCATGCCTTAGAGTGGAAGCTGCATTGAGAAGGGTAATGGCTGCTGGGAGATAAATAGCTAGCAGCTTTGGGAGATGAACTTCTGGAACTAATATGGTTGCTGGGATGACAATGCAGTAAAAGAAAAAGGTAACCCAATGGGCTATTATCTTCCTTACGAAGAAAAATGCATAGATCACATGCCATTTCTTCCAGATTGATACTCGCTGCATTAAGTAGGAACAACACCAAATTAGTTTCATAGGAACCATATAATCAAATCCACAATTGAAGTAATAGTCAACGACTAAATGGAAAGAAATCATAGATTGTCACCTCGCAAGTAACAATTTCCTTGAACATTTTCCTAAAGAGATTAGCTGGGCCACATGACCAACGATGTTGTTGATATCTGTAAGCCTTAAATGTACTTGGCAATTCATTTTTGACCTGATACAATATATATATATATATATATATATATTACTCATGTTGTTTTATGTCACAAGAGTAACTGAGTAAATACTTTAGCAACATTTCCATCATTTCAACTCACCGATAGGTCACCCACAAAGAGGAACTTCCAACCTTTGAGGCTAGCTCTAACAGCAAGGTCCATGTCTTCAACTGTGGTCCTGTCTTTCCATCCCCCTGCATCATTGAGTGCACTCATCCTCCAAACACCAGCAGTTCCTGAAATTAATGTTAAATATCTTAGATTTATTGCATATCATTATTTAATAGAAAATGAAGTTTCTTGAACTGATATATATATATATATATATAAAGTAAGTTGTAGATAACCATTGAATCCAAAGAATGAACATGTTGAAGATCCCACTTCTTGCTCAACACTGAAATGATAGTCTAATGACATCTCTTGGAGGCGAGTCATCAAACATTCATCTGCATTCACTGCATAATTAGATTATTGTTAGTTCCTTGACCATAGTACTAAGTAAATCTGCTAAGTAGCATCATTTTTTTCATTTAATTTCACTGGGGCCTGGCATTTAAAGCAGTTGTTAACCTTGTCAGCTACTTAGAATGCTTTGATTATGCTCCAATGTGACATCTTTCCAAAATTTCAGTGGTTAGTTTGCCTTTTGAAATTTTAGTGACGAACTGTTGCATGTAAACCCCTTCCAATCTAAACAAGACAAAAATCATAATTTACTAGGACTTACCAAATTTCCACCTAGCCTGAACCAAGCCCAACTCTGGGTTTTCAAGTAGGTAGGGAATAGTTCTCCAGAGGAAGTCTTCTTCTGGCTGAAAATCAGCATCAAATATTATGACAAATTCACAATCCTCAGCGTATTCCTTCTTTAGACCTTCTCGAAGGGCACCAGCCTTGTAGCCATTCCTGTTATTCCTTGTCTCATACTTAATATTAACACCTTTCTCCATCCATTTTCGGCACTCTAATTCAACCATTTCCTGCATATGTATGTCCAAATCATTACATGTGCATTGAACTGTTAAAGTGCACTCTTGGGCGAAAAAAAAAGAAAAGTACCCTTAAGACTTCATTGGTTGAGTCATCCAGAACCTGCACAACGAGGCAATCTGATGGCCATGACATCCCAGACACTGCTCCAATAGACAGCTTATACACCTGCATAAAAGTTAACATTCTGGATTAGATTTTTGTGTGCATTCAAATTAAAGATGCTTGTATTTTCTGATGTGTTCTTCAGTTGCAATATTTTAAGCCTGAATCCAGCACAAGGAATTCCATAATTTTCAGCATCTTTATGGTTAGGACTCCTTTGATTTTAGCATTACTAATGAGTCTTTGATGAGAATGTTTACGCAACCATTGAATCCTTTATAATGCTATGTATTTTCAGCAAATATATATAACGTAGATAGACATATATTGGGAATACATTATGGCATATTGACATTTGACAATTTAGTTTCTAATTTTCTATTAGATGGTGTTTATAAGTATAAGTTATATCGAATATTCACAATTGTAATGATTGCTGAAGAAAATCTTTTGTACCAAAGTAAAACCTATGCTAGTTCATGGAAATTAAAAGTACTTAATTTTGAAACATTTGCTGTGCAAATTCAGACTAAATTTGGCCACAATAACTTTTAAGCTTTTATATTCTTTCTGTTATTCATACCGTTTTCCCTTCTTTAGGTGATGGGAATAAATTACCAGTACTAGCTATGGCTTTCCATATTGATGTTAGGTTGATTAGTTCACTTATCAGATGGAAATTGAAGGGTGGTAATTTTTTTTCTAGAAGTTTGATTACATTTGACAAAGTTATCAAATTTACATCCTATGTGCAATATGTACTATTCAACAAAACAAAGTCAGTATATTTACCTCCTTTTCATTAAACATAGGGATTTGAACCAGCACTTTTGGGTAGTTTCTCTTCTTCTCTAGCTCTTCTTTTATGGCGTCTAGCTGGTACTTAGTGTATCTTTTCTTACCCAGGCATTTAACACATACAATCACAATAGCCATGTAAACACGTTCAAGAAACAGCATGATAGACATGCCTATGCATATGTAAATTGCAATTTTTAGAATTGGGGCTATAGTTGATTCTCGGATGCGAACCCAAGCATCGATTAGACTTATTGTTGGATCATACACCTCATTCACCTCTAGCTTGCGAGAAACTATGTTTCTCATGGTGTATGAGGAGTGATATTGGGAAAGGAAGTAATTGAATATGGAGGCCGAGAGGTGAAGGAGTAAGAGACAGATAAAGGGAGCAAGGGAAATTGAGGAAAGGCCTATACGCAGATGGAGAAAATTAAAGAATTAAAAAAGGTCACATACTTTATGATGAATTGCCTATTCATTTTTCTTCTATAAATAGGCTTGTGAAGAATGCAGAGGTATGACTAGGTTGCACCGTTTCGCTGGAAGAATACAGGATGGAGAGTAAAGATATTTTTTATAAGAGAAACGGTGTGCATGCATGTGAAGTTTGCGCACGTAGCACTCGCTAGTTGTAATGCTGACGTTTCCCACCGATAATAGTTTTTGGGGATTAAATGCTCATCATTTTGCCGAAATATCTATAGCCGTATTAATTAATGAGTGATGTAGTCATTGCTATATTGGATTTTTCTCGTGTCTAGAAGTTGCTTGTTTGAATTAAGTTGCTATTTAAATTGTTCTTAGTTCAAAGCATAAGCTGTCTATTTTGGGATAGCACAATGCATTACAACAAGATTGCTAAAGTATGAGATATTTGATGTGTTTGTAAGTGGCTAAAAAAAAAAAATTCATTGATAGGGCTTTTTATCGGTTAGTTAACCTTACAGTTTTGGGATTTTATTTAAACCATGAGTGATTTTTTTTTTTTTTTTTTTTCCCTATGTCCTATGTTGACTTGAATTGCATCGTGATCTTGTGATTTTATTGACACTGTAAAAATTCTCATGAAATTAAATGTACAAACTGAAGAAGAAGAAATTTAAACCCTACAGTTTTCTCATACTGTTGTTGCAACAATTACAGGAAAATGGATGAAATGTGGCTAATTAGTAACTGCAGATAAATTTATTATAGCTTGAAGTCTAGAGACATGCTTACTATTTGGAATTTTTAATCACAGAAACAAATGTTTGTTGCTATCTTAAACCCCAAATTGCTCCATGAACCAGCGCAAATATTCTCTGAAATATTTTCACATTCTGCGGTAGAAACTTTTACTTGCATTCATGCAGCTCCCCAGCAGTGTTGACTAATGTATTTTCCTTTTGTCTTAGATCCTCTTAGAATTTTGAAGTATTGCAGCGTGACAATTCTGAAGTACCCATAAATGTGTATGCATGTTACATTGTTCTGCATTTAATTACACTTCACATTTCTTTCCATTATTCGATGCTCATTGAGCATTAGGGAGTTTGATAACGATGGTGGCTTATAGTTATGTGGTTTATTTTAATTTTTCCCACCATTTCCTCAATTTAATAGTCAACTAGGAGTCCAGTATTTTCCGGAGTATTTCTCCCAAATTTAACTGCAGCTCCGTAAAATGCTCGTGTGAATAATGATGGATGCAGTTTCGCAATGTTTAGGAAACTAATTCTATTTGTCTATTTCTAATCAGTAGCTGATCTTGATATATTGTAGTTGTCGTCCATCTCTATTGTTTATACAGTTATAGTGGTTTAAATAATTGAAATATATACAACAAAAAGCGAGAATCAACCCTCCCAAGTATGATGATGGATCAAGTAGATTGGTCGTAGTTGGCTATGCATTCATTCATTACATTAGGCTGTGTTTGATGTCCCCATTTTTAACTGGGGCAAACAAAATAAGACATGATATTCCAACTCTCTCGATTACTTCTTTCCGTGATACTCATACTCTCTTCAGATGTCTTGCATTCGCTGACTTGGCATGCCCCTATTCGATCAGTGTGTATTTCTTCACGTGCTCTATCCTTTTCATCACGTGGGCATACAAGAATATGTGGAAAGTTTTAATTGATGTCTATCTATAAAAAGGCCTGTAGTTGGGCATTAACTTCTGTAGACAGATGAGGAGGAGAGATGGCTCTATGTTTTCTGCATTTGCACCTGCACCTGATCCATCATCTGCTTCCCGAAGATGAAAAGAAATGAGGTGCTCGTGCTGGTGCAGACAACCTATAGCATCTTTGATTGTATTCTTAGATTCTTTTCTGAATGTTAAACTACAGATCTTGCCTCTACTAATACCAGTATCAGTATCTCACTCCAAATATGACAGAAATCCTGTTGAAATTGTGCCAGCAGTACTAATCAGCTGACTTCGTCATGAAATTGAGATCTATGGCTAGGGGATGGGGCATCTACCTGCAATGCAAGACTCCTGGTGCCTAACGGGCTGATCCTGGCCCGCAGCACTACGCCTCAGACCAATTTTCGGATCCGGGTCGGGCCGGACAGCCTGACAGAGCAACATAGGTCAATATAAAGGACTGTCTCCATCGAAGGCCCAGTAAGTTTTTTTTTGGTTTGTATAAAATCATGAATATGTATTTTTTATTATTCTTTCATACGATTCTATGGCGGTCTTGGCCCGGGCCAGGGCGGCTCAGCCGCCTGTTATATATGCTTCGGTGCACAGTAGCATGGGTGAAAATGTCCACCGGCCCTTGGACTTTCCCTAGCCTAGATTAAGGCCCAAAAAGATGCAACGGTGAAGCCCAATTAGTGGCGGTGTATCGGGAGTTCCCATAAGTATCCCCTTCTGCGCTCTAGGGTTTCAGAGCTCCGATTTCCTGATTCCTTCAAGAGGTCGTGGCAGATGGGTGGAAAGTGCCCGCATAGGAGCGTGAAAAAGCGCCGATACGCTCACAAAACTTTTAGGCGCACCAAATTTCTCGTCAAGGATATCCTTTTGGCGTTTGTGGTTTCGTCTTGTTCTTTAATTATGTTCTATGCTAATTCTTGTTAGTTGGTAATTGTTTTTCCTTGACTACTCGTCGTTTACGTGACGATGCCGTTTACGATGAGCTTCACAAACCGGGGATAGATGCGAAAGCTCTGCCCGTAGATGAAGATCTTCCCGGAATGGGCCAGTATTACTGTTTGCATTGCGAGTAATTTTCAAATTCTTGAAATCTCTTCAATTTGTGTACTTCGGTTGCAGCATGTTCAATGTGATCTTATTTTTTGTTTCTTTAGTCGCTATTTTGCTAACGCGGCGGTGCGGGACGAGCATTTTAAGACCAAACGGCATAAGAAGCGGTATGTGATGGATTTAAGATTTTATTGGAAAGTTGTGTGTGTGTGTGTGTTTTGTTTAGTTATTTATTTATTTCAAGCTGAAGAATATTGTAGAGCAATTAAAAAGATGATTAATTTAAAAAAGGAAAGCATTAATATATTAACAAATAATGCAACAGCCTTTTCCTTTCAGTGTTTGCATTCATGTTATTTCACCACGCAGAAAAACATTAAGTTTACAAAAAATCTTATTGTATTTCTGTATATTTTAACTGTCTGAAGAACTGGGTTTAGGGTTTAGGAAACTTAGTGGATGAGGACAAAGCAAAGGGGTGCTAAGTAGGCTAAGAAGGCCTTCAGATGAAAGTGTCTGATATGTTTTTCCCCTTCCTTTCTTTTAATTAGCATCTTATTTAATAATGAATTTTATGTTTTAAGTATAAGAAGTGGACTTTAATATGAAGGTAGTTTGTGTTTTATATGTCATGACTCTCCTGTAGCTCTAGTAGTTAGATTGTGCGCTTGGGTAAGTTATAACTCTGGAATTTATTTTGGTGTCGATATAGTGATCTTTCTTTTACAATAGTTCAGTCTATAGGATCTGGTGTGACTAAAGCAAATAAAAGATGAATATGTGGAGCTGAGGTGGTTATAGGCGGTAGTACATGGGAATTTGATGCCTCTGGTGGTGGATATGCAACATATGATAATTGCAAATAAAATTTGTGTAATTTTGGTTGAATGTATATGCCCGGTTAGTTATCTTCAGCTGGATAATTTGAGAGTTGGTTATAGTATTAATTAATTTGTTGTATGGTTTTAACTCAGTGTCCTTCATTTCTTATGCAGTATGAAGTTAATGACGGGGCCTGCTCCTCACACCCAGTTGGACGCCGAACTTGCTGCTGGGATGGGGATGCCGGACAATGGGCCAAAGCTAATGTCTATGTAAAATTTTGCCTTGTGTACGTTGTTGCATGGAGCTACAGGAAAATCACTTCTATATATTACCCATCAAGAAAAATCGTTAAGACTCCCTATTTATTATTACCCTGTTAAATTTCATACATCTCGAGTCGGTAGTTGACATGACAAATTCTTTATTGTTGATGTGTAGATTTTAAGTTGAGTTTGCTCCACAGATGCCACTTTGATTTCGATAATAGACACTGTTAGATCATTGGGTGTGTTCACTTGGGGATTGTTATTACACAGTATACAGTCCGCTGTTAATAAAAATAAATTCTAATAATAGTTACTTTAAAGGTATTTTGGCTTTATATATGTTTTTAATTTAATATTGATGTTATTTTCTTTTAAAATTCAAAATTTTTAAAATTTAAAATATTTTCAAAACATGTTTTCTTTGGGTTTGTTTGTTTTTTTTTTTTTTATCTAATTTTGATTTAAATAATATTTTAAGAGAGCAAATATATTTTTAAATAAAACAAAGTTAAATATTATATTATTTTATTCTATTATGTGATTATTTAATTATATCAGATATTTTTAATGATTAAAGCCCTACTCTTAAAAATAAATAAGCTCATAGAACATTTTTTTGGCCAGTCCATTTATCTTTTCCATGGGCTAATATTTGGGCTTTATGGGCCCAGTACAGTTGGTTAAGTTAGGCCCACCTTCTTAAAAACGTGGAATATAACTTCCTACTGGTCCACGTGTCATCCGTAAAGAAATCATGTGGTCGTCAACCGTCTTTCATTTGCCTTTTTCCTCAATTTTTTCGGTGTGTGCGTCATCAATTGTCATCCCCCACAGATTCCTGCTTCTCCTTCCATCCCCACAGATTCTTGATTCTTTCCCCAATTTCTACATCGCCTGAAAAATCAATGGCGGAAGCCCCCCCTGCTCTCTGCTTCTCCACCGTGTCTGCCTCGATTAACTTCTCCAAGGAGCCCATTTCGTCTCCCTCAACGTCGTTTCCTCCCCGGAGATTCTCTTCCCAATTCCAGCGTCCGTCGTCACGTTCCCTCAGGTTCTCCATCGTCAGATCTTCCGGCTCGGATCATTTGTTCCGCGGCGGTGACGATGGTTTTGGGTCATACCCCTGGGAATATCAGGATGGCTTTGGATCCTGTATGTTTGTCCGCTCTTCCCGCCTGCATTTATTTTTAGGGATTGAGACGTAACTTCACGATGCTTTTGTTGCAGCGATAGAGTGGGTTCCGGAGGATAAGGTGACCTTTTTGACTTCTGACGGCCTGATTCAATTTGGCGGGAAGCTTGTCCCGCGCCGTGTCTCGCCTGCTGATGTACGCGTTCCTTGGTTTGCATTCTCAAACCTGTTTTAAATAATTTGATACTTGATTGTGGAGTTTCTATTGGGCGATTCTGTGAAATGAACTTTGAAACTTTCAAACGCTTTGTTTCAATTTGAAACTTCTTAAGTTTCTCTTGTATTTCTTCTGTTAATGTTATACCTCGCTTCAAAGTCTATTGCTCCCACGCACACGCTATAAGGCAAATTCTTACCTGCATTATTAATTTGATACATATATATAATTTATATATTTATCTATAGCCAAACATTTTCTTGAACTCCTTAAATCGGATAGCCCTTCTTCCCCAACAGCCACCCTGCATTTGTTCATCAATTTTAGGAGAGAGAAGAAAATCTTTAGAATAAGGAAATGAAATTGAAAGAAATTCAATTGATAAGTTTGTTTGTTGATCTTTAGGACATTGAGGGAGATTCCATATATGTTTGGTTGTTATGTATTGTCAAAAAAATTCAAGATAACTTAGGACAGAATATTTCCTTTTTCTTCTCCTTCACCAAAAACGAGAGCGAGTGCAATGTTCATCATTGGTTAGAAACTTCTTGCAGTTGCTATCTGTTAAATATGTTACACACTATAAATTATGCGCTCCTAATTTTTCTTCTTCTAGAAATCAATGAAATGAAATAGTGGGTACAATTCAATTCAGTTTGACCCTGTTGAATGGTTTCATACACCTTACTATAAAAAGATAGTCCTATGCATCATTAAATTTTGTGATGCAATCAGTACATTGTATTTGGGAGGTTATTCAAGAACAATATTGCTCACATTAGACCATTCTTTTTCAGTTTACAAATTTATTTAATTTATGTTGTCTTCGATACCTCCATACATTCGGTCTTTCTAAATTAGAGTGCTATTAGTTAAAATGCTTTCAATGTGCAGAAGAAAAAAGGAAAGGTGAAAAGGTCACAGAAAGCTCAAAGGTTTCAGGAGAGTAACTATGTAAATCCAAACCAAATACTATGCGTGGCTGCACTTTTTGACATTGCAGCAACAAATGTAAAATCTTAACCTTTTAGACATTTCTTGTCACTTTAATAAGATTGTGATTTCATATGAATTTTCTTCGCTCTAGGGACTCGACATGGGAAGACGCCTTTGTATCTTTGGCTTTTGTCGCTCCATTGAGAGGCTTTGTGATGTAGTCGAAGACTCTGTCCTGGAACATGGTGGAGAGGTATTTATTTTCACCTCTCTTATGTGTATATATATATATATGTTGGATCGGTATGCATTTCCTATTTAATTAGGTCTATGCGATGAGATACAAATTCATTATGGGTTGAGCCTGTACTTTGATCCAATGCACACAGAAATTTTGTTGGATATGTTGTTCAGTATATATTTTTTATATTGATAATGTTATTCAAATGCAGATATCATCCTCAGTGTTTGGTTAAGTATCATATTCATATGATATAATAAGTATATATTTGTTCTATGGAAGCTAGTTTAACATATTGACTTCATTTAAGCCTATAGGGTTTGTCTTAGTGAGAACCTAAATGGGTAACATTCTGGTGTTTCGATGGACATGTTCCCTTCTTGATTGTTAACAGAGCATACTGAACATAGCTATTTAACTTTCTTACTATACTACCATATCTTGGAAAATTTCTCTCCTCAACTCTCTCTTCAAATTTAATTTTTAGAATCCTGCAGTTTGCCTTAAGTAAAGATAAATGAACACTTGGTTTATTCACTAAAATTTTATTATATATACTTGGATTAGCTGAAGAAGATGTTGTGTATCTTATATATATATATATAATATACTTGTGAGAGTTGAGGATAAGTTTTCATGAATACAAGAGTAGATCAAATATATCCTTCAATGTGAGTTTTGCTGTGGAGTTTCCATGCTGTTGGCGATATAGTTTGTTCTGTATTTGACATACACACCTGCACCTACGCAGTTGATTAGGCATTTCCTTCCTTAAAGGCAAATTCTTTTCGAAAGCACTAATAAGGTTTGGAGCTTGAATATTTGCATCAACACACTTGTTAGTGACCTGAAACTGTTTTGCATTTCCTTCTATTTGCGACTTGTAGCTTCTATTTCTAGCAATACTAAATATTTCTGGATTGCATTTGGACAACCACCTGATAGAGTGTCTAACCAAATTCAGGTAATGGTTGCGGAAAAAGACTGCCAAGGTGGTCTGCGTGAAAAGCTAACTATGACTGTTGCCGTCCCATTTCTATGGGGAGTCCCTCCGGCCTCTGAGACCCTTCACCTTGCTGTCAAGAGTGGAGGTGGGATTGTGGAAAAAGTCTCTTGGAAATGGAACTTCATGTAAGTAATCAACACAGTTCTAACCATTCCTAGTACATATCATGTATAAATCTGCTTTAGTGTATAAAATGTTGGAAATTTGATCATTTGTATGTATCTGATTGTTAATATTGATGAATCCAACATGTAATAACTTCCTGCGCTGATCTTGAAACCTGAAAAACTGATTCTTCTCACACAGTTCATCGATCATTTTCTTTTCCAAGATACGGTTGACTTTAGACATGCCTTGGTTTCATCCAAAAGTACTTCTGATTACATTGCCTTTGTCTTGCCCTCTTTGCCCTATTTTCTACACCATGTGGTGATACCTTGTACATTACAACTTCCAATTGATTTGAATCCATTTTCCAAGAAGCCCTTTCAAATACAAGCACCACAAGTCACCTTGTTGGCTGAAAAGTCTTCCCATATTCAAATATTTACCTATCATTGACAAGTTCATCATCTTTACAAGTTAGTGGATATACAAATACAATGGGTGTTGAATTCTAAAAGGGCAACACCCTAGACTTTCCAGCCATCTTAAATTGTAAAGGGGAAGCTAATATCTGAAAATTGTGCCATATTATCCTGACTTTTGTGCATCTGTGTCGGCATATTGGAGAAATTATTAGCATGCTTTGGCTGACAGCTGAGTTTATCCTATAGATTTATATTTAACAAATCACAAGGTGGGCTGCTCTTTCTAAAGTAGCTGTACTTTTTTCTTTCTTAATAGAAAGCTTATAATTTGATTTCATGTACTTTATACAAGTTTCAGCTCTTAATTGCGTTTGAATACCTCTTGGGAATAGTTTAATTTTTTTGAGTAACAACCATCTGTTTGCAGACAATGAAACCATGATGATTTGTCTAATTACTCTTTTATTTTATGTTTCTGGGATTGACGTTTGTGGCTGAGGTTTCAGAATATGGTCTTGTAAGAAAACAGGCTCGAGCTAATTAGCTGGCATTAAGGTTATTTTATTACATTATTCTTGCAGAAGCAGACAAGCCCTTGAAGGGGTCAATGCATCAATGGTTTCTTATTGCATTAGTTAAATAATACTACTACTATGTATTGTTTTGGGAAGAAACCTAAAAGTATTCATTAATTTGGTTGAACAAACAAGAAGAGGGCCTACCTTGCTAGCTCACCAATAATCACCCAATGATGTCACTTGTTCTTGCTTTTAGACTGCTTCCCATAACCATAACCATAAATTTTCATTTTCTTTTTTTTTTATTGGGATTTTAATTTTATTTATTCTTTCTTTGAGCACAACATGGGTGATGAAATATATGAGCACACAGATTAAATGATGTTGCATGGCCAAGACATTACTTTCTTGTGAAGCACACAAGAAAAAAAAAAAAAGAAAAAGAAAAAGGATTGGGTCTTTCAATAATTTTATTGTGAAATGAAAAGAAAATCTCCATCGATATTATTTGACAGGGACAACATATCAATTCTGGATTCATGGCATCTCAATCATTACACGTTGTAAGATGATAAAACATAGGAAAGCTTGTCAGAACGACTTGAGCCTTTAAAACATACCAAATTAATCAAAACATCATATCCCTTCCTGATCAACCTTAAAAAAAAAAGGAAAATCAAAAGGAAGGTAGTCTTACATGATGCAGCTTTCAGTATTGATGGACTCTCATGTTTTGGAATTCCCATAAAAAATTAATTACAGGAGCAGGATATACGTACATCACTCCCTAGAAATAAGTGCACCAAGAACATTAAAGACATAATTCTTTCACAGTCCTAAGGTTCAACAAAAAGAAAAAAAAAGGAAGAATTTTCTCATAGGAATCCAAAAGATCCATTCTCCACAAAGTGATTAGTGTCTCTAAGCAATCCTAATTGCTGAATCTTTCATCTACTGATCAACCCTTCAAATCTTCAAATTCGGACCACCGTCAAGAATCACCTTCATATAGATAGAGATATGAGCTTGATCAGTAGTACACTAATGGCTGCTCTTCTGTCTTGACTTCATCCACAAAGAAGTTCAAATTATTGTTACTGCACATCAGCTGCTTGATATCATCAATACTGTAATCCATTGGGTTGTCAATACCAAAACATGATCCATTTGTAGCCTTCTGATCACCATCATCAAAGCCCCTGAAAAACCCTAGTTTTTCAAGATCCCCTCCTGCACTACTGTCCTTCCCGTGGCTGATCTGGTTGGTGATGCAGCTCCCATCTGATGAATTGCAGCTGGCTTCTCCTCCATACATCATGACTGCTGCAGCCTCTCCATTACCATTACCATTCTGTACTTGAATTGCTGGAGGGTAACCAGTGAAGTTTGATGAAGAAAATAGAGGAGTGTTGAAGCTTGGGGAAATGGGATCAGCCATAGCCCTAAATTGGGAATAATAATAATAATGGGAGCTGTTCCCATAGCCATTTTCTGATGGGATTTGTGAATAGAGCAGTGAGTTGTTGGATGGTAACAATGGAGGAGTCGTCCCCAACAGCTTCTTCTTCAGCTTAGTGTTCCAGTGGTTCTTGATGTCATTATCTGTTCTCCCTGGTAATTGTGTTGCTATTATAGACCACCTGCACTTGGATGATTAATCAACAAATTAAAAAGAAACCCATATTTGATTATCACTATATTATATGCACCTAAGATTAATTAATTCTTGACTCACCTGCTTCCAATGCGAGCAAAGAGACTGCAGATGATCCTATCTTCATCATCTGTAAAATCCCCATGCTTAATGTTTGGCCTCAAGTAGTTCAGCCATCTCAGCCTGCAGCTTTTCCCACATCTCCTCAGACCTGATGATCAATCACCAACACACACACAAACCCTAATCCATGATCACAAAAACAACCCAAGATGATAGAATTTAATAAGTTCCTAAAAGGGGTGCAGATGGATCTTAATTACCAGCTTTCTGTGGCAGTGCAATCCAGTTTCCACCAGTGCCATGCCTCTCTATGTACTCCTTCAGCTGAGCATCTTCTTCAGGCGACCATGGCCCTTTCTTCACCTTTGCCTTGTCACAGCATGGTGCTCTTCCCATCTCTCTCTAGATATTTTCTTTTGATCAAGCTTCTGATTCCTATCACAAGTACTGGTTTTCAAAATTTGTCTGCTCACAAGACTGATAATTGTTCTTTGGACTAAATAAATACTAGTACATATTTTAAAACACACAAGTCAAAGTAGATACACATACATACACACACACACACAGCCCATTAATTACATTTGTCAAAAATGAGTCATTACATTAGCTTTACTCATATCATATGCAAACAGAAACTCCTAAACTACTGTTCCATCATATACCTCTCCTGTCTTTTCTTTTCAACAGAATCCAAACACTGCCCCAAATATTATACAGGCTAAAAAGGGAATTAGTCAAAGCTTCACTACTTCTTTAGCAATTTCTTAGCAGCACAGACACACACTCCATTATTGGCAGCATATGGGAGGGTTACTGGTCCAACATCTTTTTTTTTTGGGATGACAATTACATTGCCAGTTTTATATTCCCAATCAAGGACAAAGTGTTCCCTTCATAATTATTGATCTTTGGTCGTCCAGATGGAGATGGATTTAATATTTAACAAGTTTGACTTGTGGCGATGAGATACTGGTGGAGTTAAGTTATGTCTTACCTGTTGCATTTTTATTTTATTGATTGATTCACTTTTAAAATTTTCAACTTGATAATCTATATTAATATTTATTAATATTTCTTTGTTCAATCTGTTTCTTGATTAATTGTTTATTTATTGATTAATGATGTTAAGAGGTTAATGATGAGAGGATATGGGCCGCCTAAAATCTCTCCAGGCCCAAAATAAATGGGTCTATAGATTTTTTAAAAGCCCGAAATATTATTGGGCTCCCTTACTATAATTTTTGAAAGCCCAGTTAAAATGGGTATAAATAGGAGGCGTAGAAGGATGTGGATTGATGACGGGAGCGCGTGGTGGCCACGCTTTCGTGTTTGGATAGTCGATTCTCGAGGGAAGAAGTTGGAATCGTGTCTGTTTCTTCGCCTTTCGCCAATCTTCAATCGCTCTATCTGTGGATTTCTGTATGTGATTGTGCAGTATTGGATACAAGGAGGAAAAGGCAGTAGGTCGAAGAGTATCTGCTATTGTCGGATTAGCTTCCGAAAATGGCTGTGGTGAATGCGGCTCCTGTGGCTTTCGGACCTCTGCTGCCTTCCACCTTGCAGAATTCTCAATGTCGATGGTTTTATTCCTCCAAATATCCTGGTAAAGCAGTTTCTGTGACCACGAGGAGGGAGGCATTCTTTGGTTTGCCATTTGCTCTCAAAAGCAGCAACAATTGTGAGAGTTTGGATACGTTAAAACAGAGAAATGATATGGTATCGGAAGAATCATCTGAGACGCTACTGTATTCGATCTCTCCTTTCCCTGTTCTTCTTTTGGCTGCTCTTCCTGGAGGTAATGATCCTGATAGTTGTTCTTGTTTTTTTATTCATAACTTTCATTCACATGCTATTTGGCAATCGCTCAGACCTTGAGTCAATGAGCAGATGGTCTTCTTTGATGTATCCGACCTTTTCTCGTTAATGCCGTCGTGGATTCGTGGTCTGCAAGAAACTAGGTTCACTTCTGCTAATGCTGTGAATGTGATTCTAAGTCCATTGTCTTAATGAAAGCAAGGCCTTATTTCTCTACCTTTTTGAAATGTGGTATCTTAAGTTTGTGAAGTTGGAAGCTTGAGTTTCAGATTGCACTTTACTTTGGATCAGACTCTGAGCAGTGGGAAAAACTTAGTAGATATTGGTATATATGAACAATTGTGTATGACTGAACTCCAACTATGCTTCTTCCTTTTGATTTTGGGAGCGGCTGTTGTTGGCATCACTGGAGTAGTTCGTGAATGAGCGTGTGAGAACTCATGTGCTAATAGTAACAATCTAGCTGATCTTTTGATACTAGAGGAGATCTATCTACTTCAATGTATGGAATATATGACAATGGCGGAGTATTTCTATTGAATAGGTCATATAAACCTGAGCTGGATATCCAAAGTAATTCTTCTTTAGGATGATCTCTCTCTGGCTGGAATCCATGTCTCCGCTTAGAATTTGAAGCCCAAACTTGAATCAGCCTAAATTCCACTCTGATTACACATTGTGTAGCAGTGAAATCTTCCTCTGTTTGAGCTTGATCTTAGTGATTTATTGTTTATGTCTAGTGTTTTTTGAAGCTCATAATCTATTGCCGAGTACATATATTTTCATCTTCAAAGCTCCACTTGATGCTGTTGTATTATGTGCTGTGAAACTTTATTGATTGTCGGTATGTATGCTATTCAATTATCATCTATTCATATCTAGTGGATTGATGGGCTGAATTTTCTGTGATAGAATAGAATCTTCTGTTTTGTGGTATTTCAGAATCGTCCCCTGTTTCTTCTGTCTTTAATATTTCATTCAGCAATTTTGATTCAGCTAAAACTGCCGCATCTCTCTTTGGCCCTTTCGTGGAGCTTGTGAAATCTTTGAATCTCCCCGGATGGCTTGTTCATTGGGGTCATCCTGGAAACATGGTACTCGTTTGCATCCTTTACCCAATGTTCACCACGATACTCATGGAAACTAATCAAACAAGCATATCCATGTACTTTCTTGAATAGCTCTTCCCAGCAATCCTTCTAAACTTTTGCAGGCTGTGGTGTTGTTTGCAATGGGTGGTTATGGAACTTATTTGGGCTTCCGCATTCGATTTTCTGACAACCTGGTAAGAACAAGAATTTACCTTGTGATAGTATATAGTTTTGAAATCTTTAATCACAAAATCCTGTCAGGCTATTCATACTATACTTTCACAGGAAGAAAAGGCAAAAGCCAAAGATTTACACCCAAAGCTTCTTGGAGGAATGTTTTTCTTCTTCGCGCTTGGTGCAACTGGTGGGATCATATCTCTTCTCACTTCAGACAAGCCCATCCTCGAGAGGTAACTGCAAACAATTCCTATTCCTAGCACCCAAGTTCCTCCACTCTCATTGTCTCTTTTTCTGCAGTCCACATGCTGTAACCGGCTTCATCGGCCTTGCTCTTCTAACAATCCAGACTGTATTGCCATCTCTTTTTGAGGTAACTTCAACTTTCTAACTTATATTCCCCCTAAGATCCCTTTTTAACCAGGATCTGCTATATCATCAGCCATATACTCTTCTGCAATGTGTTCGTGCAGGACAATCCCGGGCTGCGAAATGTTCATGGAATATTGGGGAGTGGCATTATGACTCTGTTCTTGGTTCATGCTGCTCTTGGACTTCAGCTAGGATTAAGCTACTAATTGCAAGCTTTGATCAAAGGTATCATCATCTTCAAATCATTATTGTTATTATTATTCAGGTCCACATTGACACTGAAACAAACCATGTTGACAACTTCAATGGAAGTAAAAAAAGCAGGTATCCGTTCCCTTGCAATATCAGGAATCCAAAGTTGAATAAAATTTGAAAAAGGGTTTCAGGAATTTCAGGCAAAACATGTTGTTTAGTTACTTTCACCACTCAGATCATCATCAGAGGCACAGGCTTCTTCTCTTTTATCAGCCCCACATTTTACCTTTAGGCCTCGGCCGACACACACATATGAAATAAAATAAATATGAATCTGTCAAATCAAATTTAACGTTGCTGCAAGCGAAATAAAGGTGAGTGTCTAATTTTCAAAATCTGCAAGAATTCCAAATATGAATAAGCAGAATTATGCATGTTTATTTGGCATTTCACTCATTGAAGTTGGTGCAGTATTTACTGCTCGAAGTTTCACCAATTAGAGAGCTACTGTTTTTCTGGAGAGAGTTCCTAGGCTTGGCCAAATATGGATTCCCATTTCTGTGAATCCATAGATCAATTAATGAAACACTGTGCATGGCCATGGGCAAGGATCTCTGAGACCATTCGTATCTTTGAACTCACTCACTGTCCCCATTTCATTCCATTATGTATTATATATAACTATTATTACTACTAATAAAAATAATATCTGATCATGGTTCGCAGGGGGGTGCATGTGTGAAAGCATCAACACTGAGAGAGTTCTTGATTTTTGAAGACCCCACAATGCTACTGCCCATGACACGACACCACAGTGGCTATAATACGACACACACAACACCACAAGAAAGGGCAAAAAAATACTCATATTAGAGGGGGAAAGCAAAGGAGTTGGTTGCACACAAGTCATGCTGAAAAATTTCATTTCGTAGCTTTAAAGGATGAGAGACATATACATACAGGAACCAATGTTGCTTTCAGCAAGGGCAGACATAATCAAAAAGTGAATCTTTCTTGCAAACATTATGCCTTTTCAACTGCCACTTAATTTTATCACTTTATCATAATACTGTCATCAAACCCTCTTGTAATTAACTAATTCTAAGCCTTTAGATAATGCCATGGAATTAAAAACCCACAACCCTTTCTTTGCCTTGGACACCAAATCCAATCCAAGAGTAAATACACAGTGGGGTATCACCACAAAATCTAGCATTACTTGGGACCCTACCAATCCCATTATTTATAGCAATGTTCCCTACTGAATGATCGATCATCCACCATCACTCATTACATATATACTCCCCTTCTCTCTCCCTCACCCCAAATACAATACTTATGATACTATAACACAGCACAATACAAGATATCATCAATGGCACTTCAATTTCATCTCATCATCAATACAGTGCTTCTTCTCCTCCTTCTCCTTCTGATTATTCTTCTGCCATTAGCCCATGGTGGGCAACGGCCACCCTCCCCTGGGTACTACCCCAGCTCCCGGTTCCGGTCCATGAGCTTCCGCCAGGGCTATAGAAATCTCTGGGGTCCAAACCACCTCAGTTTTGACAACAATGGCATCAACATTTGGCTTGACAGGAACTCAGGTTTTCTTGAATTTTCTTTCATTGCTGCATTACATTGCATTATATTATACTCTGGATTCTGAATTATATGTATATATATAATGTAGGAAGTGGGTTCAAGTCGGTGAAGCCTTTTCGATCGGGGTACTTCGGAGCATCCATTAAGCTCCAGCCAGGTTATACTGCAGGAGTTATTACAGCTTTCTACGTAAGATCATCCAATTGATAATTAAGGAGCTGGGGTGGCGTTCTTTTTTAATGAATTATTAATCAATGTCCTGATTAATTGCAATATTACAGCTTTCGAATAATGAAGCCCATCCGGGGAACCACGATGAGGTGGACATTGAGTTTCTAGGGACCACGTTTGGGAAGCCTTACACACTCCAAACGAATGTGTACGTCCGAGGAAGCGGTGATGGAAGAATTATTGGAAGGGAGATGAAGTTTCATTTATGGTTCGATCCCACTCAGAGTTTTCATCATTATGCCATTCTCTGGAGCCCCAGAGAGATCATGTAAGAATAATATTATTCATTCATTCTTGCTTGCTTGCTTTGCTTTGCTTCAATCCATTTTCCTCCCTCCATTAATTCTATAATTTTCAGAACCAAGTTGGCCTGATGAGTCAAACTGCTGTCTCAGTCAGCTGACCCAATCAGCTGTTATTACATTAAAGTAGGGAAGTGTCAGGTGAGGAGTAATTCTTGTGCGCTCCATGGAGCCCAGCACCGGATGAGATGGCGGAACTGCCTTCTTTATCATCTGGTGTTGGGGTCCCTTTGGTATCACCACCTAAAACATCCTTTCAACAATAAATGCTGTTATAAACTAAAGAACAAGATCCCATTGTGAAAGAGACACTGCACCAAGAGTCTTGTACCCATCACAAAATCAAAATGACACCTCTACTCTACAATCTTAATAACCCCCCTTTATTAAAAAAAGATTCTATACACATTATTGCAAGAATTCCATTTGGTGGGTTGTATTATAGGGTGATGTGATCAAATTTGTTCCTTTAGTACAACATTGTACCTTGTGTCTGTCTGATCATATATATACATATGCTTGTTCTGTGTGCTGCGCAGATTCTTGGTGGATGATGTGCCAATAAGAAGGTATCCAAGAAAGAGTGATGCCACATTCCCACTTAGGCCAATGTGGGTTTATGGGTCGATTTGGGATGCTTCCTCGTGGGCCACTGAGGATGGCAAATACAAAGCTGATTATAGATACCAACCCTTCATCGGAAAATTCTCCAACTTCAAGGCCACCGGCTGCTCCGCCTATGCCCCGGCCAGGTGCCGCTCGGTCTCCGCCTCGCCCGCCCGGTCCGGCCGTCTGACGTGGCAGCAGAACAGGGCTATGCAGTGGGTGCAAAGGCATTATATGGTATATAACTATTGCTTTGACCACAAGAGGAACCATGCCCTAACACCCGAATGCTGGACTTAATCTTCGATTAAATTAAATTAAATTAAATGAAGGATTGATTGTTCATCATCATATATATATATATTACCCATGTCCTGACCACATACATGCACACATTACAGATATATATATATATATAATGTATAGAGAGAGAGAGAGAGGAAGAGGGTCTTTACTTTTCTCTTTTAAAGCAAAAGATGGTTTCTTGATGATCCAAGAAATATATCTAAAATTGGAAATGAATGGTGTTTGCTCTTTCATCCTTAAATTGGATATGTTGATGCGTTTTTTATTACTAGGAGATTTAAGGGTTGAATTAAGTATTTTTCACTGACATTGACTCTCATAGATTCTTTCGTTCAATTCAGTAAATTGACTCATGACTGTGGGATCTGTGAATTTGTTCTTCTCGACAAATTCAAATTATTGGAGGATGTGAGTGAGTATGACTTGTATTCAGACAAACCTGTGGCTGGGGGCCAATGTAATTTATACCCTAAGGTGGGGTGGGCTGGGGGTATTTTTATTTCATGCGTTCAGTTATGTAATACTCCATAATAGTAGTATAATATTAATGTTATTTTGTATGTATGCTTTGGGGTTAGTATTATTATTGCCAATTAATTAATTAAGAGATGGACATGGGTAGTGTGCCACCATAACAACCAGCATCAATATTTTGGTATGATTTGTATGAAAGGAAATACCGTACGTACTTAGGGTTGTTTTGTGCTGTATTTGATTTTATGTTTTCTTTTTTATTGTTTTGTTTAATTAATAGTTTCATAAGTTAGTGATATATGCATATATATATATATATACTTTATGTAAAAAGTATTTGAAATTTTGTGTCTTATTTAAATAAAAAGATATATATATTTTGGGTTTAGACAACAACAATAACAACATATGAAGTGAGTATATATATATATATATTTATAAAAAAAAAAAAAAAACTAAAAAAAAATCTATCCTCCGATCCACACTCGATGTTCTTTAATCTCACAAGACAATTTCTAGACGAGATAAGACAAGTAGATATAATGATTGATTTGTAATTATTTATGATCAACCAATTGTTAGTACGTATCGATCAATCTCATTGCTTTGCTTGGGTCTCTGCATGTATACACAATCATGGCCTTTTTTTTGTAGTTCTAGTAGGTCCCCCTGTCTTTATTACTGGATGGACAATCTTTTCTAATTTATTTCTTTTTTTTTTTCCTTTTCATTTTGTGGTAGATGCAAATTTAACTAATTAAATAATATATAATACTATTATACTCACACCCACATTTTTTATTTTTTATTTTTTTGAGAAAAGATGGCAAAATCAGATTGCCAAAATAAAAAAAAAAATAAAAATAGTGACGACAATATCATTAATAACTGATTTCTCTCCCACAGATAGATATATATATATATATACTTATGCATACATGCATGCAACCAGTTTAATGTGGATTTAGGACCTCCAATAATTGCAAACCTAATTATTAATTAAATTAATTTTCTATTAAATTTTTTTAACACATTAATTCCGGTCTCCCCATATTGTTATTAACTTCTCTTTCGTATATATACGTAATAACTATCACATAGAAAACTATTAGGGTTGGTTCTTGGTTGTTGTGTGACATACATCTATATATATATGTGTGTGTCTGTGTAAGTCATTTTCTGTCAGAAAAATAAAATAATCGAAAGGGACTGGAACAATCGAATCTAAAGATAATATCCCAATTTATGAAGGCATCCATTAATTGAGATCGATGAAAGAACCATAACCATATGTCCATACACACATACAGACAGATCTTTCTTATATATGAAAATTTTAAATGTAGACCCACCCCCATACGTGATGATGATAGATTTTATTTATTTATATATATCAATCATTATATCACACACAGGATGCATCCAACATGAATAATAATGCTTCTGAATTTGTCATAAAAAAAAAAAAAAAAGGATCAGTTAAAATCATTTTGCCAATTTTTTATTAGTAACTGTCATGAAATTGAAGGCGCGAAAAATCAAGACGGCAGAAAATCCAAATCACAGAATTCCTTGAAGCGAATGAGAGAGAAAGAATGCCAAAAGAAATTTGTTTGAAGGAAGAGAATTGCTGGGCTCGGCCCATGAGCCTTACAACCCAAGACTTATCTTTAACATTAAATATGGGCCTAAATAAGTGGTGATGGGCCTAACGTTACAAACACATGGAGTCCATATTTTATTCAGTAAGTTGGTAAATGAACGTGCCCAAATTAGTAAATGATTAATTGGACACAGCACGTGACTCGCACACCTTCAATTTTCAAATGTAGTTTGGTTTCTTTCCCGGGGATAGGTAAGTGAATAATAGCGCCGAGGCGACCATCACCTTCCCTTAAATTACTTGTTAATACATATTATTTGGCAATCAATTACCTTTTTTATAATCATTATTAAACTTTTCCTTTTTAATACCACATATAAAAAGAGGACAGCCAGATTATGTTCACACAATCTTATCACCAATTCTCAAGAAATCCAGAGGCAAGGCAAGCTTCTTTTTCTTCCCACAACCACCTTCTTCACCAACACATATATTATATATATATGTGTGTGTGTGTGTGCAAAAATAGTAGGCCGACCACCAAGATTTAATTTTTCTGATTTCTTCTGTGGCACCTGCCATTGTTGCTTGAATTAATCCAGTTCGGGATCATGACGAAGAGAGAATTCAAGCCTCTGGGTTTTTCTCTTCTTGTCTTATTTTCGATTCTTCATGTCCTGATCAATGCACAAGAAGTAGGTACGTCGTAACTTAGTTTCATATATGTATGTAATAAAATGGCAGTTTATCTTCAATTCCTCTTCCTCTGAATTTTCAGAGAACGAAAGGGAGTTTGAGTACGCGGAAAAAAGTGAGAAGGGGCCGAGTAAGTGGGGGAAGATGAAGAAGGAATGGAGCGCATGCAATCAGGGCAAAATGCAGTCCCCAATAGATTTGACCAATCGGAGAATCCCAGGATTATGGCTGTCCGATTCCCACAACAAAGATCTGAGAAATTACACTTACAGACCTTCCAATGCAACTCTCACTAATCGAGGTCACGACATACAAGTAAGTGTCTCTATTTGATCTGTGACTGAGTGGCGACTGGGATTGAATTCAAAATTCAAATGACTGAATATGGCGGCGGCGGCGGCGGTGGCGTTGCAGATCCGGTGGTCCGGCGACGGCGGTTCATTGGCCATCAACACAACAGAGTACCGTCTCCGGTACGCGCACTGGCACGCGCCGTCGGAGCACACCATCAATGGCAGAAGGTACGATTTGGAGCTGCATTTGGTGCACTTGACCCCTGCCGGCAATAAGATTGCAGTTGTCGGAGTTTTGTACAAGATCGGCAAACCCGACCTCTTTCTCTCCAAGGTTGTAATATTTAAATCTCAACAGCCAACAACAACAGTGTTATTATAATTAATTAATTAATTAAAATTGTTTGTGTGCAGTTAATGTCGAACATATCTTCGATGATCGATAAGAAGGGTGGAGAGAGGAACGTGGGAGTGATTGATCCAAATGTGATCGACATAAGAAGCGATAGGTATTACAGATACATGGGATCACTCACCATCCCTCCTTGCACCGAAGGAGTCGTCTGGACCATCAACAAGAAGGTAATAATAATAATAATAATCACACATCCAAACACAACTTTCTTGTAATAATAGCAATGAATATCTTGGTGAGCTACTTTCAGGTCAAGACTGTTTCAAAGGACCAAGTGAAGTTGCTCAGAGATGCTGTCCACGACGTAAGTTGGGATTTTATATATATATATATATATATATATTATTTCGATCAAATCCATGCCATTCATTCTGATTCTGTTTTGGATAATTTGGCAGTATGCAGAGGCAAATGCAAGGCCATTGCAGCCACACAACAGTCGGGGAGTGTACCTCTACGGACCAGATATTACCAACTGATTTGATCTGTTTATGTACTCTACAGTCTTTGATCACAGTTCGGACAATACAATACAATACAGTTTTTATTATAAAGGAATCATCTTATTCAACAACATTCAAAAGTTATTATTACACAGTGAACCCAAATAATACAACATCACAAGGTAAAAAGTTCGAACACCTGCTGCAGGTAGGAAACTAATCAGCATAGTTTACAACCTAATTGATCAGAGTATGAAAGTAATCAATAGGAACTAATCAGTTGAAGAATAAAGGAACGACGACATTGGTTTCTTCAGGAACTACTGCTATCAGTTAAGGTGAGTGTGTCATCTAACCATCTCTGGTATCCCCGATGTGCACGTTGTATGTCCTCTGGTTTGCCGCGTATTGTAAGATTTGCAGTTTGTGCATTTGTTTGCAAGAATATGGAAGTTCACCTCTGATGTCTCGCCGCAGTCATTGCACAGAATCCAGACCTAATACAAGAAGAATTAAGGATGTTATGTTCAAAGATTTCAATCAGATCATCTTATGCCAATTTGTCTTACCATTTTATTTTGGTAGATTTGGGGCATTGGTGTTGCAGCAATCTGAAATTTAGACAAACAGAAGAGAATTAACATTAATCGACGCAAATAAAAGAAAATACCATTAGCTAGCTAGCTAGCTATGTGTACCTCTTGATCGAGGCGTTCCCAGACAGGGGTCATGTCGCAATACGACTTTAAGCAAACCGGGCACGAATACCTGCGCCGCATGAATTTAACTATCAGCTCACAAGCCAAATTACACAGAACTAAATAGAGAAACCAATAGAGTTCTTACTGGAAATGGCGTTCCATGTCCTTAACACAGTCGAGATGTATAGTGTGTCCACATGGAAGCACCGTGGTGTCTCTAGGTGTGTCGAAAAGATACTGTGTATGGAGTTGTAAGAGTTCAAAATTAGGTCTCCGGTTCAAAACAAACATATGAAAATGATGTCTTATCGCCAGACATCTATACCTCAAAACAAATAGGGCAGTTGTGATGCATTGCTCTCTCCACACAGACATGGGAATCCTTCAACAAATTCGAATAGCAGCATCCTGAAAACACAAGAAACATCGTTTCAATTTATTGGTTTCTAACATCAAGAATGTTGTTACAGCCTTCATTCATGATTATAGTGTCGCCTACCGCATTTATCACAGTGGAAGAAGTTTTGTTTTCCACCAGTTCTGTCACCAGAGAAGAGCACACAAGATTAGATATTAAAGGCACCAGAAAAATGCCAAAAGGGAATCAATGGCTGGAAAAGAAGAGACTCGATATAAGATAATGTGGTCCATTTGTGGTTTAGAATACAACATCTTTCTATACAGACAAAACGCTGATGGCGATTACATTTTTAGGACTAACTGTAATGGAAACATTAAAGCAAGGTAAAAATGGTTACCTGCAGATTCCACACTTATCGCAGTGATAATGATTCTTTGACACCTTTAAGATAACAATCAATGGTGTTTTAAGCATAGGTGGTGTATTATAGACAGCAGATGATGGAATTCTTCGATAACCAATGAAGAAAGCTTACATCATCATCAAAGAATTTGCACTTTGAGCAGTAGTAATTTCCAAAACAAGATCCACAATTGATGCATGTTTGTTGAACCTACAAGTTGAATTATCAAACTTAGACATTTCAAGAGTTATGTTTGGATAATCCCAACTCTGTCCTAAAATCATATGGACTCACATCTTGCTCTGTCTCGCACAGCGAGCAGATGATTCTTTTCAATTCGTGCCGCGGAATATCATGGCGATCGAGTGCATCAACCTCCAAAGAATTCTGCTTAATTATGAATGACATATGAGTCAGCACCAGTACGATGAATCTAACAAGAAAAACACCAAAGTGCTCAATATGGCTGTAATAAAAAGACTGCACCTTTGCATCGTTGTGGCAGTGCCTGCAATCGAATATCTCATTGCAACAGGGTGCTACAATCTTGCACCTCCTTTGATAGTGTGAGCACCTGAAATTTTGTGAACAATTAACCATTACAAATCCTTCAATCACATGGATTTCACTTGAATTGAAACAGACAAACAGAAGCATTAATAGATTTACCCATATTTCGCAGAGTCCATCTTCATCGTAAACTCATCATTTGTAGGGGTGCAAGAAATAGTCTGCTGCTTCAAACCACCACCCATTTTGTTTTAGGTTAACTTAGAGATTTCAAGATTCACCTGCAGCAAATCATCCATCCATGAATAAAAAAACCACCAAACCAAACTGCAAGAAACGCCTTCTACAATGGGACACAGCCGACAATTGATTTCTCATAAAAAGAAAGCATTTTTTTAATCGACAAAGGGGGTTTCTCAGTCATTATAGTTTTCCCATTATTCATTCTTCAGGCTTTACAAACAGTCGCCCATAAAAATGAAAGGGGTGGGGTGTGATTAGCACAAAATACGGCGGGGATATATACATACAGAAAAAATTAAAGCAACGTCGTGTCGCGCGTTGTGGGAGCTTCTTGGTGAAGAATGGAGAAGTGTGTGCTTGGGAGTGGGGAAGGGGAAGCATTAATATAGTTGCAGAAGGGGAAGGGTAGTTCCTGGAAGTGAAAACAAGTCGACCGTCCAGAGTGTCCAGACACCCTTTCGAGTGGTCCTATGATGTTGCCAACATAAGATACATTGCAACGCTGTATCCGATCCTCAGCTTTATCATCATCTCTTCGGATTGTAAAGTGCGAAAAGCTTTTTACACTTTTATCTTCGATTCTTCTCCGCGTAAAATTCACAATAACTAATAAACCATAAACCAGAGGGTGTTATTATAATTTATAAAAATGGAAGTTTTCTGGTTAAAACACTCTTGACTGACTGTGAATAGGAGGGAAAAAATAAAAAAATAAAAGAAACAAAGAAGAAAGAAGAAGATAAAGACAAGGGAGGATTTGGAAAGCATAAAGGACAAAAGAAATGGATAAAAACTGAAGATTTGCTGACGAGGATCGGGACCCATCATGACATGACAACTGTAGGGGTTACGTACCGTAGATGGAAGCAATCTGCTGGTGATGGTGGATTTACAAGGCTGTGGCTATTCTCCTTCTCTTCTCTTCGTCGTTGAAAAATCATCAGTCCGAGTCAAAAAACTTACAAGAATCTCTAACCATCGACAAAAACATAAAAACCATAAAGATCTGTCAAACGTACAAGACATAAGGGATAAGAAGGCACTAGAACCATCGCTCTCCAAGAGATGGAGTGTAAGATTTGTGTTTGGATTTCGGGGTGACTGAGGCTTCGATTTTGGCTTCTTATTACCCCATCACTCATCATTATCCGTCTATCCATCTAACTAATTTAAAGTGGGTTTTATTACAAAAACAATAGCAGTCAGAGACCGTTGATCAGTTGCCTTTAATTTGTCTGTATCTCTGTCGTCCGGTCCTTGTAAGAAACGGCGTCGTATCTACATGAAGTTAGAAGCTTCAAATTCAAAATTCAATGGAGGAATCCACAGACTGCAGCTGGTAAGGTTAGCGTAATCTGTAAAAATCTAGATGGAATATCTAGTCAGATATTTTTCTTTACGAATCATCAGTGCCCTTTTCGCCCAAAAGGATGTGATGATCATCGGCAGGCAGTCGTTCATCATCTGATCCAATTTTTTCTTCAATTCAAAGGATTGATTCTCTATCCATCCACACTATCCAGGGAGATTATTCTACAGCTTGATCCCAACAGCATGGACAATCACAAACAACAGCAGACGACATCCAGTCCACATCACTGGTTTATTTTTAACCAGCAGGATGAAAAGCTTTGATTAAAGAGGGGGATATGACATATGATGTGATTTTCTAACAAAACAAAAATATTCTCTCATCATTCCATGTACTGTAAGTGACCGTTGGATTAGTTGATCTTGCGAACAAGATATAGTTCACACTTGACAGCCCATTAAAGACTGGGCTACGTTACGATTTTCCGTTTTGGGCCCCAACAAACTTTGTCACGAAGCCCATTATACAAATAATGACTCTTTCAACAGCTCATTGGGAGTCAACTGAGCGTGGATGAATAAGACAAGGAGCGTGGAGGACGTGGGGCAATAATTGAATCTAATGTTGCTTCTCTCTCTATAATAGTATAAATTAAAAAATAAAATAGTTGGTCACCAGAAAATAAAATACCATGATCATTTTATTTACCTATTGATCTACAAAGGTAGGTATTAATTTAGAGTTACTTTGTACCTAGGATCCCACTGTATGTTTAATATTTATATGTGTAAGAGGAGTTAATAATCAAGTTTAAAAAGAAAAGAATTGCAAGAAACGAATGTCGAAAAACAACACTGACGACGAAGTCCACCCATTAAGCAAAGTGTTGCGTGCCACCTTGTTCATTTAATTATATATATATATATATATATATAATGTTGTGTACAACCTACTGTATCTTTTCTTCTCGAAATCGATGAATTCATTCTCAAACATACTACTACTATATAATATGTAAATTCTCTACGTACTACGCATAACTATACAATTTTTAATTTTAAAAAATGAAATACATTGGTATATATGTGTGTCGATGGTGGTGGCAACAGTACATATACATTTTGTTACAAATATTTAATAATTAAAATTATTTGGCAATTACGTGCTCTCGTATATGATATGCGTACAGTCCACCCATACGCCAAGAATCTTCCTTCTACAGAGCTACCTAGCCGTTTCTTTCATTAATATATACACACACACACACAAAATTATTGATGACAGCTTTCTCTGGAAAGATCCTGTACTGGAATCTATCATACAGACTAATTCTGGATGAGTGGAGTAATGTAATGTAATGTAATGGCGTTGGTATTCAATTCGAATATATTTGCATATATGGGGATGAGAGAATGAATTAATTAGAGTGAACGTGCTATGATTCCCATGCACTTAATTACTACTACTACTACTATTTTCTTTACCAACTCTCTCCAATCATTGGGATGAACGAACATTAACACAACTAACAGCTAAGCTAAGATCATAAATTTTTGGGGGACGAGTCGACTACTACTACTAGTACTGCTACTACTACTTGTTGTAATCTGAAAAAATCTAATCCACTTCATTCATTCAGTAGATAAGTAATTAATTGATTATAAAATGAATAGAAGGAGAGTGAATCTGCATGCTACGAATTAATAAATGAAGAATGGAAGTAGTGGGGGGAGGTGAAGAAGCAGGCAAGCAAGATCAGATCACAATATAATTCCCTCCCTCTGTGGCGCCAGCCTTGCATTGCACCACTTCTTCAATCCAATCCAATATATAAGAAATTGGAAATTGGGATTGGTGATGTCGTTTCCCTAAAGTCATTGAGTTTGCTTCCAAGCTAACCGATTCTTCTCCTCACACTCACTGCATATATACATATACATATATATACATACATATATATATATATAGTCAAGTCCTTCGCCATACCCACCGCCCGCCGCCTGCTCTACCTCTTACTTCCATTATTATATATATATATATATATCTCTGTGGAGTATATGTGCAATAGTGTTGGTTGTTTGGGTTGGGAATCCCACTTGCTCAAGTTTCCATTCCTACTTTTAAGTAGCCACTAACTACACCACAAATTCGTTCTTGGGTGGGTTCCTGTTACAATTACATTTACGTTTACAAAGCTTAGTTAGCTGCAAGTCTGCAACCAATATTTTTTCTAGGAATTGAAAGAGAATGGAAGCTCGGGAGGAAGCCGTCGTCGTTGTCAACAAAGGAAAGCGGAGCAAGAGGCCACGATCTCTGTCTCCGTTGCTGCTTCCTGTAAACATGGCCGGCGGTGGTGGTGGATTCAGTGACGTTTCTGGAAGTTCTGATCCCGTGTTGACTCCGTCGTCTTGTAATTTGGGGGAGATTACAGATGAGGATCTGGAGGAAGACATGGCCAATTGCTTGATCCTTTTAGCGAGGGGACATGGGCATTGTCCAACGACGTCGTCCCCACCGCCACTGCAGCCTGTTGAGGTTTACAGGTGCAAAACGTGCAGCAAAAGCTTCCCTTCCTTTCAAGCCCTCGGCGGTCACCGGGCCAGCCACAGGAAGCCGATTAAGCCGCCGGCAGCCGTACTCGAGGTTGAGGAAAAGAAGCCATTGATTGTCGATCAGAGTTATAAGAAATCATCAGACAATTTCCGATCAATCCTTGACGAAAGCACCACCACTCTTTCACTCCAAATCTCGACCCGATCATCAGGCGGCGGCGGTCAATCGAACAAGCCAAGGGTTCATGAATGCTCCATCTGCGGCGCTGAATTCGCGTCCGGCCAGGCCTTGGGCGGCCACATGCGGCGTCACAGGCCAATCCCGGCGGCGAGCGACGATCAATCGCGAGAATCGAAGAGGCCGAAGAGTGCATTATCGTTGGATCTCAATCAACCCGCTCCGGAAGAGGATCGCCTGGAATCCAAACTTCCATATACACCAAAAGAACAAGTGATCGTCTTCTCCGCCTCGTCTCTGGTTGACTGCCACAATTAGCGGCTACACCTTCAACATTAATATTAATATTATATTCTTGTATGAATTTATTGTTTTTACCCAGTTCACCAAGACAATTGTGAACAATTCATTTACATTATTCATTTTTCTCATCATACAATTCATAATTCTATTCATACTGTAATACAAGATTTGAATGTTGTTAATTTTGTATGTCCATAGTCCATTCTTATTAAATTACTTATTGCATCATTAACTCTGTGTTCTTTTACTGTATCATCATCCTCATCGTCGTCACTAGTCACTACCACAACCAGAAATGTTAAATTAAGGGTTGATTGTGTGTCCCCATTCACAAGACACAGACAGACATTAATGGATGGATAGTGCAACCTGGCAGGGCAGCCAGGCAGGCAGGCAAACATTAGTATTAATTTATATTGACCTGACTAAAAGTGTAAAACCCAACCCTCCTTTTCTAGACAAGATTTAACTCTCAATTAATATTATATATATATATGTATGTATGTGCATTGTTTTGATGAAGAGCAGCTTGCAGGTAGCAGCATGTGGTCACTTAATTATTCCATTGAATGTGTTGCTTAATTACATGCATCATGTATCGATCCTATGCTATGAATCATGAATTACAGTGATAATGGAGAGAAGTCTCATTAGAATGAATGATTGCAGAGGAGGAGGAACACAATCCATGTTTTGTGGCTACACTACACTAGGGATGATGGAATCACACTCACTCTCCCTCTCACTCTCACACAGTTCAGCAGAGGGAGAGGGAAAGGGAGAAATATATATATTATAATAATGTGGCTGTGGCTGTGAGTGAGTTGTTTGCAAAACAAAAGTGTAGATTGTTTATGGCTTGGACACTGCGGTGGTCACTTGTAAAAGGGGAAGATGCACATGCTTCCTGTTCTCTCTCTCTCCCTTTCTTTTCTTTCTGTTTCTCTGTGTCCATTTCACTCTCTCTCTCTCTCTCATATACATACATATATATATATATATATAAATATACACCTGTGCATGTGTATCGTCATCGTCTTTAATGATTGCTGCATTTTAAAGTGGCAGTATTAATTGACACTGTTTGTTTGTTACATGAAAATCGGATCGGAACACCATACACACACACTCACACACACACATACATATATATATATATATTTTGTGCAAGTTGAATCTCATATGCATGGAATTCAGATGGAAATTTGTTTGTCTCAGTAAGTGATTGAGCCATCATCACAAGTAAATTTTTATTATGTTTCCTTTCATTATTTATTTATTATTTCAATTTTCTGGGTTTGACTTGTAAGCTTGAGTACTTCAACTAACTGTCCACTTGCAACTCTGTTTTCATTGAATTAGGTTTTACCGGGTAAAAATATAGCGGTTATGTCAATTATTCTACGGAAATTGGTTATAATTAACATTTCAATGTCAACTGTATTTAATAAATGCAACTTTTTACTTTTCATTCTAGCAATTGGATCTAATATAAGTTTTCTATTTATAGTCGAGTACATTGGTAAGACCTCAATTCAATTTTTAATTAGCCACGCGTATCGTATATGTAGTTGTAATTTTATATTCTTAACTCTTTTCTTCTTCATATTATTTTAAATATACATATTTATGAAGGATCAACAGTTGTATTTAATAGCAAATTCAGGAAACGAGATGATACACTGCATGACACTGTAAATATAAAGGCAATAGTAAATTGGATAATTACCGTAGTTCGTTCAGGTGGATTCTCAACAGAATTGTAGAGATCACAACACCAAACTGGGGGCTGGTAAATTTAATTACAGGGCCTTCCGTGTCGGATCTGATCGGATAATTCCATCACCACTGGGGAAAGGATACAAACTATCATTTACATAAATGCCAACACCAATTAAATATGTCGATCGATGGATTGAAGTTCAATCTACGAGCAACAGCCGCCACCGGAGGGTGTTTGCTGCTCTTGCTTCTGTTTCAAGATGTTTCTCTTGACGACTGTTGAACCTTCTTCCAGCAGTCTTGGAACCTCCATTATCTGGGGAGAAATGGATGTTCATGTTTAATCCGAAACACAAAAATTGTTGGAGACAATCGATGAGATGGATAGTAGCACAGCCAAGTACCTTTAAGGAGAGCTCTTTAAAACATAGCTCCACATTTTCACAAGTTTTAGCACTACATTCGAAGAATAGAAATCCAAGCTCTTTCGCCAGGGTCATCCCTTCTTCTCGGCTCACAACTCGTTCGGATTCCTGAAATGGCAGCCTCAGTCGAAATATATTAGACAGTTTGAAAATTTCTAAGCCCAATGGTTATTGCATTTCTCCTAATTGTATGTGACCGTCATTGTGCGGCATGTGATACATACAAGCATTAAACAAGACAAGCAAAAGGTGATAAGGAGCTAACTCTATCGACTTTGTTTCCAACGAGCATCTTGATGCAATCCTGATTTGTGGAGTATAGCTCCAACTCTTTCTCCCACACATCAGATAAGTTGGTAAACGTATCTCTCCTTGTTACATCATAGACTACAATACATATAGAAGGTTAATGTCATGTTATACATACCACAAGATGCTAAATTCGTAAAAATACCAATCCAGACACATAATAATGTCCATATTCCAGGAAAAAAACAGATAATTTTATTTTTTTCATGTCATTGCCTATTTTCTTCGGTTGTTTTTCTGAAAGTTTGTTATAGCATATGTATTGTAGAATAATTATCATTATCAGTTTTCAATCAAATTTCTGCATGCTTCTCTTGAGTAGGTTGCCTAAAATATTGAAATCAAGATCCTGATGTCTATACATTGACTCGTGTACCCGTCGACAGCGTGTAGCAGATAAGTGGCTAGAAATTGTGAGAAGATTTGGCAAAAGATGAAGTCAGTACTCTTGATACTTACAGGTCTGAGAAACAAAATAATAAGTCACAGCGAGATTGCTTTTGCTTTTGTCCATTAGTAAAACAATATCAAGAGGTTGTGTGATGATCATGGAAGGTTGAAATCAACACACACAAAAATAAGATGAGAAGGGAGCATTTGATGGAATCGACGAGAAACAGTGGTTCATTCATGGCTTACCAAGAATGATCCCTTGTGCACCTCTGTAATATGAACTCGTTAATGTCCTGAACCGTTCTTGTCCAGCTGCAAATGGCATAGGACACTCATGTTAGAAATGGAAATCACCAAAGCATAGCACCACTTGTTTTGATCAGGAATGGGAACAGAATCACTTGATTTCTAGTTCAAGAGCGACAAAGAAATGACACCAATAGCAAGGAATTTCTTACCTGTGTCCCATATTGTTAGCTTCAACCTTTTACCTCCAACTGTGAGAAACTTGATCTTAAAATCAACACCTAATTTAATGGAAGGAATGCAAAGAACAATCATTCCTTTTCAGGTAAATCTTTTAGAAATTTGGATGTTTTGTACATCCAATATTTACTACAAGTACGAATACAATAAGAACTAAAGTTGTATCTTCAAACTTCAGTGAAAATAGCACTGACTAACTCAATAACATCCACAGTTACCTAATCAACATTTCATTACTTTAGCCATAGGCAGGCCTTGTTTCATTTTCTGAGACAAATTACAGTTATAATGCCCTGCCTTGATAACACCATGTGTTTTGGATTTGTTTAGGTTCAATACACACTCAGCCACTCAGATATTCATTTGGATTTGTTTATCATTGAGATAGATATTTCTAATCGAGGATTGCAGCTAATGAATCAAAACAACAAAGCTAAAAGTTCAAATTTTAATAAAGCAAAGATAATGACTAGAATATACTAGCATAGCTAAAGAATAAGAAAAAGGCTAAAATGCTGCATGTGAGACTTGCTGTAAGCCACATGATCACAACATTTTACTTATTTGAATCCACCAGAGAGCAGGAACCACCAGGAGCATACAAACAAAATAGCTTCAAAACCTAACTATCTAATTACAATGAGTTAAGGAACAAGTACTTGAATAACAAGAATTCCTGTTTGCCCTCAAATCACAGAGTAAAAAATCAGTCCAATGAAAGTTATTGAGCACCAAAACCCACACAAACAACTAAAAACAAAGAACAAATCCAATCCAGGCTCAAAACCTGTACCCAATTGAATAGCAATCGATTCCAGCCAACATATAAATGTACCAGAAGATCAAGACCTCAATCAGATATCACTATTGGCACAAGCTGAAGAAGGAACCACAAATTCCGCAACATTGAACATCACAAACAGACAAAATCGGAGATATACCATACCAATAGTGGGTGAAAGATCGTCAACTGCGCTGGAAATGAAGCTGATGAGCAAGCTACTCTTGCCGACAGCGGAATCTCCGATGAGCAAGATCTTGAACGACAGATCGTAGTTGCTCTGCCCCTGACCTGAAGTCCCCATCCAAATATGTTAAAAACTTTCTCTTTCTAGAAAAAAAAATCAACACAACTCCTCTTAAATCCCTCACTATGCCTTTCCTATATCCTGCCCCAACAACTACAACAGTGACGATGTGCAATCAGTAAGAGAGAGAAACAGCTCTAAAACACAAGCAGATAAAACCTTTTACGCCATCACTCACTCAGTCCCTCTCTCTCTCTCCCCCTCTTTCCAACCGGCACTGCGTTATTCGTTATGTATAGAGAGAGAAAGCCGAAGGTGAACGGTTAGCAGAGGACAACGTTATTCCTTTCCTTTTCTTACATGCTCAGACTCAGATGCGATTCCGTTTTTGCGCGAAAGGGAAATTCCCTTCCCTTTGACGGTGACCGTTACTAGAGCACGTGGCATGCTTGTAAATAAAGGCAAATACAGGGTTGATGTATTTGGCACCGCATGGATGATGATGGGTTGGTGGGCCTTCTACCAATTGTGCTGTTGGCTTTGATGGGCCCGTTCTGTCTAACGGGGCCCAAATATGGCCCAGGAACTTGTTCTGATGTACTTAGCTAACTAATTAATTAATTTTATAATAATAAAAACCTAATTAAATTTGATTATTAACAAATTAACTAGTCTATCAAGTGGATTTTGTCACAATTGTCCATATTACTCGATGACATCGTCTTATTAGTATATAGTAATATGCAATGTGGGTTCCTCATCGTATAACATATTTGTGTCGCCAGTTTGTGCAAGGAACTTTAGCTATAATAATAATAATAATGATAATAGTAATAAACAATATTGGTAGGGCATCCAATCAAGTACCCAAATTTTTAACAGAAGAATCTGGGGCAAGAATAAAGGTAATGAACAAATTGACAATTTTTTTAGTACTCAACAACGGAGGAGAAAGAAAGGCAAGGCAAGATATAATTGAATAGACATTATTTAAGGAAGACTAATAATAAATTATGAAGTGGATATGAAATCCATTACTAAGAAATAGAACAGGGGAAAAGCCTCCACAAGATTATATGGGGTTAAGAGTGAATACAAGAAAGTAGTAATAATAATGGTGCTTGGATCTCTTTAAATGGAATGCAAGTCTGTATCACCATCAGCAACTCCATTTTACTGTGACAAGCCACCTGAAATGCATTGCTTAGCTTGTATAAGAATTTGAATTGAGTGGGGCTTGTCTAGAGCTTTCCATGTTTCTGTTGAGACAATTTACAATGTGAGTGATGAAACATTGAGTTACATAGAGATGTCAACCATTCCAATACCAATAAACACCAAACATATAGGACACATCAAAAAAGATTTAAAAAGTCTAAGCACAATGGCAAAAGCAAGATGACTTTAATATGAATGTGATTGTATATGTTGCTAGAATCTTGCTCGTACATAGGAAAGATAAGCTTGTTCTACTTGACTACTTCGCATACATACATTCACTAGAATGATACATCTTTATTTGCATGGGAATAAACCAAAATCCATCTAATTTTTTTATGAGAGGGTATGTGGATAGTGATAACTTCCTTATTAATAAATTAGGTATCAAAAAAGGGTCACTGTTGCCTTTTCACAAAGCACACTCCTCATGATGCAATCTCATTCTCACCGATGCAAGATTCACAAATAATAAAAACTAGTAAGAGGAGCAGACTAACCATGAAATGGACTTGTATCAAGCTGTAGAAAGATTTGACGGCGACTAAGAACTTGAATTCTTCTCATCATCAACTTTAGTGTCCTCTTTTGCTTCAACCTTGTCTTCTTTTACCTCTGTCATAACATGTCCTGTCATTGGATCAACAGGTCGCATATCCCGTGGACCCCCTTTCCGTCCCATTGCCATCATAGGCGGTGGAGGTAACAACCCTGCTCGGAAGAGAAGGCGCTGAACTGGTTCTGAGGGTTGTGCGCCAACAGAGAGCCAATACCTGTATAGGCATTTGAGAATTCAGAAGATAGAGGATTTGTATTGCATTATAGATGAATCAAGTTCTAGATGGGCAAGGGCAATATGAATAAAGATTGGGCGTGGGTTATCTAGTGGCACTTGAGACAACTCAGTGGAACACAAGATTCAAAGGATTATCAATCAACAACAACAACCATCTTACAAATATTCATTCATTAGCACAGTTTATGAAGGGAACATAGATATGGGGGACATGAATTTGAAAAATCAATCTCTTTCAGACATGTCTTTCAACACAGAGGATTCAAAATTGCGAAAATTAAGAGAACTATAGGAATTATTCATGCACTACCACAATCTAAAGTACAAGTTTAACATGGTTCCATGATTGTTACACACATTAGCACAACATAATTTCCATATAGGGGAAATTCCCCTCCTTGATTCTCAAAGGACACTATGTAATATACTCCATTAAGTTCACAAAATCAAGTTAACATCTGTGCAGTTCGATATTGCTTCTGGATAGCAAATGATATCAAATCCAACATAAAATTGAAGTGTAGAAAGATTCGATTTCCAAGAGAAACGTGAAACTTGAAATGAAAAAAAACAAAAATTCGGGCGAGAATTTTATGTAACTTACTTCACTCTTTCAAAATTAACACCCATTCTTTTACCACCGTCCTGACCTGCGTAATTTATTAAATACATTGACATTAATCAGCAGTCGGTCGCGAAAAGTAAATTTGCAGCTCATAGTTGTAATCCGAGAGAAATTTAATCCGAAATGCGGATGGATTCGAAATACAAGCTCCGATTCGTTGCTGCCACTAGACCTTGGCCGTTACAAATCATTCTTAAATACAAGCTCCGATTCGTTGCTGCCACTAGACCTTGGCCGTTACAAATCATTCTTAAGTAGTAAAAAACTAAACAATAGTGAATTTGATGAGAATTATACCAGGAAGAGGATTGTAGTAGCCCAGAACTTCCAAATGCTTGCCATCTCTTGGGGATCGGCTATCCGCCGCCATAACTCTGTAGAACGGCTTGTTCCGACATCCAAACCTCGAAAGCCGCAAACGTACCACCATTCTTCCGTCCCTCTGCACAAAAAACGAGTATGAAAATGGAGCCCGGCGTTTGCAGAATCAGCGACAAACGAAGACGATGGGTGACCAAGGGTTTTTGGCTGGGTTCTGAAATTAAAAGAAAACGACGCCGTATCGATTAAATTAATAAACTATTGGGCTGAATCGGCCCATAAGAAAAATGCAAAAGTTCTTAACAACGCTTTGGACTCGAAAAGAGCCCAAAACCCATTCCTATATAAACCCCTGAAACTATTCCAGTTAGTTTATTTTCGGCGTTGTTGCTCTGTGCGAAGATAACCGGTGCAGCTGCAATGGACCGAGAGTGGGGTTCGAAGCCTGGAAGTGGAGGCGCTGCCTCAGCTCAGAATGAAGCCATCGACCGCCGCGAACGGCTGAGGCGGCTTGCACTGGAAACAATCGATTTAGCTAAGGATCCCTATTTCATGCGCAACCATTTGGGAAGGTAAAACCCTAGAATTGCATCGCTGGTTTCCTTGCTGGTTATCCTTTGATTCATTTTACTATTTATTTATATTTTACATATTTGGAAGGGTATTGGGGTCTGTGAAGCTTAATTCGAATAATGACTGATTTGCAGCTACGAGTGTAAGCTCTGTTTGACATTGCACAATAATGAGGGGAATTACTTGGCGCACACACAGGGAAAACGCCATCAGACTAACTTGGCTAAGCGAGCGGCTCGTGAAGCTAAAGAAGCTCCTGCACAGCCACAGCCTCATAAGCGCAAAGTTAATCTTAAGAAAATTGGTAACTACTCGATCCAATTTAGTTTGATGATGAAATAAATCCTCAAGTATTATCATTGATTCATTGTAGGTTTGCATTGCTTTTTTTTTTTTTTTTGGTAATACATTATGACCGAAATTCTCTGGTACAAAAGAAATGATGTCTTGTAGTTTGTATTGTTCTGATGAATTCAATGTGCTAGACTATTTTTAAACCATGTTTAAGTGAGTGAGAAAAAATTAATAAAATGGTTTTGTTGATTGTGCTGGTTCCCATGTAAAGTTGCTTCAGGGATTTGTCTTTAGAATGCATCAATTTACTTCCCATTTGGAAAATAGAACTCAGGATTCATTATAAGGAAGCTTAATTCCTTACAGTGTGCAATTCATAACCTTTCAATTTTCTCTGTATAATGCTTCTTGCTTTTAAATTAAAGAAATTCCTATATTCAAGCCTAAGTTTTGTGTGTGTGCAGTTAAAATTGGCAGACCTGGATACCGTGTGACTAAGCAATTTGATGCAGAGACCAAACAAAGGTCACTACTTTTCCAGGTATACACTCAACTCCGTTAATGCATCTAAACATTCTAAATGTTATGAAGTCTTATTGGTGTTCCTCCACTTTGGAAATTTTGTAGGCTTCACTGATCACAAGCTCTTGAGAACTAGTTCAATATAACGAGCTTGTTTTAGATAGGCTTCAGCCTGGCATCATAACATGATGCAAAATAAAAATTGTACTATCAGATATGATAATAAATGGTGAGCATAGTTGTTCAGCATGGCGCTGTGATTTTGATATGTGCAGTTTCATTCATATCAAGTGCTGGTGCACATATACAAGTTTGCCCATTAGAATGATCTATCTGAGGCTTTGACAGAAAATTAAGGTGTCCTTTTAAAGTGGTTTTTGATGTATTGCATGGAAGACTCCAAGCATTATATTTCATGAATTAATCAGCAAATCATATACATACCCTTTGAACTTCCTAGCTAAAACTGTTCTGTATTTCCTTTTGTTGATTTAGAGCTAAATATAGTTTGGCATTTACTTGTGTTATTTGGTGCTTTAACAGATTGAATATCCGGAGATTGAAGACAATACAAAGCCAAGGCATCGCTTTATGTCATCATTTGAGCAGGTTCTTTACTAAACTTTGGAAGGCATCATGAGTGATTTATGTTGGATTTATTTATTTTATGTTTTCCCTGGCTTGTGATGGGGTTCAAGAATGCACTTTTAACTTACCAATGCCTTTTAAATGCAATATGCAGAGAGTTCAGCCATTTGACAAAAGATACCAATATCTTTTGTTTGCTGCTGAACCGTACGAAATAATATCATTTAAGGTATTTCTTCTGCTCTGCTACTTGTAAGCCTACCTTTTGCCATAATCTTGAATCACCCTCTAATGCAATGTATGACTCTCAGGTTCCGAGTACTGAGATTGATAAATCAACTCCGAAGTTCTTCTCCCACTGGGATCCAGACTCAAAGATGTTCACTGTAAATGCTAGCACACCATTGCCTGCTTTCTTTAAACTTGAAGCTTTCACCCTCTGCACTCGTTTTTTCAGTTTCTTGTGATCTTTGGCATTCAGAATCCTTACTGAAATGACAAAGAATATTTTGTGTGTTTATGAAAATATGCAGTTGCAGTTATATTTCAAGGCAAAGCCACCCGAGGGAAGTAAGCCTCAACCTCCTCCGGCAGCTAATGGGACAACTGCTCCTGGTGCCCCGCCCAGATCTTTGCCTCCTCCTCCTCCACCTCCACAAGGACCACCCCCTCCTGGACCACCACCTACTGGAAATCCACCTAGGCCTCCATCATCAATGCCCGGATCTATACCTCCCCCACCCCCTATGGGTAACGGACCAAGGCCTATGCCTCCAGGTGGAAATTTGCCTGCACCACCACCTCCAGCTGGCAGTGGTGCGATGGCTAATTTTACCCCGGGTGCGCAAATGGGTAGGCCTCCTCCTCAGGGGTTTCCTGGGAGCCAGCAGGGGTTCTACCCACCCCCTCCCCCACCGAATATGGGTTGACTCTTCACTTCCAGAAATAGATGTCTTGAGTATCATGCTACCTTGTTTAAACTATAGAATCTACAAAATGGATGAGTTGGGGTTTGTAGGGGCAAGTGTATGTTTTGGTTGAAATCAACAAGATTTCTTGCTTTTTATCGCTATTTCTGTGTTGGAAGTTGCAGTGACAATTATTATTCTCAAATGAAATGTATTTTTCCTTGATGAACTGGTCATCATATTTGTATTATAGGGTTTGTTAGGTTGTGTCGAAGTTCTAAAAACTATTTTGAATGTAGTATTTTCGATCATTTTAAGAAATAACAAATTATGAGTAATTATATGCGAATCTACATTGCAATGTAGTAACGCGAGGAGAATACTGTTCATGGTAACTACATGGCTGTTAAAGATTTTCATTTTAAAAGGATTTAGTGGTCTGACAACTGTATGAACGGAACGGCTGTGTGCTGCTGCAGCACAAAATTTGAATAAACTATCTATCAAATTTAAACCAAAAGAAACATATAATTGTTACATGCAAACGAGGAAAGTCCATTTATTACTTACCAGAAAACAATTATGTCATGGAACGGTTTGTGGTTATCGATTTGGTTTAATACAACACCAACGTAATTACTTGTATACAGACAGTGAGACAATATATATCCATCCAACCCTGCGCACAGCATAGATCCGAGTCCGACTTAACCTTCCCCAAATAGTTCATACGTACTCACAATCTTACATTACAATGTCTTTTTTCATGGTGATCAAACTTTTGTTGTCTCATCTTTTCATCGCACTCAACATCTATGGTTAATCCCTCCTCCCTCTCTCTCTCTCTCTCTCTCAATGTATCTTTTATTGTGATTTTATTAATTCATTTATTTTTTGATACTGGTGTGTGACGCATATATATATATATACATAAATACAGAGGCACATTCAACTGAATTCACAGTGAAGAATAATTGCGGATACAAAATCTGGGCAGCAACACAAACCGGCACCGGCCCACAGATTCCGACAGGGTTCGAACTGCCGCCAAAGGCTTCGAACACTCTGACCGTTACTCCACCGTGGTCGGGCCGGCTCTGGGCCCGAACCCAATGCTCGGGTCCCTCGGGAGCCCTCGTCTGTAACACCGGAGACTGCACCACCGGAAAAATCGAATGTAACAGCCCTGGCGGTAAGCCGCCGGCGTCCCTCGTGGAGTACACCCTCGCCGGCGCCGATCAGAAGGATTTCTACGACATCAGCCTCGTCGACGGTTTCAACGTGCCGGTGTCCGTTCAGCCCACCGGCCCCAACTGCCCGACGACGAGCTGCTCCAGCAACGTCAACAGCGCCTGCCCCAACGAACTGGCGCTGAGAGGCGACGATGGCGCCGTCATCGGATGCCGAAGCGCCTGCACGGTTTTTCAGCAGCCGCAGTACTGCTGCACCGGCAGCTATGGCAGTCCGACGACGTGCCGGCCGACGAATTACTCGATGATTTTCAAGAAACAGTGCCCGCAGGCTTACAGCTACGCTTACGACGATTCCAGCGGCATCTTCACTTGCCCCACCGGCGGGAATTATGTCATCACTTTTTGCCCTTAATTAATCATTGTCAGCCCTAATTACTTGGAATAATTAAGTGATTACAGTACTTGCTCTTCTGATTGTAGTTTTCTTAAAAAAATTAAAAATCAGGAAAAATCCTGCGGGGACGACGTTGACATTTTCATTGACAATGACACCTCCATGATGTCTTTAATGAGAACAGATACGTTGATATAAGCAGATCCGTGGCTTTCCATTTTACTCACGGCCATCGTCTTCAGCTCCTCCGCCCTGGTTCGCCGGACGCTTCCATCTCCGCCGTCCATCGCCATCAGCGCATCGACGGCGCTTACAACTTGGTCTTTCCTCACAAGAACCCCGACCCTCTCTTCTTCTCCCCACCTGACGGGGAGCTCCACCCCGACTCGTATCCCAATCCCCAGAATCTCCACGATCAGCTTCTCGTTGAGGAACTGTTCTGCAAACATTGGCCAGGTTATCATCGGCACGCCGGAGCAGACCCCTTCGATCGTCGAATTCCAGCCGCAGTGCGTCAGGAAGCCTCCGATCGCCGGATGGGACAGAATCAGGACCTGCGGGGCCCATCCCTTGATCACCAGGCCTCTTCCCGCCACTCTCTCCTCGAACCTTTCTTCCAGCAGCCATTGTTGCAGCTCATCGAACCTGTCTCCTGTCTTTATAACCCAAATGAAGGGATGTTTGGAGTTTTCCAGGCCGAGCCCGAGTTCGATCAGCTGCGCCGGAATCAGGCGGCACTGGCTTCCGAGGCAGGCGTACACCACAGATTTGGGTTTCATGGCGTCGAGCCAATCCAGGCAGTTTCGCTGGTCGATCGAAGCCCTGTTCCCTCTCTCGAATTTATCCAATGCTTCTTTGTTGCAGAGTGAGACAGGGCCGATGCACCAGACCTTCTTCTTGATGGCCTTGCCATACTCCTCGGCGCATCCGCCTTCGAGTTCCGTGAAAGTGTTGACAACGACGCCGTATGCGTTGGATTCAGCCTCTTGCATTTGGTCGCGGATGTCGTCGAGGTCCGGCAAGGCTACAAAGGAGCCCGGGAGCTGGGATCTCTTGATCTTGACGTGGACAGGCAGTCCAGGGATGAGGAAGGGCTCGGAATCGGATTCAACGGTGAGATGAGGCCTGTGGAGCTTGACATTGTGGGAGGTGAGGAGCGAGAAGCAGCACATCCCGTGGAAGACGAGCCTGGGAACTCGAAACTTGGCGGCCATGGCGGAGGTCCAGGAGAGGCACTTGTCGGAAATGATGCAGGTGGGTGGGGGGGAGGTGTGGGTGAGATGTTGCTCGAGGGGGCTCTGGAGCATATCGAGTGCAGTGTAGAATTTTCTGATGAGGTCCCTGGAAGGGACGCTGTCGAGATTCTCGCAGCCTGGTGGGAGGCCGACTTCCTGGGAGGGGAAAGGGATTTCGATGAGGCGGATGTGGAGGCCGGCGGCGACGGCGCGGCGGATGTAAGTGTGGAAGCGGGAGACGTTGTGCGGGGTGGTGACTAAGCTGGCAATAACGCCGTGGTGAGCGAGGAGTTTGGCCATGTCGATCATGGGGATCATGTGGCCCTGAGCCAGGAGTGGAATCAGTACAAAATGGGGCTGCTGCGAATGGGAAGAAGAAGAAGAAGGCATGATGACGATGAGTTGGGGCAACAGGCCCGACCTAAAACCGACCCGACCCGTGAGATGGAGATTAATTGATGAGTTAGGGTGGTGGAGGGAGAGTGATTTAATTTAAAGAGAGGGAGCGTGAATTTTGGACTTGTAAGTGCAACAGCTGCCCTGCTACTACGACTTAGTCTATTGCTCTAGATTATTTTGATCCGGTCGGTCAGTCGGTCGGTCAACCATCGGGGCCACTGGGTTATTACTTACATACATACATACTTGTAGTTGTCTGTCTGTCTGTCTGTCTATGTGCGTGAATTGCATGGAATGAAATATATATATATATATATATAATTAATGTTGCTGTGATTACATTTGCACCCCAATCTCCACGTTCATCATCAATCAATGCACATCAGCTGCAGGTGAGTCTCTATCCACGAGGAACACATGACAGACAGACAGGTGGGAGTAATATATTGATACAATTGATTTAATTTACTGTCAAAATTACAATAACTCTATCTATATATGTAAATAAAGTTTTTATAGTATGTTACGTTTTGAACATATTTTGTATCATTACATCATATATTCTTAAAATGCCTAAAATAGGAACAATGTGTACATGAACTAATTGTTCATTTGTTTAAGATTGGTGGGAGGTGGGAACAGCTAAGTCGGCCAACCCACAACTACTTGAGATCCTTACAACATGTTTAAGCTACCTATAAGAAGATTCCAAGTTCGATGAATAATAATATCCAAAACACCAGACAAACGCCTGAGTAATAATATCTATGAATAACAACTAACAACTGTTGTCATTCAACCACACTATATATCATTGTGCAGTGCTCTTTCTCACACTAATGGAATGCTTAAGCAAGTTGTAGATAAACAAATATTTTCTGACCTAAACTAGTCATCCAACAAGAAGTAAATAAGCAAACAACAGCAGTTCCAGCTCCTGTTAATTTATTTTTCTTTCTTCACACGATTACTTCACAAGCAAATATCAACCAAGTTTAAAGCCTACAAGTGACTGATTTGTTCGTTCCTTCAAACAATAAATCATTGAAGTTGACCCTAACAAAGTAGATTACTTTCGCCAAAACAACTCTTCATAAATTTCAAAGTTGACTCGTGAAGGTTGTTGATTCAAGCAGACATCAAACTATCATGTGTGAATTCAATAATAGAAGAGGTCTGTGTCTGCATGCAGTAGTATTTGACAAATTGAGAAAACTTGTAAAGATGAGAAACCAAAATACCAAGTTACCATAACAGCCAGTAAAAGAGAAGACGAATAGTCGATAACGCTAGAAATAATAATAATTAAACACCCAAGATCCTGTCCCAAACACTAGTCAGTGTCAACTTGCTGAGCAGAAATTTTAGCCAACTAAAACAACAGTTAATAAAAATAATAATAAATCTTGTTCAAGATATAACTTGCTAGAATATTTCTATCATTTGTGGAAAGAAAATTCAAAATAAGAAAATATTTGCCCTTGATAAACGATCCTTCTTGTCACTAGAAGTTACAAAAGAACTAAATTGTTGAAATGTATTGCTAGATACAAACAAGGTAGTCTAGAATAAGGAGGAAAAGGGCATCCATCAAGTCCAATAACCTGAAATTGCGTACCTCAAAAATGTAATAAATGATAGTCATGTTTGAGAGCTAGCTATCTACACGCTGGGAACAAAACAAGGACACTAGTTATAGTCCTTCAACACCAGCCACTGCTCCAGAGGTTTACACAATTCCACATTATCTCTCTTTCCTGCACATGTCAATCAGCCCGGGAACTTTTTCAAAGCATATCTTAATCATGAACAATAATAACATGATCAGTTTATACCACCAACGAAAAAGGCAGCTTACACAAATGGAATCACTGCAAGGGAACTTCAGAATCAGCTTCTTTACAGTTAGCAGTTGCCGCTTTTGGAACTGTTTTCTCTAACATTGATGTCCCCTTGAACGTTATCATTTGAGAAAAGGTTTTTTTGTGATTCAAAAGCTGAAAAATACATGGAAACTTAGAACGGTGGCTGAAAAAAATATTGAGGTAGAGGAAATTGCAAAAAGCATTCTTCCATTCACTTACCCTATCCTGCGGGATGTTCTGAAAGCCAAACTTCTGTTGCCAAATTGACTTTGCATCATCAGTTGCTGGGAGAACAATGTTTTTAACTTTCAAATGTGCAAGAAACTTCTCAAGCCGGTAGTAAAGGGTTTGGAAGTATCCCTGGAAAGACATTTCAATTCTATCAAACGACAATACCAAAAGATTCAGTCCCACAAAAGCAAAAGATTCTCTACAACTAGCACTATTCCACCCTCTATGAAAGGAGTACTGAAGTGTGATGAGTGTGAAGCGCGCTTTTTTTTTTTTGTTGGGGGAGGAGGGGGGTGTCGTGATTGCCATGATTTCTTAATCCACAGAGGTAACAAATCAATACATCACAGGTATGCAAAAAGGTAATATCCTTAATGAGTCAGATAACACACCTTGCCTTGATTGTCATTGTGAGTTGCAACCAATGGGAGTTCTGCAATTTCTTGTCCAAAAATCCTAATGATCCCAGCTGATACAACTGCCGAGCTGCAATAGAGACAACAATTTTTATTTTTTATTCACAAATATATTATCATAAAAGAAAGTGGAAGAAAATGATTATTACTTCACTGTCAATATGACACAGTACATTCCGCTAAAGTCTTGACCCTTTATATTCCTCCTGCCAAAGGAAAGACGAGGGATATTATAAAATAAGACAGTTAAACACAATCTAGGAAAGAAGGAAGACCAAGTCTTTAAATATGATGATATGCATACCCATAAACCAGAGATGGAACAAAATCTCGCTGAGTCTGCGGATCAACAATTGGCGCAAAAGAACTCTGGGACACCATTTAATTAATGACGCAATTATCACACTTGAAGAATTGAAAATATATTAGTGCACTGGGAAAAAAAAAGAAAAAGAAAAAGAAAAATCAACAATAAAACCAAAGAGATTAACTTAGGAGGATCGAGGATAGAAATCCAATTCTCTATCAGAGCAAACATGAAGCAACTTAAATATGTTTCGTTATGATTGTGATTTTTGAAGACCATAAAAGGATGAAGGGAGGGGGGGTGGTTAGATGCATGGAAGCATGGAAAGACTAGGGAATGCAACAACCCTTACATGAAATATAGCCACAGCCTGGGACAGCAACACTCTTGTTTCCCGGGAAGTAACTTTTCCATTCAAAACTCTCCATCCCACATCAATATCTGCATCCCCAGCTGAAGAATTTTTTGTTTGCTTCTCTTTTATAATGTCCAGAGAAGAATCTGAGAGCTTTTCTTCACCAGTATCCAACAAATCCTGAAGTTCAGTATAGATCCACTTGCAAGATTCAGAGCAAAACCATTTGCCTTTTGGAAGTTCCTGTAGCAGAGGTACACAAGAAATTCAGATAATGCAAGAATATTGACTGAAGTTATATGTAAGAAGTGACTTCACTTTCAACTAAATGTCCATCCATACCTTTAAATCAGCTATCTTGCATTTTTTCAAACAGCCAACGTGATATTCCTTTTCACACTGAGATGTATGAAATCAAGTTCAGTGTATTGTGGTGTTTCAGGTACAATAGATCACTATTAAATAAAAACAAAAAAGAATACTGACTACCTGATCACACAATATTACAGTGCGAGGACCAAAGCCAGATTTACTAAAATCTTTGCCTCTGCAAATAAAACAGCATTTATATGTTAAACACAATATTAGCTGCATAGTAGGTCTTGGCATCCCTGGCAATGTCACTGTACAATATCAACCAACACATCAATCATAGTTTGTACAGGTGCCCCCACCTGCAAATCACACATGCTATTACTTCTTCTTCTTCAGGTTTTTTGACAATGCGAATGCAACGATTAGTTATTTGTTGGATTGGATCAATACCAGCCACTCTTCCAGCTGCAACGGCATTGGCATTCCACTCAACAAACCTTTCCCTCTGGAACATATTCTGACAATACATGCAATACCATTTTCCACAAGGAATGCTTGAAAGAGATGCACATTCTGCATGGTGGTACAGTAAAGTTGCAAGATGAACACCATCTCATGACAAATAAAACATAATGTAGGCTCCAAGATGCAAAGAAATTGGTCAAAGATAAATTGTTTCAAAAACTTCTGAAAACAGGATACTTCATTCCTGCATCCGCACTTATACACATTTTCTAATTAAACACACATAAAAACAAGTTAAGTCAAAAAGTGTAACCAACTATGCTGCACAAAAAATCATCAAAAGATTTCAGGGAAACATCCAATATTAGACCATGATATATATATATATATATATATTAAGCGATTAATGTTCTTTCACAACACCATACAGCTACTAAATATTTTTCAGATCTGTTTTCATTATTTGATTCTCTAGCCCAGACATACAGATATTTTTAACTTCTAAAGCTAATCTAAGATATGGACAGAGACTACACACAGAAATCCTTTTTTTATAACATCTGACTTTATTTGAGAATTGAAATTTTCCAAAAACCAGATAACAGGGCCTCCATCAAAATAAAAATCAAATAAATAAACAAATAAGAGATTGGATTTGGTCCTAGAGGAAAGAGATCAAAGCAGTAAAAGAACTGCTGGATCACTGGAAATAACAGGTCAATATATTATACTATTGTAATCCAACAAGCAAGAAAGGATAGGGAATTTTAACAAGAAGGTATAATTTCAGGGGCAAAAATTAAGGAAACCAATAGAGCATAGTGAATACTTTCTGAACTTAACAACCTTGGTGAAAAGCCCTTGGACAGCCATCACAAAGCACAAGTTTCCCACCATCTGCACAGATGATGCACAAGTCATCATTCTCTTTCAAGGGACATTTGCGCTCTTTTAACAGCGAGACAGCAAATTCATGGAGGGATACTCCATTAGATGTGTAGATATACATATAGCTGCAGCGAAAGGAGACTGGATGAGAACATAATGCAAGCAAAAAATGTGTATGCTAGACATTAAGAAGATCAAGACTAACGGTTTTCTTCGAGATGCCCATCCCGCATGAGATTCAAATACAGATGGACTAACCTGCCAAAAGTACAAAACATGAATCAAATATATTTGCAAAAAAAAAAAGGTGTACTCACAAAATAAAATGCTATTACCAATGAGCTACAGCAGCCACAAATTATTCCAGATCCCTTTTTGTACCCCTCACACAATTTCTGCAGAGAAGAAAGAAAAACGATGAGTTTATAGAGGAGAAATAGGGAAAAATACATATATATATATACATATATATACTCCATAGGAACTGAAATGCAAACCTTGCCATTAGAATAATAAGCAACTTCTGTTCCGTCTGGCAATCCTCCATTCTCAAACACCAACTTATGCATCCTTTGATCTCTAAGTATAATGGCAATAAAAAACATGCTAAAAATACCATGAAGAAAACAATAAGATAAAGAACCAGAAGAGAAACAATAAGATGTTTGTACCAACTTTTTAGTTATCTTCCATGAATTCTTGGACTGGGAGGAGACTGGTGCAGTTATATGTGTTGTGGATAGAGATGAAGCATTTGACAATCTGAGAACCCATGATAGAATAATTACTCAGACAAATGTATGTGTATGTCAATGTGCATATGAAGTATGTATTTTCAAGATGCATGGGAGGTTAGGGATAAGCACTAACTCCTTTAAGATTGTACTTGTAGTCTTGTTTTTCTGTGAGTCATGGATGGAAGTACTAGCATTTGAGGTTGGACCAGAAGATGACTTAGAATAGCTCATTGAAGTACTTATGGGAGACATTATGGCTGATTCTGGCAATCTTAATATCCCAACAACAAATACAACAAAGAAGGAAAAGGTTGAGGTGAGTGTATCTACTTAGTTGAAGGCAAGTAGAAAGTATAGTCTCATACTAAGAAAGCACAAAAACCAACATTTTTGATATCTTCGATTGACCCTTCTTTCTACCACGCAAGGATTTTCCAGTAGATTCTGTGCAAGCTTTCGATTGTGAATGCCTGGAATGTGAAACAAAATGGCAAACTCTAAGATTTCTTCCCCGTTGGGGGATCAAAGGGACGTATAGTCTAGGAACTAGAGGGAAAAAATGCAGCAAAATACAGACTTCCTTTTTATCCTCCCACGACGTCCTCTTTGGTGGTGACTCTCATACAGTTCATCACTTTCAGGCATTCCTAAGGCAACAAGTGACTCCGAAGCCCTGAGAAGAGTCAGAAGAAAGATAGTATAAATAAAAGGTAATGATTCAACACATTAATAAATACATATGTATTATCTGTAATAAACCTAACTTGATTAAAATTGACAAAACATAAATAAATATAGATTTACAGCAGGAAGCTGAAAAAATTTAAATATACACACAATAAGTCATAAAGATGCAATACCTTGAATCTACACATTCACCATCAAACTTTGGATTTAGGGCAACAGTACAAGAATCACATAGTTCCACTCTCTCGGTAGATGTTGGCAGAAATAGCCCTAGATAAAAAGGTGCATCAAGCTACCTCAGATATGATTTGACAAGTATACAAGAAATTACAAAAGATAATAACATGTTCAAACACACATGGGTTGTGTATGTAAAACATGTTATCGGTAATGCAATAAATAAACTATATCAGACTTACAAAATTAATTGGTCACCTTTGCAATTTTGACAGATAACAGTTCCCTTCACAGGCAGAGGGCCGATGAAGTTCTGAATTGTTTCTTCTAATGTTCTCAGAGAAGATTTCCGGCATTCTTTGATCACATCCAAAAGGCTTTTCCCATTTTCTAAGCATATGTACTGTGATGTACGTCTATTTGATTTGCAGGCATGAATTTCAAACTGACAAGGAGGAACTACCTATTCAAATTGACAATGTCACTCATCACATAACTAAGAAACACATTCAAAAGGCAAATTCAGTTAAGTCAGATATATGAGAAAAGGTCAAGTTTGAGTACAAACCTGAGCTCCCTTGCATGAACTGCAATAACACAAGATTCCATCATCTTTTATGGTGCCACGTAACGGGAATTCCTAGTAGAATGTCATTATAGATAAAAATAACTTGCTTGAAGATAACTTTTCAATAGGTAATGGTGAGTTGTATATATTCGCATTCAGAAAATTGATGGAACCACCCAAATCTTTAACCTACCGAAGCTCCATGCAGATTTGATAATATTTCAGTTAAACCATATTCCAGGATATTAGATTTATTAACTTTGTTAGTCTCTTCAATTTTACACACCATGTCTTATGCTGGAACATGCTCACTACTAACTACCATGATTATTTTTTTCGTGGCATTCAAACGCTCATTATGAAGAGTTGTTATTTGTAATTTGTTTCTATAGAAATACATAAAAAACAGTTTGTACAATATAAAAGCTGGAGCTTGGAATTAATGAAAGAATCAAACTAACTGCTTGGAATGAAAATCAAGGGCCATTAATTTGGTTAGAAGAATGGGATAAAACGATAGCACTCCTCCATTTTCCTATTTTCCCTTTAATCCTTAAGGCACAGGACATAGTCAATATACACTTTTTTAGCAATGATAAAAAGGTTGAATGTTCCAAGCAGCACACAATTGGTACAATCATTCAAGTAGAAGTCATGTAAATAGTCCTGGATAACTTAGACACAGAGTGTTCAAGTTCAGCTTACATTTACTGTATTGACAATATATAATAGAGAATTGTAAAAGAGTGCAGTAACAACAATGGAAAGTATAGTAGATAATAAGAGAGCAAATCAACAACAGGATATAAAACTAGAAATATAAAATATTGACGTGGTACTAGTAGCAGTAGCAGACTAGCAGCAATGACCAAAAAAATGAAAAGAGAATGCCATCAAAGAAATAAAATGTTAAAGCATTATTAGTACTAATAAAACAAATTAGACCAAGGAAGATTATTTCACCTTCTTGCCACCATTGTAGAAAACTGGATACCCTTCCAGTAACCCTGTCTCGAAAAGTTCTCTAACAGTTGTTGGTCGGCCTTTTATCAGAATTTTCTTGGACATCTTCATTTCCATTTTCCTTGTCTCTGGATTACCCAATGCCAAGTTTTCATTCGTGAATGCATCAGCCTCTAAAATCACCGTGTCCCTCAAATTCTCCAAATCATCGCCCCTCGACTTAAGCATCGCGCGTGTAAACCTCCTGGGTACAGCACTTCTCGTGGCCACAAATGGCTCCTCCTTTATCTCAATGTCCATCATTACTCCCTCGCCCTCTGCTCCACTAAACCCTACATCGCCTAAACCACTGTCAATGCCACCTACATTCGAACAAGCAGCATCCGCAGTTTTAACCGTAGACCTCAAGTCACCCTGGAGTTTATCCGAACACCCGATTCTACCCGCGGCTTTAGTCTTCAATCTCTTATTCCTAGTATAAACGCAGTAACCATTCATCTCACTCGTCCTAGACCTAGGCAAATAGCAGCCATCCACCAAACCATTCAAATCCGGCCGGGCGGTGCCACCAGATCCGGATTCGAACCCCTTCGACTGACTCGCACACCCGGATTCCGATTTAGCCTTCACCATCGCTTCTTTGCCTTTCGTTCCGGCGCGATGACTAAAGTGACGGAATTCCGGCTCTGGATCTGTGCAATAAAATGAAACTTAGATGCATGACAGCAAATTTCCACAGGATTTTTACTAATAATAAGGCGAGACGAAGGAAGCAAAATGAGATGGAAACCCTACGGAGAAAGAATGGGGAAATTGGAGAAATTAGATTGAGAGAATCTTTTGGCATGAAAATTAAACATAAATAATTAATTGTATGTAGGTGGGAGGATGAACCGATGAATAACTAATATTGTATTTTAAAAAATAATGTTTAAATTGTTTAATTAGCTTATGGGTGAATTAAAATATTATTTTTAAGATATTTTTTTACTAAATTTTCTTAAAATTTTACTATTGCGTTTCTCAAAATTATATTATCTCAAATAAATATCTTTTATTATTTAATATTTTTATTAAATAAGTAATAAATTTTACAATATAAATAAAATAATATTTCAACTAATATTTTTAATTATGCATGGACTATTCAATTCAATAGTATTTAAGATCTTTTACATCTGTTCGTTTCTTTTTATCTAATAATTTTAAAGGTTAAAAAATTATTATAGAAAATAGAATATAAATAATTAAACTTTAATTTTAAACTATATTTAAAAATCAATACAAGCTGTTATATATTTGTCAATTTTTTCTTCAGTTCAGTCAATTTTGTTTGGATTGTTCAGATTAGTTTAGTTCAATTTGATCTAAAATCAAATTTATAAATTTAAATTTATTATAATTTTTATCTTATAATTTCGGTTAACCAAAAAAAAAAAAAAAACTTTAAAAAAATAAATAATTATAATACTCTCTTTGATTTCAGACAAATGTATTTCTTTGTGTTTATGATTGTTTAAAAAGTAAAAGGATTTTGATATTAATACTTTTATTATAATATAAAATTAATATGTTTGAATGGACATACCGAAATAATAAGTTTTTTATTTTTTTATATTTGAATATTAATTATTATATCAAAACGTAATACAAATTTAAAAAAAATTACAAAATATTTTCATTAGTGTCTTGTAATGCTGATAGAATAACTTTTGTAAAAATAAAAAATAAAAAAAATTATACAAATATAAAAATATTTTTAATGTTAATATAACGATACAAAAAATAAATATGGCATTTAGAGCTAGACATAAAGAGTAAAAACGTTCGAGTGAATGGGTGAAATATTATTTGAACTAAAAAAATTCATCGTCCACCAAAATTATGTATATTTTTTTTAGTTATTTATAAAATTTATGAACATTATATTTATAGTAAAATTTATTCAACTATAATTTTACTATTCTTTTTAACAAATAATAACAAATTTGTAATTATTGTTTTATTTAGCCCACAAAATATTATCAATTCATTAATAAATTTTTTATAATATTTCTATATTATTATTATTATTATTAATATTTTTATTTATCTCACTCCCTATTGTAATATTATTTCTTCATTTTTTGTCCAACTAAAATTAATAATTTTTTAAGAACTATTTAGGGTGTGTTCTATTTGTCAAAATAATTTTTAAAAAAATATTTTTTATATAAAAAATTGAGTAAGTATATAAAAATAATAAATAGATATAAGATATTAATATTTTTAAAATTAAAAATAACAAACCCTTGCCTTTGTCATCTCACCATTAATAAATTAGTAAGAAATTGTAAAATAAAAAATTATAGCACAATTGAAAAAGGTAAGAATAACTTTTAAAAAATACTAATACAATGAAAATTTTAAAGTAACATTTTTTGAAAATTTCTTTTTATTTTCAAATATGTGAATAAATATCAATATTAATATTATACATATAATAATAAAAAATGGAAGTACGATTTAATGAAACGTTAAAAATATGGAATAGAATAGGAGTGCGGTTGTTAAAATGGGAAAGAGAATTATTAACACAATGAATAATAGTTATTTTATTGTATTGTAAAAATATGCTTTGTAAATAGAAATATAGTATTTTATGTTATATAAATAATATAATATATATATATATATTTGTAAGTATATATCTGTATGTCGTTTGTGTTTGTAAATGGACAATTGAACCTACAGATATTATTATAAATATTTTTTTAGAAAAAAGTTAATAAAATATACTCCCTCCCTCCCGGATACTATGTCTATGTTGTCGTTTATGTCCTTCACATACATACTATGTCACTTTTCTTTTTTTTAAAAATAATTATAAACTTTAATTTTATTTTAAGTTTTTAATTTTTTATTAATTTTAATTAATCTAATTAATTATCTTAATTTTAATTTATAATTATTTATATAATAGAATAATTATTTTTATTAATACATTTTTAATTATAAGTATAGCAAACACTGTAGAAGAGGCGGAGGGACTACTATATTTCATCGTCATCAAATTGTAATATTTTATTTTAAACTAGATCTCAACCATCAAGCAAGCACACTGCACACCTGAGTTGCGTGAGAAAGCGATGAGCCAAGGAGGCAGCCAATGAAGACGCAACCAAAGGGGACCGAAATAAATAAAATGATTATTATTTCTCATTATCATTATTATTATTACAGCCAAAACCTCTTCTTTTTCCTTTTTTTTCTTTTGATTTCCTCAAATGGAATGATCATACAATCATCACAAACTCACGCCACGGGTGACAAATTATTACACCATACCTAATAAGCAGACGATATAAAATCATCAGCAACGCCTCGAGCTGATTAATTCCATGGAGATAGAATTCGATTCGATACCAATACCAAACGAAGCTCCCACGGGATCATCACGAAACTGACTCCAGAAAAATGCCAAAGGATAGAAGTTGCCCTTGAAACCACAAACCTCCGCCGCCGGCCACGCAAGCTTAACGTCCTACGGCGGCGGCCTTGCAGCGAGGCCTTTCCAGCGTCGCCGCCTCGGCTATTGCAGTGCCGGCCATGGCTCTGGTCTGCCGACCAAGATGGAGGAGAGGGTTTCCCAGGGTTGGATGAATTTATTAGAGATCCTTATCATTATATACAAGACAAGAGAAGAGAAAGAAGGAACAATTTGAAAGTCGTGGGGGCAATAAACGATTGAGGTGACTAAGTGTAGGAATTTGGTGGTCACCTTTACATTAAAGGAGAGGCAAAAAGGAAGCACCACCGGGGTCAAATGGAGCATCTTCCATCGGATATGCCATTGGCATCTTCCCTCCTCCACATCCCACAGACAGGCTTGTTTATATATCTTTTTCTTTTTCTCGTCATCTATCTTTTCCATTTTTTCAACATTTCTGGCTCCTAGGATCAATCTATCTGCCTTTTTCATCACCAGTCTTTTCATCTTTTCATATATATAAATAGTCGTCATCATGCTACTTATGCTTACACATGTCTGTTTCAGTCGGAAAAGTTGCAAAACTTGAAAGTTCATTCAACTTATTAGTCCAACAACATATATCCATACAAGAAGAATTTCCATCTCTGATTGATTAGCCATTATCAATAGGCTGCACTTATTTAGATATTTAACAGTAGAGTAGAACAAGAACATGTTATGGCAGAAATGGAGCAACATGTGTGTAGTGAATACAATATTCTGCTGAGGCTATGTTAAATTCTTACAGTGCACGATCTAGATTTCAGGAGAACCACTTCCTCCCTTGCCTGGTTGCTTTAAGCTTCATTACGAGATCCTCGCGTTGGGCCTCCACTTCCGCATATTTGAGGCTCATTTCGAGGTATCGCTCCCTTAACTCTCTTAGCTCTGCATGGAGTGATGACTTTGTTCTTTCGTACCTTTCTCTCGCCCCAGTTTCACCACTCACAGTTGATTTTTTGGAGGCAGCAGCATAGTTTTCATGATTACTGTAGAAAGATATTGATGTTGTCATGAGCTAGCTAGTCAATTTTCAATCATATAGGAAGAATGGATGGTGCATGTGTTTTTCGATATACTCATAATCTCACCGGTCATACTGAACTCTGCTCCTGTTATTGTCATCCAATCCGTTGGAGATATCTTTCTCGTGCATATGTTGTTGCGTTGTGTGATCCTCAGTCATAGCATGAGAACTTCCATTGTAGAGATCATGGTAATTTGCATCCTGTAGAAGCCACGAGGAAATAGATTGACTTAGATACAAATGATTTGAAGATCCTAAAGAAAGGTGAAGAGAAAGCGTACCTCCATGACGAAATTATTTCTTTCCTGCATAACTTTTAGATCCTCTTCAAGACTTTGGGCTTTCTTCAAGTTTTCATCCCTTTCCTCTTCGAGTATGTACATCTTCTGCTGAAAATGCATGTTTGCTCTCTTCATTTCAGCTATTTCATTTTTAAGACCATCGTTCTGGATGCAAAACATCTCTCTGGAATTCAGCTCCTTCTCCATTTGCTGAAGTTTTGCTTCTAGAGCTAGTTTATTCCTCTTGCATTCCTCAAACTCAGACATTGTTTTCTGAAAAACAGAGACTTTCTCAGATAGCGAACTATTTTCAGCCTTCAGTTCTTCATAATCTCTTGAAATTTCCTTCATTGCAAGCTCTACTTTTCCCTTATCATGTCTGCATTCTTTGAGCTCCTCTTTTAAGTTTGAGACTTTATTCTGAAGATCTGAAACACTCTGCAACTGAGCCTTCAAAATGCTCATTTCTTTTGTTAGTTGTTGGCGTTCATAGTCTGAAATGGTAAGCTTCAATTCAAGGTCATTCATACCCGTCTTCAGTTTTTCTTCACTCTTCTTGTAATTCGCCAATGACTTCAGAATTCTGTCTTGGTCAGCCGCTAGTCTCTCATAATGTTGCTGAGATATGGTTAGCTGATCTGTCAAATCTTTGAGTTGCAACTCAGATTCTTGCTGAGCTTCATTGAGTTTATTCTCGGCTGTTTCAGCTCTGATATGAACTTCCTGAATCGAAGCATGCAACTCAGCATTTTCAGCTAGCAAACTGGAAACCTCACTAGATGCTTCAGAGGAAACTCGTTCCTTTTCACAATGTGCATCTGAAACTTGCTTTCTGAGATGTTCAATCTCATTCTGGAGGCTCTCAAATTCTGCTGACTGCTCCAAAAACATCTCGCGCAGGCTTCCCTCCTGCGCAAGTTTCTCCTTCTGGTAACTGTTTTCTTTAACAAGAGCGTCTATTTCTGACTTGAGACTGTTTTCTCTCATTGAGAAATCATCCAACAGCGTGGTGAGATGGTTCTCCAATGATTCGTTTTTCAGAGTGCAACCAGACAAACTTTTCTTCAACTCACTCACTTGAGCTGCCAATGCCGAGCAACCACCTTCTAGTTCTTGATTTACTGTCTTAAGTTCTGAATTCAAATTCTGAAGCTTCTTAATCTCCTCTTCAAAACTTGTTGCAGATGCCTGTAGCAACTTATTCTCTTCTTTCAGATATTCACACTCTTCTTGAGCTCCTAACCATTTTTCCTTCATATCTTCTGACATTTTTTTCAATTCCACTATTTGAGTGTCCATTTCAGCCTTCAGTTTCTTGACCTCATCCTGGAGACTCACTGCTGCACTTTTGAACTTATCTGCTTCCTGCTGGCACGTTTCCTTTTCCTCTTTCAGTCCCAATATGGATTCCTCCAGTTTCACGTTTTCTTCTTGCAACCTTGATAAAGCATGCTCCAATTCATGCCTCGTTCTTCCAAGCTCTTCTATGTTCTTCTCAAGGTCACTGTTAGCAGAAACGTGGAAACTAACAGTGCTACGAAGGGATGCGATATCATTTTGAAGATTCTCAACCTGTTCAAAGAATGTGTTCCTCTCCGTCCTCACAAGTTCCATATTCTGCTCAATATGCTTCTTATTATGTTGGATTTCAGTGATTTCTGCTTCCAACTCCGTACGTTGCTGTAAAAGGACGTCCATCTCTTGTTCATTTGATTCTAGCTTAGCCTCCATGACATGAAATTCTGATATTTTTTGATCCAATTCCTTCATTAGATTTGTTCTGTCCTCTTTACTCTGGATCATTAGTTCTTCGAGTTCTTGAGTTTTCGACACTGTTTCTTTGATCTTTGTTTCAGCGTCAGCTATAATATTGCTTTTCTCTTTCAGTTCCATCTCTTGATTCCTGTGAATTTCCTCAGACTCAGTGATCCTCATTCCCAAGAGCTTGTTCAGCTCTTGCAAAGAGGTAAGAATATATTCATATGACATTCTAGTGTCAGCCTTTCCCTCACTTACATTCACAACAGTGTTGCCATTCTCATAGGGGACATGGAGCCAGCTCTTCCTTAGATGTTGAAAAGCCATGTCGATTTGCTTCACTACTTCTGGCAAATGTTCTGAATTTTTAAAGCAAGTTTTGTTCTCAAACTCCTCTTCCTTGGGGTCACTTACTTCAGACCCATCGCTAGGAGAAATATTTGGATGCTCACTCAACATTGAATCGAAAGATGCACACTTTATGATGTCATTTCCATTCAACTCCTTGAGCTTATATAAAAGCTCAAGGTTTTCATCAGTCAGCTCTGCGCAATCTCTCTCTAGCTCCTGAATTTTTTCTCTCAAGGATTCTATCTCCTTCATGAACTCCGCATAATCTTCATTCAACTCCTTAAGATTTTTGCCTTCTACATAACCTGGTACCATTGCTTTTAAGCTAGCAATTTCTTCGTCTTTTATAGAAATTTTGCTTTTATAATCCTCCTCAGCACTATACAGCATCTCTCTCTTTGAACACCGTTCATTCTCCAGTTCATTGATTTTATCTTTTAAAGCCTTAGAAAGCAACTCAACATCAGCTTGCAATTTCTTTTCAGATTCTTGAACTTGCTGCAGCTGCAGCAATGAAGTCTGGTTTTCCTCTGACTTTTCAGCTATAGAATTCTCTAAAGCCGCAAAGTCCAACTTCCGAGATGAAAGATTCTGTATTTCAATTTTCTGTTGCTCTATGGTCTCTTCAAGCTCTTGAAGAACCGAAACTAGGGCAATATTTGATTCCTGGCTCTGCTTCAGCTGTTGGTCTAAACCATCAGTCAGTACTTGGTGATGCTTTATCTCATCCTCCAGTTCCTTCTGGATACGTATCCAACTTTCGGATTGAATGAAAGCATCTTCTCTAGTTGCCTGATTGGTGCTCGATTTTTGCAACTCTAGCTTCATCTTCTCAATTTCTTTCTTCATGCCATCTTGCTCTGCGTGCGCAGCTGAGAGCTGCATCATTAATTCTGCCTGTCCTTTTGACAGATCAGAGTATTCTTTCTTTGACATGTCCAGATCAATCATCAGCTTCCTAGCGTTCCTCTCCCACATTTTGGCTTCCGCTCTGAGTTCCTCAATGGTGTCTTCTGCAACTTCCAGAAGGCTTCTCGAAGAACCCATGTTGCTCACCAACGATCTGCTAACAACAGATGCTTCGTTTCGAAAGTCCTCCCCTGAATACTGCCTGGAGTTTAATGATGGCTGCTTTGATGGAGAACGATTGCTACCTGAAAAGTCATCAGGTAAGGGGCTACTATCATAGCCCCCTCCAGGCTGCGATGCATGGGAATCATACTCCTTGAAAAGATTCTTCGCTGACAGGTTTTTATTCTGCGAAGATCCATCCACAGAATCAAAACTCTGAAATGAACTGGATGCTGAGCCCTGCAGACAAATGAGGAGGTGATCACTATATGGTATCAATCAGTGCAATAATACCAATGAACCTATAGATTTTCCTAACACCTTGCTGTCTGATTTCACTGGATGGGAGGTAGTAGCCATGTCTTCCCTTGGTGATCTACTTGAACTATATGATCTATCTGATTTCCTGTCACCATCATACTGATCTATATTCATGCTGCTTACTTGAGAGTTTGATGACTTCGAATCATCATCCCTGAATAGTCCATAAAATGTTAGTCCAACAAAAAGAAATCTAGAAACTGAATATGGAAGTCATTCATTGAATACTAACCCCAATTTGGATCTGCGACTCAGGCATTGAACTTTAAACTGAAAGCCAATGAAACATGTACATTAGATTGTGCAACCCAACCCATTAATGTAAGGAAAGGAACTAAACAACTAACCTGCAAAATAGTCCCGTAGCTGCATTTCTTTAGAGGCTGTGAAACTGCAGTGGATACTCTTGAACTTGCATACTGTGCCATATTGATGGTTACTTCGCCGAGGGTGCTGGATCTTGTTGACCCCTGAAATTCAGGGCTCAGGATTTATACCCAGGAAAATGATAGGCTGATGTGAATGAATTCTCAGGTAAAATCTTAACCATACCGTGGAAACAACCACCCTGACAGGGCATTCTTCAAACCCTTTTGAAGAAAGATCATTTGATATGTAGATAGATTCTAATATAGTCTCAGCCCAGTGGCAACTCCCATTTTTCACAAGGGCTTTGCCAGATTTGGCAAGTGTTTTGCCTGTATCTACTGAGATTAGCGACACAAATAGTCTGTCCCATCCCTTTGGTACCTGTTTATCAGAAAGAGTTGCCAAGAACGATCAGAAATTTCTTGATCATGGGAGGAAATTAATGCATGAACTAACAAGAACATGAATATGTAAATTTAGAGTGTCAGAATTCATTTACATCACCAATACCACCAACTACCCTTCACGAGTCATATGCATATCATTTAATTTGACAGTTTCCCTGAAACCACAACCTTAATTTTTATGTTTTTTTAATTGTTGCATGCTCGAGGGAACATAGGTCATAGAGAGAGTTTCAACCCAATGCAATCAGATTTCTTCCAAGAATGAGATCTCAGATTGTCCGTTAATGAAGTGATGAAGAAAGATCCAAAAATAAATTCAAGAAAATGCAAGAACATGCTGATACCTGAAGGGCCTGGAAATTGGAGAATTTGAAATCAACCCTCTCTCTTGTTTTAGATGGCCTGTTATCTAGCCTCGGCATTCGCAACATTCTGCTTTCTCTGATCAGTTCTTGAGTCTACAGTTCTGTGCAATAGGCAGCAGCAAGGGGATAAAGATAGCTTCTAAGCAATCTTTATTATCACTCCTTGCATTGTTTAAAATGACAAAAACAAAGCAGCAGAGAGAGAGAGAGAGAGAGAGGAGCGGGAGAGAGGAGTTATATGTTTGATAGGTTGAATGTCATTGTTCCCAACTTCCCAGGTGTCTTTCTTATCAAATCAACAGTGGTCTCTCATTTTGGCCCTTTCTTGTGATGATGACATATGACCATAGGCTATCAGCATTGTTCCTCTTTTGTTTAGCTGCCGTTTAAACCATACATCATTTATAGTTCAACAGCTAACATTCACACAATCATATTACAAAAAGATTTCCCCCTTTTGTTGTGCTTTTGTCCTGTTTTCTTGGCCACTTCCTATGCCTTTTTAAAGTGCCCTTAAACATATATAGAGCTCTCTTAAATCGGTTAAATCCAACAAGATTAATTCATATTCAGCATCTGCTTTCTGGTGCCTCTTTGCTTTGATTCAGTAATAATAATAGTTGATGATTGAAGGAATTCTGTTTACATTATCGAAAACATTTATGGGAGACGTGTTATGCTTAGGAAGAAAGCATACTCTGCACGGGTGGGTGACGGATTTCATTTTCATCAAGATTTGTCTTTTAAATTCATATTCTTGGTTTCAAAGTCAAACCAAGAATTGGGATCTGGATCTTGATCTTGATCTTGACACGTTCTTTTTCATCGAAGCTTTCATATAATCTTGTTGAATATCCACTATCACATGACCCAATACATCAACAAGTACGATTGCTTCTTAACAAACGCCTTAATGCTGGAGCAAGGGAAATTGGTAATAATTAATAAATATACCCTGATTCAAACTATAGTTTGTTGTCTGAATATATGGAGAACCAAACAAGAAGATATTTCTTGTTCTTTCTTAGGCACCAAAGCTTCTTCACATTGGAAATTTCGTTCTCTGTTAACTTCACATAGACGGCAGGAATTTTGAAGACTGGATACTTTTTTTTTATGCTAATGAAAGACAAACTTTGCCATGCTTTTCACTAGACTACACTCATAAAATAATCATTTATCATATTAACAATTCTGCTGACAACTGATGAACAATAGCTCTTTTCTTGGTATGATATAATTACAGCAAGGCATGGAATACAATTCCTGGATGTCAGTTTGGTGATCCACACAAATAAAGAATCGATCTTTAAATCATGAACTGGAGCTAGACAAATGCTTATAAGTGCTCTATTGTGATATGCAGTTACCAGAAAATTGGCGAAGTGTTTCCTCGTCACGCAAGGACAGATGCAGTCTCCCTTTGGGTCAGTTTCATGTATAAGCCCTGCAAGAAAACAGTCAATATTGTTATCTGGAAGATCAATCAGCGAATTCATTTCCTATGTGTTTAGTATTAGATTCAAGAAAACAATGTTACATTTGTTGTGTGAATGGTAGCTCCGGTGGTCATGCTGATAGTCTGGTCTGGAACTAACTCGAAGCTCAGTTGCTGAAGAAGTACGGCAAGAGCCACGATAGCTTCAAGCAGAGCGAATTGATCGCCAACACATTTGCGCGGCCCTCCACTGAATGGAATGAATCTGCAACATTTCCGATATGAATTCAGACATGTACAGTTGATTATGTAGTTATGACATTAGTAATATTTTCTGTGTAAACAAGTAAAGTTCATGTAGCTACTTGAAATCAGTATTTGATTCGTTAGGAACAGGGCCATCCAAGTCGAATCTCTGCGGCAAGAAGTCATCCGCTTTTTCCCATACCTTCAAAAACACAATTAACATGTTTCACAGACAAAGAGATGAAATGATCATAGCCAATAAGTATGCTTAGCTGCATAGATTTTCTTTTCCATTTGAAACCTGAGGTAGTGATATCGAACTTAGGCAGGGGTATTAGGGTATACGGTACCTGTGGAGAGTGGTGAATGTTGTACACCGATATCATAATATCTTGTCCGGCATTGACCTTGTAGTTCCCGGGAAGTACATCATCAACAATAGCTCTTCTCAACAGGACCTAATGAGATTCATCAATTAAATGATAACTGGATCGATGCTAGATGTACTCTCGTCTGATGAGTTGCTAAGACTTACAGGTGGATGAGGATACAGGCGCATCGACTCAATTATGCAACGCGTCAAGAATTTGAGATTCTTTATGTCTTCATATGTAGGAAGCCTACCCTGCAAGACTCTATCGACCTCTTCTTGCGCTTGCCTCAAAGAGGACGGGTCCTAGATTGTCATACATTTGGAAAAAAAAAACCATTCATGAATAACTAAGAACCATAACCATGAGTATGGAAGTACGCGAGAAATCATCAAAAGCCTGAAACACTTTCTCCATTTTACTACACCTTACTAAGCAGATAAGCTGTCCAAGTTAACACCGAGCCGGTGGTTTCATGACCGGCAACCAGCATTGACAAAAGATCGTCTCTAAGCTGTGCGCTAGATACCTAAACCAAGTACACATGTCCATGGTTAGCATCGAATGCACATTCCATATAATCAATGTATTGTGTGCTCGCTTCCATACCTCGTCTCTGCTAGCAAGCAAGAAGCGAAGAATGCTAGGGTCGGCGTCGTTCACATATTCCTCCTCATTAATCTTCTCCCCCTCAGATTCTACAATCTTCTTGCACTCTGATATGAGCTCTTCAACGGTTTCCCTTATTAAAGACACAGCCTTTTCGGCCTTAATTTGCCGCGGTATCACTTTACACAAGGCGTCAATCTGAATCAATCACAAAAACAGCATTAAACAACTCGACACATATCGAATAGCTAGCTAGGATGCAACGATGGAGGAATAACCAGCCTTCCAATATGGCAATAGATCAGTGGAACGCAACTCTGCCTCTTTCAATGCAGTATAAACTGCATCGATAACGGGACTATTCGCCGTAAGAGAATCGAAATTATAGTTGAATAATGCGAGGCCGATGACATCAAGTGTCAGCTGTGAAAACTTATCCTCCATGTTCACAGCAGCGCCATTGATTGCCTCTGGCTTCAGCTTCTCCACCAGCTGCTCAGCGCATTTGCAGAAGACTCGTTCGACTATTATCGAAAGGTACTTTTTATGAAGGGATGGAACCACAGCTCTACGCCTTACCTACAGCAGCATCAATTGAATCAGCATTGCTGGAAATGGCAGCAGCTCTGAAATCTGAATTGAGCATAGGTTTAGTTACCGTCCAAAGAGAACCTTCAGCAATGGCGAAACCAGAGCCGAAGAGGAATTCGGAAACCTCTGCAACAAGCCCTTTGGCGTATTTTGTGCCGTAGTTCTTCAAAACGTGCTTGGCTATGGCGGGATCGCTGACCACCACGAAATTGCGGGGCCCCGCCGCGAGACGGTAGACGGGGCCGTCTTCGATCATCCATTTGTAGAGCGGCAGAAACAGAGCTCCGCCGAGAAGGTCCGACACGTCGTCAAGCTTCGCGGTGGCGATGGGTATGTTGGACTCGTCCTTCCGCCTTAATAAAGTGAGGGATTTCGTGAGCGCGGTTAGCCACTCCGGGCTGACCCACGACGCCGGCCTGGTCGCCGGCGGTTTGTCGTTTGAGGAATTCTTGATGGAGAGTGCGCCGACGCGGCATTGGCGGGATTTCCGGGGGACTTGGCGGCGGCGATGGTGGGCAGCGGCGGCGGAGGGGGATAAAGAAGGAAGGGCGAATGAGGACGGCATGGTGGCGGGATGAACTCTGTAAGTCGGTTGGCTTCTATTTCCCGGCCGCCATTTTTGGGCAGCACTGGAGGTGGAGCCGTATTGTTTTCTGTGGATTAGCTCTGCTGCTATCCTCCCACACACTGTGTACGGACGCACTGAATCTTTGATGGAATGTAATTAAAGTCTACTTTGTTAGGTTTTTACAATTATTGTTTGATCACTGTAATAATTCTTTGACAATAATGATGAATGGCAATAAACGTAGTTTTGCTAAGTGGGCTAGTGATCCATAATTGGGCTGGATAGTATATTGGGCCGCAGTATACAAAATCTTAGGGGATTTCAATTTATTGCTGAGTCATGGACATGCTTATTTGAAAGTCACTATTATAATTGATAATGAATAAACGAGCAGTGAAATATGGAAGTTGACGCAAAGTCCAAAATCTGAAAGTCTTGAAGGGGAAAAGGAAAAGGAAAAGGTGGTTAGATTTAAACAGCCCACAAAGTCAAAAAGTGTGGTCCCAAGTCAAGACTGAATCCTTGAATTTAATGTAAATGTGAGCAGTACTAATTATAATCAATAAAAGTCCTCAAATTTGAAACCTTAGGTATCAACAATGGCAACTTGAAAATATTCTCGTCATACACAGAGGAAAATTATATAATCTATAAAGTAAATATTTTCGTACGTATTTGACCTGACCAGAGAGAAACGAAGTTAATTTCATTTGCAGATGCATAGCTCTTTGCTACGAAAATTACAAGAATTACCAACTCGATGACTATAACACACACACACACACATATATATATTTCCTTCAAACAAAAACAGCAATAGTTAATTAGTTAATTAATGCTCCTCCAATCCGATCCTGTACGTTCATCTGCACTATTTTATTGTTTCAGGTCAATGGACGTAGCAGATGCCTTCTTTGTATGCTAACCACCTCATCATTGACAAAAATAAAATAGTTTCTTCTGGTAGTTGATGTAATCTGCAAATGGATGGAATTACTACAATAGACAGATCTTCTTATATATATATATTATTGTTAGGCATGAACACGAAGTTGGCACGAAAATTTCTCATGAAGACTACCAAATTAATTAAGAAGATTATTTTGGAGATTTAGAGGTGGGGCCGGGGACCAATGCCAATATATTCCCAAGTTGTTAGAGGCTACTGGTTCTTACAATTTAACAAATTAAATCCTTTCTCGTCCAACCACTTGGAGCTTAATAAGTCACTAGCTGAAGTAAATTGTAAAAATTAGATATACATCTTGTATGCATTATCTTGTTGCATTTTTTAGGGGTGAGAGAGAGATTAATTGTCACCTGAATTTTAGTAATGAAGTTTAGGTTCCTTTGTCTGTTTATTTGGTTGCTCTAAACCGTTTGTGTGCTTAATGGACATGATAAATGGTCATTTGGGACAACAAATCACAACAATGATGATCTTTATAAAACTCATTATTAAAAAAAAAAAAAAAAAAGTCAAAGCACATGAAGTCTACTTGGCCGTTTTATTTTTAATGAATTTGTTTCTGGATGATTTGGTGGATGCATTACAGTAGTATTGATTAATTAAATAATTAACTAAAATTGAATCTAGCTGGTCAATTTCCTGGACTGAAGGAAGTTCTTATTTTTGGAGTCACAGGAGGTGATATACTTTAGGAAGGTAGCGAAATCGGTGTCTCTGTAACGCCTGGGGTTCGTGTCTGTGATGAGCGCCGCCGCCGGCCTGACGGTGCTGCTGAACGCCACGCTGTGCAGCGACGCCACCGACAGCCTATACTTGGTCGGATTCACAATCACTCTGTGCAGCACGCTCTTGTACCTCCCATTGCTGAATATCTGCAAAACCATCCAAGTAATCCATATTTAATAAATTAAAATGGATTTTTTAATTGATTATATATATATATATGTATGTATGTATACCTCGAGGTGGTCTCCGACATTGACGATGAAGGAGCCGGGAATTGGATTGACGGTGGCCCATTTGCGGCGGTGCTGAATCTGCAGACCTCTGACGTTGTCTTGGAGGAGGAGAGTGAGGAAGCCGTAGTCGGAATGGGGTGGCATTCCTAGGGTTAGGTCTGGTTGGGGACACGGGGGGTAGCAATTTACAATCATCATATGGCTTCCATTAATATCTGCCAAATCTTTCATTACCATTCTTTCTTCATCGTCATTAATGGTGAGCCCCAGGCTTTCCAGAATGGCCTCCACCAGCTCCAAGAACAGCCCTTTCGTTTCTTTGGCGTAATTCAGCGCCATTTGCCTGCAAAATTAATCAATTAATTGTAAGTGATTAATAATTGATTAATGAAGTTTAATCAATATGTAATTAGTTCTGCAAATTAATTAATTAACCTCAAGTGGAGAGGGGAAGAGGGCCAATGGGGAAGGACGTCGGGGAGAGGAGTGCAGACGAGCTTGAGGAAGTCTCTCCAACAGTAGATGCCATCGTTGGTCTGATTGAAGCTTGTCCCGTATCGGACAGGGCTGCTCGTGTCTCCCGACATGTACTTCTCCCTCTCTGCGATTGGCATTTCGAAGAACCGTTTGCACACATCCACCATCTCCGCTACAATCTCCTCCCCAATCCCATGGTTCACCAGCTGAATATAATTAATCAATTAATTAAACAATGCATGCATTTGTCATATATACATACATATATATATATATAGTACCTGGAAGAATCCATAGGTTTCGCAGGCGTGGGCGAGGGATTTGAGGGCGTCGGAGCGGTTCGGGCCTCGCAGTTGGGCAAAGTCAATTATTGGAAGATCAAGCTGGTTCAGGCCATCGTCGTCGTCGACGTTAGGACAGGGATTATTAATATTAATGTTTTTGCTGTTGCCTTCGTCGCCGGTGGTCATCGCCGGCATGTCGGGACGTTCTTCAGCAGGAAATACGTACTTGGCAGGAATGCGCTGAATCCCATTCTCGTACATGTTCTTCACTCCTTTCTCGTACAATCTACTCTCATTATTGTTGTTATTATTATCGAAGAAGACAGTAGCAGTACTGCTCGTCTCCCCCACAATCACCATTCCCGGAGACATGGATTGATAGAGATCACAACTAATTAATTAATTAGTTAATCGATCCCTCCTAGGGTTTGCTAAGCTAATTCTGTATGAATCAAGGAAGAAGGTGGAAGCCGAGGGCGGATTTATAGATGAATGAAATTCGTATGGGTCGGGTAACCGGGTCGGTCGGGTGCAGTTTGATTGTGAGGTGGGTGGGTTAGGATTAGGACATGCAAATATTCAATGCAATCCAAGTAAATTAAATCTGTCTAAGGTCAGCTGAATCTAAGTAGCAGTGCAATGCTGCTGCTGCGGGTTTCCATGCAAATGCAAACAAAGCGTTGACAATCTTGAAACACTACAAGCCAGTGCCAGTGCCAGTGCCATGACATGTCCTGTCCTATTCATTTTTTTTAGTTATTCAACTCATTACAATATTATTAATATTGATACAAATTAAATTTACAAAAGGATATATATTTGTTGTGGGTTTTAATTTAATTTAATTTATTTAATTAGTAATTGTCCAAGTCCACCCAAATGTAGTCCCCGAGGTTGATAGAGACGACCAAGACGACGACAATTAAATTGAATTAGTAGACATTTTCACATTCATGAATCAGGACAATTTATATTAATATTAATATTAATATTAATCTCTGGGTGAATATATATGTGTATGTGTATGTGTATGTACGTATGACATATGAGGCAGGGCAGGGTGAGGAATTGTTCCAACCCTCAAAACGACACCGTACGCACCCTGCAAATCTGATTAGTCAAGGACGAGACGCGTGTACAAACGCCTGCCCTATTGCATACGTGTCAACTCTCATTCCACCTCACTTTTGACTCACTGTACACTCAGTCAATACCCAATTGCATTAATCTCCCTAGCCAATTAATTAATTAATTTAATTAATACAATGCAGTAATAAATGAATAAACAAAATGGACTATCTAATAAATTACCTGAAATTTGAATTTGCAAAATAAAAAAACATAATTAAATTGCTGGGTTTATAGGTCAACAGTCACGTGGAATTTAGTATCCATGCATTAGAGCCGTTGACCTGACTAAATATAATTTTTTTATATACGGATTAGTTAGTCTTTTTTATTTTATTTTATTTTTGCCTTTTCAGTTTGGGTTTACTTTGCATATAAAACTACAATATAATGAGTAGTTGTGTATTAAGAAATTACCAAATTATTAAACTAATTCATTGGATCAAAAAGTCAGCGTGGCTCACATTGAATTTAAAAATCCACAAACCTAGTTGGACATGGAATTAAGTGGCATGCACTGTAAGACTTTACCTTCTTCGATTAAATTAATAACATTCCAACTCCCCAAAATAATACCTACACCATAGTTTATAATCTAAGTATAATATCAGAGATTTGGTATATAATTTTTTATATGGAGTAGTAAATTTGTCAGGTGCATTTTGAGCTTAAGATCACAATGACAATGTCTTAATTAATTATGTCTTTTTTTTTTTTTTTTGTATTTAATTATCACGATATTTGTTTATTATGGAGTTTTTCTTTAATTAGTTGAATTGAATCATATATTTGTCTGTTATCTGATATTGCTGGACTGTTAATCTGCATACCATTTTTTTTTTTTTTGGTTATGATGATGGTGTGGGGTTAGTGTTATAAGTCATCCTTTTTTTATATGTTGTAGGCTTTCTGTCGTCTCTTCTTCGTTCATTGCATGTTTAGTGTCCACCTCAGACCATGTTTATTTTAATGTATTTGCATATGTAACACTAACTAATTAATTTAATTGTGTTCGCACTTCATATCTAAATTTCAACCCTCATATTCAAATAATATATAGTGTACGGGTCATACCAAGTTAATACTATTGTGACAATGCAATACAATTTAGGTGTACATTAATAATAAATTATTATTATTCAATTACTGTGTAGTAAAATGGTTGTACATTAATTATATGACCTTTAATTATTTTCTCTGAATTTGTATCATAGCCCCAATATGATTGCTTTTATGTGACAATGTGCCCGCATTATTTGATCTTCGAAGATGGTTAAATCAGGGCCGTTCAATTTATATAACTCGTCCGTTCATCTGATCAGATCAAGTTCAAAGATGTATCTTAAATTTTCTTTCTGATCTATAATACAATTTGGGCAATTTTCATAGTAGTTAAGCCGATTGCAGGCATAGCCTATTTAGAAAGGATACAAAAATTCACAATTTATTTATCAAGAAATAGAAATCTAAATTCACTTTATTCTAAATGAGAGACTGAGTAATAGATGATCCAATATATATTTCATTGTTAAATTATTATACATAAAAAATTATTTCTCTGTGAACTGTATACAACACATGTTTTCCCCTAAGCCAAATGAAAGAACCAAAAAGATAACAAAAACACAGAAGCATAGGGTGGAAGGGACAAACAAAAACTAAGATGAGGAATTTGGCAGGAGGGGATCTGTGTGGTGGTGGTGATCATCATCATCATCATCCCTCTGGCTTTGCACTGATGAAAATGCCCAGTACAAAGCCCCTGACAAGATGAAGCTAAAGAACCATGTATTGTTGTAAATAATTGTGAATGCATTAGGGACACTGCCCAAAATCCCTACCTTGTGCAAGAACCCTGGAACCACAGGCAATACCCCTAACACCAAGGCCCCAATTGCTGCCAAATTGTATCCACCACAATAGTAGTAAGCCCCTCCAGGACTCCCTGTGTACAGATCATTCATGCTCAAATTAGTGTTCCGAACTAGATAATAATCCGACAAAACTATGCCTCCAATCGGCCCCATCAATGCCGAGTTCCCAACCAGCCAAGTGTACACGAAGCTTTCGCTGGACTGAAGAAGCCTCCATGGCTGGCATGCGATCCCAATCAATGCCGTCAACAGCGCCCCTCTTCGGAAAGTGAACTTCGAAGGGCTGAGGTTCACCAGGGCATTTGCCGGCGCCACCACATTGGCAGCAATGTTGGTGGTGATGACAGCCAGAGTTATCCCAAATATGGACAAGATTTTCGTCCAAACTCCACCAATTCTCCCCAGGAGCTGAACAGGGCTGGAAATCAGGGTCCCAAAAATGACTTTAGTCGAGGAAGTTACCACCAGGCCTGCCAATGTAAATGCACCCATGAACACTGGTAGCCCTGCTTGCCCAATGATCTGATCCTTCTGACTCTTGGCATAGCGGGTGAAATCAGGGATGTTGAGAGCAAGAGTGGCCCAGAAACTAATGTTTGCTGTCAACGAAGGGAAGAACAGAGCCCAGAATTCTGAGCTGGAGAGCCTGGAAGATAATGCGAACAAGTGGCCAAATCCACCTGCCCTAACATATGACCAAACCAGAAGACAACCTGTGAGGACCATCAGAAGTGGGGCAGCATATTTTTCAAGCTGCCTGATTCCATCCATTCCTTTCCACACAGCTCCCAGCTGAGCAAACCAGAATACAATGAAACAAGCAAATTCAAGAGGGGAAGTTCCCAGCCAGGCCACAGGCTTAGCAAGGCTTGATGCTTTAACAAATCCAGGCAGGAGGAGGAAAATAGCCTCGCCACCAATCCAGGTTTCAATCCCATACCAACCACAGCCAACCAATGCTCTGAGAAGCGTGGCAATGTGGGCGCCCCTGATTCCAAAGGAGGATCGAGCCAGGACAGGGAAAGAGATTCCGTACCGTGTGCCAGGATGCCCTGTCAGAACTAATGGCAGCAGCAGGATCAAATTGGCCGTGAAGACTATGGCAGTTCCCTGCCACCACGCCATCCCTAAATCAACCAAGCTCCCAGCGAGGTAATACGCCGGCACGCCCACCACAAGCCCCACCCACAAACTAGCCATTTCTGTCCCGGACAGCGTCCGCTGGTCGGCCGCCGTGGGCTTGAGATCATCGTTGATGAGGGCGGGGTCAGGCCGGAAATCCTCCATGTGGGTGATGCGATTAGGCTGCCTCGATGAGTACAATGGCGACACTGCGCTCCATCTTCTTCTCCGCAGTGCCGGAAATACGACCGGTTCAGGGCTGGTTGTGGCGGCGCGGGGAGGGTAGAGAAGACGATGGAGATGGGGGTGGAGGGTGAAGCATACGGAGAGCATGGGTACTGCTACTGTAAGAAAGATGGAGATTCCGATGGGGCTGGGGGTATATAGGAAGTAGAAAAATATGTGGTTTCTGTTGGGAATTTGGGATTAGACGCTGGATGAGTTGTGGGCAGGCAATAGCAGGTCACATCGGCAGTAAATGATCAGTCAGTTACGCAATTGTCTTTAATAGGATAGCCTCAAACATCCCAACGAACGAACGCCTCCATTTGCAAGTCGTGGATCTCTTACACAGCTGACAGATATTAGGTCAAACATTGAACACACCAGAATCCATCCAAATCACGTACTATAATATAATAACAAAATGCCATTTACGATCCCGAAATCTCCGCCTTGACATCAAAAGTATTCACATGATTTTTTGTCAGAAGCCATGTGAGTGATTGGGTGTGACACCTAACCCACAAGAATAGAAATGCAGCTGAAATTATTAGCACATGCCAAAATACTGCTCCAACCAATCTTAGCCCCAGCCTAATGTTGCCCTTTTGAGGCTTTGGCCCATTTAGAAATTAAATACTACAACAAATTGAAATTGAAACCAATTTTCAACAGCAGCATAAAATTATGGTAACCCTAAAAAAAGCCCAATTCCTTCCCAGACGCACACCTGTTGGAACTATGGCCAAGATTTTCTGCACGTGTCACCATCTTTACGCTGTCAAAACCTCACCAAAACCCTCGCCTTGCTCAGTCGGCAATGTTCTCACCACAATTTTTTTTTTGTAATGCAGTTAATATGCCCTATTTTTAATTTGAATCATCTTCCTTATATAGCATGTGGTTCTCACATTGTTAAATCTTGGTTTTGTTACAATCCCCAGATAGACTGAATTTACAAATGCATTTAATAAAAAATTGAAGGAATCAGGAACCTGGCATTTGCGTATACGATAGGATGATCGATGGAGAGAATATTTGCATTGCCATCGCAGAGTAGCCACACTACCTTCGGCCATGCTTTACTCCTTTCGTTGCTTGGAACGGTCATCATATCCTTAGCCACTATGCTCTACCACGTCCTCCTGATCAAGTGCTGTGTATGGAGGCAATCATCCACCACGACGGAGAATGAATCCGCCGCCGACGGCGCTCATTTCACCGGAGTCGACGAGAAAGTCCTGCAAACTATCCCGATCTACGCTTTCTCCGCCGTGAAATGCTACATCGACCAAGACGAATGCGTCGTGTGTTTGGGGGAATTGGAAGACGAAGATACGGTGCGTTGGTTGCCTAACTGCAAGCACGCGTTCCACGTGACGTGCATCGACCGGTGGTTCGCGGCGCAAACGAGCTGTCCGATGTGTAGATCTCCCGTAGTTTCAAAAGAGGAGACACATTCGGAACCGCCGTTCGTCTTCGACGCTCACCTTGCCGCCGATTCCGGTCGCGAAATCAGCGAACCAAGCACGAGTACTACCAATAACCTCGAATCATCGGCGCTCCGGCACTTTGTGGTATCGCTGTCTTCGGCACCATCGCCGCCGCGTTTGAAGCGGTCGCTCTCGATGGATCAATCGTTGATGAGAAGTAATCTGCAGAGGAATCCATCGTCTTCCTGGAGGAGAAGCCGCACGCTCAGGAGGAGTGGTTCGTACACCTTTCCGCGATCGAGCCATTTCGATCCCGGCTCGCTTTCATACAAGTGGCTCAGGTCCTTTTCGCGGCTCGGCTTGGGGAATGGAAATTCCAACGGACCAATTCTTCCTTACTGACAATATATTTTATTTTATTTTATTTTTTAAAAAAGAAATAGAAACAGAAATTTCTTAATTATAAGATTTTCCATTCATCTGAAAATAAGAAATTATTATATTGATCTGACAACCTGCCTTTTTCTTACTTAATAATTACAAAATGATTTACTGACTTAGGAATCAAGGCAGCAATAGTTTTACTTAAAATAATTAGGGGCTAACTGGACAGACAGCATAGGATGAGTCATCAGAGGAAGAGGTAGTTGACACGTGTTGCACTGCCAATGGCCATGGGCTAACCATGTCTTATGTGTGTGTGTGTGTGCAATCAATCAAACTTCATTGCTTTTTTGCGACTTCAATAAACAGTTATAAACATTCTCTTGGAGCACCACCACACTTTATTTCAAATTTAACAGAGAAGATGGAAACGAGACATTTAAATTAAAAAAAAAAATATGACAAGTTACCTACAGAAACAAGAGTTGATTTTCTCTAATATAAATATATTCTCTCTTAATTACTTCTTCTAGCTCTATGCTCTCATCAAAGTTTTTAGTAGGCTATATATTGAAAGAAGCATTTCCGATAGTGACACGTGAGATGGTAAACAAAAGCATCTTCCCCTTGAGATGAGAGAGGAGGAAGACTTGTATTAATATATCATTTCTTCTTCAATTTAATTCATCCTTCAAATGGGACATATATATATATATATATTTATTATTATTAAACAAAAAAAAAAAACTAATCTAAAAAAAAGCATGCATAAGGCCAAATCATTGACGTGTAGTTTGATAAGCTTAATAATAATAATAATAATAATAATAATGTATTTAAATCATCAACCACCACACCCGTGACGGGGAAACTTCTCCTACCAGCGGAAACAGGAACTATAAATTGATAATTTGACAGGTAATCTTAATATATGTAAAATGGCCCAATTAATTCATTGATAAATGATATGACTATCTATATATAATATATGGTCATAAGTCCAATAAAAAGCACTGGTGTTATGAAGAGGAATTAATCAGGATTAAAATTAATTAATTAATTAGGTACAGATAGATAGGCGATACATGTAATGTAATAGAGAGAGAGAGAGAGAGAGAGAGAGAGAGAGAGAGAGAGAGAGAGAGAGAGAGAGAGAGAGAGAGAGAGAGAGAGAGAATGAGGTAACAATGATGGGAAGTTGATTGGGCACATCGTATCGTATGCACACTAAACTAATGGAAGCTGTTATACTTTATGCCAACGGCCCATGTGGGCTTGTGGGGCCCATGATAAACCATACAACGGACTCCACAATATAATAAAATTTTAATTTCAATTTCGATATTATGCATACTGCCAACTTGGACCTCTATAAATGACTATTCATTTCCTTTTCTTGATTAAACTCTCACACATAAATAAAGTTATATATATATAATCAAACTACAATTAATTTTGCATTATTGCCATGTAGCTAGCTAGCTCTTTCCCACAGTTTCTTGTTTTCTTTTGCTTTGGGGCACTATATACTCACAATTGAATTTTATATAATTTTGTAAAAAGCCCCTTGAATTATGATGACTTGTGTAAAGTGTACATAAGATGATTATTTTTGTAATAATTATATTTAAAAAGAATAAATATGTATATGCGTGTGTGTTAAATTATTAATATTAGGACCTAAAAGGTGCCCTTTGAGGAACCCCCTTTCGTCTTCTTGCAGCAGAAGCTGGAGGTGGAGGAGGCGTGGGCGGGTATATGTCTTGTTGTGAGCCTTCACGCAATTCTTGATCTTGATACGGATGATGATCTTGTCTTGATGATGAATGCTGCTGCAGTATCATGTTCATTCTTGCCCTCGATGATACTCCACCCTCTGATGATTCATTCTTAACGCCGCCATCCAACCTAAAGCTTGCATCCCCATTTGCCTTTATTCCTACAACCTGCAGAATGATAACATTACACATACGATGATGATGATGATGGTGATCTCTGGAGGGGGTGCATTATATAATTAATTAGTTGTGTATGTGTGTGTGTGTGGTCATTGTTGATTCTTTATGAGAATGCTTATGCGAATCAATTCTGGTGGGATTACACCAAAAACAGCGATGATGGCCATTATTAATTGCTGTGGTTACAAGTACTTGTAATGATGATGTGGATGGGGATGGGCTTGGCTTGGCTTTTCTAATTTGTTCATCAATTGATCAGGTCTCCATCGTGCATGTATATGTACATTGAAATGGCGACGAAATATATATGTATGAAATCGTCTTCATTAATTAATCATGTAATTTTAATCCCAGCTGAAAAGAACGAAGGTTAAAAACAAATTAAGTCTGGTTAATAATTGTTGCTTCTTCCATTGAAAGTCATGTGAAGAAGATGAAGATGAAGATGAAGATGAAGAAGACAGTAATTAATTAATGGCGATTGAGGGACTAACCTTACATCCGAGTGAACAGAAACGGAAAGTGTCCAAAAGGCTTCTCCCGCAGATTTCACAGATACGAGAAACAGCCTTCCCACTACCCTTTGGCTGCGGCCGCTCGTTCAAGAACAAAACCCTCGCGCTGTTTATCACGTACGTCTGCACTCCGCTGATGTCCAATACCTTCTGAATCTCCGACACTCGAACCACATCGTGATATGAAGATCGCCTGATCTGCACCCCCAATTAATTAATGCACTACTCTGATTAATTATTTCATTCTTCTTCTTCTTCTTTTTCTTCTTCAACCCAACCAACAATGTCTATGATATGGTTGTCGGTGAATGAATGAATTGATTACCTGGATGACTTGATGGTCTTTGTGTCTGGAGGAGCGGCAGTAGAAGCAAAATGCGTCGGCTCTGCAGTCGAGGCAAAACATGTTGCACTCACTCCGGGCGGCGTCGCCGTGAGTCCGGCACACATTGAAGAACGCCGTGCTCAGCAGCCTTTCCAGCCATGGCGGTACCACCATTGCTTCCTGCTGTACAAGTACAAGTACAACCCGCAATTAACAATTATGCATATCTGCAATTCAACCAATTAGCTAGCTAGCACAAACCAAATTGGGCAAAAGACAACCCTCCTTCCTTCACACACACAATGAACACAATCTGATATACATACTAATAATTACCATTACTGAAACAAAACCAGACCGGACCGGGCCGGGCCCAATGACCTCCAATGGCGATGGAGATGATTCCAAGGTCGAGAGAGAGAGAATAATGAAGAGAAAGAAGAAGAAGGGAAGAAGGAAGAGGATGGAGGGAGGCCTAACCTAAACAACCAGCAACTTAGAAATCAACAATAAGCTACACCTAAGCTACAGCCTAAATTGATGTCAATGTAAATCCACCAACGGCCAGGATCAAAAGGGGTGGCTCCCTACATTCCTCAGCCGTTGGATGTGCAAAGAAGGTAAGAAGGGTTTGGCGCTTTTTGGATCTTCTTTGCGTCTCTACATGGTCATATAATAATAATAATAATAATAATTAATAATAAGTCGGCCACTGTGCTACGCTGCCTACGATACCAAGCAATTACGATCCATACGGCGTCGTCTTGTCTCCCTCCCTTCTACTGCTTTTCTTCCCTCAATCCACTATATATTATCTCTACATTTCACATTTCATTTATTTATTATTTTCTTCTTCTTTACACATCATCCCACATATATCCACCAATTTTTATTTATTTCTATTATCGAATTACTTAGTGGTTTAATTTATTTAAAATCATGATTTATTTAATTTGTTTCGTATATTAGTATATCCTTATTTATTAGTAGGAAACGGGCAAGGCTGGCAGACATATGGGAACGTGCAACAAACTACAATCTTTAATCGCAACTGCCTAATTGCATGCTGTCTTCAATTATTTAGCCTAAATTATCTCAACTTTCACTAATTAATATTCCTTGATTGGTCTCCACTCACTAATAAATCAAGCATAATAGGAAATAATAATATCTTTTTAATTTCATACGCTATCAATTTTAGTGCTAATATTACATTTTAATCAAATAAAATCTCATTAGTTAAAATTGATCAAAAATAATTTTAGTAAAAAAAATAAATATTGATTATATTGTAACAAAAGTAATTATTATTATTTCCGATTATACATTGGGGTCAAATCTATAAAAGTGCTAAGTGTGGGGACTCAATTTACATATGTTGCATTCTATTGGGCCAAATTGCAAGCTGGTTTATTACGGGAAGGAAGGAACGAAGTGAAAGAGGCAATCGCGAAGACCTTCCGGAACACGTTGGAGTTGGAAATTGGTGTTGACGAAAACAAAATTTACTGAATAGCGTATTCGGCAAGCTGAATCCGATCTTGGGGTGACAAGGTTGCGATTTTGATCGAAATCGTTTCGGACTAATCGATTGACTTTTCGTCGGACGATTGAGAATCGAGGGCGCTTCGAAGCCATGTTCAAGAATTTTTGGTAATCTCTTTCTCTCTCCATTTCATATGATGAATAGATGAATCTTGTAATCCGTATAATTTGCAATATCTCGATTGTATTATTTGGCTGAAGAGAACATCTGTGTCGATCGTTTCTTATTCCCGTTCCTGGTATGAGCAAGTGATTTTTTGTTACAGTGGTGTACGCTACGCTAATTATTTTAGGTACATCACATGAATTTGAGTCTTCCTGTTATTCATGTATTACGCTGGATACTGCTGGCTGTTTTTGTTGTGTTCGCTCTTTATGCAAATTCTGTTGTACGCTTAAACATTCAAGTTAGGGTTTAATACTAGCTTTAAAATATTTGGCCGTCATTGGCCGAGAAAATCGTTCTATGATGATTGCCCTTTGGATCTCTTATGAAATGGATGAAGTTGTGAAGGGTGCTTTTTTTTTTCCTTACCCTACTTTTTTTTTCTTTCTCCTTATTTACGGGTTGTTTCTGATGGGCTGCACTCGCTTTAGTATGCATTTAATGGGAAGATTCTGTTGTGCTTGATCTGCAAATTGAGGTTGTGAGAACTGGTTTTAACATAGATGTTACAAAGATTAAAGGCTAATGACTGTTTGAAATTCTGGGTGGAATGAACAAAGATACATGCATTTACTTATTTTAGTTGAGATTTTGCGTGTGCTCTTTCTCGCAGAATATACTATACCATTACTCAATTCATTTTCTTAACTGCAATTAAATCTACTGCTGGCTTAGAGAGAAGTATAATTGTCTTGCTTCATTGCATCTCAACAGGGGCTCTCAGGAGCAGCAAGTTCCATCACGGCCACAGGAAGTGCCCACAGACTCATGGTATCCTCCGTCTGTTATCAGTTCATCCGGCGCCTCACGCCCCACAACACCTGGTACCAGCACATCTGGCAGTTTCAGCACATCAAGACCAGCAGATCGATCAAACACCATATCAAATGTTTCACCTACAGAAGCTGCAGGCATCATTGCTGTTTTGAAAGATAAAAGGTGAGGTATTTCATTAGGTTATGATTTAAATCTGTAATTTTCATTATTCCTCCTTTATATGTTTACGGACAGAAATAACCCTATTTTCTTGATATCAGAGACCAATCAATTGTTAATATTATTTTAAATTTCTATTCCATGTTTATCCAATTTTATGAAAGAATGAACGTGGATTTATGCTTAACATGTAGTGATCTGTGAATATCTTAAAAAAAGTTATGCAGCTTCACAGAGTTTGCTATTGTTGTTCATGTGAACAGTGTTGATGAGCTGAGGAAGCTTTTGTCTGACAAGAATGCATATCAGAATCTTTTACTCTCTCTGGAGCCTGTAAAAACTCAAAACAGAGTATGTTTCTAATGACCTTGATGCGTTTGTGTATTTGATACTTGCTTGATGCTTGGTGGTTGGTTGCATATACAGTTTGGCTTGAAAGTTGCATGCTTCAAATTTTCAAACTTGACTGTTAGCCATTCTGTGGTTGCAACTTTAAACTAATTATGTCTAGGCAGTTACAAGACAAGTTCTATCTTTCCAATTATTCTTACATACACTTCCATATAATCAGGTTAGAGACGAACTCAGGAACGAGACTTTGCAGCTTGCTAGTAAGTTATCTGTTTTTTATTATTTTTCATTTCACTTTGTATACTTATTGGCTATTTTATAACCAAATTCTCTTGGAATCAGGAGAAAATCTTGAAAAGGAACCAACAATAATGGAACTAAGGAATCAGGTAAATTATGGCACTAGTTGCATTTCTTATGCATTCAGCATTATTATGCCTTGAAATTGCAATTGAACGTTTCTACTGCTGTTTTGTGCTTCAGTGCAGAATAATCCGAACAACAGAATTGGCTACTGCTCAAGAAAAATTGCATGAGTTGGAACGGAAAAAGGAAGAAACTCTGAAGTATTACTCTCCCTCATCACTCCTCAATCGACTTCAAGGTATTTCTAGTTTGTGACTGCCCCCAATGTACTTTACCTGCAAGATTACATATGTATATATATTCAATAAACTTTGTTTCTGACAAGGCAAATCTAAGTTAAAAATTTCACGATGGGAGCAAGTGCATTTGTTGTCTGTTAGGCATGCGCGCCAAATGTGATTAATCGTTTTGTTGTGAATTATGCTAAGTAGTTATTTGTGTGATGTCAGATGCTATGAACAAAACAGACGAGGAATCTGAGGCCATTCACCGGCAACTTCTTGATAAAGAACTCGATCTCCCATCCTTTGTACAGAAATACAAGAAGATGCGCAATGCATACCATAAACGCGCACTTACACATCTCGCTGCCAAGACATCTGCATCTAGCTGAGCCTTGGGATGCCATCAAACTTAACATGCTTAAACACAATTGTACTGCCACTCTTCTTGTAAAATTATTTTATTTTGACACCGCTTCCTATTTTGTGTTGTGTTATTTCCAGTTTTACGCTCAAATTTTCTTTTGTGTGTTTCAGTTTCATATACTGCTGGTGTGACATATTTTTAGACAAGTAAATTGTTGGGGGAGAGGCTATAGAATGACCATGCTCTACTTCTATACTTGTGCTCATATTGCAAACCCTGATTATGTATTTGCAGAGATGTTTGAACGTACAACAAGGGCTCCATGGAATTTGATGTTAATTCTTGTTCTTGTTATTCTTTATCATATGGTTATTATTTACATTTACATCATTTGGTCAATTTGTTGTGCTGAGAGCTTAGATACGTTCATAATAGTATCTATTCAACTTGATCCCAAAACCAATTCACAGTTCAGATTATGAAGCAATGATAATTCGATGCCTTAGAAGTGTACAAACAAAAAACCGAAAAAGAAGAGAAAATCAAATGCAGCAAAACTTAAAAATAAAAATAGAAACATCATCAATATGTTTTCTCAGGGCCACTGGTGTCTGGATCGTCGCACATTGGTGTTGTGTAGTACAGCGGACCAAGAGCGAACTTTAGGACATCCCTGTAAACTTCTGTCGGCCGCCGGAGCTTCAACCCCGTCTTCCCGCCAGCAAAGTCGGTGGCGATGTTGCAAACCGGGTCAGGCGACGACACAAGCCTAACATTACAATTCTGAGGCTTCAGCTCCTTCCCGTTCACGAATCTGTTGCAGGCGATATCAAAGTCTCCATTCTTGTCCGTCAGGTCACTTGCGTAATGAACAACTCTCTTCCTGTCATCCAGGCATGTCACGGACACCCTGCTGTCTGCACAAAACAGACATGAAAGCTCTGTAAAAACAACATGCAAGTTTAATGCACGAAGCCAATATATGTATGTCGAGCAGAGCACCTTTGATGGGGTCGGCGCCGTTCACCCATTCATTCCATCCCTTGTTGCAGTCCTGGCAAAGAACTTTTCCGGTGACATGGAAGACCTGAGGGTCAAGATCATCAGCTCCATATCCGGCGGCAGTGGAGGAGACAAGTAAGGATGCAGCCAATGCCAGCAACAGAATGTTAGGCCCCATTTTTCCTGCAAGAATGTGTTCAGTGCAAGATTTCCTCAAATATATAAAAAGAAGGGAGGGAGATGATCGTGGGGGCACACAACAATTCGACGTGCAAGCCATGAAACATATGGGTTGTTGAATCGAATCCCACATGTTCTCTTAGGTTTATTTAATGGGAAAGGTCAAACTGTGAATGATTGCTTCATCATCCAGACAAAAATTAACAGTTTGGAATTTTATATTTAGATCAAGAGAAGAAGAAAACAGAGTGATTGTTTATAGCACAAATCACTTCAGACAAATGTCACTTTTAGTCATGAAACAAACACAACTCCTGAATAGACTTTTACAGCAAACAAAACTCGTAATTCTGTCTCAACAAATCTTCTATTCACTATGCAGAATTGATATCACAACTGGGAAATGGAGGTGGAAACGACTTGTTTGGGGGTTGTAATTAAATAGCCTTGGAATAATCTGCAGCTGCTGCAAGCATCGTATGATGTATGATTGAATCAATGCTGGTGATCTTCTAGAAGCCCTGCGTTTTGTAAGGCGACTTTGAATTCCCCCTCACTGTTCCACGGGCTCACCTGCATTTTTCATCGAGAATTATTTAGTATTCACTTTCGGAAAATTCCTTCAAGGCTTCTCAAGTAGGAGAGTGACAAGCATGAAAATGTGTACCTCAGCTATTTGGGACTTGAAGTATCCCTCTATTTTGGCAATAATCATGTCGTCTCTATCACCACAAAGTAGGTTGAATACAGCACCTGTTCAATTAGAAGAAATGGTGTAAATCTTGGGATGATGAGGAGCACCCGGTGAAACACCCAACTGCTCAAACCCAGACAACATATGCATGTTCGAATCTGACGTGAAGGGATGGATGTCTAGTTAATGATAACACAAATTCTATCTCAACACTAGAGGAAGTAGTACCTTTGCGGCCAAAGCGCCCTGCACGGCCAACCCGATGCAAATAAACTTCGTAGTCAGGCTCTGTGGGTTGTTCATATCTCACAGGAAGATCATAATTGACAACCAAGTTAACCTACATGATTAAAGAAAAATAAAATAAAATTGGGTCATTAGTACAATATGTCAAAATCAATCACAAAAAGGAAGAAAAATATTTATGGCGCAGCAGGAGACACACCTCTTGCTGGTCAAAGCCCCGAGCAAGTAGATCAGTTGAGATTAACACTTGAGTCAGTCCTTCCTTAAACTCTTTTATAATTCTGTCTCGATCCTCTTGCTTTAAAGCGCCTTGAATTGTGGTGACCTCGTAGCCAAGGCTAACTAAAGATTTGTGAAGCACAGATGCACTATTCCTGGACCGCACAAATATTATTGTCTGCCCCACTCTCTCTCCGAGTTCAAGTATTCGATCTTTAATGACCATGTTCTTCGAAAGCTCATCAGGACAATGCACCTTATACTGTTTTACAGAGTCTAGTGATAGCTCTTCCTTTTTGACAAACATTTGATTATAATCTTTGACAAAGATTTCCTTAACTATTTTTGACACGAAAGCCGCCACAGCATCATCAAAAGTAGCTGAGAAAAGGAGGACCTGATCACAAAAACATGTACAAGTTATCAAAAGTTAGCAGCATATGATTATACCTTTCACTAAACACTCACAGATCCTATTTGAGATCTTCTGGTAACATACAAAAATATGATGAAGTGATCGTTGTTCTAGTGCAATAACTATATTACAGCAAAATAACTACTTTGCCTCTAAGTTTTCCAAAAATAAATGAGCTGCCTATTACACCAACACATAACACTCCCAAGCTTATTAATGTCACTTGTGTAACATACGCCTCATACACAAACAGATAACATATCTGCTTAGGATTTTACAACACAAAGTATTTGCAATAATAGTTTGATCTACAATGGTCTTGCCCTTAAGAAGTACACTGAGACCAAAAGCTAAACTACATTGTGTACGTAAAAATACAAGTGGTTCATTTTCCTAGATCTTGAATCATGAAAGGTGAATAACTCACCTGGCAATCAAAATGGGCTTTTGCAATTGTCTTCATTATCTTCACTGAATCATCGCGAAAACCACTCTAAAAAAGAGAATATGCAAATTAATATAATACAAGCAATAGAACTGCAGAAATCATGCATAGTAACCGGCATAAAGATAATAACCAAGCCATGGTCTAAATATCAATAATCAATGGCTCCTATGCTTAGTCATTGAATGGGAAAAAACCTAGACGCCCAAATAAGCATGAGAAAAAACCTAGAAACCCAAATAAGCATGACAAACATTTTATGAATTGGAAAAAAAACAAAGCTTTTCTCAGAAATAGCCAAGATATTCCACAAATAGCATTGGATGATCAGTACATGGTGAAAACTAGAGTATGGTACACAAACATAAGAGATATTGACCATAAGATTATAACAATGTCAAACCTCTGCCAACATGTGGTCCGCCTCATCAAACACAAGAATCTTCATTTGACTCATACCCAATTTCCTCGCCAACATCCACTTGCATATTGTGCCAGGTGTGCCAATAATTACTTGTGCTGTAATAGGTGGTCTCTTTTGAATTGGAATGTAGTTTGAAGGATCCGCCGGTATTGCTAATTCTGAGGTTATGCCAGTGAACTTTCCCATCTTCAGAAGCACTTCCATATTCTGCGCCATTTGTTTAGATACACTAATCAAGCCATAAGAAAATATTAAAAACAAACAGCCACCCCCATAAATTCATATACTATAAAAGCACGTCAGTTTCTGCAACATTTGACAGAGAGTTATTCTCGAGCAGACTCCAAATTGGCATTAACACATTACCGAAACAAACATGCCTGTTTTAGGGAAAAAAAGTAACCAATTTTACCAGAAAGTAATGCTTTTTCTGCAACCAGAGCCCACAATTCTTATGAATAACTTGAAAATCAATAAGCTATAAAATGTGTCTTGCAGCTCTTGCGGCCAAATTTGTATCGGTTAGAACAGTAACTGAATCTTCACAGGTATAACAAAGTTTGGCTATAAATTTATACAAATTCCTGAATAGGTATGCATCCAACATCTACTTCGCAAATTTGCTTCATTATGTACCAATAGCCTGCAAACAAGAAATCGACCAAGAAGAATTGGAAATTTAACTTGAACATACTTGGATGGCTAACTCTCTTGTTGGGCAGATACAGAGAGCCTGGGGAGCCTTGAGTGTTGGATCAATTCGGCTCAACATTCCAAGCACAAAACAAGTGGTCTTCCCAGAACCATTGTGAGCCTGGGCGATTAGATTTTTGTGTGGAGGCGTCAGGATCATGGGCAAACTAATTGCCTGTATCTTACTAGGTTTCTCAAACTTCATCTCAACGTATAGACCCTTCAGCAATTCCGGTGATAAGTTCAAGTCTTCAAACCTCTTAGCTGATGTATAAGGAGTGTCCCCAGATGTAAACTACACGCAGATGTATTCAAACATGAAATTAGTGCACGAACATTACTAAATCCAATTACTGTATAAATCCACATCTCAAGCCAACAATTGTATTCAGTAAAATCGAAAAGCAATCAGATCGTTTCAACGCCCTCAAAGCTTCTCGGAATAAACCTTATTCAGAGTTAAACCCTATTTCCTAGGTGCTAAATTAAACCCCAATCCATGAAAGTAATTGCCTTAATTGTAACCCAGATTAAAAAAACCCCTTCCGATAAAATACAAAAACCCATCAGACTGCGGGAAATAAAAATTATTGATAAGAATGAGAGGGATTACAGCTTCAATGGTTGAGTCGTCTGGGTCAGTGAGCGTGCTCTGATCTCGTCTGGACTCGTCGATAGCCAATGAATCCAAGTTAACCTCGGTCGAGGAAGATTCGGGAATCTCTTGCTCCACCTCTGCCTCTGCCTCATCAGCAACATCTGCCCATCGTTTCGACTCGGGAGGGGGAGGATTGGAACCCCCGGATTGAACTGTGGCGGCGGCAGTAGAGGAGTTCGCAGAGTCGCTGTCAGCCATGTGGACAACCCGTCGAGAAATTGCTGAAAGATATGTAGCTAAAACTTGTGAACTCTCTCTGTGCAACCACAAAGATGAGCGTCCCCTCCAATGCGAAATACTCCTCCGTCCGTCTGTCTGGAAAGTACTCCGTACTTCCTTTATAGAGAGGAAGCTGCCCACCGCCTCTTAGCAAAATGGAGTACTACCCTTCGTTTACATAATCATAACCATATCCCGATTTATTTTTAAAAATTATTAAATATATATATATATATATTTATAAAGTATCAAATCAAATAATAATTTTTATATTTTTTTAAAAAAATATTATAAAATTTTAAATATTTCTAATTTTTGTCTAAACGACTCTTAAAAATTCAATCTTAATTAAATTAAAATTTAAAATTTAATTTGAATTTTTATGAATTTTTGAATTAAATATTTAATAAATTTTATATTTTCAAATCAATTTGAATTTTATATTTAAGATCCGAATCAATCATAAATCCAAAATAATTCAATCGTCTAAATTTATTCTTAACTTTTTTTTTTAATTGTCATCTAAATTTATCTCGATATCATTTTTTCTATATTTAAGAAGATTGTGTTTTTTTACCTCTAGTCAAATGAACATATTCTTTTATGATTAGTGTTGATTATAAAAAATTAACATAAATAAATAATTCGGATTTTTTGATCTGACTCAAATTGATTCTTTCAAAAATAATTATACTTACCCCTCCTCCCGAAGTTACGGGCTATTTTCACTACCCTAATTGATTTTATTTTATTTATCATACAATTAAAAAAAAAAAAGTTAAATGAGACGAACTATTATCAATTTTATTTATCATATGACCGAAAATGATATATTTCCAACGTTTAACTAGATCAAATGATGATTGGGTGGACATTTGCAGTATTAAGAGGGTTAAAGCAACGCAAGAACGCCAACAAGAATGAGGCAGTGGCAGTGGAAATGGCAAACAATTTCTCATCGTGTATCTCGAATGTAACGAAATAAAAGAAGCCAAGAAGAACATAGCCTACTTGCTAGCTAGCGCCAACATAGAAAAGTTCTAAATTTTACAACATCCCTGAGTGCAGTGCTGGTTTTGCACCCACTTCTCCATTAAGGGTTAAATCAATGCGACTGACTCTGTCTATCATTTGTTCTGTGGTCGCCAAATGTCACAGACAAACCGTTTTCGACTCACCGCCACTTGTCCTGGAGATCTTTCTTCTCGGACCAAATCCATGTTACGACTATGGCAGCGACAAGGGCAACGATTGTGATCAGGAGAAGGGCATAGCTGAAATCTTCAGTGAGAGAATCGTATGTCCGGGAAGGGGCAAGCCGAGTGAAGAAGAGATCAACCCCATATGCAAAAGCAAGTGTGGTGGATTCAAGTTTAGCAGGAACTGTTGCAATGCCTCGGAGGCCTTCCACCTTAAGAGAATGTGTTATGTATGACTGCAGAAGGAGAAAATGTCAAGATTATCATATAAGCAAGGCTCAAGAACTTATACAGCTATACTAGGAAATCTGGTCGGGAATATAGGTTATCACCTGGGAGATAATTGGCAATGAATCGGTAAGAGGTATTATTCCTTCTTCTTTTTCAGATTGAGTAGGATTGACTGTTCTTCGGGGATCCAAAAATCGCTTATCAAGAGCCAAAACCTGTTAAACAGAGAAAATGAGATGCAAGAATTATACTGGCTAAAAAGAAATATTGCAGGGATGATTGTTGGTACGAACACTTAATATAACACAAGCGTAGGTAATTAGCGAACCTGATCGCCAATGGTACCAAGGAGAATCTGCTTTGATGTTATGCCTTTTGCTGTCAATGTAACTGCCATTGTTTTCACAGAGTGTGAGAAGAAGTAAGATTGTGATTTTGTGAACACTTCAGGGCGCGAGTAAGATGTTATAGGAGACGTTAGATTATGCGTCCCAAGAACAAGCTTCAACACATCCTTGTTGTCCTGCATATGGGAATAGTTTAGAACAGAGTGCAGCTTAGACAAGGAAAAGAACAAAAAATCAAGCTGGAGGAAGTACCGCACGAGCTTGGTCGTAGATTTCAATTACAGACATCTCATATCGATGCGCCCGTAGATTGAAGTAGTGGTAGACAACCCAGTTCTCAATGAAAACCTTTTAGGGAAAATAAATAAAGAAAGAATTTGTTAGCTTCTGCATTCAGATAGGATGACTATTTTCTTTTCTTTTCCGCACACACACATATATATATTTCAACAATGGTTGCAACAGATATAAGACTTACAGCATGTACAGGACCCTGTGAACCATGATGGATCATACGGTGTAATATTCGGCCTGTCACAGTATCAATCACATAAACAACCAGAGATGACTCCTCAGGTGTGACATAACCAATTGCATCAACAGCCTTGGGTGTAACAGTGGCTAAAAATAGCAGATTCTTTGATATATATTTGTACAAGACTTCCTGATCTCCAGTTATCTTAGCTTGGGTATGGACTACCTGTAAAGGTGAGAGAATTCAATCGTTCAGACAAAATTATCAAAAGACAGAATTTAATTATATTGCAAAGCTACACTCCAACTATACTGGCAGATATTAGAAGTTTCCTTCAGCAAAAATTTCTTGATCTGATCAAATGGGAATAAAAGAGGAAAAAAGGACCTCATTTAAACTTCTTGTTGCAGTTGCAGCAATCTTTTCCGAATCAGGAAACACAATTGACCACAGACCCCTTGTGTCAAAACAAAAGTCATCTGCCACCTCAAGATCACAATTCTTGTGCAATTCACCACCCCTTAGAAGGCCTTTATCTGTATCAGCTGAATGCCAATATATATTCCCTAAATCTCGCTGAAAGATGCCGAGTGCCTCAGAAGTTCTAGGATATAAGTGAGCATGCCCACTTGCGTCAAATAGTAGATGTAAGCGCTGTTCCATGGAATCAGTAAAAGGCAATGTAATCACATGTGTAATGGAGTGAGAAGGTTTCATATGACTACGCTCCTCCCCAGTGTATGTGTCAACAATACTGAAAACTCCAGGAGAGCCAATGTTGTCACCACATCTTCCAACAACCAGGACAGATGGGTTCTCATCCAATGCATGATGATGCGGATTCTGCCACTGATGTAAACTAATCCCTCTAGGATTGGCACATGTGTCTGATTTGCGAAGAGAGGTCAGTAAACGAGACCAGACTATCCTTCCATCCCCAGTGTGCAGCGCAAAAAGTTTTCCAGCCCGAGTAAGTACTACGAGAAGCTTTCTGAATCCATTGCGGTCTCGGGTCATCTTTGTTTTCTCAGAGCTTTGCAACCTCATTTTCACTATGGCTGCCACATCATCAGGCGTTGCTATCATTAAAGTTCCTTTGAGTTTCAGCATATGACCCTATCAGAACAAAGATAATGAAGCAAAGAAAAAAGTCAAAACACTGTAACTCCACCACTGATCACAAAATGATGCAGTACGGCATACGAAATCTCAAGAGTTATTCAGATAAACTTCTGGTACAATTATGACGAGCAAAAAAGACTTCACCAGGAAGCAGCACAAAGTATACCATATTTGCTAACCAACCCCACCAGATGAAAAAACTCAAGTGTCTAATGATCCATTCCTTTGAATTCTTTCAATATGCAATCAACCGAAACTAGTTCAAATGCTATGGCTAAAATCATGGCTAAAGAAGATCCAAACTCCAACATGAGTCTAGTAAATGTTCTAAGGTTTCCACTTACTTCTATAATGTCTCTAGAACAACAAAGATTTAGCTGCTTGGGGAAAAAAGTATAATGACAATAGATGATAACTACTGTCTACCTCTTCACATCTCGCATGGAAGACATGCTACTTACGACAGTAATTTAACAGAAAATATCAGAACTACCAGCACTTAGAAACTACAACGAAACAAAGTCAATTAGTCAATTATGATGATGACTTACCTTAAGCCATTCAAAAAGGCTGTGCTCTACTTTTGCAACAGACACACCATCCTTTTCAAGGGGTAGCTCTGATGCTGTCACATCCATAATTGAAGCTAGTCCATCCTCCCTGCTCCAAACAATCTCACCCTGTTGCAACAATAATAATGAATGATCTTCCATGACAATCAAAACTCTGAACCCGTTTGTCCTGTCTGTACGAACATAGCTATTGATGAAAACTTTATGCACAACTCCTCTCTGACGATCAAGCTTAAAGTTTTCCTCAATTAAGTTGGACGTCCAGTCATTACCAAGCTTTACAGTCAGAAAAATGTTGCCATCACCATGCTGAACTAGGGCAAAAGCATGTTGACCATCTGGCAGAGGAAGAGAATCACTAGCAGCATTTGCATGACTAAACTTGTCCACAACCTTCGGCATGCCATCACTTGTAACCTTAATAAATAGAACAGTATTATCTACTTCCAAGGTAACTAGTCCAGATATTTTTGAGGGTAATATAACTGCTGCTGTTTCTGAAAGCTCCTGGGCAAGTTGAGAAACATGAATCTGATGAAAGCTAATATGTCCATCTACAAATTTAATAGTAACCAAAACTGTTCCAGTAGAATCCATTGCTACAGCCATGTCATTTTCCACTATTGATAAATCTCCCGAAAAACCACCAGGAAACACCATTTTTTTATGCTTTAATAGGTCTCCACTCTTGACATCAAGTTGATAGACATCAAACTGAGAGAGATCCCGTACACCTATAGCATATAATGCATCACTTCCATCTGGATTGATTAGCTGCTGGATATCAGTGCTGCAGACATGAGAAAAATGTCAACATCTTTGGACAGGAATGGCAACAATAGACTATTTGAAATTAAGGTCTAAATTTGTTCAAACCCTTCAGATGCTAATTCCTTTTTCCAGATGACATCACCGTCTATGCTTGCAACAGCATGTATAACACCATTACCATAAACAAAGATTACTTTGTCCTTGTCAACCGTCAAATTGGTCTGTAACAAACACAAGTATTGTAGGTAAATTCTAAATTATTGTCTAACAAGGTGTTATCACAAGTTAGAATGTAGCTATGGGAGATGTTTGAATTTTGATCAGAATTTTTTAATTGAAAATAGAGCCTTCAAGTTCCAAGTACCAGAAGAAATGTAACTTTGTAACATCTCAAAAAGGATGCAACCAGGCTACACAATTCCATAAAACAGCAGAATTTTTCCAAATCATAGTGAGCAATAAAGATAACAATTTCCTAAAATAATCATACATAGTAGGTCATAATCTACAAACCAGGAAGAGCACGACACCATTCATGAGATTAGGCTAAGAGTTTTACTTCACACTCACCGGAATCAGTAATAATGACTTTGAGGGTTTTGGGCCAGTAAGTGTTGACTCCCACACCATTTGACCATCAGGAAGATTCCAAGCTCGCAAAATACTGCCACCAGATGACAAAGTAATAAGATCTGCAAATTTTAGCGAAATTTGATTAGGAACACAATCGTACAGTAGCATGAGATTGCAGTAAAAAGTTCTTGAGATGAACTACAGGATAAAACCATATTAACTATCAGAATTCATCTCAACGAATCAAGCAAAAGTTACAAAGTCCCATTTCATATGTTGAAACCAACAAATAACAAAGTAAGTATCTTCGTTACATTTTCCAAGTGCAATATCAATTTGGTCGATGACATCATTGGGCCCCAGAACATGCCTCCAAACTGCCCAAAAGAAAGAGGAAATACACTCAGAAATAATGAAAATTTCACGATATGCCCGGTGGAGAACAGAGACCGGAACTTCAAAAGTTTCAATTTTCCGAATACAAACTCACAAATCTCCCCGTGACGAAGATCAAGCGACGCTACGACATTCTCATCTGTGGACACAACAACACGCTTCCTCGCCGCCTTCTGGGTATGAAAAACTGCGTGCTTAACTTTCCCTATGTACTGCTGATGCCTGAATAATCACAAACAATTCAATTGTCAATTCAACTCACAATAGAAACAACTGATCGCAATCCAAACCATAAATTGAAACAACACATATCATCAAGGACTTACCAATCCATGACGCCGACTTGGTCATCGTATAAAGAAAAACTAACGAAGCACAAAGATAGGAAGACGAGTAGCAGCAGGAAAACCCTAATCGCCATATCCACGGCGACGATTCGTCGGCTTTTCAGTAATGCCAACAGATCTGGGGCGATAAAAGTTATGAACTATCAGCGAAGTATTAAACTAATTCCGAGCCCAGTTTGGGCAGCAGCAGCAATTGCAAAACCCTTTCTAATTCTTTATTTAATAATAATACTCTGGCTTTATTTATTCAATTTGGGAGAATTGCATATAGATCCTCCTATTCAAAAATCTTTCAAGAGCAGACCCATATAAAAAATCTAATCATTTTTTTGCTTTGATTTTGAATTTTAATTGTAACAACTATTTCATGTTAACTCCAAAATTTTACTATTTCAATTTGGGACATTATTTAAATTATATATATAATAATAATAATAATAAAAAAAAAAAAAAAAACTAGATAGTGGAATATTTGTATTTTACAAAATGGGAGTTGAAATGATGGAACTTAAAATAAGCCTAGAAAAGCAATAATCGTGTTATAGCCTACAAAACAAACAAAAGTCGCAAAACAAGAAAAGCACGCTTTACAAGCGCACGCAAGATTTGCTCCTCTTCAAACAGACTCTCCAAAATTGGAAAAACTCGAACCGAAATTCCGCTATTTCTTTCCTTCATCTCATCAGTAGACAGTTCTCATCCGACAACAACAAATTCGGCTCTTTCCTTTCTTTATCGAAACTGATTCCCATTGCTTAATCCATTTCCCCCTCCCCAACTCTGTATTTATTAAATTCAATTCAATTCAATTCAATTATACTCTGCATTGCAGAAATGGAGGCATCAAGAAGCTGCAGCACGATCTTAGCTCTAATTCTCGTAGCTTCTATGGTCATCAATGGCGACCCGTTAGTCCCGGCGCTCTGCATATTCGGAGACTCGGTGGTCGACGCCGGAAACAACAATAATCTTCAGACTCTTATAAAAGCAAACTTCCCTCCTTACGGGAGGGACTTCGTCACCCACAAACCGACGGGGAGATTCTGCAACGGCAAGCTCGCCGCGGACTTCACCGGTAAGTGGTTTACATGCGCTTTCATTCGTCGATGGAACCATCTTTGATCGAATGTATAATGTGAATGCACGCGCGCAGCCGAGTACTTGGGATTCAGTTCATACCCGCCGCCGTACCTCAGCCAAGACGCCATGGGGACGCGCATCCTCGCCGGCGTCAACTTCGCGTCCGCTGCTTCCGGTTACTACGACAGGACGGCGGAGTTCTACGTAATTAATGATACATTTTTCTTACATTTAGGTTAGATGGTCATTTAACAATCGTGGTTTTGCAGCGGGCGATGACGCTGACGCAGCAGCTCTCGTACTACAAGGAATGGCAGAGGAGAGTGGCGAAGTCCGTCGGCGCGGCGAAAGCTAACGACATATTTTCAGGAGGGATTCATTTAATAAGTGCAGGGAGCAGTGATTTCATCCAGAATTATTACATCAATCCGTTGCTCAACAACGTTTACACCCCCGAACAGTTCTCCAACCTTCTCTTGAAATCCTACTCCAATTTCATCCAGGTATGTATATAAAGATCCTGTCTTGTGTGGGTGAGTGATGATGGAATTAATTATCAATGTGGGGCAGAATCTATACAATTTGGGGGCGAGAAGAATCGGGGTAACAAACCTGCCGCCGACGGGATGCTTGCCGACAGCGATAACGATGTTCGGTTCAGGCAGCAACAAGTGCGTGTCGAGGTTGAACCAGGATGCGTCCATGTTCAACACGAAGCTGAACACGACATCTGAAGATCTGAAGGCTAATCTGCCGGGGTTGAAGCTCGTCGTGTTCGATATCTATCAGCCTCTTCTGGATATGATCACAAAGCCTGTAGACAGTGGTACCTACTGCACACACACCATTAATTCTCTTTTTGTCAATTAATGGGTAATAATTTGGGCGTTTCTTGGTTATTTGTAGGGTTCTTTGAATCGAGGAGGGCTTGCTGTGGGACAGGTACGATGGAAACCTCGTACCTCTGCAATGCTAGATCAGTGGGGACGTGCTCGAATGCAACAGAGTATGTGTTCTGGGATGGGTTTCACCCCTCTCAATCTGCTAATGAGAAACTGGCTCAAAGTCTACTTGAGCAGGGATTTGATCTCATTTCTTGAAACAGACACGAGATACGGTTGTTAATTGGAGTGATTAAGATTGTTTTGATAGATTAAGGTTTGCATAATCAAGAAAATAAGCCAGATGAGTGCAAAAGTAATAGAACATACAGAAGTTTTACAAAAATATATAGCAAATATTTGTAGACATTAATGTAAAATCTAACGAGTCAGCAGCACAAAATCTGTATTCTTGCCTGGTAAGATGTCCAGTAAGTCAATATTGATATTTATTGGATATGCATTCAATGTTGAGTGGATATTGTCAAATATAACTTTCATTTATTACTTGCCAAATTTCGGTACCCAAATTGAGACCCCTCTGTAGGCTGCCGAATACCTAATGCAGAATCTGTATGTAACAAGCTTCTGATATGCTTGTATTAAAAAGTGTTATACATTTCCATATCAAAAACATTAAAAGCAAAAATAAAAAACTAGTAGTAAATAATACTGGTAAAAAAATTATAGAGAAAGGGAAAATTGACAATAGTTAGTGTTGATTTTCATAAATATTAATGAAGAAACTGGAAAACAACTGATGAATACCGTAATAAAATTTCATAAATTAAAACCCTACGCCTTAACAATTGATAGAGACTTCCCACGCGCCGGCCACACGTGGCGAATGCACATGAGGGCGTGCAGTGCACGCCCATCTAGCGCGGTGGGTCTTCAGAAACAGAATATTTTTAAGGTAAGTGTAATAAATAAATAAACAGTGCAAGGAAGAAAGGAATCGAACTACAGATTAAAAAGGCGTAAATTTGCATGAAGAACTCGAAAACAGAGACTGACCGGTGGCGACGCTTGGCGCGATTGCGCGGTGGGGTTCAGACATCTCTCGCCAGTTGTGACCTGTCCTTTTAATTTCTTCCTTTCTGAGCCTCCCCTTTCCCAACAGAAAATTAAACAAAAATGGCACTGAGATCGACGGCACAACGATTGCACGTATTCAATACATGTAAAAGAGGATAGCTTCACGATCGGCGACATCCAATCCAGCGGCTGTGATTTCGTGCGGGGATTTTGTCGTGAATGTGATTCTGTGTCCATCTTCACTCAGGGAGCGATGGAGGTGAAGGGCTGTAGGAAATTAAGGCTGTGTTCGCGGTGGACGCCGCCGTCGGGGACTTTGGGGTTTATGGTGCCATTAGTGGCGGTTCTGGTGGTGGTGGTTTTGGTGGGGTTGAAGACGCCGAACTGGCTGATTGCCTCCAATTGGAATTGGGGTGCTTCTGCAATTCCTGGCGGCGAAATGAATCGCTCGGCGACGAGCTCGCCGCCGGCGGCGGAAGGCGGCGCCTTCAGTTCCGAGATGAAACAGTCGGTTACCGGCGGCGGAAGACACGAGGTGCACCTGGATTCTCTCAATTTTCACGGCGCCGCCTCGCCGCCGCCCGAGGTTGTGACACCTTTAAGGGTTTTTGGTTTTTATTTTTTATTTTTTTATTGTTTCCTAATCTGAAATCTTCTACAACGGTCCTCCGATTGCATGTGCAGAAAATAGGGGATTCACCAAACTCAACAAACCCTTCCAACACATCGTCATCATCACTGTTCAAATTAAGCTCAGAAATCAACAAAAGATCGAATCGATTAGACATTACAGAGGCTCAACTCCAGAAAGCACGTGCTGCAATCCAAGCTGCCAAGAACACCACAGATGGAGCACACGCCCCTTATTACATCCCGACGGGTCCTGTCTATTTGAATCCCTCAGCTTTCCACAGGTCGGCAGCTCATTAATTTCTCATTATAATTGCATGCGAAAACCTTTGTCGAGCGGATTATTACATTAGTAGCTTAACTTGCAACCAGGAGCTATTTGGAAATGGAGAAGAACTTCAAGGTGTACGTCTATGAAGAAGGAGAGCACCCGATTTTCCACAACGGCCCCTGTGGAAGCATTTATTCCATAGAGGGATATTTCATTTATCAGTTGGAGATCTCGAATTTTCGGACAAGAGATCCAAAGAAGGCACACGTCTTCTTCCTGCCATTCAGTGTCGCATCAATCGTTCACTACATATTCGACAGCACTGTCCGGAAGCATCGATGGCGGCCATTGAGAAAGACCGTTAAGGATTACGTTGATCTCGTGGCAAGAAAATATCCATTCTGGAATATGAGCCTTGGATATGATCATTTCATGCTTTCTTGCCACGATTGGGTATGTATATGTACAATGTAGTCTTGTTATGGACAAAGAGTTTATTCTATCTGTGTCAGAATTTTTCTAATATTAATGACTCTGTTTGGTTGCTTCAGGGGCCTGAGCTTTCGAAGTCTATTCCATGGCTGTCTAAGAACTCGATCCGGGCATTATGCAATGCTAATACAACAGAAGGATTTGAGCCCTTTAAGGATGCGTCAATCCCCGAGATTAATTTGCCCGGCGGCAATATAAAGCGGTTGCTCGGTGGTCCATCACCTTCAACGCGTTCGATTCTTGCATTCTTTGCAGGAGGGCTGCACGGTCCGATTAGGCCAATTCTTCTAGAACATTGGGAGAAAAAAGATCTGGACATTCAGGTTCAGAGATATCTCCCAAAGGATGTCTCTTATTACACAATGTTAAGGAAGAGCAAGTACTGCATTTGCCCGAGCGGCTATGAAGTCGCGAGTCCAAGAATCGTGGAAGCTCTTTACACAGGGTGCGTCCCCGTGATCATCAAAGATCACTACGTGCTTCCTTTCAGCGATGTTCTGAACTGGAAGTCGTTCGCCGTGGAGATTCCGGTGGCTGAGATTCCGAATCTGAAGAAGATTCTGACAGGGATTTCGACACGGCAGTACATACGGATGCAGAGGCGGGGCGTTATTGCAAGACGGCATTTTGAGGTCAATCTCCCTCCGAGGAGTTACGACGTCTTCCACATGATACTGCATTCGGTTTGGCTGAGACGCCTTAATTTTCGGTTGCCTGATGTTAAGGATTTTTGATTACTTCTAACAACATTTATTGATTTTCGAGTATTTCGTTCAAGGATTTCTGCTCTTTATAGCTATTACAGGTAGTTAGTTTCTCAAACTTTCTTACCACCTGAATCAATCCTAAAAGAAAGAAAGCTGATGGTAATGAACAGACAAAAACAGGTAGTAGTAGTAGTATACCACATTTCTATATAGAACTTTCTAAACATAATTGCCATTCATTCTGTGTCGTGAAGCTGAATGTTGATTCTTCTAAGCCATATCGAATGGAGTATCATGTGAAAGACGTCGTATCGTTTGGGAGGAAAATTGACTTCAAAGTGTCGTCTCACAATAGTCCCTGTTTCTTGCATTGCACCATACTTATCCGCAGGAATAGCCGTTAGAATGTTCTTCAAGTCCGGAATTTCCTTGGACCGAACATCCACGGCGAATGTGGTCCAATCCAAGACATCATCGAATGGCTTGGCATAATTGTCCTTAAGTAGCACGGGAACACATCCCGTGTAGAGGGCCTCGACCATTCTCGGGCTAGCGACTTCCCAACCGCTCGGACAAATGCAGAACTTGCTTTTTCTAAACATGTCATAATAGGACATATCTTTGGGCAAGTAGTCGTGGACTTGCACGTCCGGGTCATTGTCCTTCCAATGTTCCATGAGGACTTGTCTTATGTCGCCGTGGACGCCTCCTGCATAGAACACTAAAATCGACCGTTTCGACGCAGGCGGTCCGCCAATTAAGCCATCCATTGTTCCGTCGGGTAAATATATCTCCGGCATCGAGACGTCCGTCGACGGCTTGAATCCTTCCGAAGTGTTGGCATTGCATAGAACTCTGATCGTGTTCTTGAACATTTGCGGCACGCCGTGGGAGATCGTCGGAGCCTGCGGCGTAAATTTCGACTACTTAGAAGAGGAATGTGTTAAAGGTGGAGACAGAAAATGGATGAAGAGCATCACACCCAATCATGACAGGCGAGGAGGAAATGGTCGTGTCCTGAAGTTCGATTCCAGTAAGGATACTTTGTGGAGATGAGTTTGATGTAGTCCCTGGCTATGTCTTGCAATGGAGTCCATTCTCGGTTGTGGATGACGTAAGCGTAGCTAGCGATGGACTGCACGCTTAAAGGGAGGAAGTAAACGTGGGCCTTTCGAGGATCGGTTGTGCGAAATTTGCTGATCTCAATTTGGTGCATGAGGATGCCCTCAATCCCTAAAATTCCTAAGCTGTTGCTGTAATGAAATAGTGGTGGCTCTCCTTCCTCGTACACGTAGAGCTTGAAGAGCTTCTCCATCTCCAGATAACTCCTGTGTACGGAAATAACTTGAGTGGTCTGAACTCTGAAGGGGACATCGATTGAACAGATGGATTTGGGGAGTGATGAATTAAGACCTGTGGAAAGCAACTGCGTTCCTGTAAAATGAACCTGTGGGGATGTAATCGGGATCGTACGATGATTCGTTGTTCTGCCTGGCCAGGTGGATGGCGGCTCGGGCTCGGGCAAGGCTTGCCTCAACAGTGTCCAGATTCTCTTCTCTCTGAAACAATCTCGTGTTCTTCGAAATCTGGAAAAACAGAGGAATAATATATAGGGCTAAAAAAAAGGTTATGCCACTACATCAAACAGTTCTTAATCTTACCGGTGAGTGATCCTCCTTCCCGCCGCCGCCGCCGCCGGCGGCGGTGGCGGGAGTGGGATTTGAATTCCCCTTACGGCGAGGTTCTGGCCAGGATAAACTTCTTGAAGTTTTCTGATTAAATGCAAGCAGTAGCCCAGACAGTAAAATCAATGGAATTACCACGAAGTACACAAGCTTCGAGGAAGATGATGAAGAGAACGACGGCGAATCAGCCATGGCAATTTTTTTTTTTTTTAAAAAAAGAATCTTGCCCTTCTTCTTCAATTCTTTCTTCTTTGATTCTTTCTGAGTTATCAAGATTCAAGAATGGAGTCAATCCTAGACGAATGAACTGTTTATCCTTCGAACAAAGAGATTCTCAAATACACAAATTTCTTGGGAAATCGGAATAGCGAAAGCAGCAAATAACAAGTTCAAGCTTCCCCAAATCTCCCATATCTTCCCCAGTGTGTCGATTCATTAAAAACAAACTTTTGACTCTGCCAGCTTAACCACAGGATCAGAGAAACGAGAATGTGCAGTGCAGTGATGGCCAAACCACCTGCTGCAGCTTTTTCAAGAAGTATCGCATTTATCATTTTATTGCCACATTTGAAATTATTTACCTAAACAGGAGGATGAAATCAAATCACATAATACAATTACCCTTTTTTTAAAAAAATAACATACAGTAATATTCTATTTACGGGATCACGGCTCCTTTTTCCCCTTCTCTTTGTGGGTTTTCTTTTTTTATCAATCCACTTTTTTTTTCTTTTTTTTTTTTACTATTATAATGCTAGTAAAGTTGTCGATGCCATATTTTACTGAACCGGTAACTTTTTGTGTATATGTTTTATATGGATCTGAAATAAACGTAGCGTGACGTGGAAGGCTCGGCGTATGCCCCACCGGCCACCGGAGTGGATCCCGCCGGAAGACTCGTACGGTGCCCCATGTGCTTTCGTTGTCGTTTTCTTAAATTGGGCCGATTATATATTATAGCCTATAGGCCAATTATCGTTTTATTGGGCCCATTATATATTTGTAGGCCCAAATATCACGCTCACATTCCATTCCTTCCACTTTTCTAATCTAATTTGTAATTCAATCAAACAAAAATTAATTTTCTCACCAGAAAAGGTGAAAACATACATGATAGTCTTAATGAGAGATTTAACTGAAATTGTGTTACAATCCAACGATTCTTGGCCACTCATCAATAAAGGAGTATCATCCCAATCATTAAAGACGCCGTGCATCTCCGTTACTCTATATTGCGGCGGACCACATTTCTGACGTCACCCCGTAACGCCGTTTAAATCCTGCCGTCATAAGTGTACAGCAATCATTATGCTTGGGACTATCTTAATTAGTAACTATACTCTATAAAAGTATATAACTTTATATACAAATTCATTTTGTGCATTTTATATTTAAGAATTATTTAGCCAGAATATGTTGCTCGACACCGTACTTAGATAAAAATTATTATCGTTGGTTGGTGGATAGAAAATCCTTAAAAATTATTGATAGATTCGAAAGGAATATCTGTTGAATGAAAAACCGGAGTTTTTTTAATTTAATAAATTAATATTAATAATATATTATGATATGATTTGTCCGTTCTGCAATCTATCCAGCTGTAACAGTATACACGTGCCCCAACATGTGCCTTGATTCTATTCATTCGCAATCCCTGCAAACAACTTGTTGGGTGGGTGCCTGACGTTCCTCGGCGACGCCATTATTGGTGGTGGCAAAACCTAGCGGTGGTTGCGGCGTGGGAACTCGGAGGAGCTGTGACGGCCATGGCTTCCAAGGCGCTATTGGTGTATATGCTCGTTGGATTCTCGCTGGCTGTTGTATCCGTTCATTTTGTTGACAACTACGCACGTCGCGATTCCACGAAGCCGTCGCTTCTTTTGTTTTCGCGTACGAGTGGTTTGGAACAGAATAATGGATCCGACGATAAAGTTTGGCCTGTGAGTTTGTGGTTTATTTCCGTCGTCGATTGTTACGTGCATTCTGTAATTTCCGAACGTTTGTGTGTGTGATTGTGGTGTAGTTATGCTGAAGTTGGACAAGCCATTGGCTTGGTTTTCTTTATGGAATTATACAGGAATTGAAGTTTAGTTGGAAAGTTGTTTGTGCCACAGTGATAGGGTTTTTAGGTTCGGCATGCGGGACTGTGGGTGGAGTTGGAGGAGGCGGCATTTTTGTCCCTATGTTGGTTCTCATTGTTGGCTTTGATACGAAGTCTGCTGCTGCTATTTCCAAGTGTAAGGGTTAATCATTCTTGGTCACTTGCTTTACAGATTCAAGTTTTGGATAGGAGACTAGTTGGATCTCTGTAGTATGGATTTGATGAAACGTGTTGCATATAAAATTTTCGCTTGCTTTATGAGGTAACTATGATAGAATATTGAATTTGTTTTTGCTCTCAATCAGGCATGATAATGGGGGCATCGGCTTCATCTGTTTGGTACAACTTGAGAGTGCCGCATCCTTGCAGAGAAGTGCCAATAATTGACTACGATTTGGCTCTTCTGTTCCAGCCAATGCTTATGCTCGGGATCACCATTGGTGTAGCTTTGAGTGTCGTCTTCCCGTATTGGCTCATCACGATCTTAATCATAATTCTGTTTATGGGTCAGTACTACTCTTGTTTCTCATCACGCATTACCTTCTATGACGGTTGCTTTTTCCTTATCTTATAAGATATAGTTGGTGAGAGTTTGATTGATTGTATGAGTTTGCCAATGTTTCTAAATGGCTGATGTGACTTGTATAAGTATGTTCGTTGTTACTCAACAGGGACTTCGACAAGGTCCTTTGTGAAGGCAAGTGAGATGTGGAAGGAAGAATCTATGTTGAAGGTCAGTTGCCTTTAGTTGCAATGTCTGACCCTAACTGTGTATGGTTTAGCCTCAAGTTGGAAGTTCAAGGATAACAGGACTTCATGGTTTATATTCTTCAACCGTGATTGGATTTAAAATTGACTCCTGTTTAGTTACATTATCACCATCATTCTCATTTAATACTTTTGGCTTGCAGAATGCTATGGAAGATAAACGAACATTTGTTAATTCTCGTGGAGAGTGTAAGTAGAGTCATCACTGCATTTTCGTTGGGTTCCAATTTGGTGAAAAGTGCTAACTTCCCTTTTTATTTACAGTGCTAATTGATACTGAGTATGACCCTTTGGTTCCCAGACAGGAGAAAACACCTATGGTCAGTACATTTTTTATTTCTTGTATTACCTTTTTTACCCTTTCATCTGTCAATTAGCATTGTTAAGTGCTTCACATTATATATTTCAGCAAATTATGAAGGACAACCTTAATATCAAAAGACTGCTGGTGCTGCTGCTTGTTTGGGTTTGCTTCTTGCTTCTTCAAGTGACCAAGGCAAGCAACATTACCTATTTACCCTTTCTTAGGTTGAGTTAAATAATATCATCCCTTGTTTTGAAATATGGAATTGGTTTGCAGAATTACACGGCAGCTTGTACTACAATATATTGGGTGCTTACCTTGGCCGAGGTACATGTTTTGAGGAACTAGTTCCTTTTCCATATGCTTGAAGTGGATGAATAATACATTCTCTAAGCTCGATCTCCTGTCCCTGCTTCTTAGGTCCCAGTTGCTCTTGCTGTGTTTGGTTATGAATTTGTTAAGCTATACAGGGAAAGCAAGAAAAGGAGAATGGAAGGAAACCAAGAGCTCATATGTGAGGCAGCCATACAATGGACCGCCACGAATCTTGTGTTCTGTGGCCTTTGTGGTATCTTAGGAGGCAGCGTTGGTGGCTTGTTGGGTTCAGGTGGTGGTTTCATTCTTGGCCCTCTCCTACTTGAAATTGGGGTCATTCCTCAGGTACATTGTGTGATTTGCTATGGACCTTTTAACTGCGGATCATTCATTAGCTTGAATCGCCTGCCTTGATTCTAGCAGCCTAATATTGATACTTCGATGTGAGAATTTTATACTACCTCTACACTGCAGGTGGCAAGCGCGACAGCAACTTTTGTTATGATGTTTTCATCATCATTATCAGTGGTGGAATTTTATCTTCACAAAAGGTTTCCCATCCCATATGGTATAACTCCAAATTTCTAGTGTCAGCCATTCGACGAACATATGAGGCGTGACCTATTGGCCTCGTTGCTTAAATGTGCTTTTGTTCCTTTCCCTCTAATTCGTGTTTCTGTTTCTGCTTAAAAAGCTTCATAGATAGGAACAATTCAAGAAATGTTGTTTAAGACAAGTTTTTTCTTTTGCAGCTGTATACCTGATGTGCGTGTCAGTGTTGGCTGGCTTCTGGGGACAATATTTCATTAGAAAGTTAATTGCGATCCTGAAAAGGGCATCAATCATCGTCTTTGTTCTTGCTGGGGTCATCTTTGCCAGTGCTCTCACCATGGGTAAATTATGAATCAAGTCCATCATTATTCTACCCTTGCATACAGTGTCTAAAATCTCCCTCCCCTGTCTGCCCCTGCCATTGCAGGTGTTGTTGGAATAGAGCGAAGCATCAAGATGATCCACAACCATGAGTTCATGGGATTCCTGGATTTCTGCAGCAACCAATAATATAGCCAGCAATATCCATCAGGAGTGATCGTAAAAGACAGCACAAAGGGTTCCATGTCAATGCCTGGTTGACCTGCCTCCCCTTTTGTGCTGGCAGCGTATTGTATTGTACATAATGGTGAAGGTGATGCCAATGCCTAATTATTATTATTATTATGATTGTTATTATTATTGTATAATAGCATTCTAGAATTCATATTATATTTGTATGGTATATGTGAATGTGCACTAGGTGGCTATTGTGTTAGCTATCGCTAACACCACCACATCAGAAAAAATAAAAAGATTGTTGATATTCTTATCTTAACCTTTTAGTATTTGCTTCATTTGCAATGTTCTTTCTTTATTCTTTTTTGGGTCGATGTAATGTAAATAGGACCCTTTTCAGGACATACAAACCCAAAATCTCCTCGGACATTCTTGGATTGATGACATTCTTGAAAAGGTAGATACCCTTATGGATCCTCGTGATCCGTTAGCCAAGCCCATTTAAGTAATAAATTCCTTTGCTTTTCAAACAAGTGGTTAGGTTACCATGTATGGGGCTAAGAAAAAGAACATGGCTTTGAAGATATTAAATTTTCCCCATTTCGTTTAAATTTTCATCTGTAAATGAAACGGCTACAAGGCAATAATACGAGGGTAATTACAGATTCAGCATAGCCCACACCTACTAATTATTTTAAACAATTCAATTATCAATCAACCAGTTTTAATAATTCAACCTATAGCTAGAGCCAAACCAAATTGCTAATTCAGCTAGGGACTAATTAGTCCAGACACTAGCAAAGACTACATAAAATTGAATCTTTTTTAAACCAATTTTATCCATAAAGTTGAAAACTTTATAAAAACAAAGCTCCTCCTATCGCCATAAACTAAAAATCAAAGAAATCGAAGCACAAAACAAGCAGATAAATATATTAAGTAGTTCAATATAAAATATCATCAGAAACTCTCTATCAGTCAATAAAAGGGTCTAGAAATTAAACAGTACATACTCTTTCCCTATCTATAAGATCTCAGCAAGAACTTAAACTTAATAAATAACGTCACTCTCTGCCACTGAACAGCTGCTTTCACCTACAAACAAACAGCAGTAACTTTTAGTTTGTTAATTTAAGCCCTAAACGAACTAATTAAAGATATACAAACATCTAGCATGCAGATTTAATCATCATCATCTTCCATGATCGGATTCAAGGACAAGAAGGCATAGAAGCAGCAGCAGCAGCAGCCCAACTGTAGGGAGTCATCATGGCAGCTGGATTGTAGTCTTCCACGTTCAAAACATAGTTGCTGCACTCCCCAATTTGATTGCTAAGATTATTATTATTATTGTTGTTGATATTGTTATCAGTCTTGTCCAAGCTTGGAATGGATGTGCTCTCCACTGTTTCTTCCCCAGAGACTTCTGTGTACCCAGTAAACACTTGCTTCTTGCTCACCTGATCCTTGAGTATTGCCCTCAATGCAATGACCTAATCAAATTCCATCAGACAATAAAGGAACAGTAAAAGTCACGCAAAGAATTTGTTATAATGTTTACCACATTAGGTCATTATCTAATTATATTCATGTATCAGACAAAAACCCTAAAAAGATGCTGCAGTGTTGGTTTTTAACTTTGGACGAAAACGACATGTGAAGTTAGTGTTCCCCTCCCCTCCCCTTCCCTTAACTCGATCGTGCCAAAATTTGAAAGTTTGAAACATATATGCAGGCAGGCAGGTAGGCAGATTTCCCTTTTGGCCATTGAAAATTGAAATTGCTGTTTCTATGTTAGGGTAAGGGGAACCTGGCAGAGATATAACTTCTATGGCAGACATTTGCTTTCAAATGGCTACATTATATATATATATATATATATTTGGTTCGAAAGAGATTCATCAAAAGAGGCCTCCCCGATGATAAATATTTGTGTAGGCCAGTTTCATAAATAAGTTAGTGGCTTTTTTTCATATCCAACAGCTTCCAGGTTTTTTAATAGCCAGCAAATATTAAATGTAAGCATAAATGGTATGTCTGTGTCGTACCTCACAGTGAAAACCTAGAATTTGAAATAATAATAATAATGACGATAATAATTATCAATAAATTAATGAACAAGGGTTGATGATAAGACTGGTGGTGATTAAGGTGGAGGAAAGTACAAGTAATTAAGCGGTAGGTACATACCTCTTGCTGCAGCTTCTGCTTCTCCCTGGAAACAGCGTCGTACTCCTGTTTAAGCGCTTCGTACAAGCGCTCAAGCTGCTTTCCCTTCCACCGTGCCCGGCGGTTCTGGAACCAGACGGCGATCTGGCGCGGCTGCAGGCCGAGTTCCTTAGCCAGCTTCATTTTCCGGTCGGGGTCCAGCTTGATTTCCTCCTGGAAACTGTTTTCCAGCAACTCCAACTGCTCGGTGCTGAGCTTTTTCTTCTTGGGATCCTGACCGTAGATCATGTTCATACTGGCGTTGTTCTTGTCTGTGAGAGATGTTGGCAGCATTGTGTGCTGTGCTGTCTGCATCGATGCCTGCTTCATCTCCAAACCTCCTGCAAAGTGTAATTTTTTTTTTTAATTTTAGTAGAAGAAATTAAATACGAGACGAGTGTGAGAGAGTATCTGGAGAAAAAGTAAAAAAGCAGGTGGTGGTAATCAGAAAGTAGGCATGCAAGACAAAATATCTGATTAAAGACGATGATCGATGATCATGGGAGATGATAGTAGTACGGGTTTGTCAGACCAGCAGCAAAGGAAAAAACAAAACGAAAAAAAAAAAAAATACATCCACGGGAGGAAACCTAATTATATTGCTGGAAAAGCATCGAAATAATTTAACAGTTAGATTCGATCGACGTTCTTTTTCCTGAAATCACAGCAGCAAAATGCTACTGAAGAAGTTGGAACCTATCTACACCTCCTTCTGTTTGATTAGGGTTTCACGAAAACCCTTGATTTGGGATCATGGAATCATAGAATAATTGCTGAAACTTAAAATGGAAATTAAAGATTGATTGATATGAGAAGTGTACCTGAAAACTGATGATCGTAAGTGTAGTTGTAGAGAAAGCTTAAGGAATTCTCAGCAGGTCGAGAGACGAAAGGAACCCTAAAATTCCCATTCCAATCCATGCTGATTAGCTTTGTGGCTTTGCCCACCTGATCCTTTTCTTCCAAGAGAATTGATATATATATATATATATAATATTGTTGCAATTCAATTCCTCCGATGATCCTCTGATATATGAGTACTGAATAGCGAATACAAGTATATCTATGTATGCATGTATCTGTATATATATATATATATATATGACAGCAGAAGCAGAATGAATGGTGTGTTGGAAACAAGCTAAGGTGAAGGCTATGCTAAGCAGAAGACAACAACAACTATGGAGGAAGAAGGGCTTTTGGAAGCAGCTTTTCTTAGTTAGAATAATACATACATATATATATATGTATATGTATGTGTGTAGGTATGAATAGAGAGGGGGTGAAGGTGTGGGGGTGGGGGGGCGCAGGCAGGCAGGGAAAGGGAAGGGTGGCTTTTGTAAGGCTGGGAAGAGGGAAGGGATCTCTCTCTCTCTCTGTCTCTCTTTCTCTCACTCTAGAATTCTCTCTCTGCCCCTAACTTTGGATGCAACTAATAAATACTGGTGTAGCAGCAGCCAGCTACCATGCCATTCCAATTGCCATTGCCACTCCCACTCCCACTAATACTACACATATACATATAAATACATACATACATATATATATTGAATACATGTCTTTATTATTTATTAGAGTGTTTAAGATTGAGTGTGCTGCGTGTATGTCGGTTGGGTGAGAAGTGATGAGATCACAGAGTAAATACAATACATTTTACATATACATATATATATATATCATACATATATATATATATATGCAGTGTAGAGGTCGCGATCGATCCATCTGGTCCCGATTCTCAACCCCCTTCCCTAGATATGCCACTGACATTCTGCCTCCCCCTTTCTCACGCTACCTTATTATTTCGAGCTCCAGGGACCCCAACTCCCACTCCCACACCATCATCATCCCTCAATGCTCTGGAGTGTAGGCCCCGGATCAGGACATCAGGAATTAAGATCACACCAACAATATATACATACATATATATATATATATAATAACCTAACATCTCTCTGAGGATCGAATTGAAGTTCTTCTTTCTTTGTTCCTGTTCCCCCCTTTACGTGCACCGTCTGCTATTTTTTTACCCTTTTTTTCTCTTCTTCAGTCCTCATCCTCGTTTCTTTGTGATATATATATATATACATATATATTCTTCATATCATCATGATTAATACATGAGACTCAAATATCAAATTTACATAAAAACAAACACACACACACACACTAGTAGATCCTAACGGCTGCATTATATTCTGATTGATTTCTAAAATTAACTACTACTTTTTCACTGGGAAGCTGCCCCCAGGAGGGGAGGCCCCTTCTCTGCACTGCACTATGATCGTATTCTTCTTCTTATTATTATTATTATTGTGAGCATGCATATATATATATATATATATGTTTGATATGGTGTCCTCTTAAGATGGAAAATGGGATCAGTACACATAGAGTTGCAGGTCTCAGCAGTATCAGTAAACGACAAGTTTTAAGAAAAAAGCACAAGATCAGAAAAAAGAAAGTTTAATTGAATCCTGGTTTACATGTATATACATATATATGCATGGTTTGAGTTTTGGTTTGCCTGTATTAAAGTAAAGCTGGAATCAACCTTCCCTCTCACTGCAATGGCATTTAATGAATTTGATTCCAATTCAGTGATCCAATAAGAACAAACCCAACCATTAATTAGATGATGCCATATGACAAATACAGAACTCATCATCCATCTTATGTACCTCCTGTATTTTACTTTTCTTTTTCAAAAAAAATATATATTATTATTATTATTATTATTATTGAGATTTGCATCTTAACCCCTGTACTTTTGGATTTTGCCAGTGAAGCTCATGCATGTGCCACACTAATTAATTAGCTAGAAGCTATATATATTTATATATATATATATATATTACTAACCACCTCATTTAATTTATAAAACCTATTATTTAATTTACCAAACTCTTGTTGCCTTTGACTCTCACCTAACATTTTTCAAAAACTTTTCATGGAAGTAACTGTTACTAATCTCTTGATAATGACATTATAAATCTTGAGAGAATACTTTTATTTTTTTGAATCAATTAATAAAGTTGAGTTAGTGCAGAATTTAGAGAGAGTATTTATCTGACAAAGTTAATTTGGGCCCGAATTTTAATTTTCAAAATTAATGAAGACGAAGATGTAAAATAGGATGGGTACTTTTTCTGCCAACCAATTCTTCTGCAGCTTCAATAGCAAATTAAATAATTGTCCAGTTGTCCTATTGAACTAACAAAATTTAGGGTCAAGTTGATGATTCCTGAATGTGTGTGTAGAACTTTGAAATTTCCATACCAAGAAAGTTCAAATAATTTGGCAAATTCGTAATGATTGGAGAGGAAATATTTTCTTTATTTTCTAAATGGTAGCCGTAAAGGAAACCTCTCTTCACCCAAATATAGATAAAGCCATAAATAAAGTTGCCCTTAATTTCCACAATATTTAATAAATAAAATAAAATAAAAATTTGCCTCACTTTATTGTCCACCTCAAATCTCAGTTACACGCAGCTGCCTATTTGCACGTTAATTTAATTCACAAATTTATTATCACTCTTCCATATTCAATTTGTTGTAAATATACAGAGACACACACTTCTCTCTTTCTATATATATATATATATATATATTTATAGAGAGAGAGAGAGATAGAGAGGAGAGTAAAAATGGAGTTAAGAGTTTTGTCCGGGATAATAAATATTTCTCCACACAAATAATTACTGCCTCAACCCCCGCAATGAAAGAGAAGAGATAGTTAATAAACATGTTCCTGCAACGTTCATGTCTTGAGTGCTTTGTCCAAAAATCATCATGAAACATGTAAGTAATCCATCACATTAAATAATCTACTGTAAGAGAATATGGGCTGTAGAAAAAATTCAATTAAAACACGCAATCAAGAAAGGACGTGGACAACCAACACCAACGGGCACCGCGGCGTCTAGGATCATATATATATTAGTTGTTCTTAACTAATATATATAGATACATAGATAGATATAGAAGCAAGCATATATATAGGTACACATTGGCTTGGCACCCATCCCTTGTAATAACTGTGTAGTTCAACCAAGGATGCTGCTATCTATCTATGTTGTAATGTATATATGATGTCTCTGTTGTTTCGCAATCGCAGTTGGAATAGCACCGACTGTGTCATAAATTACGCAGACATTAGTAAATGAAGGAGAGTACCTGTTGGAACTTAGCTCCCAACTCCCAACCACATCGGACATACATAAAAATCAGCAAACTGACTCGCCCGCCTCGCAAGCATTTATGATGTCTTTTCCTTCCATGAATCCCTCCCTCCATCAATCCACCTGTTCTTGTTTCTTTCTGATCATCAAACACTGTCAGATCTATGTTAACCAACATTAATTAATTCATGTGATAACAAGAATTATTGCTGTCTATGTCTAATTGCACATTGAAATTTAAATATACCATTCATGTTTGGGATCATCGTCTCCGTTCAATCCAGCTTTCAATAGATAAAAAGTCATGTCAATTCTTCCAAAAGCATAAACCAGAATAGGTGATTGTCAATTCACTTCCATGTGTTGTTTCTTTCATAAGACATGGAATGTGTATATATAGTACATATTAGAGATGTGTCAAAAATAACCAGCCGATTATGTTCCAGGCAGTTCGCCAAATGAAGAAACGATTATTGCTCCATCTGTTGGAGAAAATGTCACATGGAAAAACTTTGATCTTGTAGGGGGTTTTGTTACTTTAGTCTTCCAGTTCTATGATCTTTACAACGGATGCATCCCCTACCTTCTGGCACACCACAACTCGATCGTGTGACTTGATGACTCCAGAGGCTTTTCCGTGATCAAGTGCAACCCTTAGAACCGACTCGTTAGTTGCATTTGTCGACTCAGCCTGAAAGTCAAAGATAGACAATGAATTATATGAAATTCTCTTAGCCGGAGATAGTATCTGGAAAATAAGCAGGTTTTATTTTAGGAAATTTGATCTTCAAATAACTTACTGGATGTCGAGGATCAGCCAGCAGTGGGAAGAGGCCGCGTACTATAAGTGATTGCCTTGCCTGTTGTATCGACAACATGCATTATAGCTTATTAGGAATAATGGCTTTACTAGAGTTAAAAGATCAATATGGAATCCCAGCAAAGCATAAGTGTGTAGCAACAACAACACAGTGAAAAATAATTTCACTTATCTAATAGATCTTTATATGTATTTACTGATTATAAATTACAGAATACGTGCAAATATTCTTTCCACGCCAACTTTTAGATTATGCAGGGAATTCCATTCAATATGTAATCAAGGCATGCATTTACATTCTCAGCTTATAGCCAATGGGTGTGAATTATTATGAGCCAATTCAATGATGTCATCAATTGCATTTTTGGCCAGTATGATGCATAGTACCGTTGTAACTTAAAATAGAATGGATTTGGAAAGTGCATACCTCAAATGCACCACTAAAACTCCATCTCAATTGATTAGACTTGAGACGAGGGATCACAACTGACAAAACAGGCATTGCTGGCCTATACTTCGCTATCAATCTGAATTTAACAGGAAAATAAATGAAATATCGGGATAGAATCAACAAATCAAAGCCATTGAACACACTAAATACAGTGAAACGAGGGCATATAAGACTCTTATATTACCTAGCGGCCCTTCCAGAAGAGGTAAAACATATGATCACAGATGCCTTCACTTTCAGGGCAGCCCGAACCTGAAAAAGAGATGGACAAACATCTTGCTTAAATTTATTTGCTTGAATAAGAACACAAGCTTTTCATCAAGTCATGTTTTCCCTCAACAATTTCTCTCTTCCCATGCTACTTACTGCAGATGATGCAATAGACTCCAAGTGGGTCATTGGTTCACCAACAAATTTTACAGTCCTCTTGAAGTATTGGTCTTGGTTGAAAACCTTCTCGGCCTGCAAAATCATGATATATAGTATGGAAGTTCTGTTCGATCAATACTTGTCAATTGCCAACTTATTAAATAGTCACTTGAAAAATGACTCCAACAGGGTTCCTAATGTATTATATCCCCTTCTATAAGAAGGGACATTCCCATAAGGTGTCAAAGATCAACGTCATGCCACAAAAATAAAGGTCACACATATTAATAACCTAGTCCACAATTCATTAAAAGCATATAGCATATGGAAATTCACAAATTTTGAAACTTTAACACAGCCTATAAAAAACTAACAAGAATGTCTCCACCTCTTGGATGACAACTGCTAATGTATTCTTACCTCAGCACAAATTTTGCCAACTGTAGAAATAGTTTCAACAGGGTATAATCCTCGTAATGTCTCAGCTCCAAGAAGAATTGCATCGCATCCTGAAATGCATATATAGATGTATATCACAGGTTTGAGCTCACAGATAGCCTTCAATGATCACATGCAATTTATGATGGGAGAACATATATGTATATATATTTACCATCTAAAACAGCATTAGCAACATCAGTTGCCTCCGCACGAGTTGGTCTGAGATTGTCGGTCATGCTATCAACAACACGAGTAACCACAGCTGGCTTACCAGCCATGTTACACTTGTAAACAGCAGATTTTTGAAACAAGAACACCTGCAACCAAAGAGAATCACTAAATATGATTCTAAATAATCAAATTATGAACATTAAGAAATTCAGATAATCAAACTATTGCAAACCAAAGACACCACTTGATAAGCATCAAATGGGAAATTTTCAATTACTACATAACAAACTACCAGAAAGCATAATAATAATAATAATAAATAAATAAAGTGATCTGCAAGTGCTAGTAGTCTGATCACTCAAACTAACATGTGGCAATAAATATATTCTGGAATATTTTAAAAAGGTGTAAAGAAGAAGAAAAATGATCCCATCTGCCTCCTAACATCTAACAATAGCAACTAACCTTCTCGGGAGGTAAATCAATACCAAGATTCCCACGGGAAAGAATGATGCCATCTGCCTCCTGCAGGATCTCATCAAAATGGTTTAACCCCTGCAAGCAGAAAGTGAATGAAAACATAAGCTTGTCAAGTATTGTACAATCTCTATTAGCTGCAAGCTATCATACAGCCAAGCTATTTTCTTCATTCATTTACGATAACATATGGTTTGTAAAATTCACCTCAACATTTTCAATTTTTGCTAAGATTTGAGTCTGACTTAGATCACCTAGTTTGGAGAGATATTCCCGAGCCTGAATCAACAAATCCGTCAAGAAGTCAATTAGGAAAAGAATAACAGCACATCATCTATATTATAAACTAAGAACAAAAAATTTTTAAAAAAAAATGCCTCCTTTTTCCCACGGTACCTCACGAACATCTTCTGCATGGCGTGTATAAGACAATGAAAGAAAATCAATTTTGTTTATAACACCCCATGAGCTGATTACCTGAAATAAACTAGATACGTTACAATAAGCAATAAATGTATCAGGTGAAACATACACCCATAGATGATTAGTTTCAAGATAGGTTCAAAGAACAAATAATAAAGACAACAATTAAGAAGAAAAAATGCATTAGGCCTAGAATAGTGAAAGGAAGAATTTTTCTTCGTTTGTTCTTCCTGGCATTATGCCGGTCCTTAGCTACCATACAGATAGAACCAAGTTACTGCTAAAAAAATTTCTCTTCATGAACTCACCATACTATAAGTTTCTCTCAATCACTTCAATGGTTAAATCTGAATCACATAAAATACATATATATATATATATATATTATGTTTAATTTCTGTTATTTTCTGATGTGTATATCTTCTATTACATACCAATAGTGAAAGCCAGGTTGTAGACCTAATACTACTGCATCCACTAGTCAGTCAAAAAGCCAACCTCACACTGACACGAGATAGCGAACCATCAAAGTATACAGAGGCATGTTTCCAATATTCACCTGCTTATCCTTCTCAGATAGAGTGGGCAGATCAATACGAACTTGTGATGCGTGCAATGTAAACAATGATCCAGCCAATGTTGCTGAATTCTTGACTACACAAATTATGTCATCGCCGTTCACTTCATTTACCTGCCCAACCAAAAAGATTAGTATGCAACAACAGGTTAAGAAGCTGCTTACTTGATCACATGTTAAGGGAAACAGAGAAAACTTTGTATTGTTGTTCAATCATTGAAATCATATTAGAGAAAGGTGGAACAGAGTGTAACTAGATGTTTCATATTAAAACTATACGCTTCAATGGATGCAACAAATAGAAAGACCATATGTATGAAAACACAATGATAAAGTGGAAACAAGTAAATAACCGAATCACTTGGGAGTTGGACTCAGAATACCTCAAGCCAAACAGATGTAGTTTCACTTCCTGTAAAGAGGTATTGACCAATAAATATGGTGTCTCCTTTCTTCACTGCCTGCAAGTATATCAGATATAATGAGAAAGGTTAACTAGTATCAACTACCAGGAACACTGTTAGACACTGAAAATGGTAATTTTGACTCCATGTATACTTATGAATGATTTGGTGTACGTCAGTGCGCAAACATGTCATGCCAGCACCTAATTCATGAATCAAGTCTGTTATTATACAGGTACACTTAAGTATTGGAATTACGATTTGTCCTAAAGAGTTATATTCCTTTAAATGCGAATGAAAGATGGGATTGCAAGAACATATAATGCAGTAGAGTACTCATAAATCGAATGTGTTTTTCAATATTTGTTAAGACGAGAAAAGACATCCAAGCATTTTCTGAGTCTAGATACTTCCTTTGAATGAGGCACTCCTCCTCTGAGTGAACAATTTGAATCAAGTCTCTTTGTGAATACTTTGGTTAAATTCACAACTTCCAAGATAAAATTGAATCCTCATGCGTCTTAAAAATTATCACTATCCACTACCATATACACTCATTAAGTAGTTTATATAGAGGTCAATTCCAGTATTAATATTTTATCTCAAGAAAACCATGAAAAAAATATGGCTATGTATGTATAAACCTTGGCGAGTCCAGCAAAGTTGATAGGCAAAACTTCAGAAGAAGCTTCTTGACCTTGGTCAGGTGTCAGAGTTACATTGTCATCGGCCTTGAGAGTAATTGCCTTCTCGCTTTTATTAACCACCTGTAACTCAGGGCCCACCGTATCCAGCATGACCTACAAGAACAGAAACTAAAAAATAAGAAGAAAGAAACAAAGAAACAAATTCATAGACCACGTTGTTCGTTTATACAGACAAAAAAAGTCGATTTCCAAAACATTGTTGGAAGAGCAACACTTCACTTTCCAAACATAACATTAACCCCTAATTTTGCAACGCTGTTAAGGAAAATGGACCTCATGATAATCATTAACAATAAACGGGAAATTCACAAGTTCACTACGAAAGAATCCAGTGAAACACATACAGCACAAAGTTTCTTAGAGCTCTTAACAGCAGCCTTCAAATTCTCCAGAGTTGCCTGATGATACTCGGCATCGCCCCATGAAAAATCAAATCTTGCCACTGCAGGGTTAATAATATAAATTAATAAATACATAAATAAAAATCGAGAGAGGGAATAACCAAAAAATTACGAAATACAGAGAAAAATACGAGACACCACTTACCAGATAGTCCAGCCTTTAAACAAGAAGAAATAACTTCAGCAGATCGAGAACGCGGGCCCAACGTGCCGACGATCTTCGTCATCGCCGGGAAGAAACTCTGCATCCGATCACACAAGATTACTCATCGGAGCACAAAACACTAGTGCAAATACAATAACTATCATACGAACAGAGAAGCAAGTCGCAAAAACCCTAGCACAGCATAAAAATCTTAAAAGAAAAAGGCGAAGCAATAAACAAAAAAACCCACCGCTTTGGATGGCTCCAGAATGGTTGCCATCCTGATCGGTTCCTCGAGTAGAAGATGACTGGAATGCATTGTCAAGTGATTACAGATTCCGACTGACTCCTCGTCCGGGATGAAATCGAATGGTAGAAACTAGAAACTCTCCTCGTTGCGTTGCTCTTTGGCCTTCACAGAGACGAAAAGCCAAAGCCAAAGCCAAAGCGAGGGTCAGAGTAAAACCACTTTCCGAGCGCAAGAATATAGGGAAGGATTTGTTTCCTCTCTCGACTGTTTTCCACGACTTTCATCAGTTCATGTGTGGAGATTTTTATTCATCATTTAAAAAAAAAAATTTTAAAAATATATGTATTACTATAATTTAAATATTTTTTTTATATATATATAAAATATCTCAATAAAATTATTTTTAAAATTTTTAAAACTTACAAAAGTTCTATGCAAACTACTAACAAAATAAAATAATTAATGAAATTTTCCTTATAGATAGCTTTATAAAGGAAAAATAGGTTAAGGACCGGAATATGGCATATCCCATGAAGTGTGTGCCACGCGTCATAGCGCGTGTGGGCAAACTCAATTGTGGGAAATTAGAAATATATGCTCAATATTAATCACAAAGTGGCCAAAACCTATCTGCAATTAAATTCGGGAATTTGAATTTTGAGTGAATAATAAAAATTTTGAATTTAAATAGTTATACGATGTGATATAAATAGGTACTGATGATGTGATATTTTTAATATAAAATTAATTTTTAGTATAATATAAAAAATTAAAAAATAAATTTTTAATTTAGTATTAAAAAAAAATGAATAATATATTTGAAGAAAAATTCACCAAACAAACAAACTCTAAATGATCAAGTAAACTTCCCTCTCTCTATTCCATTTTATAAAAAAGAAAACATTCAATACTATGAACAAACCGTCCCTCAAAATCCAATCAAGGCGTCACGCAATGTTACAAAAAATTAAATATATAAATATATTTACATTTTACAATGTTATTTGTTCGATGTTTGAATTTTGAGTTGGAATTTGAATATTAAAAATTTTAAATTTGAATAATTGTACGATGTGATATAAATAGGTATTGATGTGATTTTTTTGATGAAAAATTAATTTTTAGTATAATATAAAAAATGAAAAATAGTTGTTTAATTTTATATTTTAAAAAAAATAAAATTAGATGAATAGTATAAATCCAATTCTCAAACAAACAAACCGTTAGATTATTAATATCATTGGCAGTCATACTTTTCTCCGCATGACTTTTCTTTTTTCTCTTCGTTGCCCGGCATTTAATTTATACTATTAATTAGAAAGTTCAATTACATTGATCATAGTACTAATACAATTAATCAAACTTAATTTAAAATTTGCGTCCTAAGCTTCGTTTAGAATGGCGGGGGCCCACTTTCGGCGTGCCCAATTTTTAATATTGATTGATAATGTGTGGGTCCCTCTAAAATAGGGTAGGGTTGGCGTGGTTGACTTAAGTAAGTGTCGTGGACTCTCCAACAACATTATTGTGCAAGCATTGCATACATATGCACGCGGACAAGCAGAATCCGAGGAGGAAAGACTATTTACATATGTCAATTTGTCCATGCAAATTTAGAATTTGAAGACAGGCCAATTCCCACAAAACTACTGCAATGACAAAATAAAACTGATGATGGAACGAAAGGAACATAATAGGAATCGATGAATCCCTCAAACTACACTTGCTTACTAGTTAGTCAGTAGTAGTGCAAGAATAACAAACAATTAACACATATCATCTTCTCAACACAATTGACGCACAAACTGCATTCCAAAAAAACAAGTGGATGAACAAACTCATCCATCAGAAAGCCTCCTCCGTGGTGGCCAGCGACGGCGAGAGCGAATTACGCGACTCGTCGTAATCCTCCCCAAGCGGCGACTGCTCCACCCGTATCTCCTCGATCATCTTCACCACTTCCGCCATCGTAGGCCTCTTCTCCGCCTGCGCAGCCACGCAGGCCATCGCTACGTGGAGCGTCGACACCAACTCCTCCTCGATGTTCTTGTACCTCAACAATTCTTTATCGAAAACTTCGGCAGTCCACTCGTCCCGCACCACTGACTGAACCCATTTCGGCAAGTCCATCGACACTTCGTTGTCCTCGTCTTTCGAAGCACGCCGACCGGGCGATCGATGCTCCGAAGGAGCCCTGCCTGTCAGCACCTCAAGAAGAAGAACGCCGAAGCTGTAAACATCCGCCATTTGCGACAGCCTCTTCGTTTCGATCTGCTCCGGCGCCTTGTAGCCTCCCAATCGGGCCACGGCGTGGACTGGGTTCAAGAGCAACGACAACCCGAAATCAGAAATGCAAGCCATTCCATTCTTGTCTAGAAGAACATTCGATGACTTGATATTGCCATGAGGGATTCTTGAAGCTGCGTACTCATGGTGGATTCTTTCCAGCCCCCGAGCAGCCCCTAGAACCAATCCAATCCGCGTTGTCCAATCCAACGGAATTCGACCCGATCCTCGGTTCCCTGTCAGAAATCAATTTCCAATTCATAGATCTTTGCACATTGTTAGAAAAAAGTAACCTTTTTTAATTTTATCTTACCATGAAGAAGTGAATGCAGGCTGCCATTAGGCATATAATCGTAAACGAGCAATTTCTCTTCTCTTGCATAGTAATAAGCTCTGAATCTGACCACATTTGGATGCCGGAGCTTCCCGATCACGTCCATGTACTGCTCGAACTCTGTCCTGGCACAAGGATTTGAATCTTTCAGCCTTTTCACTGCCACTGTACATCCGTCGTCAAGAACAGCCTTGTACACTGTCCCCAGGCTGCCTTTCCCAAGCATCTCGGCTGAAGCTCGGAGAAGATCCTCCAGCTCAAACTGGTTTTTCCTGTCGAAAAACACGAGCTTGCTCTTATCGGTGGCATTGGTGCCATCGCTTTCTGCACCGCCATTGTTGGCGTACACTCGCTTCTCGCTCGAGTAGCTGCTGCTCCTCCTTTTCCCGCCCTCGCTGTCCGCCATGGAACTTGTGTCCTTGGAGTACTTCCCGCAGCAATAGGCGACGGCGAAGGAGGCGATCACTAGTAATAGAACTGAATTCGCCACTGCTACAGCGACAATGGCTCCGTTGCTCAGTTTCTTGTGATGCTTGTTTGATGGATCTTCGATTGTAGCCGGAGTTGTCGCCGGCAAGGAGCTGGGGTTTGACGGCACGGTTTCCGACGCCGACGATGGCGGCTTTCCGGTGTAGGAACATTTGGGGAAAGGGCCGTTCCCGCAGAGGCCTTCGTTGCCGGAAAAACTGGACTCCCCAAATCGGGATATTAAGCTCTTCGACACCTTCCCATACAGCTCGTTGTTAGAAAAATTCAATTCCTTTAGCTGCTGAAACGAATCAAGAAATTTGGGGATTGTCCCGGTGAGCTCGTTATTCTGGAGGTGGAGTGTCATTAACCGAGTAAGATTGGAGAGCTGAGTCGGAATTTCGCCACGGAGGTTGTTGTTCGACAGATCGAGGCGGAGCAGGCGGTGGAGGGCGGCCAATTCGGTCGGTATGTCGCCGGAAAAGTCGTTTTCCGATAGGTAAACGAGCTTCAAGTTCAGACATTGTGCAATGGGCACGAGTGTGCCGTTCAGGCGGTTGCCGCGGAGGTCGAGGAGGCGGAGCTGGTCGAGCGAGGCTAGCGCGTCGACGGGGCCGCGGAGGTTGAGGAACGGCAGCGTGACGGCGGTTACACGGCCGTTGGTGCAGTTAACACCGACCCAATTGGCGGCGCATGCGTCGGAGAGCGCCGCGGTGGTTGTCCAATTTGAGAGAAGCGTGGCGTGCGGATCGGTCTGGGAGCGAAACAGAGAGAGCGCCGCCGTGTCATTACCCGCCTCCGCCGCAGCAACCGGCGCCGGGAGGAAAAAGAATAAGAAAATTGAGAAGAAGAAGAGTTCCATTTGTAAGAATAGAGCGGCAATTGTGTGCATGGGATAAATAAATAAATACTCCTACTAGGAACCCTTATTTGAAAAAAAAAAAAAGACATCTTTAAAAGAAAACAAGACCAGCAAAAGTGGGTTATGATTTGTACTAATGAATGCCAAATTAGAATGATTACAAAGGTGGGTTTTCTTTTTATAAAACCATGATTAATATTAACTAATGAATTAATTTAGTGTGGGAATGAATGATTAAAGAGGGGGTGGGGTGAGGGCATTATGATAGCATGCCTCTAAGCTGTTCTCCATGACAGAAAATGGAGAAATCACTCAAAAAGTGTATGTTTTGTGCAAAGGAAAAGTGGGATGGAATAACAATGAATATGATGGCAAGGAGACAGCCTTTTTTGTGCTTTTAATTACAACAAAACAGCACAGCCTTCAAGAATTCTACAACATTCTTGGATCAATCCTCACCGTCCGTAGCGTTGACCAACGGTGTCGATCATCTCGCACTCATCAGTCAATTAAAATAATTAATTTGACTTGAGCATTGATTGATAATTTAGACATAGCTTTCTTGTTCATTTTATTTATTTGTTTCTTATCCAATAACTTCTATCAATATTATCTCTGTGCTGTGCTTTGTTCTGTTTTCTATTTTTCGAGGGGAATTGTAAAAAGTACAAAGTCAGTATTGAAGTTTCGCTTTCTTTTCCTTTATTGAAATGTTTTTTTGACAGAGGCAATAAGGTTGGTTTGAGTGAGATTGAAGCAAAGCAGTGTTTGGGCAATCCAACACGTACAGGTTAACATGCAATTGCTGTAACATCCACCGACAATAAATTCAACTACTCGAGGCTACACTAACTAGTTGTGTGTGTGTGTGTAATAACATATGATGAACAGAACAGTATGAATTAATAGAGAATGACAGGGAGGCTGGCAGCTTTGGTTCTTGAGCAACAGCAACAGCTGATGGGCCATAACATTAACCGTGCAGTCAAACTGACAAAACAGTTGGTTTAAGATTCTTGCACCCATGCATAATATATGACACCCATCCACCTTCATCAATTTCTTTTCATTGCAATTTATGTCAAAATTAATACTCTTCGCGCATACAATTTTATTTTCACTTTTTATTATTATTATTATTATTATTATTATTATCATTAAGAAATATTTTCATTTTTTTCATAAATTTTTTTAAAAAATTAATATAAAAAAAAAACAAATTTTAAGAAAAGATACACTTACATTAAAATGTGTATCCAAATTTCACTTTTCTTTTAAATTGTCATAAAAACAAGTTCCCATTTTTTAATTAATTAAAAAATACATATCCATGTTAATATTTTGAGAAGGAATTATTTTAATCAATGGGACACAAATAGTATGTAAACCATAGTCGTTACTTTTTGAAAATAGAATTGAACTAACTAGGTAAAGTTGCTAAATAAATTAGGTAGTTCGGCCAAATTAATTTTGACTTGATTGGTTAACTAACATTTCAATTTTATCGTCCTTATACATAGAGATAGACGTGACAAGCTCAAACTCGAAAATTATTATTTCTATAAAAGTGTTGAGCTCGGCTCGATTAGGCTAGCAAGAAGTTTAATTGAGATCATCAATGATAATATATTTGTATCATTTTATACGGTTAATATAACATATATAATTTTTTATGTTAAAATTAATATTTATTGATAAAATTTAAACATTTTATTAAATAAGGTGCAAGTAAATATAAAATATATTTAATTTGTTTATTAAAAATTATTTTTTAAATTAAACCCACACTCAAATTTGAGTTTGAATTTGCGAGCCCAACTCGAGTTTGAGTTGAGTTGAGTTTGAGCAAGTAAATATTAAAAACATATAATGATTATTAAAAATATCTTAAAATTTCATAAGATAATTTAAGTTAATTTTCAAACCCGTCCAATTTAACTAAAAAATAAATGCTAACAATCCTTAACATGGAGCAGTATCGTTAATTATAGAGATATAGGTTCAGTTAATTAGGAGATACATATTGTTGATGTAATTTTTCAACAAAAATAAAGTAAAATTCAAAGATATAGAAAATATCCTTAAACTTGATTAATTAGTGCCTGAGATTAGGAATCTCTAAACACTGTACGGTACAGAAAATAAACTGGAAAATAAAATACTGAAATTTAAAGTGGTGATCCCCAAATCTGACTTTGCTTTGTTGAAGTTGATTGAAGATACCTCGCCAAACGATGATTCAAATCCTTAAATATTCCCTGGGAAACCGTACTGAAAACCGCCACCCGAACGGTTACAACGTCTCCTTCTCAACCGTCTTCCAACCTTTCTCATGCTGACACGTGTCCCCAGCAGACCAAAATTCCCTATATTTCGCTCCTTGAGCCGACCACAAACCTTCCGCTCTTTTGGCCCGACTTCGTCCTTCGTCCGACCTACTTCTTCGCCCGACCCCACTTGGGCCGACCTCCATATCAACCGCCCCCTGTCTTTGATCAAAGGCCTCCGCGTTTGTCCGACTCCGCCTTCTATCCGACCTACAGTTTACCCGACCTGCGGATATCCTATCTCGACAACTTTTCCGTCTCGAAGACCTCCCGACCTGAAGACCCTCCGACTTAAGGTCTCTCCGTCTTGCGGACCTCCCGACCGGAAGACCTTCCGACTTGAGGTCTTTCCGTCTTGCGGATCTCCCGACCTGAAGACCTTCCGACTTGAGGTCTTTCCGTCTTGCGGACCTCCCGACCTGAAGACCTTCCGACTTGAGGTCTTTCCGTCTTGCGGACCTCCCGACCCGAAGACCTTCCGACTTGAGGTCTCTCCGTCTTGCGGACCTCCCGACCGGAAGACCTTCCGACTTGAGGTCTTTCCGTCTTGCGGATCTCCCGACCTGAAGACCGTCCGACTTGAGGTCTCTCCGTCTTGCGGACCTCCCGACCGGAAGACCTTCCGACTTGAAGTCCTTCCGTCCTGAGGACCTACCGACCTGAGAACCTTCCGTCCTGAGGACCTACCGACCTAAAAACCTTCCGTCCTGAGGTCTTTCCGTCCTGAGGACCTACCGACCTGAGGTCCTTCCGTCCTGAATTTTCCTTAGAAATAAATAAATAAATTTATTTTCCTTGATTTCCTCACGGTGTCCTTCAGCCAGTTCAATCAACCCTATTGCCAGGCCCATTCCTCGTTTTACCTTGGGCTTTTAACCTAATTCTAAATTTCGTGCGTAACAACTTGCCCGCCGCCAAGGGACTTTCAAACGCCAATAAATGTTTGGAAGTTCATAAAGCACTACCTTCTTGAAAAACTCCCTTAGCAACTACACCAGTTACTGCAACACTCCTGGTTTATTCCTTCTTCGCAATACGAGCCTGTGTGAATCACAATCCCAAAACATTCTAACTATGGCGAATCAATACATTCCTGCCCTTCCTTTCGACGGAACCCTTCCAGAAGGTCCATTTTCAGCCTCGAAAGTACTAACTCCGACGATCCGTCCATATTGCACTACTCCTGAAGATTCAAATCGGATGAGGGAAGTTTTGGAATCTCGCAACGCCTTGGCTATCAACAATCCCAACTACCAAGCAGTTCGCATCCGAGACAGCATCAAGACCCATCTCACAGACCCAAAAGATCTGTATCGTGCTTGGTATCGACGAGTAGCAGAACACTTCCAGACCCAATGGCGATCCCAAAAGATCGACCAAGCAATACTACTGTCTACCATGCCTATCAACCTGCATGAGAAGGTGCTGTTGGCCATGTCCGCCTTCTGGAATGCGGAAAATGGGACTTTCCTTTTGCCCTCGGCCCCCTTTGGCCCAACCCTTATGGACGTGGCCATGATCGCACATCTCCCAGTCGTGGGTGAAGACCCTGTAATGGGAGCCCTAGATGGGCAGGAGCCACCAGAAGACCATCCGGGATGGTCTTTACAAGGTGTGAAGGAATGGGGTTGGACAAAGTTCGCAACTGACCAGCAAGGGGCCCCAGGGACTCCTGTAACCGACCGGGAGCATACTGCCTTTATTCTATTCTGGCTTTGTAGGTACATCATTGTTTCTCCTTCCAAAAGTGTTCTTCCTTCTCACCTCGACCTGGCCATTCATATTGCGTCAGGTCGGTTCTTCTCCCTTGGCACCCTATTTTTAGCCAATCTGTTCGAAGGACTCACCAGGGTTAGCCTTCGTTTAACAGATAACGATAATAGGAAATTAGACACTGCCGCGTCGGGTCCTTTTTGGTTTTTAGAACTTTGGTTCCGTCTTTATTTCCCCAACGCGTTTAACTTAGGATCTCCGCCCACTATGCCAACATCTGAAAAACATTTAGGATTAGTCCTCAACCGATTCTGCTCAGGACGCAATAAACTCCAATCGTCCGATCCAATAATAACTGCCATTTTAACAGATACCCGCAGTAACTCTCGATTTTCTATGTATAAAAAATATGCGGGTTATGCTCCCGACCATTTTTGGCCTTTTCCAGTACCAAATCCGCTTCCGACTCATGAGCCTTGTCCTCATTCCACTTATCCTTTTGCCTGGGACGTTGCCCTCAAACCCAGGTCTCTTTTTAGTAGCAAAAAACTTGATAAAAAGGGGCAGAAAACCTTTTACACTTTTAATTATGAACCTCAATTCATGGCGCGCCAGTTCGGCTGTTGCCAAGGTATCCCTGGACCCGTCGCATGTCCGCAAATAATTTTTCAAAGCCCTGACCGACGAGTTCTACCGAATTCAATCCCTTCTTATATCTCCCAGCTCACCACGTATATAACTTCCAATTCTTATATTCCCTTCCGCTCCAACCCTGAGACTGTAGAAACATTCAATGAATGGTGGTCGGTTGTATGGCCCCTGATCTCCCCTGATGAGGGTCGGTTGCTGAACATACTCCTTCCCCCCCAAGGATTGGTTCTAGGGGCGGCTAGACATACTAGCACTCAACAACAAACAGCCGCCCCGGGGATCGGGTCTAGTGCTCCAACGCGAAAAAGGAAAGCGTCCCAGCTGCCAACACCCCCGACCTCTAGGACCGACCAGCAAGCTCCAGCGGACCTTGGAACTACTAAAACATCAGCAAGGATCCGACCCCGAATAGGTAATTTTTCTTAAAACCGTGAACCAATTCACTATATCTTAACTTTGATTTCACATATCATTCATCAGAACCGACCTTGGCAGCACCGACCACACAACCGACGCCAGCCCCAGCCGACCATTCAACCGGGCCTTTGGTCCAGACCAATCTGCCAATGAGCAGTCGGGCGGAGGACCCGACGAGGAGGCAAACTCTTCCTCCTGCACCAAGGAGCGGTCGGGCCAGGCACCCGACCAGGAGGCAATCTTTACCAGTAGTGCCTAGAGAACCAGTAAGTTCTCTCATCAGCAATACTTAGGATTCTAATGATCAACCTTGATATAGTTAACAACCAACATTTCCATGATTTTTCACAGACACCTTCACCCATCGCATCAGCAGCAGGGGTCTCTTCAGACAGCGAGGGGACTACTTCCCAGATGGGTCGCCCGCCATACATGGCATCAGACTCATCCATTTCGAAGGAAAGACCAACTGCCCTCGCCGAAGCTGACCCTCAAAACGACATCCTTGATGTTGCTGATCCCGAAATCGAAGGTGCCCCAGAGATCCCGGTTGCAGCGGCTCTAGAAGCAGCCGCCCAACCTGCAGCCGCCCAGCCAGCAGCGGCACTTCCTCTAGCAATCGAGTGGCAGGCAGAAGAACCACCTGTGGCAGCCCAACCTCCAGAAATGGAAGAAGTTTCTTCATCCGATTCGGAGACTTCTGTAAATTTGGTAAGATTACACCAATTCATGCCACAATGTTTCCCTCAGAAAACCCTAACTGTTTTATATACCACGTTCCATAGGGACCCAGGTCGGCACCTCAGCGACCATTTGCAGCAGCCGACGAGTCGGCTGCTGTTATACCAGCTGTCTGCCCTACTCGACCGACCTCATTGCTGCCCCCCTCACTGACAGCAGTCCGCCCAGAGGTAACACATATCTTATCTGAATAAATTTGCACCTCCCTTGAAATACTTATTGACAATGTCGGACTTGCAGGGGCCTTCGGACTTAGCTGTCCTATCGACTGTTCCGGTTCCGGCGGAGGCCCGAACCATATTCACTGAGGCCATTAACCATCCCCTGTCAGAATTGAGATCCGACTTATTGGACAAACTCATTCAGACGGTTGGTGGCCTTCTTTTTTACACTCCAACGGAATCACCAGCCGTCCCCATTCTGCATCGGCTGATGGAAAGACTTACAGAGCTCAAAACTGAAGTGGTAGTCATTGGCCTTCTGTCAGCCGAAACCCCCCAGCCCGACTTCGATCAAACAACGCTGGAGAATTCTTTGGCCAAGACTCGAGAATCCCTTCAGCATACTACTGGAAGACTGGATGGTCTCCTTAGCACGAAAGCTCTGGTTGATGATGCCATTCAGAAAAAGGAGGCAGAATTGCGGGAGCTGAGGAAAGAACAGTCTACCCTGGATAAGCAAATTACCAATGAACAGCATCTGCTTGAGAAGTATACCAAAAATGAGGCTGAATTGGATCAAGAGCTGAAAACCCAAGCCCGATCCCAATTCATCAGAAGATATCAGACGGCTGCCAATACCAGAAGGCTATCCAGGGATGAAAACAAATGGACACAAATAAAAACTGCCCTAGGGGCACTGTTGTAATATTTCCCCCTTTGTAACAACAACTGACTTAGTAATCCATCTTTTCTTTCTTCTCTCAAAACAAGGATCACCTTTCAATTCCCAGCTTTATAGGAAACGACCCAAACTCCTTCTTTAAAAGCACACTGTTTCTCACATTTTAAGAAACATATTCCCAGGCATATTTTAAAAATCAAAACACTGAAAGTGTGAACAAACATGGCGAATGACCGACCTCATGTTCCATCAAGCAACTGGGAGGGTGTTCTTCAACCCTTCTTTGTAGGTAATCACCCTATTGGAGGCCATGCAGAAGACTTGTTATATATACTCAAGCAACTAGACTTCAAATTCCGATTCTCCCAACGAGGTAGAAGAACTATTCATCGCGTCATCCGCCTGATGGAAAAAGTCATTGAGGGGTATGAACCTCTTCGGGACATCCTCAGCCGCATCCCTGATCTCCATCATCACATGGAAATGATTGAAAATCATGCAGCAACCATACTTCCAGACCTTGGTTGGGATAACATATTTTCCAATCAACGAAAAGTCTTCTCAAGATTGCGTACCATTGTTGATCGTGAACATCAAGCCCTAACGGACATGCAAGCACGTACCCATCAAGATTTAGATGAAATGCAAAGCCAATGGGAAAGGTACCGACCAGATTTGGAAGATCTTATTGAAGAAGAACCAGAGCTAATATCCACTCACTGGGATGAAAAGTCTGATTCAGAGACAGAAAATTTCTCACAACTACACGATGACTAACAGAAATGAACCTTCCAGTAGGTTCGAACCCCCATAAATGGGTTCTGAATAATATGTGGTTTCAGGCAGTTTTGTTATCTGAAAAGGCAGGATAATACCTCTTCAGATATTTAGCATTAATACAATCATGTACTCTTCTACCTTCATGATTTACAATAATGAACGCGCCATTTCCAATATCTTTTTGAACAATGTATGGTCCTTCCCAATTCGGTGACCACTTTCCCAATTGATCAGTTTTCTTATATGTAGGAAGAATGGTCTTCCAGACTAGGTCTCCTTTTTGGAATGTCCTGTGAAGAACTTTCTTTCCGTAACTCCTTGCTCTGATTTCACTCTGTTTCACACTTCGATCTACTGCATGGAGACGGTTAACATCCAAATCTTCTAACTGCTGCAACATAAGTTGTTGGTATTCCTTTGTAAGATTACTATCAGTAAATTCTGTTCGGCCGGATGATACTCGAATTTCGGCTGGTAAAACAGCATCTTGGCCAAACGTAAGTTGGTACGGTGAGAACCCTGTGGCCGTATTTCTGGTATTTCTATGTGCCCATAAAGCCTGAGACAATAACAAATGCCACTTTCTTGGGTTCCCTTCAATCATCTTCTTTATAATCCCAATGATAATCTTATTTGCTGCTTCCGCCTGTCCATTGGCTTGGGGATAATAAGGTGAAGAATGATGTAACCGAACACCGAATTCTGCCAAGAAATTAGAGAACCTTTCCCCTGTAAAGACCAAGCCTTGGTCGGTTGTTATAGACTGAGGAATACCATATCTGTAAATAATTTGGTGCAAAACGAAGTCTATCACTTCTTTCTGATCCACATTTTTCAAAGCAACCGCTTCCACCCATTTGGTAAAGTAATCAGTCGCGACCAATATGAAACAGTGATGTTTCGATGAAGCAGGATGTATCTTACCAATAATATCCATAGCCCACGATTTAAAAGGCCATGGTTTTGCCAAGAATTGTAATTCGGTTACTGGCAAATGATTTAAGTTTCCATGTCTCTGACATTCCTGGCAGCCTTTTGCAAATTGTATGCAATCCTCAAAAATCTTAGGCCAGAAAAAACCCAAGCGATGAATGGCCCATCTCATATTGAGACCTGCCCGATGAGCTCCACATATCCCACCATGTACTTCTGTCATCACTTCTAGAGCTTCTTCAGATCCCAAGCATTTCAAAAGTAAACCTTCAAATGATCTCTTGTACAAAATTCCATTTATCAATTGAAAACGTAAAGCCTTCAATCGTATCGCAATTGAAACACTCGCACCAGGATTCTGTAAATACAGGATAAGCTCCGTTCTCCAATCGGACACTGTTTCGCCATCGGACTTCTGTCCGATAAAAACTTCGCAATCGGGCTCCTGACCGACCGTCTCCTGCCCGACAGGCTCGCAGTCGGGCTCCTGTCCGACACTCTCCTGCCCGATCATAACTTCACAATCGGGCTCCTGACCGACCGTCTCCTGCCCGACAAGCTCGCAGTCGGGCTCCTGTCCGACACTCTCCTGCCCGATCATAACTTCACAATCGGGCTCCTGACCGATATCCTCTTGCCCGACCGTAACTTCGCAGTCGGGGTCCCGTCCGATAGTCTCCTGCCCGACCGTAACGTCGCAGATCGGGTCTGTCTTTCCTTCTATGCCCGACTTGACCTCCGACCACATATCCTCCAGAATTCCTTTACATGCCCTTTGAGCCAATTCATCAGCACGTTGGTTTTCTTCCCTCGGAATGAACTCAATTATTACTTCTGAAATTTTTGTCAGTAACCGACTCACAATGTCCCTATATCTGCGAAGATGAGGGTAATTGCACACATATCGATTATTTACCTGGTTGACTACTAATTGAGAATCCCCCCTTATGATTACAGACTGGACCTTCCTGGCAATTAAAGCCTCCAAACCCAAAATTAAAGCTTCATATTCTGCCGAATTATGGGTCATGGATTCCAATCGTAGTTGTAAGTTGATCTTTTGACCATCAGGTCCTTGCAAAAAGACCCCTGCCCCCGATTTGTTTCCAGAGGTAGAACCATCAAAGAACATCAACCATGTTCTGGTACTTATATAAGGCACACATCCGACCTGTAGATTATCCAGATATGATGCACAACTAAATGGTCGGACACTATCACAAAGAGAATACCCGACTTGTGAGAATTCTGCCAAGAAGTCGGCTACTGCTTGTCCCTTAATTGCCCTCAGTGGGGAATGGTGAAGATCGAAAGGAGCCAATTTGATGGCCCATTTCATGAGTCTGCCCTTCATAGTAGGTCTCTGTAAAATCAATTTGATGAGATCCACCTTTGATATGACCTCAACTCTTCTGGGCAGCAAATAATGCTCGAGTTTAGTGCAAGCGAAGACTAATGAATAACACATTTTTTCTGGGATAGTGTAATTCAGTTCTGGTCCTGTAAGGGTTTTACTGAGATAGTAAATTGCCCTTTCCTTCCCGTCATCACCATCCTGCGCCAATAAACAACTAACCACTTCATATGTATTTGCCAAATAAAGTTTGAGTGGCCGACCTTGTTTGGGAGGCATCAAGACTGGAGGGTGAACCAATGCCTGCTTGATAGCATCTAAAGCCGTTTGTTGGTCGGGACCCCATTCAAAGGCAATTTTTCCAGCTTTCAACAATTTAGTAATGGGTCTGACCTTGCCAGCAGCATTAGAAATGAAACGCCTCAAATAATTCACCTTACCCAACAGACTTTGGATTTCTGTAACCGTCTTGGGTGGCCGACTATCAAGAATGGCTTTAGCCTTGTTGGCATCAATTTCAATTCCTCTCTCATGAACTAAGAATCCTAGAAAGCTCCCGGCTGATATTCCAAAAGCACATTTGGTTGGATTCATCTTCAACTTGTACTTCTTCATTCTTTCAAATGCCTCTTCAAGATCTCTCAAATGTTCGTCAAAACTGGCAGATTTAACTATAACATCATCAATATACACTTCCATAGATCTGCCAATTAAATCATGAAAGATTGAATTCATGGCTCTTTGGTAAGTTGCCCCTGCATTCTTTAACCCGAATGGCATGACTGTCCATTCATAAATACCCAAAGCCCCTGGGCATCTGAATGCTGTCTTAGGAATGTCTTCTTCTGCCAAGAATATTTGGTTATAACCTGCATAGCCATCCATCAGACTAAGGATTTTATGCCCTGCTGCTGCATCTATCAGCATGTCGGCCATAGGCATCACGTATTCGTCCTTAGGGGTAGCTAGATTCAAATCCCTGAAGTCGATGCATATCCTTATCTTACCATTTTTCTTGACCACTGGCACAATATTAGCCAGCCACTCCGCATAACGGCAAGGTTGAATGAAACCCACTTTGAGAAGTTTTTGGATTTCTTCCTTGATTTGAGGCATCAGATCTGGACTCATTCGCCTTGGAGGCTGTTTGTAAGGCTTACAACCTTCTTTGATGGGCAGTCGATGCTCTATTAGACTTCTTGTCAAACCAGGCATCTCTGAATAATCCCACGCTAAACAATCAATGTTGTTTCTAATAACTTCAAGCATAATTGTTTGTTGCTCTTTAGACAAATAACCACTTAACCTGATCACTTTTGGAACCAATTCGGTTCCTAAATTAAACTCCAATAACGGGTCTTGTGATGAAGCTGTTGGTTCTGTTTTTTCTAATAAGTCGGGCCAACGAAATTGTTCATCTTCTTGGAGGTGAACATCCAGAATCTCTTTATTATTTTCTACTTTATGTAATAACTGTTTTAAATAGAACTTATTAATAAGAGAACTACATACTTCTAAAGTTGTATCTTCCATAACAAACAACTTATACAGAAATGGGTGTGGCTTTATCATGAGCCATACAATAAAGGTGTTCTTTTAATAGAACATCGAGTTCTGGCCAGTGACTTTATAACCCTTGTTTGGGTATTCCCTAGCCATATACAACTGAGACATCGGAGCCAAGTGACTAGAATAAAACACTGACTCTTCCACTTGTTCTGTTACATCGAATGGGTTGTCATTCGCTTCCATTTTAAAGACCTGATTTCCTTCCCAGAACATTAACTGTTGGTGCAAGGTTGATGGCACACATTGAGAGGCATGAATCCAATCTCGTCCCAGCAAAAGAGAGTATGTAGTATCTGCGTCCACAATAAAGAAAACAGTGGAAATTTTCTTTGGTCCGACCTCAATTGTGGCAACCATCATACCTTCAGGCTTGGTCGGCTGCCCTGTAAAACTTGTCATTTCGAATTCCACAGGGGACAAATCATGAATTCCTTTCCCTAGCTTCTTGAGAGTCTTCAATGGCATAACATTAAAGACTGCTCCATTATCCACGAAAACCTTTGTGATTGGTTTCCCACAAATGTGAGCATTAACATACAGGGGTTTCAAATGGGAGTTCGCACCCTCTGGAATAGGAGGAAACACAATTGAAGGTGCTTCCGACTGAGGCTCAGAATCTGTAATTTTTGCCCACTCTGTTTCCTCTAATTCGCCATCTGCCAAGAATGCCCATAAAGGTTCGTCCATAGTATCATCTACCAGACTCGCCCACGTCGGTTCATCACTCATCTGGTTAACCTCTGTCATTCGACAAGGGATTCGTGGTCCCAGACGAGATTTAACAGATCTTGAATTTTCCTCTGTAGGCACCACTTCTTCCTTCGTCTCATTTCGAGATTGAACCGTCAAGGATTCAATACGAAATTCTTCCAGAGATGGATTGATGTTGATCCGTTCACAATGTTGGCATCTAAAACCTTTAATTATTTCATCTGCCATTCCTTTACCTTTCCCCTGTCCCGACGAACTTCTTTTGGTATAGTCGGAAGTTCCTAATCCGTCCTTCGGTTGCTTTCCTGACCAGACCCGACTGGACCGACTTATTGGAGACTGAATGGCCGCTCCCTGCTCGTCGGTCGTTTGTTCTGTAAAGACTCTAATGGACTGATCTCCTGTCAAGTGGTCGGCCGCATTTTGTTCGTCGGTTCTTTGTTGCACTGCAGGAACTCGTTTCCCATACTTTGCAGCATACCTGCGTTTGGCATTGCGAATCTGTGTACGATTCATACCTGGGAAACGAGGATCTATATCAACGGGTAAAGGCTTTTTATTTCGAGCCCAATCGTTCCCGACTGAACCCGTTTTTCTGGTTGGGTGGTCTCTCACTAAAACTTTTTCCTTCACTTCCACATTAAAAGAACCGTCTGGACGGTCCCATTTTTCAGCGACTGGCCTTTCAACAACCTTGAGTCGTTCTTCCGGTCGGCTGCTATTTGGCTGATTCCCTTTCTTTTTTCCGGGACTTGCCTGAGTTTGCTCCCTTGTTTGTCCATTATTGACCGAACTTTTCCTTGTTTCCGCACTTGGTTGGATGTCAACCATTGCAGTTGTTACTTTCGGAAATGGTTGCTGGTCTACACCTAAAGTGATGTATTTGAGCCGACCTGTCTTGATGGCTTTTTGAATTTCCTTCCTAAAATGAGTACACTGACTTGTAGTGTGTGTGAAAGAATTATGCCACTTACAATATGGTCTCCCTTTGATTTCTTCTTTAGTGGCAAGTCTTTGGCCCTTTGGAATACGGATCTGCCCATCAGTCAGTAGGATATCAAAGATTTCATCAGCTTTCGAACTATCAAAAGTCGGTTGCTCCTTTCCTTCAGATCCTGGTACTGGCTTCAATTTAGGACATACATACGGTTTTCCAGAAAGGATTTCGGCTGCCATCTCTTCTGACTGATTAAAATCAAAGTCGCATGTTTCTGTTCCCATACTCGCCATATGTTGGCCTCTATTACGCCTGTTATGCTGATCTTCCTCTCTGAACAAAGACTCTAGACGTCCTGCCTTGGATGCAAGATTTGCCAAATCCTCAACATCCAGGGCAGTGAGTGCCTTTCTTAAACGATTATGCATATTCCGGACCACTAAATTGGTCATCTCTTTCTCACTGATTACCGTAGGACATCGTCCCTTCATCAATCGCACCCTTTCTATAAACTGTGAAGCAGTTTCTTCTGGATACTGTCTCAATTCAAGTAAATCAGTTAAAGAAACAACTGGTAAAGGATTAAAGAATCTCGCGTGAAATGCCATCTCCAATCCTTCCCATGTCTGAATTTGTCCAGGAGGTAGACTTACAAACCATGAAAACGCCGTTCTGGTAAGAGACAAACCAAACAGCTGTAACTTATAAAAAGGGTTATTGCCAACCTCTCCTAATTGTGCTGTGAACCGACCAACATGTTCTATGGTGGAAGATCCGTCCTCCCCTGAGAATGCATGAAAGTCGGGTGGTCGAAAATTCCTTGGGAGAGGGTGTTCATGAATGATCCTTTCTGGGAAAGGTCTTTGATATGCAGGGCGGTTAGCCATCTGAGGAGTTAATCCATACTGATCCCTTAATATATGTGCAATCTCATCAGGATCTACATGAAAGCGTTGATGATCAGGAACCTGGAACGGATCCTGCACAGGAATATGGATCGGATCATGTATATATCCTTCAGGCCTGTCCTCCCTTGTATTGTTCGGCTGCGAACTGGTAACCCTTGGTCCCAGTGGAACATTGTTGGGAAAAGTCAAAGGAGTTTTTCCCCGATCCATTCGGTTGGGATTTGTGGCACTTGGGAATGTACTATCCACGAAGGATGGCCCTGCGAAATTTGCCTGTGGTCTGGACGGTGACACTCCTGGTGGCGTTTGAGTGGGTTGAAGACTAACCCTTGACAATGCTTGATCTATCATGTTCTGCAACTGACTCTGTTGCTCACGCAACATGTTCGTTTGTTGCTCACGCAACATATTCTGCATAACCAAGGTATGCTGGTTGTTCATTTGTTGAACATAAGACCACCAATCAGTTGGTGGTTGTGGGATTTCCCCGGCATTTGGCACAATGGGTGGTGGAACGAATTCTCCCACCGGTGTCGAAGATGCTTGCGGTTGTGACCCTGCCATATGGACCCTTCCGATGATTCGGCCGGATCTAAGACGTATGAAATTATCGCCGGAATTGGAATGAGCAATTTTGTCTTGCTCCCACTGTGGTCGCCAATTTGTTGATGTAATTTTTCAACAAAAATAAAGTAAAATTCAAAGATATAGAAAATATCCTTAAACTTGATTAATTAGTGCCTGAGATTAGGAATCTCTAAACACTGTACGGTACAGAAAATAAACTGGAAAATAAAATACTGAAATTTAAAGTGGTGATCCCCAAATCTGACTTTGCTTTGTTGAAGTTGATTGAAGATACCTCGCCAAACGATGATTCAAATCCTTAAATATTCCCTGGGAAACCGTACTGAAAACCGCCACCCGAACGGTTACAACGTCTCCTTCTCAACCGTCTTCCAACCTTTCTCATGCTGACACGTGTCCCCAGCAGACCAAAATTCCCTATATTTCGCTCCTTGAGCCGACCACAAACCTTCCGCTCTTTTGGCCCGACTTCGTCCTTCGTCCGACCTACTTCTTCGCCCGACCCCACTTGGGCCGACCTCCATATCAACCGCCCCCTGTCTTTGATCAAAGGCCTCCGCGTTTGTCCGACTCCGCCTTCTATCCGACCTACAGTTTACCCGACCTGCGGATATCCTATCTCGACAACTTTTCCGTCTCGAAGACCTCCCGACCTGAAGACCCTCCGACTTAAGGTCTCTCCGTCTTGCGGACCTCCCGACCGGAAGACCTTCCGACTTGAGGTCTTTCCGTCTTGCGGATCTCCCGACCTGAAGACCTTCCGACTTGAGGTCTTTCCGTCTTGCGGACCTCCCGACCCGAAGACCTTCCGACTTGAGGTCTCTCCGTCTTGCGGACCTCCCGACCGGAAGACCTTCCGACTTGAGGTCTTTCCGTCTTGCGGATCTCCCGACCTGAAGACCGTCCGACTTGAGGTCTCTCCGTCTTGCGGACCTCCCGACCGGAAGACCTTCCGACTTGAAGTCCTTCCGTCCTGAGGACCTACCGACCTGAGAACCTTCCGTCCTGAGGACCTACCGACCTAAAAACCTTCCGTCCTGAGGTCTTTCCGTCCTGAGGACCTACCGACCTGAGGTCCTTCCGTCCTGAATTTTCCTTAGAAATAAATAAATAAATTTATTTTCCTTGATTTCCTCACGGTGTCCTTCAGCCAGTTCAATCAACCCTATTGCCAGGCCCATTCCTCGTTTTACCTTGGGCTTTTAACCTAATTCTAAATTTCGTGCGTAACACATATAATTGTTAATTATTCTCGTGTGCCTCGACAAAATATTTATTTGTTTAATAATGTTTAATGGAATTTTTTCTCTTAGTACTATTCATATAAAATTCATCATTATCACAATTTTCTTAAGCCTACTAATCGGGCCTTTTAATTACCTACTATATTAACGTAGCCTAGCTGCACTATACACACACGCGCCTATGATCTCTAATGTCCGTAAGTATATCGATCCATTACAGAAATGGAGATGGTCCTGATCAGTTCGATCATCTCCATTCTCACTGTTCTTCTGCTGTTTCTGAAGCACAACAAGTCTCCAGGGAAATGGAACACTCCTCCGGGGCCAAAAGGGGTTCCCATTTTGGGGAATCTTCTCCAGCTGGGAGATCTGCCCCACGAAGCTATGCAACAATGGCGAAAAACGTACGGTCCTGTAATCTGGCTGAGGTTGGGTACAGTCAACGCTCTGGTGGTGCAGAATGCGGCTTCCGCCGCCGAGCTGTTCAAGAAGCACGACGTCGTGTTCGCCGACAGGACGGTGCCGGACGTCCTGACAGCCAACTGCTTCAACCAGGGAGCGCTCGGCCTGAACCCGTTTGGGGACACTTGGCGGCGGCTGAGGCGGATCTGCTCCATGGAGTTCCGGGTAAACAGGCGTCTGAACGAGACGGTGGAGATGAGGCATCGGATTAGGGATAACATGCTCCGGTGGATCCTGGAGGAGTCGGCGGCGTCCAGGGCCGCCGCCGGGAGTGGCGCCGTGCAACTAAGCCGTTGCCTGTTTCTTATGGCGTTCAACGTCATGGGGAATTTGATGCTCTCCAGGGATTTGATGGAAGCCGGAGATCCTGAATCGCTGGAATTTTGTCAGGGCATGAATAACGTCCTGGAACTGTCGGGAATTCCCAATATTGCAGATTACTTTCCGTTTCTGAAACGAATGGATCCGACTGGAATGAAAAGGAAGATGAAAGACAGCTTGGACCGTACCATGAGAATCACTTCCAGGTTCATCGAAGAAAGGCTCCACGACAGACAGGCCGGGAAGGCTCGGGATAACATGGATTTCCTCGACGTGTTGTTGGATTACAGCGGCGATGGGAAAGACGAGCACGACAGGATCAGCCACCACAACATCAACGTTCTCATCACGGTACGTAATACGTAATTATTCAGCTTCAAAACACTCTGAGAATGATAAATGAATTCCGACACGACTGATTGAGAGACTTTTCAGGAAATGTTTTTCGCCGGAGCAGAGACGACAAGCGTGAGCATCGAATGGGGGTTCACGGAGCTTCAACGGAACCCTAGAACGTTTCAGAAGCTTCGGGAAGAAATAGACCGGGTCGTCGGGTTGAAGAGACGGGTGGAAGAGAAGGACACGGAGAATTTGCCTTATCTTCAAGCGGTGGTTAAGGAGATGCTGAGACTGCACCCGGTGCTGCCATTGCTGATTCCCCGGAAGACGAAGGAGAGCACCACCTACCTGGGGTACCAAATCCCCAAGGGCACCCAGGTCCTGGTGAACGCCTGGGCAATCGGGCGGGACCCGGACTCCTGGGAGGACCCGCTGAGTTTCATCCCGGAGCGGTTTTTGGAATCGGGCGTGGAGTACGAGGGGCAGCACTTCGAATTTATCCCATTCGGGTCGGGTCGGAGGATGTGCGTGGGTTCCCCGCTGGCTCAACGGGTGGTGCCCCTGGCTCTGGCGAGTTTGGTCCAGGCCTTCGAGTGGGATTTGGGACCGGGGCCAGGACCAGGACCAGGACCAGGAGTCAAAGCAGAGGACATTGATACACAAGAGAAGATGGGGCTGACGCTCACCAAGAAGAATCCACTCTTTGTTATTCCTAAGACTCGATTATTCCTTTGACATTCCTACCCTAATGTACTTTATAAAATTAAATCTAAATTAATTAATGTTTATCTATGTAAACAGTGTTTACTAAATAACGGCGGTACTAAGGCAGCAAGGTCACTAATTAGAAAATGAATGTATTTTATGTCGTGGTTTATACTCCATTCCTCTCCATTTATATCTCATTTTAAAATATTTATTTATTATTTTTAAAAATTAATTTTATACCAATCTCTCACCACTCGAATTACAAAAATTTAACAATTTTGCCCAATTCATTAGTTACCAAAATTAATGGACTATATTTTACAAAAAATACTTAGCGTATTTGAAAAATAAAATTATTTAGGTGTGTTGTTTGGGTATTTGAATTTTTCATTGAAATTTGAATAGCAAAAAATTTGAATTTGAATAATTCTATGATATAATATAAACATTAATGTAATATTTTAAATATAAAATTAATTTTTAATATAATATAAATAATAATAATAATAATAATATTTAATTTAATACTTTTAGAGAATTTTTTTAAAATAAAATAGTACAAATCCCCGAATCGTTCAAACGAACATGGGCCAGTTGAAATGAAGGGCATTGTCCCACGTTGGAATGGTATACCGTACCGTATTAAAAATACCGGTCGATACTGATACCGTACCGAACTTTCCGGTATGACGAAAATATATATTGATACCGTACCGAATATTTCGGTATACCGGTATAGCAAAATTTTCGGTACGGTACCGGTATATACCGTTTATACCGAAAATTTCAATTTCGGTACGATACTGGTATATACTGCTTATACCGAAAATTTTTATTTTGGTAGATACCGGTATATACCGATTATACTGAAGATATAATTTTAAATTTCAAAATAAATAAAAAAATTAATAAATATCACTATTCACCACAAAAATATTATGTAAAAATTAAAAAAAATTCAATAGTTTACATATTTTTTTTGTTTTGATTTTAAAAAAATATTAATAATTATTATTTATATTAATAATAAATATATTTAATAAAAATAATATCGGTACAGTATCATACTAAAATACCAAATTTTTCGAAAATTCATACTGATACCGTACCGAACACTTCGGTACGATATTCATATCGTACTCAAATTTTCAATATACCGAAAGTTTTGATATTTTTGACACGATACGGTACAATAAGTCGGGATTTATGTATGTTCGGTAAATTTCTCCGTCCCTATCCCGCGCCCACAATTCGTTCTTTGTCTGCAGCTTCCTTCCAGTAACCAATCGTGTGCCTCGTGCACCATTCTTATCATTATTTTAATACGCACATTTCACATGTCTGGTCCATGTATTACGTATATATATGTATATATTTCTCAGCCATAGCTGCATCGGAAAGAAAACGAAAAGCGAAATTCAGTTGCAGCTACAGAAGCAGGACAATGGCGGAGGAGTGGATTTTAAGCTCATCGATAAATCCTATCTCTGTTTCAATCGTCGTAGGTATTCTCCTGATCCTCTTTATCTGGTTAAGGAAATCTCCAGGCAAAACTCCTCCAGGTCCAAAGGGAGTCCCGATTTTCGGCAATCTTCTCCAGCTCGGCGATTTGCCTCACGAAACTATGCACAAATGGCGGAAAACCTACGGCCCTGTCTTATGGCTCAGGCTCGGCTCCGTCGACACTATGGTGGTGCAGAATGCGGCTTCGGCGGCGGAGCTCTTCAAGAAACACGACCTTCCCTTCGCCGACAGGAAGGTCCCGGACGTCCTGACCGCCTACGACTTCAACCAGGGAACTCTGGGCATGAACCAGTTCGGCGGCCACTGGCGGGTGCTCCGGCGCATCTGCTCCATGGAGTTCCTAGTCAACAAACGGATGAACGAGACGACGGAGCTGAGGCATCGGATCAGGGAAAACATGGAGGGATGGATCCTGGAAGAGTCGGCGGCGTCACTCGGCGCCGGCGGCGAGGGCGCCGTGCAGCTCAGCCGTTGCCTTTTTCTCATGGCCTTCAACCTCATGGGGAACCTGATGCTGTCCCGGGACTTGCTGGATGTGAAGGACCCAGAGTCCCGGGAGTTCTTCGACTGCATGAATAAGGTCCTGCAGCTGTCGGGAACACCCAACATCGCCGACTACTTGCCGTATCTCAAGTGGATGGATCCCGCCGGGATGAAGCGCAAAATGATGCAGAATCTCAGCCGTACGATGAAAATCGCTTATAGATTCATCAAGGAGAGGCACGACGACAGAAACGCCGGTAAGGTCCGGGAGAAGAAGGACTTCCTCGACGTGCTGTTGGAGTATAAAGGCGACGGGAAAGACGGCCCCGACAGGATCACCGAGAAGAACGTCAACATTATCATTACCGTACGCCTGTCTGATTTCAGACATTAATTATAATCAAACCCCGTTTAATATGGTCTGAATTCAAGTTCTTGCCGGTGCAGGAAATGTTCTTCGCCGGATCGGAAACGACGAGCATAACCATCGAGTGGGGATTCACGGAGCTTCTGCGGAACCCTAGCGCTTTCCAGAAGCTTCGAGAAGAATTAGACAGCGTGGTGGGCGTGGGGAGACGGGTAGAAGAAAGAGACATTGAAAAGATGCCGTATCTTCAGGCCGTCGTGAAAGAGACTCTTCGGCTGCACCCGGCGCTGCCGCTGCTGCTCCCGAGGAACACCATGGAAGATACGACCTACCTCGGGTACAGGATCCCGAGGGGGACCCAGGTGCTTGTAAACGCATGGGCCATAGGCCGGGACCCGGAGTCCTGGCCCGATCCGCTGAGCTTCAAGCCGGAGAGGTTTCTGGAGTCCGGCGTGGAGTACAAGGGCCAGCACTTCGAGTTGATCCCGTTCGGGTCGGGTCGGAGGATTTGCGTTGGGTTCCCGTTGGCTCACCGGGTGGTGCCCCTGACCCTGGCTACTCTGGTCCAGGCCTTCGACTGGGATCTCGGCGCCGGAGTGCGGCCGGAGGACATTGACAGAGATGAGCGGCTGGGACTCACTCTGAGGAAGAAGAATCCGCTCTACGTCATCCCACAGAAGCGCCTCAACGTCAGAAATTGATGATTCCTCGAAGAAATCGAACTACTTCAATTATTACTGCTGTTATCATTACCACTTTTATTGAAATTTATTACAGGTGTAATATATTATAATAAACGCTATTTGTATCTGTACCACTAATTTCACTTTCAAGCAATACTGTGTAGAACGAGTGTGTGGCTGTGTGGCTCCAACAAATAATTTTGTTAATTAAATATATTTGCTCAATCGAATTAGATGGATATTCGATGGTCATAAATAATTAATAATAATTAATATTTAACTCCAATTATTTTAATAAGCATGATATTGAAATCAATAGTTTTATTTTTTATAAGAAAATTGTCATTTATAAGAATAATAAATATTATTTATAAAAATTTACTTGATAAATAATATTATATGAATAAGAATATACTAATTATAATCTCTTTAAAACATGCTTATGATAATTATTAGTTATAATATAATATGAAAAAGAATATACTAATTACTACAGAATGTTGCATGATGGGATGAGTTAGGTGCTAAATTTTTTAGATTAAGCATCATGCTTCTGTCTTGAAAATAATTACATAAATTAGAATTACTAAATTTTAAGGATAAGTATTATGCTCAATTTAAACTTTAACTAAACCCATTGCATGATATATTATTTATAAAAAGATATTTCATATATCATTCAAATTTATGTCTTTTGTTTTTTTTTTTTTTTTTGCCATAAAAAATGTATATTTGTTTTTTTAGTAAAAAACATCATTTTATTTTTCTATTACAAAAAAAAATAATAAAATAATCTATTTTTACTTATTTTACTTAAAAATTTATTTTTATTATGAAAATAGTAAAGATGTGTTTTTTTTGTTTTCTTTTCTATCAAAAATATATAAAAAAAAAATATTCCTTCAAATGAAATATTTTACAAAACAAACACACCATAATACATTTTATGCTTAAAATATTACATAATATGTTGTTAATAAAAGTATAATATGTTGGCAATCTATGTATATAATATGCTATTTCACATGATATGTTGTTCATAAACATATAATATGTTGGCAATCTATGTATAATATGCTAACATATTAAATAAAAATATTATAATCAAAATTAATTTTCCACTCTCAATAATTAGTAAGAGAGGGGTTTGTTTGTTTTGAAAAATTTCTAACATGTTTCTCTAAAAAGTTAATATAATATACATACTTATTATTTTTATATTACTTACACAATTTTTTATAAAAAAATAAATAAAAGAAAAATCCGTCAAACTAATACACAAAACATTTGTTCAATTGGTTATTATTATTATTATTATTTGTTTTTGTTATGTAATATTGTAATCTTTCAATTTTAATACTTGATTCGTCCCGACTCAAATTACCTTTTTTATATTTTTATTTGTCTTACTCCAAAGTATCAACTTCCTATTTTAATAAAAGTAATCATATACTAATACTAAAATACCCTTAATTCTTACTTAAATTACAAACATACAATTACATATATAATTACTTTATAATATCAAAACTTCTTACGCACTTTCACTGACCAATAAAATACTATTATTTTTTAATTCACTATAAAACTCTAAACACCTATTTGGAGGGGACTGGATGGAGTATAAGTAATAATTAATTTTAGGATGCATTTGGTTGTAAATTTAAAATTCTATTGAAAGTTGATAAAAATACATATAGATAAAAAAAATAAAATGTATTTAAACTGTGTTTTTAACATTTTAATATTTTATATTATAATAAAAACATATTTAATGTATAAAGGCCAATTATAAATAATAAAAATCTATTTACAAAATATATAATTAATATAAATTAATTATTTAAAAATAAAAAATATATAAATGTACATACAAATTATTTCCTATTTAACCTTTTTGCTGTCATTGGTATTTATTAGAAACAACTAATGCAGTTACCATTTCCCTTACCATCTATACTTATTTATAAATATGCATATAAATAATATATTTTTCCAAATATCTATACTATATAGAAGATATTACCTTCTCTTCCAAATGTATTCCAAATAGAAGTTGAATCATCATTACTGAAGGCTTAGAAATTAATTATTTTATTTTATTTTATATAATTATATTAATTAATTTTAATGAGGTTTAGCACACCCGATCTCCTCCATTCTAAGTATTATATATAAGAGAAATTTTTATTTAATAATAAGCTAATTCAGACAAATTTAAATTAATTTTTTTCATCACATAATCTATCAAAATAAATTGCAACCTAAAACAGTATCCCTTTTTATAATATATCCTTTTCTACTTAATTTCCTATTTTTAACAGTAGAATTTAAAATTTAAATATTATAAATATTTATAATACTTTGAATATAAAATTAATATTTAATATTATAGTTTGAGATTATTTTGAAATAAACTGTTTATTTGAATTTTTGTTTAGAAAATATTTAAAAATAATAGTATTTTGTAATATATATATATACTCCATAATTTTTTTTATCAAAAACATTACAAATTGAATAGAATAATTTGAGTTTGAAATCACAACAAAATAATATTTTTAAAAAAGAAAATTTTGTTTAAAATTTTTAGAAAATCTCCAACAAACACATCAATGATTTTACATAAATAGGTAAGTCCTTGGTGCTCCCTCTCTGGTTGAAACAAGTCCTGGATTTCAAAACCAGAATGTACACATCGTACGATCTTCACCGTACATCAAGGTAGCCGCTACACATCGACGGACCGTAATGTGTTTCTACTGGGATTCGCAAGAGGCCAGGACCTCAAACATGTCTCTTAATTTCTTGCCTGAAAATGGAGTCTCAATCCATCCAAAGGGTACAGCTCAGAAAACAATATGCAGGCAATCCAACTCATCTTTTCACCTCATTTTAATCCCTTCAAACTCCAGGCGCTATTCATTACGTTTTCACATTTACAGATTCTCAAGGAATAATTAAGATGAAGATCGAGGAAACAACACTATCTGGTCATTCAGCAGGTAGTTATGGCGGTCGGATTTTCGCATAATAGAACTGCGTCTGCTAACGTTACTGTCGGAAATTTTGCAGAATTAACCGCCATCGCAGCGGGTGAGAAAATAGCTCAAACCGGCGGCGCCGGGGGAACTGGTGATTCAATGATGACGAAAGAGAAAACAGCACTGCAAAAAAACAGCAAAAGAACGCCGGCGATGTCTCTAGAATATTCCTCCCTGGACGTCCCGCCCGGCTTTGCTCCGTTACCGTTACCGTTACCGCCGCTGCCACAGCCGATCGAAAATCCGTCCGGTTCAAATAAACGGCGAGGGAGACCGCGGGGAACCGACAAACGGAAGACTCCTGATTCGGGCGAGTTTTTTTATAAGTCGATTTCACTCCCTCATGCCATCTTATTGATCTGGAATACATCTGATCGATTGATTAATAATTTTTTATTTTTTTGACAGATTTGTCCATTGTAGATTCAGGCGCATTGCAGGAAAGCATATGGGTAGGAGACATGAAAGCGCGAGTAGTCATTGTGAATCCAGGAGAGGTAGGAGTAGGATTGGAGGATGCATTATTTTATTTTATTATTTATAATTTCGGACAAGGATTTAATTTGTGATTCGTCGATATCTATATATATATATATATATATATATGTAGGACGTTGTTGCAAGGATTCTTGCATTTGCTCAGATTGGCAGCTATCAGGTTTCCGTTTTTTCCGGCAGTGGAACTGTCTCCGGCGTGACGCTTCCGGTCACCGGAGTTTATGGCAATGTAATGACGTTTCAGGTACGATTTCTCGTTCTTGGCCTGAAAGTTTTCATGTGTTGTTCAAAATTGTTTTTTTTATTAAGTAGACAAAATTGTCAATTCGATTGGTACAGGGCAGTTTTGAGATTGTGGGTCTATCAGGAACTTACACCCTTTCTGAGAGACAAGGGATCAAATGTTGGGCTGGAAGATTAGCCGTTTTATTAGCCAGGCCTGATGGCACTGTCATTGGCGGCACCGTAGCCGGTGTTTTTATGGCTGCTAGTCCCGTTCGGGTGATTTTTTACATTATAGCAACAAATTATAAGTTCAATTTGTTTGTGTGTTTAGTTTAGGTCTCATGAATTTACACATTTTTTTTTACTAAAACTTCTTCTCCAGATCCTGGTGGGAAGCTTTGAAAGAAACAACCAGCAAGAACCAAGCACACCTTGTACAACAGAAGCATTGCCACGGCGGCGGCCACGAGCCAGAGCACGTGCAAGAACAACGGCTAAAGCAGCAGGAACTGCAGCAGCACTGGGCTACAGTAGCACCACCACCACCACCAACAATACCGGCTACAGCACCACCACCGCCGCCGCCAACGAATGCTAATAATAACAGCTCAAGCAAGAAGACGCTGATCTATAAGCACCTGTTTGTTTTTCTGATCGTTGACTGAGTTATGCAATTTTTAGATTTTTTCTCGAAAAAACATAAACCCTAAAAATAAAAGAAAAAAAGACAGACGAAAAGATTTAGTCTGTCAGACAGCTGCAGGACCACCCGGAGGGCCATAAGCCAGCCGAGAACGATCCTCTGCGGCTCACCATGGTTCGGTTCCGAACCAGGTAGGCTGGTAATCACGCTCTGGTCAAGCAGCCAGGCTCATCCACCAGACTTGGTTCTTGCCTCCTTAGAACTCAAGGATGCAGAGGTACGAGCCTATAGAACAGATCCTGTTCAAGTAAGGTCGTACCCTCTGCTACAATAATTGGATATAAATACACGCAATATCTCGACTTTACTTCCGATATGGGACATTATAGACGGGCCTCAATGTTAGCCCAATTTATTGGGCCTAAATATGGGTCCGATTCGGTGTGGATTAATCCACTGAATCTGACCCATCTGGAGATTTACCAAATTACATTCGAAAGCCAGGCCCAATTTTCGTGTGTCTTCAAACCTTATCCGTTACATAAACTACCGATACATCCACCACCTGCTAGAAACATCACGCCACGGTATTCATATCCATTCCCATGTCGGCGCCTGTTCGAATGAATCCCTTCATTGTCATTGTCTGGAACATTCTGGGTTTTAAGCACATACGCACACGTGGATTTTCCAGCACCTTCCTCCCGTATATAAATAAAGATAGGTGAAGTGAATGAAGCACCGCCATTCAATCGAGAAGTGACTTGATTTGAAATGAAGGGAATTGCAGAGGACGACAAGGTGACGATCCGGACGGAGTGCCGAGCGCCTCCGGACGGCGGCGGCGGCGGCGGCGGCGAGAAGCATCTGGAGAAGGTGGAGGTGAAGACGCGGGAAGTGGACACGGTCAAGTACGTGGAGAGGAAACTGGTGGACAAGGGCGTGGGCAGGATGGAGCGCCACCCCGCCGACGGCCTCCCGCTCAAGCACGACCACAAGAAGGGCCGCGGCGGCAAGTTCACCTGGATGGGACCGGACGAGGACTACCAGGCCCAGCTGGAAGCCGAGCCTGCCCTCGATGACAAGGACCCCAACTACGTCGACGACGACGACGACAAAGATAGAGACTTGGTCGCCGGTGAGGTGGAGGTTGCCAAGACCGCGGCGGAAGGGGTGGCGCGTGTCGAGGTTGACCCCCACCTCAAACTTAATTAAATGTAACGTTTTAAAAATATTTTTTAAATAATTTAAACAATTAACAAATGGGAATGTTACTCAGATGGTAGAGTGCTCGCTTCCCATTAGAAACGCACGGGAGCGTTTGCTTAGCCCGCGAGGGCACGGGATCCTCAGTCGAATATGTACCCGGTCTACTCAGTCGAGCGACGCATGTCCAGTGTTTATTATTATTGTTATTTGTTTTGAATCAAAATTTTATTTAACACAAATTGTAATTTAACCCCCCTCGAATTTAGATTTTTTCTCTCCTCCTAAACCTAAATCCCCTCCCCCACTTGAGTGCGACGTTCTGCCCGCTGACGCCACCGCCAATGCGTCTGCCCGCCCAGCCGCCGGCGCCACTGTCTGATCCTGCCTCTTCCACCCCGCGCCTCCGGCTATTCGGAGACCCTGCCCGCCCAGCCGCTCCCGCTGTCGGCGCTACTGCCTGATCCTGCCCCTTCCACCCCGGCACCTCCGGCTATTCGGAGATCTACAACTTTATTGAGAGATTTATATTTGTTTCTTCTGAGGCTTTTAGTGGAAGTAAATTTTGAATTTTTATTGATGTATTTTTGTAATAATGTTAGTTGTAAATTTTGGAAGTTTGATTGAATGCGGTCTTTTTTTTCTACCAATTTTTTTCTTTTTATGTATGTTTATGTTGATGTGAAATTGAGTTTTTTAATAATTAGATGTGTGAAAAACTTTACGATCTTAAAGGTTTTATTGTTTTGTATATATTTCAAGAAGTATGCAAAATTATATACAAGTGGATTTATGTTTGTTTTTTTGGCGATATTATGTACGGAGCCGAACAAAGAAAGTAACAAATCAATATGGGGGATTTTTTGTAATAAAAGTGAACACAATGGACCAACGAAACAACACAAATCTTCAAATGTTGCCTCTTTTCTTGTCCAGGATTAGTTCTCTGATCATATATGTCCAATCAAATGACCGCTCCAGCTACATAAATTTGCAGAAATTACAAACAAGCAGTTTGAATTCAACTTAGCATTTTCAGAGTGATAAAATCAATAGCGACAGAGGATCCTTCTTTGAATTGATCGACATACATATCTTTGTTTCAGTTAGTCAACATACGACTAAAACGATTTTGAGAAGATGATTTTCTGGTGGAACGAATTTCTAACAATTAAACTTCTAAAAATTAGAATAACTCAATTTTTCATATTTTTTTTCTACTAAACTTTTTCATTCTCAAAATTTGCAATCAATACATTAACAGAAATACATTAACAAAAATTCAAATTTCAATTTTTAATCTTACTTTTCGCACTTCCACTAAAAGCCTCAAAAGAAAAAACATAAGCTCCTCAAAAAATGGATGAGTCTCCGAATAGTCGGTGGCGTCGGGAGTGGAGGGGGTGGGACGGGCGGTGTCGGTTTGCGGTGGCGTTGGAGGCTCGAGGGGTTGGGTCGGTGGTGGCGTTGGCAGCGGAGCGGCTGTGCGGGCAGACGCATCGGCGGTGGCGTTAGCGGCGGAAACAACTGGGCAGAATGGGCATTTGGGTTCACAAATGGAAAAGATTGAAAACAAGAAGGGGATTAAATTGCAATTTCTTTTATAATATTAAAATTTTAACTTAAAACAAAAAATAAAATAATTATTGCCTACTGGACACGCGTCACTTCCTTAGAGATTCGACCGAATAGATTGAATATATTTTGGACCGATGATCCCATGCCGCATGGGAGAGGTACGGGGATCGATACCTCGCATTTCCATTTTTAAGCTTTTTTTGTTGTTATTTTCAAACAGCCGGTGGGCCTTAAATTTAATTGGGCTTCCTATGTGGCGTCACATTTGGTGGGCCTTGAGTTTCTAATTGGGCATCCTAGATGCTCTCGTTAATGGAATAAGTATTGTTTTTATTTAATTTTTTTTTTGCTAAAATTGTAATAACGTATCGTACATTATTCATAAATTAATAGCAGTATGAGTGTCTGAGAAATGACAGACACATGGAGCATCCATATCCCTTTTTCCCGGCTTATTCTTCCACCCTTTGGGACCTAAATCCACTCCCCCCATACTTACAACTTACCAGCACAAACATTTCATTTCATTATTCCAATTGCCAAGAATAAAATTAGCAACCACAGTGCCCATTTCAGATTTATTACTATTATTGTTATGCCCAATTCATTAACTCCATGCAATCTTTGTTCTTTTCTTCTTGCATTCACAATCACAGCCCACATGGACCTTTTCCGTGCTCCGATCTCATGTTTTTTTTTTTTTTAAAAAAAAAAATATTATAAAGTAAATTGAGAAAAATCTTACCATGATCTTTGAGGATAGTGATATTAGGACAAAAGCTTGGAAAATTTATATGTATATATATTAGGTCGCTCGCGTACAAAATTATCCACGTGGAAGTGTGACAAAGGTGTCGGCGGGTATTAAAATAAAATTTGATTATTGCCTTTAATTTGTTGAAGAAATTAAATCGCCAACTTTCCACATAATGATGGTGTTGTTTAAATACCAAGTGGGATTTAGTGGAGATTAATTATTATATAAATAAATGAATTAGAAAAATTGCGAACACAACAACGTACACTAAACGACGCAGTTTTGTGTCTGCGAAACCGACTAATGAACCAACCATAATTCCAAATTGCGCACACAAACGATGATACAATAATGATTCACAATTAAGGACCAAATTATTTCATTGGATGGTTTTGTTTTAGGAATGTCTGCGGTTCGCACGTTCAAATTTATATTTTTCACGCAACAAATACTATGATGATCAATCGAACTTCGTTTGTCTTAATTTGTTTAGCACACAATTTGCTGGTAAGATTGATTTAGGATGTCTTAAATGATTTTGATTAAACCTAGTTGGTGAGATATTATATATTTATCGAATATATAATTTCATTTAAAAGGGATGGTGGACCTCTAATTTAAATATTGTTTTTATAAGTGATGGAATTTTCATTTATTTATTTTTTGATGCATATAATACAGATGGAGGGTCGGATTTAGAGCGTCCAATTCCTGCATAGATCTGGACCGTTGATTTTTATTCTCGCATCTGCACGATAGAATTACATGAATGTATACTAGGAAAAAATATAATAAATAATAATAATAATAATAATATGAAATGCCAATTTAATTGAAAAATAGTATAGATAGGAAAAGTAGTGAAGCTGTCACATTAATTTGTGACCCTCAAGGATGTAATTTTTATTTGCTAAAACGTAACACCTCTCTACCAATAAAACTTTGATTACTTCTTTTTCATAAAGCAACTCGATTGCTACCACGAAAATATATAGATTATAAAAAATGTCAAAAACATTACTGTTTCTTTTTCTAGAAACCCAATCATATGCTAATACTATGGGTCATCTTTCTTTATTTACTTATATTTAGGGTTTGCTAAATTGAACCCTTTTTTTTTTCTCCTAAAGTTTATATTATTTAATCTTCTAAAGTTCTTCAAAAAAATATTCTATCTAAAATCTAATTTTTATCTAAAAATATTACATTATATAGTTAATATACATGTAAACTCAAGTAAATAAAAACATTCTTGAATGATCATCAATTAATATTACAATAATAAAAATGGATGTTCTCTAGTGTCATTTTTAGTCAAAGATCGATATGAAAATTAAAAGGAAAGAAATGTGAAAGAAATAGTTTAGATATTAATTTTACTTACAATTGTATTTATGTCTATAGTTCACCTAATTTATCTATTGGTATATTTAAAGTATATTAAGGATGACTTTATTTTTTTTAAAAGGGTTATAGTGTTATTTAAAGGAAATAAATTTTAACTTATATTCACATAGAAACTTGTAATAAAAATCAGATTTACAACCAAAAATTATGAAATTTAATTTCGTCGATTGTCAAGTCTCATTGGTGGCATTTATAGCAGGATGGCCTAATATGTCTTGCAACCAGCAACTCATTGATTTGAGTTGATGATCATCGATTATTACTAAAATATTTCTCGACACTAATGTGACAGCCCCAACACACACACATAGAAAAACTCTATATATGTATATACATAAATATATATATATGTATGTATATAAACAATATTTAATTCAATGAAGACATAATTAATTCATAACATTCAATTTCGAGGAAGAAATAAGAGTTGAGAAGGAGGAGGAGACAGGTTAGCTACAACATCATTTCGCTGTCCTCAACAACCCATTCACCCCCACATTATTATTACATACCATTCTACTCCAATTCTTACATAATTAAATTATTATTATTATTATTTTTATCATCGATAAATATTTTTTCTTGTGACAATATAATTATATACGAATTTGATCACTGATATAACATTTCAACTGTGTCTCAATTATATATATATATATACACATATGTATGTCTACATAATTGTAGTATTGTAATGTGTGCCTGTGAAGACTGACTAAGAAAATGACGCTGCTACTGTTAGTAGTATTTATAATTTATATACTCCATAGACCATACTTTAATGATTTCTGCATACGTGTTGTGGGGGGTGCCTGGTCTCCGGAACCCATCACGGCTATATATCATGTCATCGACGGTGTGGATTTATCGGGAGTGTGGATCCCGGGACTTGTAAAAATCAACGCCTTCTAAACAGTAAACACCAACTTCTGCAATTATTGGAGGACTGTTTAATTTATTTAGTAGCTATCTGCCAACACACGCACAAAAATAATACTCCCTTCCAAACTCTATAATATATATATTTTTTTATATGTTTCAAACATTTTATAATATTTTTAAAATAAAAAATAATTAATTATATTTGATTTTTATCTTATATTTTATCACTTTACATCGTTCAAATAAAAAAATAAAATATATATTTCTCTCTCCATCGCATCACATAATTTTTAAATTATTCTATTTAATATTACTCACCTAAAAATTTGTGCAAAAAGCAAATATTGTACCTTATTTTGGTCGGAGAGAGTACTTACATATACTCCATCTGTTCCACATACCATGTCGACGTTGCCGTTTCTGTTCGTCCCACGTTCCTTGTCATTTTTCTTTTTTGGAAAATGATTACACACTTTAATCTCATTTTAAATTTTTTAATTTTAATTAAACTAATTAGTTGTTTTAATTTTAATTTATAATTATTTCTATGATAGGATAATTATTTTTACTAATACATTTTTAATTATCTAATAATTACATCCCTCCTAAAATGCTGTATCTACAGTGTAGCAGATACGGTATATGAGACGGAGGGCGGAGGGAGTATTAGGGAGTATTAGATATGTCTGAACTCAACAGTATTGTCTGAAAAGAATTATTTATTGACTTAAGAAGATGTTTAAATTAAAGCTAAATATATTTGTTGGTGTGTTTTTGACTTTTAGCAGTACTTAGATTTTGTTTTAATTCAAACATTACTAATAATTCTCTGGCGTTTACCTTTGGCTTTCACAATTATTTGACATTTCTAATTTTGTCCCCCACCCCATATACAAAAAGAAAAAAGAAAATAAAATTTATGTGCAAAAGGCATTTCTGTTCGTCATTTTTTTTTTACCCATTGGGTTTAAATAAATTAAAGCTGAATACACACACTTTGACAGTGATCTTACCATTATTAATATTTTACTCTCGCTTAATGATGATTCTTAAAAAGGGTGTATTAATTGTCATTTTTAGTTTTAATTTGTCACTATAATATTTTCAATTAATTTAACTGTTCGAAACACGTCCAACCACACCCTAAATGATTTTATTGGTTTAATATACTCTAATATAAATGTCAACTTAGAAATACATATTTATTTATTTAATTATTTATTAACTCAATAGGTAGGCATACACATCAAATCTCACTGTAACGACTTTTAATAATGCTAAAAAATTAGTTGCAGCAGTAATCGAGGGCATTTCCGTCAAATCATCACCGTTCTGTCACAGACATAAATTCACTTGAATATATTTTTTGAAAATATATTAACGTTAATCGACCGTTACTAATTTCGTAAGTGGCTGTGGGGCTGAGCCAGAGCCGTTCTCTCTTTTAATTAACCACATTTACAATAATTACAAAATTAGCGGTATTGTGTATATCCACACTACACAGGCAACCTTAATTAAGTACGTAGTCAAGGCTGTAATGGTCGCCGGAATACGGTCGGAATCTCAGCCGTTGGGGGGTGGTTTTCGCGGTTGCGCATAACCACACGGCTCATCCACAAAATCTGGGGTGAAAAATAAAATTCATTAGAAAATCAATTAATCTTACATCATTAAGGATGAAGCCGAGAAAATGGAGGCTTCTATAAAGGGAGATTCTTACATCTCTCTCATCCCCTCGCACCACTCCTCCAATCAATCTTTCCCCCTCTTTCTCTATCTACACTTCCTTTGTTCCACCTTTCTTTCTTTTGTTTTTTTTTTTTTTTTCATCATATATGGCTTGTCCCACATTCTGCATTTAAAGTTTCTGGCAAAGAATTTCTGGGCTTCACATGAAAACGGCAGAAAACTCCCATGTTTTCTGTCTGAAAAAAACAAAAAGGAAGAAGAAGGGTTAAAGGGGTTGGCTTCCGTTGGTTGCTTTGATTATTATTATTAAGGGGGAGCTGCATTGGGAAATTTCTGACCCATTCTGTGTAATAATTTTCATTTTTGATTTTTCTGGTGAGGAGTGGGTTTTCGGGTACGAATATATAGTGTGGGGAGGTTCGAGCTAAGTGTTTTCTGACATTCCAGCTCTCGTGCTTTCATTTGCTTTTGCGTTTCAACGAAGCAAAATTTAAAGAAAATATTCTTGCACTTTTCGCAAAGGGGGTAAAGGAAATCCTATATATTCTCGCCTGATAGATCTTGATTTTTGCCGCAAGCCTTGTCCTGTCCTGTTCGGCTCTGTCTTTCTTTTTTTTTTTTTTCCTTACAACATTAATATTTGTAAGGATTAGAAGAAGAAGAAGAAGAAGTCAATGAGTCAGTTTGGGTCGTCGACGTATCTTCCCGACACGTTTTCGGGGACGAGGGATGATTTCACAGAGCAATTTCTGGTAATATGGGGGCAGATCAAGGAGCCGTTGATCGTCCCGTTGCTGAAAGTTGGTGTGTTTTTGTGCCTGGTGATGTCAGTGATGCTGTTCATCGAGAGGGTTTACATGGCGGTCGTCATTTGCCTCGTCAAACTGTTTGGTAAAACGCCCCATAAACGCTACAAATGGGAGCCGTTGAAGGACGACTTGGAGCTCGGCAATTCTGCCTATCCTATGGTTCTTGTCCAAATTCCAATGTACAATGAAAAGGAGGTCCGCTCTAATGATCGCTATCTCCCTGTCCATATATATATATATTCTTGTCTGAACATTTGTTTCTTGATTTTGAACTGTACCAACACACACACAGGTTTATCAGCTCTCCATTGGAGCTGCATGTGGCCTTTCTTGGCCCTCCGACAGGATCATCGTTCAAGTCCTCGATGATTCAACCGACCCTATCATCAAGGTATGTTATCCATTCTTTGAATCTCTCCAGTTTTGCATGCCGCAGCTAGCTACCATGGAAACAACCAATAAATCAATTAATTAATTTAATTTAATTGTGTGGTGTCTTGACATGGACAGAATCTGGTGGAGATGGAGTGCCAGAGATGGGCAAGTAAGGGAATAAATATCAAATACGAAATCAGGGACAACAGGAATGGCTACAAAGCAGGAGCCTTGAAAGAAGGCCTAAAGCACTCATACGTCAAACAATGCGAATATGTCGCCATTTTGGATGCCGATTTCCAGCCCGAACCCGATTTCCTCTGGCGGACAATTCCCTTCCTAGTCCACAATCCTCAGCTCGCCCTCGTCCAGGCACGTTGGAAATTCGGTACGTATCAATCATCATTATTAATTAATTAATTAATGCATTGCTTCCAGCACCCTTTCAGTAGCTAATAATATTATTAATTGCACTGCTAATTATTACTATATTATATAAATATACATATAGTAGTATTTATTGCCCTCCTTCCTTCCCCTCCTTTTCATCTAATTATAGCTTGCAATAATACAAACTTTTATTAACGTCATAATCAGAATGTTAATTGTCCGGATCAGAAACTGTCGGTGAGACCACAAACAGTAGACCGGACCAAAATTGACGAAAAAGATAGAAATAAAAGTGTGCTAATAATAAAATCCAGTGGCTTCCGAATAGCAGCAGCCACTGCGAATTGGACAGACAGGTAGGTAGGTGTAGGTGTGGATTTGGGAGTTTGTCATATTATCTTATTTAATCAAAATCATTAATCAAAGTCTGAAGGCTTTGAAAGAAGGCTGGCTGCTCAGTGCTCAATCACTGTGTTTGACCATTACATCACAGAAAAAAAGTGGCGATATATTTTTCTAGGATTCATTTTCTGTGGTGTAAGAAAAAAAAGCTGGCTTGTCTATTGTAAGTAAAAAAGAAAGTAGCAAATTAGTAAAAGGGGTTTTCGTTTTGGTTTTCTTCATGAGCACTTCATGACTGGTGGATGGACTTCATTATCGTTGTGGTCTTTTCCATGGAGGTAAATAAAAAAGCTGCAGGTGGCACAAACTGGAAGTGTGGTAGAAGATACATAGGATAGGATAGGATATGTTGCATGCAATAAGGAGGGTGTTTTCGTCCTTTCACAGGCCTAACTTTCCATACCCAGCAATTCCATGTGCTGCTGTGGCTATGGGCTGTCTGAAGTGGTGGACCTCTTCTCCCCTTCTATAGTGACCCGACCGACAATGCCTCATTTATATCTGTGGCTGGCACCTATTTTGCAATAATTTTTCTATGGGGGAAATAAAATGGACTCGACCTAATAATGGAAACAGAGTTTAGTTGTCACTACTCTGTGACTGTCCAAATAACAATAAAATATACTAATTCTGAATTCTTACATGAAAGTGTGTGTTTGTGTATCCTTGTCAGTGAATGCGGATGAATGCTTGCTGACAAGAATGCAAGAAATGTCACTTGACTATCACTTCACCGTGGAGCAGGAAGTAGGCTCTTCCACTTACGCCTTCTTTGGCTTCAATGGTACCAATCCATCAACACCATCAATTCACAATGTTAATTCCTGTAATAAAAACACTTAATAATAATAATAATCAATTCAAGGGACTGCTGGCATCTGGAGAATTTCTGCCATTGAAGAGGCTGGAGGATGGAAGGATCGGACCACAGTCGAGGATATGGACTTGGCTGTTCGCGCCACGCTTAAAGGATGGAAATTCTTGTATCTTGGCTCCGTCAGGGTACTTACATTTTTTTCTATTACATGTCTCTTCTTTCCTGTCGTCATTTTCAGACATTTTATAACTGTGTGTTCTTTCCGTACAGGTTAAGAACGAATTGCCGAGCACGCTCAAGGCTTATCGCTACCAACAGCACCGATGGTCGTGCGGCCCTGCTAACCTATTCAGAAAAATGTTTGGAGAGATTGTAAGAAACAAGGTTAGTTCGATTTTCAATTTCGTTTTCCCTCCCATTTGATGCAATTTAAAACTGACAATGGTGTTTTCCAGAAAGTGTCACTGTGGAAGAAGGTCCACGTCATCTACAGCTTCTTCTTCGTGAGGAAGATCATCGCCCACATCGTGACATTCATATTCTACTGCGTCGTGCTGCCTGCCTCCGTATTAGTCCCTGAAGTTGCTATCCCCAAATGGGGAGCAGTTTACATCCCTTCCATCATTACATTGCTCAATGCTGTCGGAACTCCGAGGTTGGATCATGATCATGATCTGCATAAATCAAAGTGAGCTCGACTTAGAGTCTGCATGTATCATTTCAGGTCACTCCATTTACTCGTGTTCTGGATCCTCTTCGAAAATGTGATGTCGCTCCACCGGACAAAAGCCACATTCATCGGCTTGCTCGAGGCAGGCAGAGTCAACGAATGGATCGTCACAGAGAAACTCGGCGACGCCCTCAAGTTGAAATCAGCTCTCAAAGCTTTCAGAAGGCCACGTTTCAGAATTGGAGAAAGGTAGCAAATTTACCAATCTGAGTTCGATAATCTGAAAATTACATAATCTGAAAATTATATGGCCTAACAGAGTTCATCTGCTCGAGCTCGCCACCGGGTGCTTCCTCTTCTTCTGCGGCTGCTACGACATTGCCTTCGGGAACAACTACTTTTTCGTCTACTTGTTCATTCAGGCCACGGCATTTTTCGTCATCGGATTCGGTTACGTCGGAACCTTTGTCCCTTCTTAGCTTTAACTATCAAGCATTGCTGGAATGATCGATCAATGCTCTTCATCATCCATTTCTTTCTGTGAATGTATGCAAGCTTTTTGATTTGCTGCTTTTTTTTTTGGCTTGATTTTGTATACTTGTATTTTTACATGTAGAAAGAATGTCGTTATTCTTTAAAGGTTTAAGCATAAGAGAGTGAGTGAGTGAGTTCTTCTTGCTCACCATTTGAGTTCAATTCAAATCATCTTTTATTTAACTTTTTGTTACTTTTGCATTTTTTGCTATGATAGATTTGTCACATCGCTCCATCTACCCGTATATTAATAGCACTTATGATTTTCTGATATGAGAAAAGGACTTGAATTGAATTGAAATAAAAATAATTGTTGAAATTGAGGAATTTAATAAATAGAGGGGGTTGAATAATTTTTTATTTATATTTGCAATATTGATTCTCAATAGGAAAATGAATAATAACGATAATAAAGAGAGCGGTCAATAAGGCCGGCAAGTGGTTTGCGTCTTTAATACGAGTTTACAAACACTACACCCTGTACAACAAACTACTGCATTTATTATTTGCAGGTATATATATATATATATATATATATGTATACATTGAAAGCATTATACATTTGTAATTACATTAATCTAATTAATTTCTAATATTCATTCATTTTTTATTTTTTTTTAAATTTTTTAAAATTTAATAGAAATGGGTTGGACTGATTTGGGATGTAAAATAATTGGGCGTATACTAGGCCCATGCCCATCCCCAGAAAGAAAGTAGTACTCTCCACGCACTCACCGGAAAATCAAGTGCTGCGGAACGGAGTAACTATGGCGGCGAGACGGTGGAGCCGTCTGGTTCCCTCGAAATCTTTCTGCAGCTCCTCCGCCACAGAGCGGATAACTGAAAACAAGCTTCCAGAAGATCTCAGGAAAATCAGAGTCCTCATCCAGCAGAATCGAATCGAGACGGCGAAACGCCACCTCCATGCGCTCATTCCTCTTCACTCCGTTTCCCAGCTCCACAGTGTTTTCTCCCAATCTTCGCCCCCTCCCAACACTAAGCCAGTTTTCGAAGATGTGCTTTTGACAGTTTGCGCGGAGTGTAAGCGCGTCAAGGAGGCTACTGAATTGTACAGTTTGATGAGAAGTAATGGTAATTTCCCTTCCCTGTCGTCTTTTAATCTGTTTCTGGGGACTCTGGTGGGCTCGCGTCAGTTTGATAAGTGTTTGAAGGTTTTTCCCGATCCTGCGGATGCTGGATTCCGGGTCGATAAGTCCAGTTATGAGTATGCAATACAATCCGCAGTGAAATTGAGAAATGTGGGAAAAGGTTTGGAGTTAATGAATCAGATGAAGAAATTCGGGGTGCGGCTGAGTGGATTTGTGTACAATGTTTTGATTGGTGGTTTGTGTAAGGAAGGCAGATTAGATGATGCGAACAAGCTGTTCGACGAAATGCTCAAGAGAAATGTGGGCCCAAATAGAGTTACCTACAATAGTCTTATTGATGGGCATTGTAAATCCGGACAATTACAAAGGGCATTTGAATTGAGAGATAAGATGAAGAACGACAATGTGGAGCCTAATGTCGTGACTTACAACACCTTGCTGGGGGGACTCTGTAAATTGGGGAGAATGGAAGAGGCAACCAAGGTTTTGCAGGAGATGGGTGACAACGGATTAGTCCCTGATGCATTTTCGTACAGTATTCTTTTTGACGGCCATTCAAGGCGTGGGGATGTAGACACTGCCATGACATTGTTTGAAGATGCTAAGAAGAAAGGAGTGGTAATGAATGAGCATACATACAGCATTTTATTGAATGGACTGTGCAAGGAAGGTAAAATGGATAGAGCAGAGGAGTTGTTGGTGGATTTGAAGGCCCGTGGGGTTGTTTTGACAGAAGTGATATTGAATACGATGGTGAATGGTTATTGCAAAGTGGGGATGATTGACCAAGTATCACTCTTTGTTGAAGAAATGGAGAAGGAAGGGGTGAAGCCCAGCAGCATAACTTATAACACAGTTATCAGCAAATTCTGTGACTTGGGTTGTATGGATGATGCTAATGAGTGGGTAAGAAAGATGAAGGTGAAGGGGACCTGTCCAGATGTGGCGACCTATAATATCTTAATAGGTGGCTATGGCCGTCATTGTGAGCTTACCGAGTGCTTGAAGATTCTTGAGGAAATGCAGAATGATGGGTTGAAGCCTAATGCAGTCACTTACGGATCATTGATAAATAGTTTCTGCAAGAAGGGGCGACTTCTTGAAGCCGAAGCTATTCTCAAAGATATGTTGAACAAAAGCATTACACCGAATGCCCAGATATATAATATGCTCATAGGTGGGCATTGTGCAGTAGGAAACACAGAAAATGCATTCAAAATTTTTGAGGAGATGTTAAGAAGTGGTATCCCTTCGTCTGTGGTGACACTCAATGAACTTGTAAATGGGCTCAGCAAAACCGGTAAAGTTGTAGAAGCCGAAGCATTCACCTTTAGTGGATCAAATAGTGCAACTCCGGACATCATCACATACAATTCCTTAATCACTGGATTCTCAGTTGCCGGTAATGTGGAGAAATGTTTGGAGTTGTATGAGAGGATGAAAAACTCAGGCATCAAGGCAACCTTGCACACCTATCACCCCCTGATAAGAGTATGCAGCAGAAAGGATCGACTAGATCTTGTAGAGAGACTTGTTGACGAAATGTCTGCATCAAACCTGACTCCCGATCGCCTTGTATACAACGAGCTAATCAGTTGCTATGGACAGCGTGGGGACATTCAGAAGGCAGTTTCGCTTGCCTCTGAGATGCAAAATCATGGGATCCCACCCGACAATATGACATACAATAGCTTGATTATTTGCCGCATAAAAGAGGGCCATACTGAGGGAGCAAGGGCCCTTTTTGACCACATGATATCCATGGGTGTATCCCCCAATGATGCAACTTTCAACGCTTTAATTGAAGGGCATTGCAAGGTGAAGGATTTCGACGGGGCCTATGTTTGGTACAAAGAAATGCAGAAAATGGGATTGTACCCTCTTGCCTCCATTTGCAAGGAGCTTCTATCTGGGCTTCGGGACGCCGGGAGATTTGAGGAGGCTGATGCACTTTGCTCTGAAATGAGCAATGTTAAAGGAATCGATGATGACCTTCCAGCTGTTCCGGCCACATAAGGCAGCTTCAATATGCTACAATGGCCTCACCACTTTGATCATTTTTGCAACCTAAGAATCATGGTGTGCTCATTAGAGGTAAGTTGTATAATGTGTTCTTATGTTTTTACTTTTTGCTCCAGAATCTTTTATTTTGTTCCACTGTTTTTAACATTACTGTTACTATTACTATTTTAAGGAGTGGGAATTGTTCTAAGTTGCTGTCCCTGTCTGATCTGTGAAGATAACAAGAAATGCATGAACTTATTTGGTAGGTGACAAGCAATGTCCAAATACACTTGTGAACCTTTTCTATTTATTTGGTTGACCTTAGTGGGATGACACACAACACCATGCTCGTTTGCTCTCCGCACCAAATTGTTGACTTCATGCTTCATGTGGCTTATGACTTCATCATTTGTTGTTCTGCTGCCTTAGCCCTACATTTTTATTTTCTATTGTTGTCTATTGTGTAAAATTAGCAAGGTCTGACTCAAATTTATTATATAAAATTCAATAGTTTGTTTATAAAATTTTGGTTTTGCTTAGAGATTGGTATTTGAAATTGAGATTTTTATTTGAATTTTTATTTAAACAAATGTTTGTGAAATGAAACATGAAATACTGACTGTGACCATGAGATCATTGTATCAAACTATGTCTTAGATAGTGAGAAGAGGAGTGGATAAGTATTAGAGCTTTGTAAAAAAAATAAAAAAATACTATAATGGTAAAACTACTTAAAAGTATATCTAAATAATGCCAAAAATGATTTTAATAAAACAATCCAGATATATGAACACGTTCTAATATTGGGTTGTAATACTTGACTATTATAATTGATTATTTAGAGCGATGGTTGATATAAGTACCTTACATTTCTTTCTTCAAACATTTCAACTATAATAAATTTAACAAAAAACAATACGGAGTATAACGTATATTTAAAAAATATATAAATATTTTTATGAGCTAGTTTATATTAATTATGATTCTAATTAATAACAAAAATTATCTATTGTTGTAGATAATAATAGATAAGAAATAATATAACAGATTATATTTAGAATTAATCCTAGCATAACATGACTTGAGAGGCATATGCTATTTTCAAAAATTGTAGCCCTAAATTTGGAATATTCTAGAGAACCTTTCGGCTAACGGTCGTTTAATATGTTCCAAGGGTTGGTTTTCTTGTTGCCCAATTAATTAACGTTAATCTAATAAAATAATCGACGGCTAAGATAAACCCACGCTCTTATTATATAAAGTGGTGGGCGAGTCCAACTCCTCCTGTACTTCTTTCATCTTCTTCCAAGTTCCTTATTCACAGATCTAATCACTCTCTAATGGCCACTATCAAGTCCGTCAAAGCTCGTCAGATCTTCGACAGTCGTGGAAATCCTACGGTCGAGGTTCATTTCCACCCTTTATGCGCATCTTTATCGATCCTGTCGAAGTTGAAGATTTTTGTTTGTTGGTTTCAAGTTCGAGGTTTTGTTTAAATTCACTGTAATACCTTGAGTAGTAATTATTGGTTGACTGCAGGTTGATGTGCATGTATCTACTGGTGTCTTTGCTAGGGCTGCTGTCCCTAGTGGTGCATCCACTGGTAAGATCCATTAACAACTCGCTCATCCATTTTTACTGTTTTCTGTAAAATTCTTAGATCAGGGTTTTGAACCGTATTGATTTTTGTTGATGCTGTAATCTTAGTTTGGAAGGTATTTGAGGTGTTTGATTTGATTTTATTGTTCATCGTTTGAAATTGAAATAAGCCTTCACAACTATGTTGAGTGCATGTTCTTTTTTCCATTTATATTTCTGAATAATAAAAAAAATGACACTGTTTGCTGGTTAGTGATTCCTCTTTGTTTCTGTTCTTATTTTAGGAATTTACGAGGCTCTTGAACTAAGAGATGGAGGATCAGACTACCTTGGCAAGGGTGTCTCAAAGGTCAGTGTTTAAATTTGGATTACTGATGAATCTGTATTATAATTTATTCGTAGTCAATAGGATACGTAAATTTGGTTGATAATCTAAAGATTCTGGTATATTTGTGTAGGCTGTGAGTAATGTCAACACCATCATTGGCCCTGCCCTTGTTGGGAAGGTTTGTGTTTCTTTTAGTGATTTTCTTGGTTGTCAAATGCGTAGATGTGTTTATACGCCATGGCAATGCTGAATATATAAAAATTCCTTATGCAGGACCCAACAGATCAAACTGGTATTGATAATTTCATGGTTCAACAACTCGACGGAACCCAGAATGAGTGGGGTTGGTGCAAGCAAAAGGTGCCTTTGTAAATCAATATATAAGTCCCTGTAAATTTTGTCTTACCTCTGGGTGGTATGTTAAAACAAGTGCAATTTGTGTTTCTGCAGCTTGGTGCAAATGCTATTCTTGCTGTATCTCTTGCTGTATGCAAAGCTGGGGCAGCTGTCCTTAATATTCCATTGTACAAGGTTTGTTATAAGCATTTCTTTAAATCCATCGGGTTTCGCCATTTTGATCACTGACATGGTTGCTTTCTCTACCTTCAGCACATTGCTAACCTAGCTGGCAACAAGAAACTAGTGCTACCTGTTCCGGCTTTTAATGTTATCAATGGTGGATCACATGCTGGAAACAAACTTGCTATGCAGGCATGTCTCTCTATAAGTTTATGCTTTGACGATTTATCTTAATATTGTTATTAACACAAACTATTTGTGCCAGGAATTCATGATTCTTCCTGTTGGAGCTTCTTCATTCAAAGAGGCCATGAAGATGGGTGTGGAAGTATATCATCATTTGAAGGCAAGTCTAGTCAAATATTTCCATCACTTTATGAGAAGGCTGATAGATTTTTGTCCTTAGTGTGAAATATAGTGCGAGACAACATCAATTTTGTAGTTTCATTGGCTTTTATGGAAGTTATGAATGGTTATGGCTTAGGTTGCAACGTTTATTCTGCTTGCATGATTGAAATGTGTGGATCTTGTTGTTTTCAGTCTGTTATTAAGAAGAAATATGGGCAAGATGCTACAAATGTTGGTGATGAGGGTGGCTTTGCACCCAACATTCAGGTAAAGCAGTATTCAGTATTCATAGCTTCGTATCTCTATTTTTTTCTCAATGTTATATGCTGACATTTCTAATTATTATTCCAGGAAAACAAGGAAGGTCTTGAGCTGCTTAAGACAGCCATTGAGAAAGCTGGTTATACAGGAAAAGTAAGGTTTTGTAGTGTCTGTTGTATGTGTATTGAATCACATTTATTAGAATGGTGCTGATGAAAGGATTCGTGTAGGTTGTTATTGGAATGGATGTTGCTGCATCTGAATTTTATTCATCAGACAAGACTTATGATTTGAACTTCAAGGAAGAGGCTAGTTCCTATGCTGTCTTGAATATCCTTAAATATAAGAGGGTTCAGTAAATGCTACATTTGTTCTTGAGTTCTCACCCATTGCTTTGTCATTGCAGAGCAATGATGGGTCCCAAAAGATATCCGGCGATCAACTCAAGGATCTCTACAAGTCATTTGTTTCTGAGTACCCAATTGTGTCTATTGAAGATCCATTTGATCAGGATGACTGGGAGACCTATGCAAAACTCACCAAAGAAATTGGTGCTGAAGTACAGATAGTGGGAGATGATCTCCTCGTCACTAACCCCAAGGTGATTGATTCTGATGATTGAAAACCTTACGATGCTTATTCATAGCCTTGTTTTGGAGTAAATGTTGGTTTTCTTGTTTCTCATTATTTTTAATTTTTTTTAATGTGGACAGAGAGTTGAGAAGGCAATCAAGGAGAAGACTTGCAATGCACTTCTTCTTAAGGTATACATTGTTACCGTATATTACAATGCGCGTATTCATTCAAGTTAAAATTTCTTTGGGGCCTCAAAAGACGATTCTTGCCCTTTTTGTTGGACTTTCAGGTTAACCAGATTGGTTCTGTGACTGAAAGTATTGAAGCTGTAAAAATGTCGAAGCATGCTGGTTGGGGAGTGATGGCCAGCCACAGAAGGTATGAAATGTGGACTTAAACAGTAGTTTGGCAAATTTCAAAAACTATTTATTCCATGTCTTAACAATCAATACAATATCTGGATACAGTGGAGAGACAGAGGACACCTTCATTGCGGATCTCTCTGTTGGACTGGCCACGGTAACTGTTCATTAGCTGTTTATTGTATATATCGGTATCACACCTATAATTAACTATTACTATGTATTAACTGAAATCTAACAACATCGTTATTATCAGGGCCAAATCAAGACAGGGGCTCCTTGCAGATCAGAACGTCTGGCAAAATACAACCAAGTAAGAGCATATTCTGAATTTATTAGTGTCTGATATTACACAACAGACGGACGACAAGAACCTTACGAGTGAAACTTGAATTTTCTTTGGATGCAGCTGTTGAGGATTGAAGAGGAATTAGGTTCCGAGGCAGTATATGCAGGAGCAAGCTTCCGCGCACCTGTTGAGCCTTATTAAATTTGCACTTTGCACTGCTCCAAATGCAGCTTGAGAATTTATATCCAATTATTAGAAGACCCGATCTTTGTTTTGTGGATTCCGAGCCTTTATTTTTCTTTAATAAGCGAGAGTTATGTTTTGACCTTAAACCTTACCACTCTGGTCTTAAACTGCGAGAACACTGATCGCATTTTGTATTTTGGCATTCTTATCTTTGCTATATATTTATACAGCCTCCGAACTCACTAGCCTTTGATGCATTAGCTTTATTCTATGTTTCATTATATTTGTTATTACTTTTATTCTCACATAGATAAGGAGTTTGTTTACTAAGTAGATCTGTACGAAAGTATTGTTATTAATTTTTTTTTTTTGTTTGCATATTATATTTTATTTGATGATATTTAGAAAAAAAAATATACTATTTAAAAAATATATTTTTATAATTTTGACAAAAAAAATCATATTTTCAATAATATTTTTAGAAAGTGGCCCAGATTAGGCGTTATTACTTGGGCATTATTTGTTTCTAGGATGTTATTACCCCGCTGCTGATTTGAAATCTACAGTTTCTTCTTGGTAAAGTTCCCTGTACGGTGCGAGTACATTGCAACCTCACATGTGCAAACAAAGTATATTTTGTAAGATAAGATGGCTCCTAACAGAGCACGAAAGAAACCAACAGCCAGCAAAATCTAAATGGGGAAATATATATATGTTAATCTAAAGGAGAGATGAGCTAGAAAAAGCAAAAAAAAAAAAAAAAACTTATGGAATTTTCAATCAATCAATCCAAAATTGTCAAGAAATGCAAAAGAACCTCACAGCACTCTTTGATTAATCCCCCAATGCAATCATTCACCCATCTGAAGGGCTATGCATCGTCTGTAAAAGGTCCCCCCATAAGTTACTTGCCATGCTTAGCTTTTGTGTGGGATTCCAGGCCTTTTTCGGAGCCAAACGTCCTGCAGCACATAACCAAGTTATCAATTATTTAGGTACCATCGTATGTGTATTTAATTAATCTTCCCAGTGTATGAAAATGTACTTGTTGCAACTCTTGCAGGAATGTCCTCCAGATTTTGGTGACTCTTGATTTGGCTTATTAGCCGGAGTCTTCTTCCCCGCCTGCTTTGCTGGGTGAGGTGTATCCACGTGACCACCAGCTTTCTTGCCGTCTAAACCAATATAACATACATAATCATACTGATATACAGCTAGACATATAATTGCTGCATAATAGGAAACATCGTATGCAAGATAATCACCAGTTTTTTGAGGAGTAACTTTCGCCTTTTTGCTCTGAACAGGAGTTTTGGTGGCAGATTCTGGGGCTCGCTTCTTGCTCACCACATCCTTCAGGAGACCAAAACCAATGTTAAAGATTGAAATGAATAAGACAAACCATTGCACATACAATAGTGACTGATATTGCAAATTACCTTCTTAGGCGTCTCTTCTTCGCTAGTATCATCTTCAGAATCATCCTCATCCTTCAATTTTGGCAAATAAGCACCACATTTTAGCAAGACAGCATCAACAAATTGCAGATGGACATCCCCAAATAAATGTCTAGATGTACAAACTAAATTACACAAGACTATTACACCTATGAATGCAAATTCAGTTAAGTGACTAGATGCATCACCTGATAAAACTGTAACTTACAAATATACCAGCAATGTGAAGATTTATCATCATCACAAATGCAATGTCAGGTCTTTCAAATGAGACGTGTATAAATTGAAATTCATACAAGGTTATTCAGAATAAACAAACAAAAAAGGTAATTCTGAAACAGGTAATTACCTCAGAGTCATCATCGTCGTCATCGTCCTCAGACATTGAGTCATCATCACTGCTATCATCCTCTTCAGGTTTCTCATCTTTCTTTGGCTCTACAATCTTAACCTTCTGCTTACCAGTATCAGAATCCTTGGCAGCCTTGGCCTTTTGTGCATCTGCAGATGTATCTGGCTTCGCCTTAGGCTCAGGCTTTCCTGTGAATATTCAAATCACTTCAAAATCATACATAGACCAGCATACTAATTTATCTAATATTAACTATAAGTTACAACTAGATACCATTACTTGCAACAGTTAATGGTATATCTTCCTCCTCTGAATCTGATGAATCTGAAAATAGAAAATATTTATATACATTATAGGAAGATGGATGTATAAATGAAATGGTGAAGGGGGTGAAAAGGAAAAATTAAAAAAAAAAAATACCAGAATCTCCTACTGGCATCTCCGTGGCATCAATAAAACATTGAGTCAAGGATCTCTCAAATAATAAATTTATTGTGCATAATTTAACGGACAGGGTATCATAACAATTGAAATTTTCGAAGGATATTCTTCTGGAGCATTAGAAGCCTTGTATCCATAGAAGTAGACGCATCCAGCTTTCCAGTTGTGAGATAGCTCAAAATCTCTGTCAAACACTAGATCAAACTGTTGCTGGGGTAGCTTTTCAGAAAACAAAGTTCCAAGGACAAGTTTTTTTCCATCAACATCCACAGACAAGCATACAGATTCATTCCCTTTCTCCTTTTTTAGCTCACCTAGACAAGCCTGCCAGAAAATGTCAATTTAAAAATACTAGAAAGGCTATGACAGGGAAAAATCAGAAAAAGTAGATGTAGCACTGCAAGACCTGAGAAAGATGCAAAACCATGCCATCACCTGGCTTAACCTTAAGAGTCTCTCCACTTTTTACCTCAACACCTGCAGTAATACAAGCATTCAGTATGCTATACGCCAAAAACATATAACTTGAAAGCTTCTACAAGAAACTGCAATCTCGCAATAAATTGAAACAGAAATCCAATACAATCATACCCTAGCATGCTTTTTATATAGCAATCAGTTCATGATCGGAAATGACACTTAAAATTTATACTGCAATTCGTTAGTGATTCTGTTTCGAAATCACTCCCCACAATCAACCACAGCAGTAAAATAGGATGACTGCATCTAAAATGTTATCCGTCACCTCACCGTAATACCAGCGCTGGCATCACAGCATAGCGAAGTGCGAAAATATAAGTAATGTCAAAAGTGCTAGTCTAATATGCAGTCCCTAACGCAAACCGACTCTATCAGAAAACAGATGCCACGATCTCGCGCGTTACATGGCCACTAATCAGCACAGAAGACATGCTTAAATACGAACACAGAACTAACATATCAGAAAAAAAATCTACGCTGTAATGTAACCATTTACATTCAACTACCAAACCATCCGATTGACACAGAAATACAAACGCAAACGTAAATGAATAAAACATAAAGTGAGGGCAGATAAAAAAAAAAAAAAAAACACAACGCAATTTCCGAATAATAGAGAACAATAAGCACACGTACAAAAAATGTAGCCAATAAATAAATAAGCTGCGATCACCCAGAATTCGGAAAGATTGAATAGAGAAATGAGCAACAAAAGAACTCACCCCAAAACTCCATAGCTGAAGAATCCCAGAGAAGCTCAGAGGAGTGCAGGCGAGAGTGGCGGGAGAGGAAAAGGTGGGTTTTTAGGGTTTAAGGAACCTTGTGAATTGAATATATAGTGGTGCATGTTTGCAGGCCCAACCGTATGTAGGCCTCCGGCCCAAATTTGGATCGTGGACTCGGTCTAACTGCCTAACCTAAAAAGTGAGTCTAGAAATATTATTTTCAAATAATATATACATGAATATATAATTCGTCATCAGTTACCATCAATAGGAAGGAATCCATGGATCTCGACGTTGTGCTGTCTGCTCTCACTCCTTCATGGACTTCGGTCAGTCTGCTTGGTCACTCGTTTCATGGATTGTAGATTTTTCTGTGTATTGACCTAATGATCGATGCTGGTTTGTTATCCTGTTAAATTTTCCACTAGGCTGTTATGCTACTCGCATTTTTCACCTACTTGGCAATAGCTGGTTCCATTTTACCGGGTAGAATCGTTCCCGGAGTGCCACTATCAGATGGCTCTCGCCTCCATTACCGCTGCAATGGTTAGAAATCTGATTTTGTCCTGCCTTTCGTTTGCTAGAGAGAGAATGCATTTTGGATTTGTTTTTTCAATTTATCTATATATATATATATTCTCCTGATGAATCTAGGATTACTTGCGCTGCTATTACTGGTTTCCGTGCTGGGAATCAGCAGTTGGATGGATCTTCTATCTCCCGCGGTGAGAACTGAAATCACTCATTATTTCATATGGTACTCTTATTGGAAAGAGTTGGTGGTGTATGTTTAATGAAAGCTATGGCGCACATGGGCAAACGTGTTTTGTTGATTCATATTGTAGGCTATTGCTGACAGAGGTCTTGAGCTTCTATCGACAACATTTATATTCAGTGTACTCGTAAGTTTCAGCTTCTACATTTTTAGGTTTCATTCAGTACTTAATCGACACAAAATCAAGTACAGTCATAGCATTGTAGATATTTCATCGTTCTCAAATGTTTTGGCCTATTCCAGGTAACATTGCTACTTTACATATCTGGTTGTGGATCTCATCATCAAAGCTCGTCTTTGAAGCCTCACATTAGCGGGAACTTACTCCATGACTGGTATGCCTGTAGCTCTAGATTTCATCTCAGGATGTGCAAATTGCATGTATGTTTTCTATGCTTGACAAAATAAAGACTTGGAATCATTCCAATGGACATCCTAATCCAAAAAATTAATTTAATAAGCATAAAGCTTTACATATTTCATTTCTCCAATTTAGAACAATGGTGTAATTTTCTTCCACTCTCTGCCTAACTTTATTGTAATGGTCCTGTGATTGAGAAATGTAACATTATAGAACTGTAGATCATATACTGCTTAAACAAATGAGCATAAAAAGAACTTGGAAAATGGCAATGTACATATTAACTTTAAGTCTTGCATGGACCAGAGATCATTTTAATGTTTTTTTATAATCCAAGTTGTATAACCAACTTTTGCAGATTCGTCCAGCCACAAACCCTCTGTATTAATACTGCTGTGTATACTCCTTTTGTTTTGACAGGTGGTTTGGGATACAGTTGAATCCTCAATTCATGGGAATTGACCTCAAGTATGCACCAGGCTATTGACATTATAACAGTTTAGATTTGCTAAATGATACTTTAAAATCATCTTGTTTTGGCCATATATTATAATTTACTACTTGCTATATATATATATATATATATATAAAGAAATGGACAAGTAGCAAAATCAACACATTTTTACAGCATCGCATTTCTTACTGTTAATCTGCTCTCCTTTAGGTTCTTTTTTGTTCGAGCTGGCATGATGGGATGGCTTCTTATAAATCTTTCTGTTCTCGCAAAGTCCATTAAGGAATCAAACACTAGCACATCACTTATTCTCTATGAAGTGTTTTGTCTCGTAAGTTGATAATGCCTAGCTTTTTTCTTTTGTTATGGAAGCCAAAAGGATGTGTTTTTTTTAGGGTTTGGGTTTTTGAATAGTAAAATTTTTAATTTAAATAGTTGTTGATGCAATGCTATATATTTTTAATGTAAAATTGATTTTTAGTAGTATATTAAAAATAAAAAATCTACAAAAGAAGATAACTAATTTTTTAGTTTTTTCTTCGTTAATGCAGCTTTACATTCTGGACTACTTCTTCTATGAGGAGTACATGACCTCCACGTAAGTAAAACCCTTCTTTCATCACTAGTGCAGACTCTTTCTGCTCAAATGTGTCAGCATTATTATTTCTTGCCATATGCCTTTTGTTTGGATATGGCTTAAGAGCTTCTTATTTGTTGAGCAATTGAATTACTTTGCCACAAGTTTGTAACTCTAAACTTCAGTAGATGGGGCATCTTCTCAGATGGGATATAATTGCTGAGAGATTGGGATTCATGCTTGTGTTTGGAGATTTGGTCTGGATTCCATTCACATTCAGTATCCAGGTATGCTACAAGTTTTTGCTGTATGAAACTACTAGATGTTGGACAATCTAACTTATGATACGGTATGCCCCAGTTCCTACTCCATTTACACTTAGACAATATTAGATCATATGATGAATGCTTTTAGTTCCAGGTTTTATTTTCTATTTTTTCTAATTTAGTTCCAGGTTTTGAATAGTAAAAATCTTTAATTTGAATAGTTGATTGATGTGATATAAATAGGATTTGATATATGTTTTAAGTATAAAATTGATTTTTAGTATAATAATAAAAAATAAGAGTATGATTTGATGTGGTTTGGGGAAAAAAATTGTAAATAATAGAAGTTTTTAGAAAAACCTCCGGACAAAAACACAACCCAGCCACACTAAATTTAGCTTCAGTTAAAAATTTCATTAGGATGATGCTATAAATTGTACTAGTTTACACTTTACAGCCAACTTCTATGTATTTATTTTTAGTTATTTTTCTGTGTTTGAAAGGGCTGGTGGCTTCTATATAATGAAGTGGACTTAACTAGTGCAGCTATTGTTGCAAACTGCCTTGTCTTCCTGTTTGGGTAATATTCTCATTTCAGATGTCGCCATTGTTAGAACAGTTGTAAATGGTATTCCATTCCTATTTCCTAGTCCACAGAATAAGATTGTTTCAAATCACTTGGGTGATTAACTCACAATTTTCTTCTTCCTTTGATGATTTTGAAGCTATTGTGTCTTTAGAGGTGCCAACAAGCAGAAGCATGATTTCAAGAAGAATCCCAAAGCACCCATTTGGGGTAAGCCCCCAAAAGTCATTGGGCAAAAGTTGCTTGCTTCTGGTTATTGGTAAGTTCATTATGTACATTAGATCCTTTATGATATGAAAATATGACGTTACCTTGGGAGGTCTTCAGTTACTTTTTTCCTGCAGCATTATATTTTCCCAAAAACATTATGCATGTGTATTCATGTTTTCTACCTAATAAATAGATGCAATAGTTAGTTAGATCTCCACAATTAAAACGTCTCTGGCTAAATGGCGCCTTCAAATCCATTAATTCTACATTTTTTTTTTTTTTTTCATTTCATTTTCAGGGGCATTGCCAGGCACTGTAACTATCTTGGAGACTTGTTGCTAGCTCTGTCATTCAGTTTACCATGTGGGATAAGGTAACATTCTGCACTAATATTCTTATGCTCAATGAAAAAACATAACAGTAACTGCATTTTAATTTCTAGCACATCTCCTGCAGCTCCCCACTTCCATATTTCTATCCTATATACCTTTTCATACTTCTAATATGGAGAGAGAGAAGAGACGAAGCCCGGTGTGCACAGAAGTATAAAGAAGTATGGGCAGAATACAGGAAATTGGTTCCTTGGAGGATATTCCCATACATATATTGACAAAAAAGATCCTGGATTTTGTATGATGCCATGTTCTTTCATCAGTGTATCATTCCAAAAAGAATATCGTGAAGCCATTTCCAAAATGGTCTCTTGTATCATTAGTATTTTAGGGCCATTTCATTCCTCAGTTTATTGGCCTAGGGAACCCTTGAATCTAATTAACAATCTACTGATTTTCTCATTGATGTGTCTACTGATTTTGTCTTGAGATACCTCCATTCATCTTGTTGATTTTAATCGAGTGGTTTGAGTTATATTTAATTTAATATTTTGTAAATGAGAAAAAAAAAAAAAAAATGTATTGAAAAGAAGAGTGGAAAAGTCAAGCATAGTCAGCAGGACCACGCGTATTCATTTAGTACTAACAATACCAGTCTACCCTTCTTTATCGATACTGTGGGCAGAAGACACGAATTCATAAATATTCCGACAAGGCTATAAGTATGTGCAGAATAATTACACGTAAAATATCTTTTTATTTACTTCAACAATCTAGGGCACACTTGACATGCAAAAAATGTATATAAAATTCCCAGTAATAATTTATTGATATGGATGCATCGGTAAAATTGCAGCAATAAATAAAGTAACTGTAAACGTGGCAGACACAGTTGTATAACGTGTTGAATGCAACCCCCTCTTTACTTTGCTGGTTTTCTGTGCATCTCACAAGTGGCACTATAATTTTTTTTTCTTGTGAAAAATATTATTGATACATAATAATATACATTTAGGATTATGTAAATTTAAACTCTGCAGGATCATCTACAATTTTCTTTTTCCCGGCTTAGTAAACAACACCAATTTTTATGAACAAGACATTTATTTCTATGTTAAATAATAATAATAATAATAATAACCTTTATTTACTAGATTACAGAAAGATAAAGCATAGTAATAAATCAAGCAAATTGTTTATTAAATTTGGTAACTGTCGGATTTATTTGAACTCATTACAAAAACTTGTTCGTTTGCTAAATGACTCGATGAATAATACTGGTACGAATAATATGTTCATTTTGGGCTTGTTCCGACTTTCGCCGGGTCCCGAGTCAAATAAAAATAAAAGCTCTATTGCAGCGGGCTGACAGTAATCCAGCACAAAGCTATCGACAAAGACTAACAACATATTATTGTGATTTATAAATTTTAAATATGAAATTTTAGAATCAAATTACAAAATCTCAAAATAAATGAGAAAAAATAAATTGATTGTGTTATAAAGTAGGGTGAAAAAAAAAAAAAAAAAGAAAGCAAATTAAGTAATTACAAATTAAAAAGAGTGACATACATTGTACTTTTCTTTCATCATAATTAATACTATGAAAATTAATAATTTTAACCATTAATATTAAAAAATGAATTTCATAAATAATATATATTTAATTATTACATAAATTATAACATGAATTTCTTATTTTAATTATGAATAAGTTATATTTATAAAAATTATATATCAATACGCGTGTGTATATATATATATTATTATAAAAATAAATAAAATGAGCCTCAATTTACAACAGACCTTAGTCGAGAATTTCTTTTGTCCGAACTAGGGCCGGCCCTGTATTCATTTCTTATTAGAACTCATGTATAAGAACTCTAGAATCAAACCGTTGGGAACAATTTTTGTATGGCCTCACGTAAGAATAAAATATGTTAGTGGTTGTTTTTATTTTTATATTATATTAAAAATTAATTTTATATTTCAAATATTGCATTAATATGTATTTATATTAATTTAAATTTAAATTCAAATCCAAACTTTCAAATATTTTTTTTTTATTTTTGTCTATAGTTAATTTGGAAATTTAATTCTTTATTAAATAATATTTATTAATATTTTGTAAAAAAAAAAATTAATGTTTATTAAAAAATTATATAAAATTCAAATAATAAAAATTATAAAAAAATATATCAAAAGACTAATCAAAATGATTATATATGTTTTTCAAATTTATATATATTTTTTCTTGAAAATTATTTAAATATAAAAGGTAAATCAATTTTTCTCAAATTAAATCTAAAAAAATTAATTCAGATATTTGTCAACATCCTACGACATGTTTGGAGAGAGATATTACCATAATGTTACAATGCTATATTTTCTGAAATTAACTCTAATATTTGTCAACATCTTACAACATGTCTTCCTGTCTGGTCTGAAAAGAGAAGTTGTCACACAGTATATAATGTTATACATACTGTATTATTTTAAACAAACTCTAATATTTGTTAACATCTTAATTGATACAAAATATATCATGTTATATATCCTATATTTTTTAAAACTAACTCTAATATTTGTTTAACATCCTACAACATGTCTAGTCTGTATAAAAAGTTGATGACAAAATATAAAATTTTATATATGTTATATTTTCTGAAATTAACTTTAATATTTGTCAATATCCTACAAAATGTTTAGGTTGCAGAGAAAAATTATCACAAAATATATGATGTTATATATGCTATATTTTCTGAAACTAAGTCTAATATTTTTCAACATCCTACAAAATTTCTATTTTGCAAAGAGAAGTTGTCACAAAATATATAATATTATATTTTATATTTTTTAAATTAACTCTAATATTTGTCAAAATTCTACAAAATGTCTAGTTTGCAAAGAAAAATTACCGCAAAATATATGATGTTATATATGCTATATTTTCTAAAACTAACTCTAATATTTTTCAACATCCTACAAAATCTCTATTTTGCAGAGAAAAGTTATCACAAAATATATGATGTTATATATTATATTTTTTTAAATTAACTCTAATATTTGTCAAAATCCTACAAAATGTCTCGTTTGCATAAAAAAATTGCCACAAAATAATATATAATGTTATGCATGTTATATTTTATGAAACTAACTCAAATATTTGTCAAACATCCTACAAAATATCTTACATACAGAGAAAAGTTGCCACAAAAATATACCGTTATCATATATGCTATATTTTTTAAAATTAACTCTAATATTTGAACATTCTAAAAACGTTTCGTCTGCAAAGTGAAGTTACCACAAAATATATTATATTATAAATGTTATATTTTCTGAAACTAACTCTGATATATTTATCAACATCCTACAATATGTCTGGTCTGCAGAGAGAAATTACCACAAAATATATGATGTTATATGTGGTATATTTTCTGAAACTAACTCTAATATTTGTCAACATTCTACAACATGTCTGGTCTGCAGAGAGAAATTACAACAAAATATATGATGTTATACTTAGTATATTTTCTGAAACTAATTCTAATATTTGTCAATATCCTACAAAATATCTAGCTTGCAGAGAAAAATTACCACAAAATATATGATGTTATACATGCTATATTTTCTGAAACTAACTCTAATATTTTTCAACATCCTACAAAATCTCTATTTTGCAGAGAGAAGTTGTCACAAAATATATAATGTTATATTTTATATTTTTTTAAAATTAACTATAATAGTTGTCAAAATCCTACAAAATGTCTAGCTTGCAGAGAAAAATTGAGAAAAATTACCACAAAATATATGATGTTATACCTGGTATATTTTTTGAAACTAACTCTAATATTTGTCAACATTCTACAACATGTCTGGTCTGCAGAGAGAAATTACCACAAAATATATGATGTTATACATAGTATATTTTCTGAAATAACTCTAATATTTGCCAACATTCTACAACATGTCCGATTTGCAGAGAAAAATTGCTATAAAATATACAATATTATAGTGCTATATTTTATGAAACTAATTCTAATATTTGTCAACATTCTACATCATGTCCGGTTTGTAGAGAAAAATTGCTACAAAATATACGATATTACAGTGCTATATTTTATGAAACTAATTCTAATATTTGTCAACATTCTATAAAATGTCTGGCCGAAATTGCCACAAAATATATGATGTTATACATAGCTATTTTTTTAAAAAAATTAACTATAATATTTGTCAACATCCTATAACATGTGTGATCTGTTGAGAGAAGTTGCCACAAAATATATGATGTTATACATGCTATATTTTCTGAAACTAACTCTAATATTTGTCAATATATAATATTATACATGCTAAACTAACTCTAATATTTGTCAAAATCCTACAAAATATTTGGTCTACGGCAAGAAGTTGCCACAAAATATATGATGTTATACATGCTATATTTTCTAAACTTAACTCTAATATTTTTCAATATCCTACAATATCTTTGGCCTACAGAGACAAGTTGCCAGAAACTATATGATGTTATGCATGCTATATTTTCTGAAACTAACTCTAATATTTGTCAACATTTTACAGCATGTCTGGTCTGCAGAGAGAAGTTGCCACAAAATATATAATATTATATACACTATATTTCTGAAACTAACTTTAATATTTGTTTAACATTGTACTACATATCTGGTCTGCAGAGAGAAGTTCCCACAAAATATATAATATTATAGGTGCTATATTTTGTAAAACTAACTATAATATTTGTCAACATCCTACGAAAATGTCTCGCTTGCAGAGAGAAATTTCCACAAAAATATGTAATGTTATACATGTTATATTTTCTTAAACTAACTCTAATATTTGTCAATATTCTACAAAATATGTAGTTTGGAAAACTTTTCTCTCCACAAAATATACGATGTTATGCACACTATATATATAATTATTCTAGAACTAACTATAATACTTCTTTCCAGCTAGAAAATATACACATTTCTATTTTGAAACGTCCAATTACAAATTAAATATTTCATTAAATATCTCGTTTTTTTTTTTACAAATACCCTTACTTTACATTATATCATTACTTTTATACCAAAAGTAAGGGCAAAAATATCATTACACTATTTTTAACTACCAACTATAATTAAAATACTATTATTTCTTAAACACCGCACCAAAAATAAATGTTTACTTTATCCGTGGACGGAGGGAGTATTTGTCAAACATCCTACAAATTCTATGGTCAACAGAGAGAAGTTATCACAAAATATATAATGTTATACATTATATCTTTTAAAATTAACTCTAATATTTGTCAAAATTCTACAAGATGTCAGATTTAGAGTGAGAAATTGCTACAAAATAAAAATAATAATTATTATTGGACTACCTGACTCTAAATATTCAAATATTATAGGTCTGTTTTGTTTTAGTTTCAATTCAATTTCATTGTTAGCTTATATAAATTTTAATAAAAAAAATATATTTATTTTATCTATAATATATTGTATCAATTTATTATTTAAATAAGAAATTTAATCAAAAAAACATAAAACAAAAGAAAACCAAACAAATACTATATTTGTATTTTTTTTAACATGTACTCCTACAATATATTTTTAAAGAAAATTAAATAGTTAGATAATAAGTAGATAGAAAAACAAAAATAATAAACAGTATTGAATTATTATATAAATACACAAAATTAATAAAAACATTTAAATCAAATCAAAATCAAATAAATATTATACTTGTAGTTTTAACATATCTAATAATTTTTTTAAAAAATTAAATAGTTAGTTAATAAAAATAAATAGAAAAGAAAATAATAAACTGGTAGATATTTCTAAATAAATATATTTTATTTATATTATATATTATATTTAGAATATATATAATTTATTTTAATCAAATAGGTATTATCGTTATAACACAATTTATTATCAAACATATCTACTAATTGCAACCAAAATTATATATATATATATATATATATGTAATTTGTCCCTTTTAGTCTCGATCAAAAATATATAATCTCTCCGTTCCGGTGCAATATTGCCGTTTACTTTTTGCACGAAAATTTTTTAACATTAGTATTATAATAGGTTGTAGTGAAAAAGATCGTAAATGTCCATATTAGTATTGTGTTATATATAAATAATAGCATTTGTGTAATATAATATAAATTGAAATGATATTTATTATATTAATTAGATAATACAATTATTAAATTAGAAAATGGTAATCTTATTTTGAAACGAACAAAAAATAAAAATAATAATTTTACAATAGGACAGGACTGAAGAAGTATATTTTTTTATTATGATAAAAAAATATTTTCCTTACTAAAAGTAAAATATTTTAATTTTTGTATAAATAACAAATAAATGTACACGTATTTATATATAAAATTTTATTTTTTAAAGTAATATATATTAATATATATTTTATTAAAATTTAATTTTAATAATAAATTATATAAATATAAATGCATATGCAATTTGTATATTAAAGTATAAAAAATATTAGATGGAAAGGAAAGAAAAAGTAATGTGAAGAAAATATATATATTTGTAATAAATTTCATGAATGTAAATGATTTTGCATAATTTTTAATTAATAAAATATTATTATTTTTAATTTGATATTGGTAAAAAACAAATATATACATTTGATTGGCGGGAGGAAGTATAATTTATTCAGTGCAATAATTGAAAGTTTTCAAATCGCAACCAATAAAATATTTTTATCTATTTGATAGGTCCCACAACGTTGATGCCCGAAGACCAATGCACATCGCTTTCATAAGCTGACTCCCAATACCTTTTACACTAATTAAAGAGTTTGTCTGATTTTAGATTTAAATTAATATTTTTTAAAAAATAATTTATATTTATCAATAATTTGTGAATAATAATACTTCCTCGGTCTCATAAATATAATTTTAATTAAATTAGGTTCGAGATTTAAAAAATATTAATATAATATTAGTAATTAATAAAAAATATAGATAATTTTTTTTTTTTTTTTTTTACTTTTGTAAGTGTATTAGTGTAAAAAATAATAGCAATTGTGTAATAAAAATAAAAAAGTAAAGATAATTTTATGATGATATAATTATTTATAAAAACAAAGACTATTTTTTGGACGAACAAAAATAGTAAATAAGACTATTATATTGAAACGAAAAGAATATTTTTTATCTAATAAAAAATAAACACAATTTACATTTTAATTTATTTATTAAATTTAATAAATACATAAAAATAAATATAGTTTCCAAATTATTTATAATGATATATTTTTAATTTAAAGGAAAGTATGAAATACTTGTTTATAAATAAAATGTTTTATCTTATTTTAATAAAAAAATTCAAAATATTTACGGGTAATACTTCGAAACAAAGCAAACCACCGTATATATTCCAAACGTTGCCTCAAATTTATTTTATTTTATTTTTTAATAAAAAAAAAAAGTAGTATATAGATAAACTCTCATTCTCATGTAAATCTTTTTAACTAAATATGACAGTTTGATGTCCTTTCAATCATTAGGTTCACATTGTACTTTAAGTATCACTTTTGTGAAAGAATAAAAAAAAAAATTCTTCTGTTACCAGAATAGTTTTACGTCAACCTCTCCCTCTAGTTATGATGTTTATTTTATTGTAGACATATAAATTAATCAGTAAATAATTAAAAATATATTAATAAAAATAATTAATTAATTAAACTAAAATTTAAAATAAAATTTATTATTTTTTTTCTGAAAATAACAAAATTAGTAAAATAGATGAAAATAAAAAGGACGGAGAAAATAGTTCTGTATTTAAAAAAGAAAAATAGAACTAAAATATGGATAGATATTTCAAACACTCATATATACACAACTTTTTTTTAATATTAAAATATATTTAAGCTGTGCTTAATGTAATTGATTGAAATAAATAATACTCCTTTTGTCCCAGATACCATGTCCCCATTTGCTGTTTCTATCCGTCCTCACTTTCTTTTTTAAAAAATGATTACACACTTTAATCTCTTTTTAAATTTTATTTTTTTAATTTTAATTAAACCAATTAAATATCTTAATCTTAATTTATATTATTTATATTATAGAATAATTATTTTCACTAATACATTCTCAATTATTTACTAATTGCACTCCTCGTAAAATACACTGTCTACGTTGTAGCAGATATGGTATCTAGGACGAAAGGAGTATTATTTTATATGTTCTAATTAAAATTTTGTTTTAAATAATTGAAATTCGTTATTCTCTGTCATTTATAATTATTATATTAATTTATACGAAATAGGATGAAATAAAATAAACTTTTAAATTATTACTAATCAATACAATGTTAGCCTTCAAAATAAAAAGTATTCTTACATTGTAATGTTTATCTGTGTGCTTGCAATTTCAAATTTAAATTAATATTATTCATTTCGACAAAAAAATATGTTATTTTTTTATTATAAAACACAATATCAATGTAATATATAAATAAAAATTCAAATCAATATGTTCAGTAAAGAATAACAATGGGGTGTGAATGTGTGACTGTGAGATTAAATTAATATCTTCATTTTCAAACTATGACCAAACAAAATTTATCATATATATAATATATCTACTACATAAATATTACTATAATCTTTGTTAAAATAATGTTCCAAAATGTAAAAAGATTTAGTGTGTACAATCATTCTAAAATTAGTTATAAGCAAGGAAATAATAATAATAATAATAATAATAATAATAATATTTATTATTATTCTTTTTTGAAAATATTTTTAAAAATTATCAAGAATTTAACTCTAACTCCAGTATATATTAATTCATTGTAATCAAATCAACTCAATTATATTATATCAAATGAGATGCATAGGATCATATTAGGTAATAGAAATCAATTAATTTCTTTGAATGCATAAATCACATTATTAATGCTTAATATTTTCCCCATAAACTATTATATATGATACAATGGTCAAATCACTTTGGAAATCAGTATAATTTTGAGATCTTAAGGAATTAACATGGATGTTTTAGGGGGGAATATAGATAGGGATTGCCTATATCACCACATTATTTTAATGATTATGACAATAATTAACATAAATCAAATATAATAAAGGCTTCCAGCACCACTATTTATTTATTTTTATTTTATTATTATTATTTTATGACAGAAAAATCCGCAACCGCTATCCAAAAGTGAAATTTACTTCCGATCGAACCTAATACCTTGCAAGCTAAATCCGACAAACAAGTTACACTAAGTGAACCATGTGTAACAGATGACCTTGTGGCGTCGAAGGTAACAATTGCTGGTTATTTTTAATATATATATATTATATAATTATTTTGTTATTATACAATTTTGATATTTTTAATATATACTATTCTCTATTATAAAATATAAAAATCAAATTACCATACAAATAAAAATCAGAAAAAAAAATCAATATGAAGATAAGTTTGATTTTATCTTTTATATTATATATATAATAATATATTTATAATTTATATAAAATTAATAAGATTATTTTTTCTATAATAAATAAATAATAATTTTGAACCGAACAAGCAAAACTAAAACCTTCAATTGAACAAAATATATACATATTAACTTTAAAAATTTATTTGCTTTCCACCTATAAACAATATTTGGTACAATAATTTGTCCTATATAGTGATAAATACCTTTATATAAATACAAGCATAGATATCCCTTTCAACTAATTATTTTATCCAGTTAAGTGCACACACACATATAAATATATATATATATATATATCTATACATTATATGCATCAGTAAATCATAATATCACACCATTACAATAAAAATTTTAATAGAATCATTACTGTATTTAATTGTATCTTCACATTCAATTATATACTATTTTCCTTCATATTTTATTTAAAAAAAATTATTAACATTAGATATGTTTGTATTCAAAATCTTTTCTATATAAAGTACATAAATTAAAATTATGTATATATATCCTAAATAATAACAATATTTTTCATTAAAATAATTAAAATCAAAACCATTCAAAATATAGTAAAACAGGGTGTCGACAAGAACAAAAATAAAATTTATTGTTTACTATATATTTTATAATATAAACAAATTTTCAAAATATTACTAACTTTGACATCTAATACTAAAGAGTAAGTATTTTTTTTTTAATCTTTTTTCAATTTTTTATTTTATACAATACTACCAATTATTTATACAAATTAGGGAAAATTACGGTGCTAATTTGATACAATACATATGTAAAATATACAAATAATATATTTTTATTACACACAATAGGTACTATTTATAATAAAAGTATGTAATATTTAATCATAATTACACTATATATTATACAAAAATATATCACATGCTAAAATCAATTATAATACTATATGTTATGTGAAGTTATATTTTATATTTATACTATATTAATATAAACATTATATTATCAATAACAATACCGCTTATGATTTCTCAGCACATTGAATTTTAAATTAACATGGTAACCGGACTATACAAATAAATTATTCTCTTTACATAAATTATATACAATCATTATTTCAACAAAAAATGCATCTTTATTTTCAATATAAATATTATGTTAAAACAACTATTCTACTTGAAAATTCTCAATATTGAAAAATATCTAAATATATATAATAAAAAAAAAAGGAAAAGAAAAAGGAACACACCCTTTGTAACTTTATTTCTATAAATATTAAATTTAATATTCATTTTTATTTAGATACATTCAAAATATTTTAATAGTACAGATAATATGCTGAAATTAGTCTTTATTTTTAATTCAAAAGAAATTCATAAAATAATTAAAGGTGCATTTAGTTAGCAGATGAATTTAGAATTAGAAGTTAATTGAAATTTGAAAGTAATTTATTTGATTAATATTTTATTTATGATGTAATAAATATAATTAAAATATTTAAAATTATATTTTAATAAAATATATATAATATAAATATTATTTTGTAAAAACTAACATTTTATATAATACAAATTAATAAAAATTATAAACATTTATTCATGATAATAAATTAATTTTAAAAATAAATTTTTTAAAATATATATTATATAAACATATTTGCATTAAAAGAATAAAAATAATATTTTTGAATTAATCTTATATAATGTAATTTCTTTAAAAAAATAGATCGAAATGATAACCAAAATACTCTAAAACACTATTTTTTAATTAAAAATAAAATTTAATCGAGCACACGCTAAATTAATTTAAACATCAGCATGCAACCTGTGATCCAAAGGTATTTTTTAATAATATTATATTCCCACATCCACCATTAATATATGCTAACACAAATTTTAATAAATATAATACTAGGCTTATTCTAAATATTTAAATAGATAATAATTAAATATATTTAATTTATATTTATATTTTATTACATCTCATCACTCAAATAAATATATACTTCTTTTAATACTATTCAATTAATTCTAGTATAAAAATAAATATTACACTATATTTGGAATGAATTAATTAATATATTAATTGATTGAAATATAAATTAATATTATTATAAAAAAGTTTATGGATTATTTAATGAAGTGAAAAAATAGATAAATTAAATATGTAAATAATTATGACATTTATAAATATACATAAAGTTAAAGAGTGACATTAAAAGTATATAAAAAATTTCTATAAATATCTTTTGCAGGACCAAAAAAATATATATAAATTTAGTGAACAGAGATAATATTATTCAGTTTTCTTTTCGGGTATCTTACTGCTATATAAAATTTTATTTCATTTTTTTACTATTCAATTAATTATACGATACAATGCAACAATGCAAAAAATTGCATGTGCATGTATCAAGAAAAACACAAACGTACACACATAAACTGATTAAAATAAAATAATATCATAATTAACTGTTATCTCACGTATTAATATAAAATCGGTTAGTTAGAATCAGATAAAACCGAGTTATCGGTTCGGAGGTTTCCACACTTTGAATAAATGCCCTGGTCTTCCTCTTTGTTTGCACTTCCTAGTCTCTCTCTCTATCTCTTCTCAGAGGAAAAAATAAAATAAAACAAAGTGAAAAGGAATGCAGTGCGGTAAGTCTCACTTCGCCGTCCACCGCTTGGCGAGATCTTAACAAGAATTCAGCACTTAGGTGAGCGTTCTAACCCATAACCTATACAATCTGACTACAATTGCGCTTCTCTTTTCTTTTGATTTTTGTTTCTAAGAAAGGGAATCGATAACAATGGCATTTATGGTTTTCTAGCCAGATAAAAGGCAAAGGTAGCGTTTTTGCCGTTTCTTCCTGCATCCATCCTCTAAAGGACTGGCTGCCTTTGAAATTACTGAATAATTAATTGCTACCCATTCTCTCTCTACCTTAATTGTGTAAGCACCTCTTCTCTTCAATACTGGGTTTCCTGGTTTTTCTTTCCCCCCCTGATCGAAGATCTGAGGGTGGAGTTGCTTGGTTTGATTTTAGAAAATATAGACGATTTTGTACAATTCGTGTATGTCCTGCGAATTTAATTGGAGTTGCGGTTTTCTTATTTGTGTCTTTTAATTTTTATTTTTAATGTAAAGTGTGCTTAACCAGTTCCCTATATAAATAAATAAAATAACTGAAATTCAGAGTTTAAAGGGTAGAACTTTTACCAGGTTTAGATTACCAGGAGAGGTATGGCTGTTAGAAGAGAAGAGAAATGCCCGAAACTGGAGGAGTTCCAGAAGTCTAGTTCATGGGTTCCAGCTACGCCTGTAAAGCAGACATCAGACCAGCTGATCTGCGCAAATTGGCAAGAAAATATTGCTTCTGAGGTAGATTTGCCAAAATCGTTGGGTTATTCACCTGTAATCAGCCAAGAAAGATTGTGTGGATCCGGAAGATTACCAGAAACTTTACCTGAAGAAGTACAATGCCAGATAGCATCTGCATGTTGTAGTTCATCTAATCTCATTAAGGCAGGCGAAAATTCCAGCAATTGGCAAGCAAGAGCAGACAAGAATATTAATTTTGGTGGACATAACTTAAGGAATATATCTTTTATGAAGCATCTCCAGAATATAGAAGAGGCAAGGAGCCAGACAGCAGTAGTAGAAAATGCTCTTACAAGCAACTCCCCTCATTTCACAATTTCCACTGTTGACTCCTGCCTGCAACTGCAAGAAAATTGGGATTTAGTAGGGGCAAATCTTGAGGCTGGATTGGACAGACCAAATGTCTCCACTGGTAAGTTTTTTCCTGTACTTAATTATTGTCTGGCTATGTAAATCTTAGCAAGAGTAACTTTATGGCCTACATATATTGTACAAGATGCCATTCTCAATTGTGTCAAAGCCTACAAATCATGTTAGCCATCATAAAACAGTATAAGCACTTGAAAGCTCAATCTCTAAAGTTAGTCTCTTTAGTTTGGAGAGGGGGGATGGGAGCGAATAATCTTCCATTACTCTTCTTTTAAAATATGATAAGCTGCTATGCCATTTCATACCACTCAAACCTGCATTCTCCTAACTTGGTAGTGTTCTTTTGCAAACACTAATGGACTTGATTGAATCTACAGATGGAAATTTTATCCAAACTAGAGCATTCTACAACATTAATCAAACCCCCAGAACAGTGAAAGATGCAGTTTCGAGCATGAGCATACCATCCCAATTTCAACCCGTGACACCTGAACAGTACAATAAAGCAGCTTACTGGGAAGATCTGGGGAGGCAACCACAAGGGAAAGACCTGGTATCAGCTGTTATGAATGCACGGGATAACAGAATCACCACAGATGGAGAAATGGAACTTCCTAGGAATAAAGAGAAGTCCAAATTGATCATTGATCTATCGTGTGCAACCATACCCCCAGAATTACAGGAGAATCACAAGCCTGACAAGGGAAGCGCAGAGGAGACCGATTTAATCCAAACCCCTCAGCAGAAGCCAAGGAGAAAAAAGCACAGACCCAAAGTTGTCATTGAGGGCCAACAGAAAAATACTCCTAAATCAAGTGCTGGAAAAACTAATGCACCCCAGGAATCAACAAGAGTCAAAAGGAAGTACATTCGGAAAAAAGGGACCAACAATCCCTTAGAAGGGGAAACTGATTTAAACAAAAAAACTCCTCCTCCAACGGGTCAATCAGTTGGCAAAAGGAAGTATGTAAGAAAAAAAGGAATCAACAACCCAGAAGGTAACCTGGACAATGGAACATCAGAAACAGCAGATGTAAAGCACCGGAGACATACCAGAAGTTCCTGCAGAAGATCCCTGCCTTTTGACACTGATTGCCAAGCAAGAGATGAGAGCTCCGTATATTGTCCATCCGCATCCTGTAATATGGTATCACAACAAGCTGAGAACACCAATGCAACTGATCAATCAAGAACTGAGCCATGCGAGCAGGGGTTAGTGATAATGGAGAGAACTGGCATGAGCAATTTTCAGGAATGTGCACACTCTTATAATAATCAAGTATGGGAAAATTGCAAGGAAATACCTGTACAGAGTTTCCAGTACTCCTCCAAGTCTACAAATGTACATCCATTAAAGGAAACCCTGCTCTCAAATAACACCAGAGGTAAATGCCAGATTATATTCTCAGATGCAACACATGATAAAGAGGCAAACATTTTTCAAGTGAGGATGAACCCTGGTGATCAAAGGACATCAAAGAGTCCGACAGATTCTACCTGCAACAGCACATACTTGAACCTAGGAAGACAAGAAAGAGGCTTGAAAAGACAAGAGATGGACACAACTGTTGTAGTAGAGCACAACAGGAATGAGACTGGAGCATATTACAACTCCTTGCAGAAATACTTATCTATATTTTCACAAAATGGAGACAACAGTTACAGTGGTCTTGGATTGCATTCAGCACAGCATAAGAAAAAGAGAGCTGAGATGGAACATTGTGGGGTGCCATCCACCTCAGACAATCATTTGAATTTTGAAGGACACACTCCCAGAGAGTACCGCATACACGTTTTTGCATCAACTACCGCAACTGCTGGCACTCAGAATGGAAGGCAAGTATTTGAAGATCTGTTAGCTTTGGAACCCACAGGGAGAACAATAAAGAGGAGATCAAGAGCCCCAACTCGAGTGAGGAAGTTGGCTTCATTGATGGAAATCCATAAGCAGGTTCCAGCATCTTCAGGCAGGGAGGCAACAACTTCTAGACCTGAACAAGGTTTTGTATTTCCAAATAAACCATATGCCTACTTTGATGCCCAGGAAACCGCCACCCACACAAAAATGACAACTAAGCAAGCAAAGAAAAGCATGACAATGGATTCAACACTGCAGTACAGTCACCAGCTGTCTACATCAATGGGTAACCATAATATATATTACATCAACATCAAGAAATCAGTTTTTCTATATAATATCTTTTGGATATACTTAACACACTCCATGCAGGACAACCACCGGCTATGGCATGGATCACCGAAAGGCTTAACCAGCTGGATCTAAATGCAACCAGTGAAGCATTAGTTGCATACCACACAAATTATCAAGAGCTAAATGCCCTAGTTCCATATCAAGGAAGTGGAACACTTGTACCTTTTGATGATCAAGTTAAAAGAAAGCGGACACGGGCTAAAGTTAATCTTGATGATGAAACTACTAGAGTATGGAAATTGCTGTTGGAAAATATAAACAATGAAGGTATTGATGGCACAGATGAAGAAAAAGCTAAATGGTGGGACGAAGAGCGAAGAATATTTAGAGGAAGAGCAGACTCATTCATTGCACGGATGCATCTTGTTCAAGGTGCGTATGGTAGCTACCATTTATTTGAATCATGAAGCATAATTGTCGACACAATAGCTACCAATTTTTTTATATTGCTCAACAACGAACAACAATTTAAATGTGTTGCACTTTTATTAACAGGAGACAGGCGATTTTCCCCATGGAAGGGATCTGTTGTTGATTCCGTCGTCGGTGTTTTCCTCACTCAAAATGTTTCAGACCATCTTTCCAGGTTGGTTGAACTTTTTTATGGTTTAATTTATCATTTAATTCATTGGAAACTTAGATATACCAATTGGTGCTTGCAGCTCTGCTTTCATGTCAGTTGCTGCAAGGTTCCCAGCTGGAGAAAAAACCCATCCCCCGATGCCACATGAAGAAACACTGAGCCCAATCCCCAAAGAAGCTGAGGTGTGCGAGATTAAAATAGGAGAGATATCAGGATTCAACAGAAAGAACTCAACTACATTAGCATATGGCGATGATACTAAAACGCTTCAGCATTCTGAAGCTGCTAGTATTAGAGAAGCAAACATCATCAAAACATTTGGCAAGAATTCTGATGGACTTATCTCAGAAGACAACAACAGAGGCCAATCAAGGGATAGCTCTAAACACAGTCATATTTCCCATGAAACTGTTACAAACAAGTCCGGAAGTTTGGTTGAAGATAGGAAGGACACAGAAGACACACTTTCTTCTCAAAATTCTACAAGTTCCGTAATTGAACTAACAGAAGGAAGTAATTCTTGCCTATGCAGCCCCTCATTACAAGAACCAATAGCTGGGGATCAACCAGATGGATTTACCAGCTCTACTTCTTGTATGAAACTTCTACAGATGGTTGGCTCAGTATTGCAAGTTGATTGTGGAAGTGGCAATGACAAAATTGCATCTGATCAAAATCAGAAAGTGAGATATGAAAGCTTGGCCATTAACTTGGAGAGTGAAGACTATTTAGAAAATACTACTGTTTCTAAGAAACATGTGGCATCAAGTAGCATGTCTACTCCATCTCATGTACCCAAGTTAGGAATGGTTGCTGCACACTGTGACTTGTCCCAGAAAGCTAGTACGACCTCTAATAGTTCCAGCAAAAACGAACTATCTGCTGCTGAAACAAGTGGGCTGACTTGTGAGTCTGCATCACAAAGTACATTTCAGAAGGCTGCATTGATCAATTTCCAAGAGGAAGCAAAATTATACAGCAATCACCAATCTGAAATAACTCAGCCGAGTGAAGCAGCAGCAGAGAGCTCATCCCAGGACAAAATGGTGGTGAATCCAGATGGTCCTGAAGATACTGTGGATGCTACAGGTAGTAGTAGCAACATAGATAGCTCAAGGAGCTTAGAGCACAAGGATATTAATTCAAACAAAAATGACACAAAGCACCATGCTGGGAAGCCAATCGATGTGCCTAAGGGGAAAGGGGAAAAGGTGAGGAAAGGGAAAGAAAATGTTGATTGGGAGCATCTTAGAAAACAGGCAAACACCAGTAGAGAAAAAACAAGAACAGGCAATAAGGATTCTGTTGACTGGGATGCTGTAAGACGTGCAGATGTTAATGTGCTTGCGCAGGCTATCAAAGAAAGGGGAATGAACAATATTCTCGCAGGGAGAATAAAGGTTTCAGTCTAATTTTACATAAAGAAACTGAAATGTTTGTATTTGACTTGTGAACTTTCATAAACTGGTTTGCTGTTTTCACTCGTATGATATATTGAAAAACCTGTACAGGACTTTCTGAACCGCCTTGTCAGAGACCATGGAAGCATTGATTTGGAATGGCTTAGGGATGTTCCACCTGACAAAGCAAAGTAAGCTTAACTAGTTTCTCAGTACTGTCTATTAAACTAATCGGCATAGGAGTTCTATATTTACATGTTCCTTTGATTTTCAGAGAATATCTATTGAGCATCAGAGGCTTGGGTTTGAAGAGTGTGGAGTGTGTGCGTCTCTTGACACTCCATCACCTTGCCTTTCCAGTAAGTTTAAGCTCAATAATAAATGTATTTAAAATAAAAGGAAAATTTACTAACATGGTTATATGTGCAAAACATTGGAAGGTTGACACGAATGTTGGTCGTATAGCAGTAAGATTAGGTTGGGTACCTCTTCAGCCATTGCCTGAGTCACTACAGCTGCATCTACTTGAAATGTCAGTGCTTGAGTTCTCATCATGTTTTCATATCAATGTAGCATCAAACTTAATAAACTATATTGTTTCATTGTGTAGGTACCCTGTACTGGAGTCCATTCAGAAATATCTGTGGCCTAGACTGTGCAAGCTAGATCAAAGAACACTGTAAACATTCTTGTGGACATTTTTATGTCTAATGTACATAAGTCAATTTTCTTAAATGATTTATTGATGCTATCTCATTGCAGATATGAGCTGCACTATCAGATGATCACTTTTGGTAAGGTATGGTACACCTGTTATCTTAGATATCCAAAGATGAGAAAATCATTTGTAGAACATGAGGTAAGTAACATAGTTTGACTATTTCAGGTATTTTGCACAAAGAGCAAACCAAATTGCAATGCATGTCCAATGAGAGCAGAATGCAGACATTTTGCAAGTGCTTTTGCAAGGTTTGTAGTTGAATTTCAATTATGTCCCTGTCACCATAAATTTCTGTCTTTAATATCTGAACATCTCAGATAGTTCAACTAGAATCACAAGATGTTTCTTTAATGAAGCTTTATTTGAAAACCAGAAGATTGGGCAGAAAAATATCTTAATTTGAAAACACAGGAGTATGTGGACAGGTTTATTCTTTCTGTTTTTTTTTTTTTTTAACACCACACAACAGATTAGAAATGCGGACATAGACAGGCACTTAGAAGCTACTCCTTATGTAGACTTAAAGGGCTTAAATATTTTTAGATTCCTTGAGTTGAAGTGCATGTTTTAGATGACATAACCTGATGAAGCTATGTGCAGTGCAAGGCTTGCTCTCCCAGCACCAGGGGAAACAAGCATCATGGGCCTTCATGAAAATAGAAGGGGTGACCAAACTCCAATGAATAATATGAATAACTTGCGGTCGCCTCCACCCCATATGAACCAAATCGATTCTGTATCTCAAGTAAGAAACACTGAACCCATTATTGAAGAGCCTGCTTCACCAGAACCTATTATCGAAGTGCCAACAACACCAGAACCAAGTAATACAGAAGCATCAGTGTGTGACATTGAGGATGCTTTCAGCGAAGATCCTGATGAGATTCCTACTATCCAACTTAATATGGAAGAGTTCACTCATAATTTGCAGAAACTCATACAGCAAAACGAACTACAAGAAGGTGAAATGTCAAAGGCATTGGTAGCTTTAACTCCAGAAGCTGCTTCAATCCCTGTGCCTAAACTTAAAAATGTGAGCAGACTCAGAACAGAGCATCAAGTGTAAGTAACAATTTAGTTTCAGAAATCTTTGCAAGTCACACACCATATCACTACAGGAGTTCAATGTTCAAGACCTATAATCAGCACACTCATCATCTTGAAATGCCTTCTTCCCTCCATTTAGTAATGCAGTACAAATATGTTGGTCCGAATGATGAATTGTTTGGTGGTTGTAAGATCTTATAACCATTTCTTTTTATCAACAGCTATGAGCTTCCAGATTCACACCCTCTGCTCCAAGGGGTTAGTGTTATTCTCCTAGCAAACAAATTCAACCACCATCTGCAATATTCTGTCCAAACTAACTGTAATTACTTTATTTTACAGATGGACAAACGGGAGCCTGATGATCCTTGCCCTTACCTACTTGCCATATGGACCCCAGGTATGATAACAGTAAGAGAGCATGACTAGCTGAAAACTTGTAGAGGACTTTTGGCAGGTTCATATATTGGGAACAGATCCTGCATATTGAAGCAACGTGTCTATAGATAAAGGCAAACGAAACCTGGTTAATTGGTTCAATTGAATGTTCTACATAGGTGAAACAGTGGATTCTATTCAACCACCAGAAAGGAGGTGCAGCTCCCAGGGAATTGAGATGCTATGCACTGATGCATCCTGCTCATCATGCAACAGCATTAGAGAAGCAAGCTCCCAAACTGTCAGAGGAACTATATTGGTACTGATGATATGCTAGCCCTAATCTTGTTAATAACTTATTAACTCACAGCCACTGTTCCGGTATATAACTGACAAGGACAACTTCCAAACCATGCTCTTGAATCAAACATGATTCGAATAACAGATACCATGCAGAACGGCTATGAGAGGAAGTTTTCCACTAAATGGCACATATTTCCAAGTAAATGAGGTAATTGTTAGGGTCAAGTCTTGGTATAATTTAGCGCACATGTCCTTGGGTAATGTGCTGTGTAACTATATCCATTGTTCTCTCCAGTTATTTTCTGACCATGAGAGCAGCCTATTGCCCATGGATGTTCCAAGACGTTGGTTGTGGAACTTGCCAAGGAGAACAGTGTACTTTGGAACATCAATACCAACTATTTTTAAAGGTAACATTACAAAATACCATGGAGTAACTAAAGCATAAAGTCCATTTTTCCAGAATGATTACCTATGTGTAATTTCTTTCTGTTTATTAGGATTGTCCACGGAAGGAATTCAATACTGCTTTTGGAGAGGTATGTACACTTACATAGAAAAGTAATATATATATATATATAAAAGAGTAACTTCTGTATTCAGCTGATGGCTGCATATGTAATGTTGCAAATAAATAGAGAAATAAAAAAAATGAAACTAAACAAGGTACTCTTCCTTTAAAACAGTCCACCAAATCTAAACTTGTACCTTTAGTCTATATTATATATGTATTGTACATCAGATAGCCACAAATAGTTAACCAGCAACATGCTTGTATCGTAGTCCAACAAATGTGCCACAAATTACTACATGTGCTGTGTAGGAGAGTTAAATGCCTCAATTAACTGTAGAATGAGAAATCATTAAGCTTTTCTTTTCTTATCCTATATACCGCTCATTATTAATATTTCCACACCCCAGAAACAAGTACTTGTTTTATCCACAAGGATACTGATGAGTGATTAGCAGTGATCTTGGAAAAGCTGAAAGGAGTATTATAGGCTTATATGTTGCTTGTACACTCGTATGCACAAGAAAAGTTAAACATGTAATATGTTCAGCCTGCAAAGCAGATATATAACTAAAGCTAACCTAGCCCAACATAATAGTTCCTAGAATTGTGCATGATAGTGTATATTTAACCACCAATGCAGTGTAAGTTTTATAACTATCAAATTGAAAAGTTAATAACTGCTGGGGACACTAAACAGAATCTGTTGTGAGCACGCACTAGTCAACCTCAAAAGCTTACTTATCCTGCTAATTGTCAATATCTTAAGTGCATTTTTCTGTATTTCAGGGTTTGTTTGTGTGAGAGGATTTGACAGGAAAACAAGAGCTCCGCGTCCTCTCATTGCCAGACTGCACTTCCCTGCAAGCAGATTAGGCAAGGGGAAAGGAAAGATAGATGAGGACAATCAATGATCAGACTTAGCTTCACCAGCAGTAGAACAGTAAGATGTAAAGTAGCTTGTACGATATGAAGTCGGGTAATGAAAAGACTGTATCGAGCGGAAATGGTTGATTTCGACAGAAAAGATGGAATATTGGCAATCTGCCTGGATTGATGAATGGCTTGTTTTCTAAGTTATTGCTTATTGGTATATTATATTTGTGTTTTCTTGTTATTTCATGGTCTGGTGTTGTGATTCTTCTTGTTGCAAATTCCTAAGCAAGGAGGAATATTAAAACTGGGATTTATCTTAAATGTTCAGTCATCAGCCTAAATACCTAAGACAACCATGAGGAATGAGGAATGACCAAATGCAGGAAGCATTAGTCTATATTATTTAATGAATAAAACGCCATCATTTTCATTCTATGACATCCCCCGGGAGTCCAGAACTCACGGCCATCAGTTCTGGACAATAAAGCGCATAATAGTTATCCCTAACCACCTCCGTGTCACAAGCCAACTCAACTACAGAATGAAAAGGCCAAACAACAGATACGGATAGCCATCAGAAGGTTATGATCTGAATTGCAGACCCAGAGTCTAGATCCACTAACTTGTGAAAACACCAGTAACTTGGCATTCTTAAACTTATTATATTAGAATATGTAGGATCCCACGGTTCAGATCGCTAGCAAACACAACATTAATAGAACTAGGTCAAAATAGAGAGCAAGTACAATCCTTAAGCACAGAACGTAAATGCATAGGATTAGGATAAAGAACGGCAATGATTTCATCAGAGATCCAGAAACACGCTCTCGCACCAATCTTTGACAGAAGTAAACCTTATAAGAGTAAAAAACTTGGAAAACCACAATTGCAGAGCGCAAACGCACTCACATGCGTAAAGCTGCGCCTATAACTCATACAATAGAACTCATCTTATCAAAACCAATCAATAATAACAATCCACACATACATCACTGAGTAGGGAGAAACAACGAACGAGCGACTTCATCAATTAGATAACATAATTCATAGTTAATCATACAACAAAACTTTAACACACCAGTAATCTCTTATAAATCCGCATGGTTGAACGTACCTTGAAAGCGCCGAACTCAACCACCTACAACAAGCCGATAATAGGCATTACCAACTCGCCGGCTACACTATGGATGATAAATCGCCTCGGATAGTACTTATTCCATCCCGATATATTTGGTGCGACAATGGCGGTGAGAGAATATGCGGGAAAATTTTTGCCGCCTTTAGAATTCCCTCGCTTGTTAATTTGGTTTCCTTTGTTTCAAACAACGCGCGCTGCCTGGCGAGTTGATCTACTGTTTGAATGACAGTGGCGGGGCCGTTTTTAATTTACAATGGGTTGAACAAATGCTTCAGGTTGTGCAATGGTCCAGAAGCTTCTGGCCCATGGGCCTCTACAAATTAGACATTTTATGAGTAAAACAGTTTACCTATTTTAATTTAAATATTTTGTTCATCCATCAATTTTTTGTTGATATAATTTTTTATTAATGTTACTAAAAAAATTATATATACATACATTTACATTACACTTTTCGTTATGCAAATATGTATTCATTAAATCGAACACAAATTTTAACACAAATGAGTAATAATAATTATTTTGTTTTATAATTAAAAAAAAATTATGTAATGAATTTTTACTTAAAAAAATAAAAAAAATATTTTTTTTTTTATAAAAGTTAATAACAATTATTATTTTTTATTTTATAATAAAAAAATATACAAAAATATAATGAGTTTTGACTTGAAAAAGTAAAGCCAAAATAAATAAATTTGAATATGAATGATAGAGTACATAAATAATATACACTTTATTTTTATACAATAATTCAATACAAAATATTATTCTATTTGTCTATTATAAAGTAAATATTTATTTTTTTATGCAAAATTTAATAAATATTATTATCTTCTTTGCGCAATAGATGAACTCTTCTGTTAAATACACGTTATTATAGGTAGTGTAAATTAATAAATTATGATAAATTTTATTATTTGTTATATGAATAATGTTGTTGGTATTTTAAATATTTTTAAATTTTGATAAAATATATACAATATGGATATTATTTTTATGTAATACAAATGGATAACAAAATATATTTATTTATTTATCATTACTATAAATTACTTTTATAAAATGTGAAAGTTTTAAAGGTATATAAAAATATTTGTCAAGTGAAAAGATATAGAAATAAAAGAGTTTTGAGTGAATCATCTTGTAAAAGGTTATAAATTTAATTAAATTGATTTATATTTAATAACTATGTTTAATATTAATAAACTTACTTAAAAAAATGAAAAATAGTCATCTTTTGTTAAAAAAAGGAAAAATAAAACATGACGGATGGAGTATATTTTAATGACAAATTTAGTGAAAACATATAATTTTATCCTTATATATGTAAAATTAATGATGTTATTATATAAATATAAAAATATTTTTAATATGTAGTACTCATTCCGTCCCAAACACTCTATGATATTTTCTATTTTGTTTGTCCAAAACTCACTGCAATATTTCCAAATTTAGAAATAATTAATAATATTTATATACATATATTAATACATACTTCACTTTATCTCATGACGTCACTCAACTTAAGAAAATAAATAATCATTTCTTTCTCCAATCACATCACTTAATATACAAATTATCTCAAATTATCATATTTAATATTCTCCACCTAAATTTCTGTGTCAAAAGCAAATGTTGCATGGTGTTTGGGACGGAGAAAGTATGATACATACTGAAAAATAATATTAATATTTTATGTTTTAACAATAAAAAATAATAAAATATACATTTGTCATTATCGAATATTTTTTATAAATTGTTAATAATATATATATTTTTTTTATTGAATGTTGGTTTTATATATAATATAAATATTATATTATAAAATATGTTAAAAGGGAAAAAACTAGTGTGAGAAACAAATGCATAATAAAAGAATAATCGATGAGAGCATTAAAAGCGGGCGGCTCCGTAAAATCAAAAAGTGCGACGATGTTACGTATTTTATTATTACCCGTGGCAGCGGGCAGGCAATGAAATTTTATCACATTTTTATCAGTACCTTTCATTATGTGAAGTTTCAGATTTGCCCTCACCCTCACGCCCCGAACCACCAGAAAGTTGCCAACAAAAATTCCACATTTCTCTTTGGATTATATTATAAGAATTTTAATTTCTTATGTAAGATTCTGTTTGCGCGTTACCTAATTTCTCTTTAATTATTCTAAAATGATCAACAATATCCAATTTAATATCGCACCGAATATTTGGTTTTAGGAAAGAAAATCCGTAACTGTATTAATCGAGATGTTTTATTTGATATCTAATACTCACCGGACTGCGCGCTTTGATTAATCTATATGATTATTGTTATTAAGAATGGGTTACAGTAAACCAATAGCTGTAACTCGAGTCAAAGTTTGTATTATTTGACTTTAGATGGGTTTGTTTTATGAGATAATTTAAGTATATATTTTTTAAGATGAAATATAAAAAATTCTGTCAATAAAAAAAATAATAATAGTGACAATGTATTTTATATTAATATTTTTGAAAAAAATATATGTACATATTTGTTTTAAAGAACGCACTATTTGTTCTTTTGCGTTGATATATATAATTTTTTATCATCTAATGTGTATAATCTATCTTATAATTTTTTCATTACATACAAATTTCAAATTGTTAGTGATTTGTATCATTTATTTATTTATCTACAAATAAAAGTCAATCAATCAGTGGAAATAGATATTGTCAGCTCGTTGAATCAATTTATACTTCAAATAGATTGACAGTTTCATAAGCGATTTCTTAACAAATCGCAAGCTGCATTTCAAAACAACAATCACGTCACTCTCATGAATCACTCACAATGAAAGAAATCAGTTTTACGTTGTACTTCATCCATTTTACATATGTGATTTTTATTTTTTTTAGCTGTTATATCTTATATCATTTTTTTTTTTAAAAAAAATAGTATAGTAGAAATGATAATTTTGTTTTTGGATAGACAAAAATAAAAAATAATAACCTTTAATGATAAAATTTAGAAAAACTTAGAAGAAAGAAAAACAAACTACTATATTTATATTTTTAGATGTTTTATTATAAAAAGATCACAGTGGATAGTTTTTTTTTTCGTAAAAAAAAAAAAAAAAAAAAAGCCGCATAAAAAAAAAGAAAAAAAGAGAGAAATAAGCAATAAAAACATGTCGGAGTCAGTATTACATTCGAGCCGTATTAATTACAGTTGGTGAGCTACAATTGTATTCGTATAAAATGGATAAAAATAAAAAGCGGATAGAATATTAAGATTACACCATCTAACTAAAGCGTCCGACAGAAGCCGTGGATGCAAGGAAGACGAAGAAGACTTGGGAAAGACAAAATCTAGAGAGAGAAAATCGTGGAATCGCACTGCTCGACCTTGGCCTGGCAGTATCGTTGGCGGTGGCGGTGGCGGTGACGGTGATTCGAATCTTATGACTTGCGATTCAATCTTCAGCATCGCTCTTCAATGGAACTGCCTGGCAGGCGATCGAATTACACCTTATTGAGCCAGAATTTAGACGAGCCGTTCCACCACCAACCCCCGCCGAAATTCACCGCCGCAGGCGGTGGGCAAGCGGCCCAACAGCCTCTGTACGGCGAGTCTCACTCCGCCGAGAAGAACAGACTCAAGTCCGAAAGAGCCGCGGCGCTCGATTGGGAAGTGATTGATCAGAGGATGATTCAGCCGCAATCGCAGCAGAGCCGGATCGGAGCGCCGGGGTTTTCGGGGTCCTTTGGACTGCAGAGGCAGTCGAGTGGGAGTAGCTTCGGCGAGAGCTCGATCTCAGGAGATTACCACGTGTCTTCGCTTTCAAACCCCGAGGCCGTTTTTACGCATTCGAGCGAAGGAGGCGCCGAATACAGAGTGAAAGCGGGCGAGGCATCGACCGGCGGCCGAGGATCATCTTCTTCCAAGAGCTGGGCTCAACAAACAGAGGAGAGTTATCAATTGCAACTGGTTTTGGCTCTTCGTCTCTCCGCTGAAGCTACCTGTGCCGATGACCCGAATTTTTTGGATCCAGTACCCGACGAGTCTTCATCTGCTGCCTCGTCATTATCTTCCTCTCCAGAGGCAATATCACATCGATTCTGGGTAACTCAATCAAAACTGATGAATTCAAGCACGTTTGATGTTGTTTTTTCTTTTTCATTTGTGTGGGCTTTCGAAATATGAACAATTGAATTTTTACCATTTGTGTACTGTATTGATCAAATAGATCCTGAACATTTCTGCGCTTTTAGGTAGGATGAGAATCTGCATTCTATAGTAGCCATTTATTTTGGGATTATTTGTATGGGAAAATGTTTGTTAGAGTTTTCATTTGTTTTTTTCTTGCTGTTTTAACCTGAAATGTATGAGGAAGTCTTTTTGATTTAATAGTTTTCTACCAGGTAAATGGCTGCTTGTCGTTCTCAGACAAAGTTCCCAATGGATTTTATGTTATACACGGGATGGATCCCTATGTTTGGGCTGTGTCCTCCGATCATCAGGAAAGTGGGCGCATTCCATCTCTAGACTCTCTTAAGATTGTTGATCCTGCCCTGTCATCATCAGTTGAAGTTATCTCAGTAGACTGGCGAGGTGATTCAAGCTTAAAAGAGCTTCAGAATCGAATCCATACACTATCATCAAGTTGCATGACTACAAAAGAAGTTGTTGACCAGCTTGCAAAGTTAGTTTGCAACCATATGGGGTAAGAACTTGAAGCTGTTAAGTCTTCAATCATGTGTTTCTTGTTTTAATTGTGTTCTCTTGCCTTTCTAAAGGGGTGCTACTTCTAATGGGGAAGATGATTTGGTCACTATGTGGAAAGAATGCAGTGATGAATTGAAAGATTGCTTGGGTTCCGTTGTGATCCCTATTGGAAGCCTGTCAGTTGGGCTATGCAGACACCGTGCTCTGCTATTCAAAGTATCATACCTTTTCTTTATCTTTGTATTATTTTGTTTGTTTGCACCACTTTAGGAGTATTGGTAATTTTTTCTGTAAAGCTCTTGGGTTGTCCAAATTTTGTCTGTTAATTCCATTAATTCCAACACCTACACTGTTGTTGAGTCATAAAAACTGAAATGTAGCTTTTTCTCACTCCTTGCCATTTTGTTTCTTGGTATGTTTTCACATTTGATTCTATTAGCATGCTGCACGCGTGTAATAAGTTATTTTTATTGTTTGCTTTTGCACTCACCTTGTTATGCTTGCTTTTATATTTGCAACTAAGAAATAATTGTTTGGCAGGTTTTAGCTGATACTATCGGCTTACCATGTCGAATTGCAAGAGGGTGCAAATATTGCAGTAGAGAAGATGCTTCATCCTGCCTTGTACGATTTGGGCTTGAGAGGTATATATTGCTAAGGAAGTCGCTGTTATGTCTCCCTTGTTTTTTATTTACATAAGCCTTTAAGTCGGTCTACAGATGAAAGTTGGACTAACTTGAATTCAGTGGATAATATGATGTGTTAATACAATCAACACGACAAATAGCATGTTTATGAACTGTATGCTCATCCATAAAGGATCTGGTTCAAGAATTGCTCTATCATTTCGTGGAATCCTTTCTCTGTTTCTTGTTAGAACCAGCATTTGTTTCACTGTCAGGGATTTTGTGGAATGGGTGGGGGGTTCTCATGTACTTTCTTCCATTTACTACTTGCTGTGGAGCAATGTTTTTTGAACTACTTAATTTATTAAGCTGTTTTGACTTTTAGTTTTCTGAGAGTTTGAAGGAGTTTCTTAAAATGTCATGCTCCGCATCTCTCTGCAACATCCTTAATTGCTAGTACTTCAGAAGAAAGGCCTGCTATGGGTATGTTTGATACAACTGCTACATCTTTCATCTCTTCATTATGTCATTGATATCACAGGGAATATCTTATTGATTTGATTGAGAAACCGGGATGCTTATCTGAACCTGATTCCTTGCTAAATGGTCCTTCTACAATCTGTGTTTCTTCGCCATTACGCTTCCCAAGATTTAGGCCAGTGGAACCTACAACCAACTTTAGGTCTCTGGCCAAACGATTTTTCTCGGATTTTCAGTCAATTGATATTGTGTTCGATGATTCTTTACCAGGTGATTATATTTATGATTCATAAATATTGTGATTTGTGTTTGTTTGCAGATAATGACTAATTGCTCGTTTTTATCAAGTTCTCTAATGTACCTAGGCCAAGTATTGTAGTTGGCTCAGAACCTTGATCAAATCCAAATTAGATCCACTTGACTAGTTAGACATGACTTGCAACGAAATCAGATATAGTATTGTTATAGAAATACTCTATTGGTGAATATGTTCATGTCACAAGTAAAGTGTAATCCAAGTATACGTTTTAATACATAGCTGGCTCAAGTGATTTATATGAATACTATAAATTGATCTTAAATAGGTTTGGTTTGAACCACACAATGCCAAATCCACTCGCTATAGTGTAAAATCTAATATTATTTAAGATTAATATCTTTTTCTGAATTGTGATTTTTTGTGACATTGCCAACCTAAAGTTATCAAAATCTTAAGGCTATCGTGCATTATCCAAATTTCTTTACCCTTAAGAGGCATTATTGAGTTCTTATTTTCTATAGTATTTGCGATCTAAATCCCAAAACCCTTATTGTGAAGGATTCCATTCATTTGTGTACGATGCAAGTTCCATACATTTTATTCCCCTTCGATCTTTTGGTACAATGATTGTTGATCCAAGAGTTGAAAGTATGATCTCCTTTATCAAAGTTCATCATCCCAATCAAGATTCTATGTTCAATCAACGATTACTTTCCAAAACCATATTATGTTTATATAATTTCATTTTTAATTTTCCATTGTACAAGATTTAGAATTTGTGAGCCTAACTTATATGATTCATGGTGTGTCACAGCTGTTAATATAGTTGGGGATACTGGTGATTCCACACATCCTAAACAATCAGAGAGGGCTTATGTTGACCGAACCAGCTCGTCTCCAAGTTCAAGCAATCGAGAAGAAAAATCCAACCTCCCAACATTCCCCACAAATTCATGGATAAAGGTTCATGGTAAAGAGCAGTTGATATTAAAACCATCCAATGCACAAGATGTTGTGGGCTTCTCGAATATACACAAAAGCTCAATTCCGTTGAAGCATGTTCATCCAAGCGGGATTAAAGATGTTCAGCCAGTTATTTCCATTCTGGATCAAAGAGTAAATATCGGTAATGATATGAGGTTTGGGGATGGGAGTCAATTTTTTACATCTAAGGGAATGGAATTTTCCTTTGATGTTGATGATTTAAACATTCCCTGGAGTGATCTTGTTTTGAAGGAGAGAATTGGAGCAGGTATAATCTCTTGTTACTGAAATATGTGTTATGTTGTGTGCTATTTAAGAGAAAGTATCAAATACCCATGCTTTGGAAAATGTAATCATTTTTCTTTTGCAGGTTCTTTCGGAACAGTTCATCGTGCTGAGTGGAATGGCAGTGTATGATTATCTATTCCTCTATGCTTCTAGCATGTCATGCAATTTTCTTTCCACATTTTTAAACTTGAAATTTTTGCTCATTCTATTCGTAATTTATGTTTTATGGTTAACTCTGCATCAACTGCTTTATGACCGAGTATTATTTATGAGTGTTCTCCAGTTTATGATTGATATGTAATGGGTTATATCTTACAAGTGCGGATATTTTAGGATGTTGCTGTAAAGATTCTCATGGAGCAAGACTATCTTGCAGAACGATTCAAGGAATTTTTACGCGAGGTTGGTTGATCAATTGTTTCTTAACAACTTTTTGTTATCCTACTTGTTGGTTTCATTACATTTTTATTCTTGGGTTAGGTGGCAATTATGAAAAGATTGCGCCATCCAAATATCGTACTTTTTATGGGGGCTGTTACAGAACCACCAAATTTGTCCATTGTGACTGAATATTTATCAAGGTAATTTTCTGATTCTCAAACTCCAAATGTTATTTTACTTTAGTATGCATTACACAGTATGATCCGGCCTTGTATGTCTTTTTGTAATTTCAGAGGTAGTCTATATAGACTTCTGCATAGGCCGGGTGCAAGAGAGGCATTGGATGAGAGACGTAGGTTGAGCATGGCTTATGATGTTGTATGGATCCATATCCCATAATTGTTTTACAATTATCTCCACATATCTTATCTACACCGCTACTGCCCCCACCCAAAACCAAATAAATTGAAATTTTAGAGTTCACTTTATTCTTACAGGCAAAGGGAATGAATTATCTTCATAAACACAATCCTCCTATTGTTCATCGAGACTTGAAGTCACCTAATCTTTTAGTTGACAAGAAGTATACTGTAAAGGTAAGAAACAAGTTGCTGGGGGTACTACATTTTAGCTTGTATAGACAGGAGTTGATGGAGATTGACATTAACTTTATAATTTGGTTTAGAACATTCTGTCTCTCAAGATTTGGTTTCTTGGAATTCTAGATTCCTAAATGTATGTATTTTCTTCAGGTCTGTGATTTTGGTCTTTCCCGTTTAAAAGCAAACACATTTCTTTCATCCAAGTCTGCTGCTGGAACTGTAAGTTTTAATTTGCTTTTTATGAATAATCTGATGCATATTATCTACTTTTGGGCACTTATTTACGGATAAGAAGCAACTTCTTTTATTTCATTCATAGCCTGAGTGGATGGCACCTGAAGTTCTTCGTGATGAACCATCAAACGAAAAATCAGATGTCTACAGTTTTGGTGTGATCTTATGGGAGCTGGCAACATTGCAGCAACCATGGGGTAACTTAAATCCCGCACAGGTTGGTGAATTTGACCTTTATATTTTCTTATTATGATTATTATTTTTCTTTACATGCGAAGGTTCAACTACAGATATTTTCATTATTTCTTCAATGCTGTAGGTTGTGGCAGCTGTTGGTTTTAAGTCAAAAAGGCTTGAAATTCCCCCCTATCTAAATCCCCAAGTGGCAGCCATGATCGAAGCGTGCTGGGCAAAGTGAGTGTCTAATGTTAAAGTATATTTGCTTTAACTGGTGTAATTCTGTACTACAATGACTATTTCTGTAATTTCTTGGTCTGGCCATTAGATTTCACTTACAGTTGTTATTTTCTAAATTTGATGCTTTATATGCAGTGAACCTTGGAGAAGACCTTCATTTTCGACTATCATGGAAACTTTAAGACCATTGATCAAGTCTCTACCATCAAGTCAGCCGGGTGCTGCCGAATTGCCTTTGCTCTCGTGAAATTGTCCAGAATGAAGCTCGTTTGGTGTATGTTTCACTTGCTCATTTGATTTAGAACTACTTGGATTGTATAAGGTTTGTCTGTGTAAAGACTTCTTGACGCTGTTACGACAAATCTTTTTAGTTTGCTTATGAATCTTGTTGTCTATGAAGATTGAATCAAACCTACGTTTTGTCCTGTCAAGATTAGAAAAATTACTTGGAGGGCGCTCTATAGCAAGGCTCCCATTCTATCTTAACTTTCTGTATATAGAAATGGATTCGGGTTTTTGAGCAACTGTGCCTTTTGTCTTTCTTCTTCAGCTTTTGCATACTGCATTGGTCTATCATTTATAGCATATACATCATGGGGACTAATGTAATCTTCAAGCCATGTAGTAGTTTTAAATTATTTTTACATAAAGATTTGTCTTTACGTAAAAACAATGTCAAAAATCTTCATGGATAAAATAATAATAATGATAATGACAGATTTAGTTCCAAATTTGTTAGGTCTGCAGAGTTGGGTCCAAAATGGACACTATGGGTTGGGTAAAGCAGCACGTGGTTGTATGAAAGTGATGGGTAACGGATGTCAGTTGGTTCAACGGCCCGAGTAGGACATGAAAATTGATAAAAATTTATTATGTTATAAAAATGTTATCTAATATAATCACCGAAGTTGAGGTGGCCGAGTTGGTCTAAGGCGCCAGATTAAGGTTCTGGTCCGAAAGGGCATGGGTTCGAATCCCATTCTCAACAAATATCATTTTATATTTCTACCTGTTTCTGTGGTACAGGGTTGGGCCTGGACTTATGACCCACCAACTCAATTTTTACAGCACTCACAAGTAGGTCTGTCCTGGTCTGGGCTTATGTAGTAAAACTAAAAGAACCATCAATTTTTGCTTTTGCCATTCTTACTATAAAAACACCGCCAATGTACTGGTATGTCCCTTTCATTATAAAACTTGCTAATTTAGTTTATTTTCTCATATTAAATAAAAGAGTTGACTTATCAGTAGTAGAACATGTGAGTGCATCATGGTGGGTATGAATATGATGTGAATGTGCAGTCATAAACATGAACATGGACATGGTCATAGCAGCACCAAATGTGATAGATATATATATATATGTCATAATTATTAGTTTGACTTCAACCCTTTGACTTTTACCTATCTGTTTCGCCATTCAATGCAGCACACCTTCAATGTCAGCCCCTATCACCCCCACTCTACACTTTCACATTCATCTTCCCCATATTTCTTCTCATATTAGCTCTACAATGCCCTACAAATTTCATCTTATCTTATTAATTATTAATGCAAGAAGCAGCAACCACCAATAAAACGTTGAATTAGGGTTTGTAAAATCAGTCAAACCCAGCTGCAAATCATCAGCCAGTCCGAGACTATAATCACCAAAAACTACCTTTAAAATACTACTATATATTATGAAAATAATTTTAATTAAATTATTACTACGTAAGTACAGCTATAGCTGCGGATTGTAGCATAGTAGATTTGCATTAATTTCCATCTTTAGGTTCATCAACCAATAATGTAGACCGATTATTATTATTATTATTATTTTAATTGTATACATGCATGCTATTGCTGTATGTATTATATAATATATATATATTGCCATGGCCTGTGGACAAAAATCCTTCTTGCCCATGGCCTACCTGGTTATTGATCAACCCTAAAAGCACTACGCCTGCATCCCCATATATACCCCCAAATCCATATCCGATCTTCCTTCCTCACCTGCCTGATTTGCAAGATACACAATTTCTGAATTTAATTGTATATATATTTTAGAGCTTTGATTTCATGGCTGTACCTGTACATGTGTTGTTTTGAAATGGCTAGGCTATTCAGGGCGGCAGGGGAGCTGATTTTGCTGGTCGTTTTTACAGTCGCGTGGAGGTCACGTGCCGCCACAACGGAGCTGCTCGGAGGTTTCAGAGCCACTCCGGATCCATCGGTCACAGATTTTCAGCCTTTACTCGTCGACTCCTCCGGTAACTTCTCGCTAGGTTTTCTCCGTGTCAACGGCAGCCACCTCAGTCTTTCCGTCGTCCACGTTCCATCGTCGGTGACTCTGTGGTCCGCCGGAGCTACACGTTTGGCTCGATGGAAGAACCCCACAGAGCTCTTATTCAATGGCAGCCTAGTTTTGTCAGACTCCAAGACGGGGGTATTTTGGTCAACTCACAGTTCTGGAGACCGTGTTTGGCTTTCCAATAATTCGAATCTCGAAATTCAGAGCCGCGACGGCGCCGGCGCCGCCGATGGAACCCGTACTGTCTGGCAAAGCTTCGACTTCCCGTCGGATACCCTCGTCGTAAACCAGAACTTCACCAACACCACGGCTTTAACCTCATCGAACGGGCTTTATTCGATGCGATTGGGCCAAAATTTCTTCGGATTATACGCCAAGTTCACCAGCTCCGACGAACCTCCCGATCAGATTTATCTCCGGCACGGCGCGTTGGAGGCGAAGGCAGAAATAATCGAAGGCCGGCCGGTTCAATTAATACTCCAACCCGGCGGCTATTTAGGCATGTACCAGAACGGTTCACTTCCGGCCGACGTGCTCCCTTTCGACACATTCCAGCAAAACCTGACCGGCTTCCGCCGCGTCCGAATCGAACCGGACGGCAATCTTAAAGCATACTACTGGACCGGGTCGAATTGGATTCTCGACTACCAGGCCATAACCGATTTCTGCGAATTACCGACCGCCTGCGGTCCGTACGGTTTATGCAAACCGGACAATGAATGCTCCTGTTTAGACAACCGGACGGCTCATCGTGATCCCGGCGGCTGCGCGCCGTCGCGAAATCAAATTTCCGGCGACTTCTGCGGCGCGTACGACGGCCGTTTCAAAGTGCTGAGAAGAACCGGCGTGGAGTTGCCGTTTAAAGAACTGATGAAGTACAAAACGATGTCGTCTAATGAGGAGTGCGAAATGGAGTGCTCCCGGAATTGTTCCTGCTGGGGGGCGGTGTACAGCAACTCCTCCGGGTTCTGCTACACGCTGGAATTCCCGGCGCAGACGCTGCTGGCGGTGGCGGACGGCGGCAAGATGGGGTACTTCAAGGTGCGGGAGGGTGCGAGGAAGAAGGAGGTGGGTGGGTGGTTGGGGTTGGTTATAGGGGCAATATTGGTATTCGGAGTAATTGCAGGGGTAGTTTGGTACAGGTGGAAGAAGAGAAGGGACAGGGTGAAGGGTTGCGTGGCGGAGGAGGGCGTCGTGGGCAACATCGGACCGTACAAGGATTTGGGGGCTGCAAGTTTTAGGTCAATTGAATTGTGCGAGAGATGACGTAAGGGATGACCTCTTTCGGATGTCCGAATTGTATTTTAATCCCGTCCGCAAATCTTGGCCGTCCGATCGCGCTGAATTGTCGGACGGGTGGGATTAGTTTGGTTGGGATACCATGAAAACAACACAACGCATTTTATATTACTATATCCACTTCCTGTCCAACTTAGAGTTTTAAAAATATACTAACGAAAAGTAAAAAATTAAATTGGCTGGGCCCAGATATCTCGGGCCATAAACTGGGCTGGATCAAGCCCTTCTTACCTAACCCAATTTTGATATATGAATCTGTTTAATATATTTGATATTATCATTTCACTGTATAAGCATCACCACAGTTCAATACTTTTTGTATATCATTAAATTTTATATAAATTAAGAGATTTTTTAATGCCTAGTTTAAAATTATGCAATTGTTTTTTCATTATGCACAAATACTAACGTGTGCATCCTTTGACTAGAATCCCAGTTATTACACTGATTGGCTATAGTTATGCTGTGCTGATGAAGGCGCTTAAATAGTATTTTATTGTTACTGATAATATATTATGCATATAAGTCCAAATTGATGATTTTTTATTTTTTAAAATAGAATTGATTTGACAAATAAAAATTCGCGATTTTGATTTAATGGTTTCCCCCCACTCCATAAGGTAGTTGATTATAAAAATGACTTGTACAATGTTGACTTCATATAACCCTATAGCCCATACACTAAGCTAAATACAATTACTCACAGAGTAACTATATCAAATTTTAATTAAAATTTTTAAATTGAAAATAGTTCTGTCTGAGTGGTACCATAATACCCATGCTAACATTAAATTTATAAAATATATTTTTAAATATCTGTCATAAATATAAATAACGGCAATAACTCCAAAGGTATCTTGAGCAGCGGAAGCCTGCATTATAGGTGGCTCATAAAACCTTATCTTTTAAACTCAGCAATCATCACGACATCATCGTCCACATGCCTCCTCCATATTAATATTCCCCATTTTAGGACCTTGCCCTGAAACTCATTTGTCTGCTCACTGTCTTTAATTCTTGCCTCTTTTGTCTTCAGGCAGTTGCTTTCTCTACTGCATCATCTTCACCCATTCACTCACCGAAACCATGGTTTAATTAAAAAAAATAAAATAAAAGAGGAAATAAAGAATCGACACGTGTCGTCGACCCATTCAAATTTAGTCTCTCCTTAGGTTTCTGCAGTCTAAAATATGAAGGGAAATTAATTACTACACATGACAAGTTATGACGTGACAGAAGGTATGCCCAATTTTGGTTTGTTTTACGTACGTTTATTGGTGTTACAAAGTCTTTAATTGGGATGAAGATTTTAAAATTGGTGTGTGCCAAATTAGCATAATACTAAAGCACATATTTAGCAAATATGCAGATTATGTACATATCGTGATTGATACTCAAGTTTTGTTATTTTGTTTTAAGACTGACAATACAATTCCCTTTCTTAATGAAGGGATAAGCGTTGTCCTAACTATCCATTGAAGTAACGCATACGATGTAATAAATATACACTTTCCACAAATTTTCTGTATATATGTATAATTTTCACTATTACATGAAATTCGATAAGCATATATAGATGATTTCTTACTCTAAACCTTAAAACATATTCTAAAATAAATCCCCTCATTATAGGCTGAATGAATGCCAACGGTCTACGTACCTTATAAATACGTACATACCATGTAAATAAATAAACGTACGTAGCCAAAAATGTTAATGAATGAGTTACCAATCACAGTACATAAATATAAATATCAGGCAAGTAAGGGTAATGTAATAATTAATTATTAAATGAGATGACCTGTTCGATTAATGACGATTTCCTTCTCCTTAATTCAGCAGTCGTCAGTCGTCAGTCGTCCTCCAAATTCCTTTCCTTGAGCAGTTACCCAACAGGACTACTGTTGCAGCCATACATATCCACCCACCCCACCCCCTCAACCATACCCCAATTTCATTTCTCACAAATCCTAAATCAATTTCCCTAATCCCATGAAGAGCTTCGCGATTTGCTACGGGGAGCAGGCGATCAACGTGTCCAATTCATACTGTTCCAATCACTCGATCCATCATCCCTACGCATCCTCGTCGTCGTCGTCCTCGTCTCTATCGAAAAATCCAACCGTCCAGAATGCAGTTACTTGTATCTACAAAGTCAAACTCCCCAGTTCCAACACGCTGCAGTATTTCGTCGTCAGGATCACGTGGTCCAAATCGAACACAGAGGGCTTCACCATAGGCATCTGCGACCACCCGTTTTCCTCCTCCGAATTGAAGAACAATTCGAAGGTTATAACCAGGAAACGAGGCAGATTCAAAGGGTTCGATTCCGTCGTCAGTTTGAGGAACACCGAGGTTGTCTGGGATCTTTACAAGGCCAAGTACGGGTCAGGACCCGAACCCGTATCCGGATTCTATTTGGCAGTATTAGTCGATTCGGAGGCGTGCCTGATTCTTGGGGATATGGGTGTGGGGATTGGCGACGTGGAGGCTAGAAAACGTGTTTCTGAATTTTCTTTGGTTTCTCGGAGCGAGCACTTTTTGGGGGATTCTGTGTTGTCGACGGCGGCGAAATTCCGGGACGCCGGAGCTTGTCATAATATTACAATAAGGTGTGGTGGGGATGATCGGAATCATCCTGCGTTGTCTGTTGATGTGGACAGGAAGAACGTGATTCAGGTGAAGAGATTGAAGTGGAACTTTAGGGGCAACCAGACGATCTTTGTGGATGGAGTGTTGGTGGATTTGATGTGGGATGTTCACGATTGGTTGTTTCGACCCAGGTTGGGGTATGGGCTGTTCATGTTTCGCACAAGGAGTGGATTCGACAGCAGGCTGTGGTTGGAGGACAAGAATTTCGAGCAGAAGGAGTTGGACAAGATTGGATTTTCTCTTCTTGTTCTCGTATGTAGGAATTCTTCGGATTGATTTTGATTTTGTTACTACTTATTAGTGTTGCTCTGTTTTGACATTTATTTTTTTTTTGTTTGTTTGATACTGTTTTGCATTTCGATTTGTGGGGTTGTTTTTGTTTTGTTTTGTTTTTGTTGCTACTCGCTTTTGGACATTGGCGAGTGTCTCGTCATGTGTAGATAGATACATATAGCGATGTGTATACATAAATCTCAGAAAAATGGATCGATTTTATCTGCGATTTTTTAGATCAAATAAAATAATCTCTTTTCTTTTTTTCTTTTTTTTTTTGTAAAATGGCACATGGCCGGATCGCGACATTTATGTTGGGCTTTTTTAAAGCCCAATAATAACATATGGGCCAGAGTTAATATCTCAGTGGGCTAAATGTTATTCTTTAGCGGGGCCCACTTGTCTAAATTAAATAAAGTGTAAATTAGCGTAGACTTGGAGTGCATGACATTGGCATCAGCTGGAATGAAGTCATTTGTTAATATTTATTATGAATAAAACATTAATTGACTTTGTGGGTTTAGGTTCCTCTACTCTACTTAGACATGGTTGCAACTTGCAAGGTTTCCAGATTAGTATGATGCATAGAAACAATATTTGTTAATGTTGTAGGTGAGAGAGCTGATGCGAGTCAAATCAGAAACTGTTGATTAGTCTAAAGGCTATCGTTTGTATGTTATAGAAAAGTTTAACCAAAAAAAAACTATTGATAAATAAATAAGGTCTCGTTAATGCCGCCTTTTGCTTATGCGAGATGACGACGTTCAATTTTGGAGACGATAACAACATCATACCTATATTATTTTTAAAATATTAATTTTTAGTAAAAAAAAATAATTTTATTAATATTATATAATATAAAATAAATAATATTTATGTAAAATATTTTCAAACTATTTAATGGAACAAAACACCACCGTAAGCCCTCGACAATAACCTTTTCGGAGGTCTATTTTTTTTTTGGTTCGCTCGAAATCCACATGTTCAGATCGTTCTTGACGGTGGCGGACAGGAAAAGTAAAACTGTCACGTGAAGTGGATCACATGTTACCTTTTTGATACTGCTCCACCAATTCAATTGGCTCATCCCACCTACTCTTTCTAACACTTTAATTTTTTATATTAAATAAATAGCAATTTAATTATAATAATGTATCTGTATTTATATAAAAAGCAAAAATAGTTAAATAGATGCCAATTTTGTTCCAAGAATAAATTCGAAATAAAGAACAAATTTCTTTTCGATAGTGGAAAACTTTATTTAATTTAAATATATATTGTAATTGTATTAATGAAATCCACAGCCCATTGTATTTTGACCTATTGAAAAACAATACATTGGGCCAAAATATGAAAGCCAATTCAATTTGAACTAAAGATGAGGGTAAAATGGGAAATTCATCAAAGGCGGTTTGCTTGGAGGAGGGGTCGAGATTTTTGGCGATAACATCGATGTTTCAACAATCCCATTATATAAATAACGGCCGTACCCTGTTCTAGTTTATTCACTCACACCTACTTTCGTCGTGAATTCTCATCTGATTCTTCTTGTGTTTAGCCATGTCTTGCTACAGAGGAAAGTACGCTGGTAAGTGTTTTCTTGTTAGGATCCACCAATCTTTGTGCTGTTTTGGTTTGGTTGTGTTTGTTTTAACTAGATCTCGGCTTCTTTTGTAGAAGTCTCATCGATATATTGAGATCTGGAGTTGTTGAGTCTATGCTTATTGATTTCATTTTTTTTGGAAGTAGTTTGTATGTTTTGGTAACGATCTGATTATTGTGAACTAGATGTGGTGTCTTTGCTATTTTGTCTTCGTTTTGGTGTGACTTTTTTTGTTGGTATAATAGAACTGTCTCGATCTTCTTCCCCTGGGATTATGATGAACTTTATTTGTACTAAGTTGTTTTCTATTTGTCTGTAGTGGTCGGATCTTTTACTGTGACTGGTGTTGCTATACATCTAGTTTGATGATTCAGGATAAGATATTGATTTCACCAAGTATTTTATAATTTTTTTTAACTATTTTTCAAGCATTGTTCAGATCTGGTACTTTTGTGCCTTTGATGTAGCTTGAGAGTATTAATTTTAACTTTCGGCAATTTCTATCTCCTTGATCGTGAATAAACTTATTGTTCTTCCTTTATGTAATCATCGATCTTGGAGCCGTTGTTGACCTCTGTAGGTAGATTCGATGTAAATCCTCCGCTTATCTATTGTTAATTCAGTTTAGTGCTGTTTGTATGGGTCTTTGTATCAATTTGTTTGGGTTATTGATTCTTGGATTGGTTATAGCAAGCTCATTTTGCTAATTATATTCTGATGCGCCGTTTGTTAATTAACTCTTCCTATGTGATGTTTTAGAGCTGTGTGGTTAACTGATTGTTTGCTATTGTTCCTTTTGACAGATGAGCTTATTAAAAACGCTGCATACATCGCCACACCCGGCAAGGGTATCCTTGCTGCTGACGAGTCTACTGGAACAATTGGCAAGCGTTTAGCCAGTATCAGTGTGGAGAATGTCGAGTCAAACCGACGTGCTCTCAGGGAGCTTCTTTTCACTGCTCCAGGTGCTCTTCAGTATCTCAGCGGTGTTATCCTCTTCGAGGAGACTCTATATCAGAAGACTGCTGCAGGTATATATATATATATATATATTGAGATTAAGGTTATTGAATCATCAACAAATGTCATTTGCAGTTGCATACTAAATTAACACTTGTTTTCGAATTTCCCAGGCAAGCCTTTTGTCGATGTCTTGAACGAGGGTGGTGTCCTTCCCGGAATCAAGGTCGACAAGGGTACCGTCGAGCTTGCAGGCACCAACGGCGAGACCACAACCCAAGGCCTTGACGGGCTCGCTGACCGTTGCAAGAAATACTACGAAGCCGGGGCTCGTTTTGCCAAATGGAGAGCTGTTTTGAAGATCGGTCCCACCGAACCATCCCAGCTCGCCATCAACGAAAACGCCAACGGCCTTGCACGGTACGCCATCATCTGCCAGGAGAATGGTCTGGTGCCGATTGTCGAGCCTGAGATCCTCGTCGACGGGCCCCACGACATCAACAAATGCGCCGATGTGACAGAGCGCGTCCTTGCTGCTTGCTACAAAGCTCTAAACGACCACCATGTCCTCCTCGAGGGAACTCTCTTGAAGCCTAACATGGTCACCCCTGGTTCTGACGCCAAGAAGGTCGCCCCCGAGGTTATTGCCGAGCACACTGTCCGTGCTTTGCAAAGAACAATGCCTGCTGCTGTCCCTGCAGTGGTGTTCTTGTCCGGTGGTCAGAGCGAGGAGGAGGCGACACTCAACCTTAACGCCATGAACAAGCTCCCCGGCAAGAAGCCATGGACGCTTTCTTTCTCGTTCGGACGTGCTCTCCAGCAGAGCACTCTCAAGGCGTGGGCTGGGAAAGATGAGAATATCGGCAAAGCGCAGGCTGCATTGCTTGCAAGGTGCAAGGCCAACTCTGAAGCAACTCTCGGAAAGTACGAGGGAGGCGGGGCTTTGAGCGAGGGCGCGGCCGAGAGCCTCCATGTCAAGGATTACAAGTACTAAGTTGTCTGCTGCTGAGAAGAAGACCAATTTGGTTTGGAACTCCTTATCCTTTAGTTAAAACTGATGTTTTTAATAAGCTTCAAAAGAAACATATGATACTCTTTGAGACTCTTGAGTTTTTTGGCTGTCGTATTCGCCGTTTTGCTGCTCGTAATTTACTTGTCTCTCCCGGATACTGTTTTCCAGTAATCAGGTGTGATTGTTTTTACCTTGTGTTTGTTGTTATAATTTGAATCGTTTTTGCTTATGGGATATTAAATGAATTTTATTTATTTGTGTTATCTATGAACTAGTTAATTCATACTGAAATTATTTGGGGCCTGTGTTGTGTTATCTCCTCCATAGGTTTTGCGTGGAATTGACTCGACTCGGGTTTGTAAACGGGCCTGGCCGTTTTAGGACAATTGGGTTTTATATCGTGGGCTATGAGTTATGAAGCTTTGTAATTTAAAGACAAAAAGAAAAAATAAATCCAAGTTTAAACACTTGATGATCAAATTTGCAAATAATTTAATTTAATTTCATTATTTCGGGTGTACTCTATTTTGCAAAAACACTTCTTCATGACTAATAAGTTAATATTTAAATAGGACGAACAAATTTCAAGAAATATTATACACGTATTAAAATTATAGAGCACTTAGATTTAATATTTGACTTTTGAGCTTATGATGTCTACATTCAATGTTAATAATATCTTTACTATAACAAGGCATATGCTTATGCATATAAGTAGGAAGGTCTACTTTGTGTGCTAGACTATTTAACTATTTTAAGTAATATAAAAATAAATAAAAATTTAAATTTATGTTGATATAATATACTTTGGATTAGAAGTATAATTATCTAGGTCGTGAATTGCAAAAATATTCTAAAAACCGAATCAGGCTCTTCTTCTTCATTTTTATTTTATTATTATTATTATTATTAATTTTTTTATGGTATCTCTTTATTATCAGGTGTAGTCAGTGACAATATATGGAACATAGGGAAGAGAGGTAACAACTAACATGAATTCTCATTAGTGTATTAATTGAAGAAGATGTTAAGTTAGAAGTATTCAAATATTGCCAAGAAACAGTTTAATTTGTAATGCCTTCAGTATTCATTTATTTATTTTTATTTTTAATGAACAGTAACTCCAAGTTTTAATTTGGACAAGATGAAGAAGAAGAGTGTTCTCTCTGTAGAGAGAGAGAGAGAGAGAGAGAGAGAGATGCCTGAGTTTGCCATTGCCATTGCCATGGAGGTGTCAGTAAGTGGTCAAATCAGATCATTGGAAACCCAATCCAATCCAAATCCCAAATCCCAATTCCCCCTCGAAATCAAAAACAAGAAAAACTGCTTACGCAAATTCAGTTTAGCTTCTTCCAAAATCCTTTGTTTTGTTGCAGAAGCTGCAAAATTCTGTAGCCAGTCAGCTATGTATCTTAATCATATATGCAAGCAAAGTCCTTGGGGCCATCGAAGCCTTGTCTAATAGATACATCTATATTATGTATGTATATATATATATGTATGTATTGTATGTAGAGAGAGTTAGAGAGAGATATGTGTGTGTATTCATGAGAAGAGAACGATGCAAAGCACTGACTGTTACTTGGACCAGCTTTTTTCTTGGCCTGATTTGGTGTGTGTTTTCACCTCCCTTTTTTTTTTTTAAATTTACTCTGATCGATCTGTTGATGAGTTTAGTATGCAGTGGGCAGAAGAGTGTTTGTCTTCTTTCTTGCATGTCCAACTAGATCTGAGAAGGGTTGATTAATTAATTAATCAAATGTACATGTGAGTGTGTGAGAGAGAGAGAGAAAGGGAGAGAGGGTTTCACTTCTTCTTCCTCAGTTTGGAGTTGCAGGAGAAAACTTTTTGGACATATCGTGTCCGTACATGCACTTTTCTGCATGCTGCCTTTCCCAAACTGAGTCATCTCCAGTTTTTGCATTTATGGCAGCTCTCTGTGTGTGACCATCAATTTGGACTTTTATTTTTATTTTTATTTTTTGGCTCATCATCTGAGTGTAAGTAAAAAAAAGAACTGTTGGAAATGGCCCCATTGGATCTTTGGATGGATTCAATATTTGGCATTTGGTTTCTTGCATTACTGATTCTTTGCCCTTTTATTATGCAACACACTCTTACACTTATTCTTACCCTTGCTTACCTTGCTTTACATACATTCATTTATAATCAGTGTTCCAATTTAATTCCTAATTTTATTTGATGTATATAATATATATATATATAATTAATTACTTTTACGATTCTCAACTTGTAAATAACAAGTCCTAGATCTCTATTTGGAGTTGCACAATCTAGAAATTAACAGGTTTACAAAATCCAATTTTTTTTTTTTTCTTGATTTCATTTACTATTATTGTCATTATCAGCTATATATGCCAATGGTGGTGTCTTTTCAATCCAATCATGTATATTTATTTGTTGTATCTTCTCCATCATCAAATCCACTTACAAATATGCCAAATATTTCTACAAATACATATATAAAGTGAGCAAAATGACCTACTGTTGATTATAACTGCACACGAAAGGGAATTAGTAGACCAAAACAAAATGCAGATATGGACAATCAAACATGGCTACAGTTGTAATTGTCTTTACGATATTACTATATATATATATATATTTTTTTTTAAGAAAAACATTTTTGAAGTTGAGCAGATGCTTCTGGTATTCATTCAATTGTTTAGATCGAGAACTACAACTTAGAGAGAGAGAGAGAGAGAGATAGATTGAGAGTAACTGCAGTCTTTAATTAAATGAAGCTTCTGCTGTAAAATGTCAATATATGCAATTATTGAATTTGGGGTTTTTATTTTCTGGCCTTCAATAATCTGCTAATTAAGAAATTGCAAGTGCCATAGCAGTAGCAGGTGCTGCTGGGGTGCTCCTTTTAGGGTTCTTTCGTGGGTTTATTCGTAGGTTGTAAGCAGAGGATGACTTCAATATCCTCGTGTGTATATATATATATATATATAGCATCTCCCAATCCAACAATGATGTGGACTAAATTAAATAAGCAAACAATAAATATGTATATAACAAAATCAATAGTAGTTCACAAAGTCTTCAATTAATTAACAGAAGTCCAAATCTAGCAAAAAACAATACAACAAACAAACACATAACCCAAATTATTCACCCACAAGGTACGTAGACGATCAAGAACACATAAAATGCAGCTATTTAAATCAATTAATAATAATAATAATAATACTAATAATAATAATCATCAGCTAGCAGACAGACAGATAGATATATCTAATTCAGATTCACCGACATTATTATATGTCATCAGTTACCTCTGAGCAGCATTGTACTAAGCCGACCTTTCGCTATCTGATCATCGATTAATTATGAGGCCCCATTTCTTACAGTCATTTGAGCATCGAAATGAATGATCCATCCATCAATCCATAATTCTTCCATAAGCATCACCCAAGAAGTACCTCAAGCAATTCTCAGTCATGGCTGCTGCAGTGTTGTTGGGAGATGTGGAGCTGCCATGATCATTATTAAGCCTGATTGTATGATCACTAGCACTAGTCTCACAAGAAAAGACATTACTGTTATCTCCTCCTCCTCTTCCTCCTTGATTCGATATTTGTTCCATATTATTACTTCTCTGAAAATTATTATACAATACAACGTTGCTGTTGCTGTTGCTGCTGCAGCCTTTTGTGCTCTCCTTTCTTTTCTTGTTGCACTTGAGTAGATAATTATTGACTCTATCCCACTTGTCTTTGCACATCATGCCAGACCTGTCATGTCCGAAACACGCCATTTTTGTTGCTATTTCCTCCCACAGCACCTCCTCTGATAACGATCCCCCACTTTGCTGCTGCTGCTCGAATTTTGCTTCCATGCCTGTTCTTAACTGAAGCAATCTGCTGATTTCACTCTCTGCCCAGATCATGTCCCCTCCTCCTCCTCTTGTCGAATTTGTCATCGTCTCGCTTCCATCATCGTTCTGGTTTTCTGCTGCCATGATCTGATTCTCCTCCGCCGCTGGATAATCCAATTTCCTGGCGGTCAGTTTGTGAAGTGCTTCCATTAGAGCAGAATCCCGAGCTTCAATCCAGGCCCTTTCACTTGCCCAGAATTTGTGCTCTTTTTCCATCCTTGCAGCATCTTGTTTTCTCCATTCCTCCTCTCTCATCATCCTTTCTTGCTCCTTCTGCTCCATGGCCCTCATCATCTTCTCCATCCAGGCCTCCTGCTTCTCCATCAATTTCTTCATCTGTAAATCGATGAAATCCCTAATTTTCACCTTCCAGGCCCTCTTCCCTCTTTTCTTGTTCTTTCTATCGTTATCATTGCCCTCACCATTGTTATTATTATTTTCATCGTCGTCATCGTCTTCTTCATCTTCATCATCCATCACTTTGTTAAAGTTAGTGTTGTCGTTGTCTGATGAACTAGTATCAGCATCGGAATAATTCGAGAGGCTAAGGCTAGTGTCGGAGACTTTCTGGCCTTGGAACGATTCTTGATGAGTTGCTAAAGAAGTGTTTGTGTTAGGATAATTGTAGATATAATTACCTCCTGCAAGATTAATTGCTGCTTCCGAAGCTGAGGCTGCACTGTTGGAATCACCATAGAGAGCTTCGAGCTGTCTAAAGAACCTGTAATGTTTCCCATCTTGCCTTCCAGCTTTACCCTCTTTAGTCTTCTTGTAATACTTGTATAAATTCTCGAACTTCTCCCTGCACTTCTTGCCACTTCTCTGGTATCCATGTTCCTCGGACATTATCCTGATAATTAAATGTAATGTAATCAAATCATTACAAAGGGGTAATTAATTAAGGTTTTTTTATTGAACCCTAGTTTGGCTCGATGAGGTCGGAATTGGGCAAAAGCTTCATATGATAATGATATTTGCTAAGGATGGGAAGCTCATGTGGTTTCTTCATTCAGCAGTGTATAGACAAGCAACCCATTTGGAAAATGACTGTTCAATGGTTCCATGTCTGTTCAACTGGGAAAGAGATGTTACTGCTCATGTCTTTTCCTGAATACAAAAAACACTTTTTTTCTTTTTCTTCTTTCCTCTTAACTACACTCAAAAGATTGGCTTTTGTGGGGAAAAATATTACCCAGATTCTGACACAGTTAAAATGACTCCTAGAAATCCAGAATTGAAGAAGCTGTTGTAAATGTCGCTGTTGAGATCTTAAACTACAAGTTTAAATTAACCTCCTGCTGCCATTCCTCGATCGAAAAATTTAATTTTTTTGTCCTTGTAAAAAGAAGGGTATTGTTTTTACCCAGAAAACCTGTGGTGGTAGAAGTGAGAGCTGAACGAAATATCTCAAGGCAGGCAGCACCATGAACCCCAAAAATAATTATTTAAAAAAAAAAAAAAAAAAACTCAAAGAAAAAACCCTTTTATAACCCGAGCAGCAAGAAAGGAAAAGGAACAATACACAATATTGGGCAAGAAGAAGAAGAAGAAAACCCTGCAAATAAAAGGGATTCAGGGATGTAGGAAGGGAATTAATTAGGCTTTACAAGAGGAAGAATATCTGTCAAATTAGCCAGATATTAAGTTGTAGACTCAGAATTGTAGCAGTGCATGTGTGTTCTTGTCTCTTTCTTGAATCAATAAAAAAGAACAGTGAATTAATTAAGCCAAGAATCGATTGATTTGGAAACCTAGAGAGTAGTAGAGTATGGTTGTAAATTGAAATCAGAAATTAGGTTAATTGATGAACAAAAATAATAAGGGTTCATAGTATCATGGAGTAGGGTGAGGTGGGGTGCGGTGGGTGGTTCAATTTGTTAATAACAAATTACCTGGAGACTTCATCCCACAAGGGACCCTTCTGGTTCGCCTCCTTGAACTTGTGGTCGAGCCTCGATCTAATCTCCAGAAGAGTGAGCGTCTCCTGTCTCGGCCATCTCCCAGCGCCGCTATCGCCGCCGCAACCTCCGACCCCAACATTAAGCCCAGTTTCGAAAGCACTGAAACACCCAGCGGCGGCGGCGGTGTTGCTGGTGCCTCCGGCATTAGTATTTCCGGGAGTGGTGGAATCTGAGCGGAAGAGGAGCATATCGTAGAGATGGGGCGGGGGATTGAGGTTCAAGCCCCGGTGGGTGGAGAGCAAGTCCGGCGGCTGAGGGATCGCCGGAAACAATGGCCTGCTGGTGATGTACTGCCGCAGATCGGCTATCCCGTATTGATCTTCCATTTTTTTTTTTAACTCGAATTGGCTTTTTTCTGATCGATTGTTAGCTAGCTTTTGTAATTTTGATCGAAGAGAGAGAGGGGAAGGTTGTTTGAGGGTAGAGAATGGTGAAAGGAGCGGCAGACCCGGATCGTGTCCTTACAGGAAAAGGTCATGAATTCGTGTAGAGGACAATGGACCCATCTCTACATTACTGCTTCTGCTTCACCTTCTGCTTGCTGCTGCTGCTGCTGCATCTCTCTCTCTCTATATCTCTATCTCTATCTCTATGTCTATCTATATCTATATCTCTATCTCTACCTCTGTCTCTATCTGTGTATGTATTTGTATACAGTCGTCCACACCTCTCTAATTCTCTAACCCTCTTATCTCTTGTCTGCGTCTGTGCATATACATAATACATACACATATGATGTATGTATATGTCGCACATACATACAGACATGGAAGGCCCTTGCCAAATGTATCTACCTACGTACATACTGAAATACTACAAGCTAATAATTAATTAATTAAATATATATATGTATTGTGTTTGCAATTAAATAATAATAACTATATATATCAAAATTAATAAGTGCGGTGTGACGAGATGGAATAAAGGGAGACAAATGTCAAAGCTTTACAAAAAAAAGGAAGTAAAAATAATTAAATGGCCGTAGTGATAGATCTAGCTAGCCACCCTCCCTTTAGTTTTTTTTCAAATATTATATCAACTATATATTGTAAATTTAAAATATTATATTAATTTTATAAGTACAAAATATTATATCCAATATCGATATATATTAATACTAAATGTTTCTTTTTTGTTCGATTTTTTACTATTTTCAAAAAAAATATACACAAAAAGAAAACAGATTTTTCTTAATTTAAAATCTTGTGTGAGCGTATGTGTTATTATTATTAATATTATTATTAGTGTTACCAAAGCTAAGGGAGAGTATCACGGCCTCCTTTCACGTGTCTTACTCTTCTATATATTATATATCTATGCTCATGTAACCGACATGAGTTTCAACAAAGAAAAATAAGTAAATATATACATATATATTATTTTATAATAAAAATAATAGAAAAATAATATTTTTTATATAAAAAAAAGTCATAAATTTGGATGAAAAAAACTAGAGTACATAAGATTAATTGAGTATGGTGTGTGTTCTATTTCCTTCTCTTTTGTCCAGCCAATATACACATCTGCATATTTGCTGGAATTCACAATTTGATTATTATATATAATAATCTTGATTGTACAAAGCTGAATCAATTTTGAACATGCTACAATTAAGTCAATACTGCAACTGGATTATTACCTGTAGCAGCTTGCTCTACGATGAATTATTCAAAATATTGCAGCATGCAGTTGTCTCTACTTTTCTCTATTAATTATCATGCCTCCTTTATAGTTCCTGCAAATATATACATTTCTGAGCTACGTACTTAGCTTGTATTTATTCACTTGCAATGTCTATGTCTTGCATAATATATCCAACACACATGCACATATACTACTATTTTGTATATATATTTTCAAAATTTGTTACAGTATATTAAATGCAGGGACAATAGGAATTATATTTTTTCAAATTTGACAATTACAATGCAGGCTTTACGTAGAGTTTTCATTGTTGCATTTTGTTGGAGTTTTCATTTACAAATCTCATCGTATAGTATATATTTAGAGAATCTTATATATATAGATATATATATATATATTTGTTTCAGTCTCATCCTGCCAAAAGTCAATTAAGAAGTGATTAATATGCTTAGTCAGATTGGGATGGGGCTCGAGAGTGGGTGTAGAACTCGGAACACAAAACCCACCTGGCTAGCTCTATCTAATAAACCAATTTATTAAAAAAAAAATAAAATGTGTATATATATTATAATAATAATAATAATTATATTGAAGATGATGGATCCGATTCGCTTGCTTTCATGCTTCAATTCCTAAAATGGTAATTCATAAATATTATATTTATATTTGACTGATGGAATTAAGAATAAGAAATGCCAAATATATAAATTATATAATTTGAATTTAATAGTACGAATATCGATGCAGGGTGCTGGTGGGCTCACACTCGCTAAAATCGACAAGAATATTATTATTATTATTATTAATTATGCGCTCTTTAATTATAACCTCAATACCAAGCTGTCGACTGTCGTACTGCACCCAGCATTACATTAGGGGAATTAATATTAATTAATTAATTAAATTAATGCCAGCTACACACTTTAATTTAGATCATATGCACATCCCTTTCCTTTCATTGTTTGTTATTTGAATTAACATTTAGACGGTACTCATAATGGAACTTATGAACGAAAAAATCCTTTTTATTTTTGGTGGACAAACATGCTTTTTATTTTCCTGCACCAAGGCATATAGAGAAACATGTTTTTTATTTTTCTACAATAAATTTTTTTTTTTTTCGAGAAGTCTGATGTTTTGCAGATAGGTTGTCAATCCAACTGTGGTGCAGTCTGAATTTGTGGACTTGATTTTAATCATTGTGTCAAATCTCTTAAATACCCACAAGAGTCAAATACGACGGTTTGGAGATGATCAGACTCGTGCAGAATTATTGGAAAACACTTCATTCATTTTTATACTAAGAAAAATTAATGTAAAGTGTGTTTTTTCCAAGGTTGCATCGTATATACAACCAAATGAGAGAATGTTTGATGGTGAGTGAGGTTTGAGAGTCAAAATTTAGAGAGAGAAATTATTGTGTGTGCTCTCACCATTCTCCCAATTTTCTCTATGTTTTGAACTATTGTTTAACACTGAAACCCACCGGGGAGGTCGACGGAGATTGGAGATAATGGAGTTCTAACCGGAGGATGATCAAACTCTGAGTTGCTCTGCTGTATGGTCGTTGTCGGTACGCGTTTGTGATAATATCTCCTGGATTGGTATCACCGGATGTAGATTGATTGATAATCGAATCAGATCAACAAACGTCTTGTTTCATTGTTGTTTTATGTTTTGCATTGTTTTTCGTTATTAAAACGTTATTATAACTGTGAACCGTCCACGCTTAGGGAGTTGACCAGTGTTCGAATGTATTTATTCGACAAATCACTTTCCCAACAGAACATTAAATTGATTAGTGTTCAATTGTAATTAACAAGTTACCAACGATTTCCTAGTCTTTTATTATTTGCAATAATGAATTGAAATTAAATCCCACTATGCTATTTAACGTCAACATACTAATTACTTTACACTTACATATAAAAACTAAAAGTTCGTGTTCTTTGGATGATATATACTAAAAAAGAATTATGATCTGATTTATTATTTACTAGCTGGATGACTGTGCTAAGCACGGTGAAATCTAACGAAAAAAATTATAATTATATTCTTTTTAATAGTAATTTTTTTATATATTATATATATTTTAATCAATATAAAAAATAAAATAATATCAATAAATTATACTATCTCCATCCAATTATAAAGTAAATATTTAATTTTGTAGCATTTTACTTTTATTTCTTAATTGAATATAAGATTATAATATAATAGTATTATTTAAAAATATTTTTGAATGCAAAATAAATTACATTTTAAAAATTTAATATAAGTTTTTTCATATCTTCTTTATAATCGTAACTATAAATAAAAATTATTTATCAATATATCCAGAATTTACACAACCGCCATTTTTCTACTAAATATCATAAATAAATTAAGAAATAAAAATATATAATCCAACAATATTCTACAAAATAAATTTCTCATTCTATTGCTTAAAAAATAAAGAAAAAACAAACAAAATCTTCACTTCATCCAACAATAATTTTAACACATCTTCAGCAAGTTCGAACTAAAAACATTATTATCATCTACTATCATCCACTAATTCTCGGCCAAACACACACACCAAATAGAGTCCGCATCAGTCCACCTCTGCAGACACCCAACCACCACTGTTCGAACACAAAGATTTACATTATATACTTGGAATAAAATATGCAATATAATTAAAATAATTTAATGTTAAAATAATATTTTAATTTATTATGAACAAAATCAATTAAAATACATATAAAAATTATACATATATTTGGATGTGTTTAGAACTTGATTGATTATGAAAATAAAATTATTATTCATATACATATAACAATTTCTACTTTTTACAACATAAAGAATAAAATCAGTTCCTCATAACGTAATTAAAATATTGTATAATAAGAATTTAATATTGTATAAAAAAATAATAAAAATAACATATAATTTAATATAAATTATGATCAATTACACTTAAATGTATAATAAAATAGCTAAACACCTGCATTTATCTTTTTTCTGTTCTTCTTTGTTCTCGTTTTTTTTTTTTTTCTAGTTTTCTTTTCTTCTTTAACATTCTTCTATTTCTGTACTTTGATGCTACAATTGAAAACAAATCATTATGTGAAGAAATTAAACACAAAATGAAAAAGAATAATCATAATTAAATACAAAATGAAAAAGATTAACCATTAATAAATTCACATTTTCAATTTCAATGTCCAAAAAATAACCTAATGAAAAAAAATATTAGGCAATGAAAATAAATCAACAAACCTAAACAAAATTTAGAAATAAAAGCGAGTGAATCATCCAACAAATAATTTAGAAAACAACTTTATACAAAAATTAAAAAAAATATATAATTAATAAAAAATTTGTTCTATCATATAAAAAACATGGTTAAAAAATTATACAAAAATTAAAAAAAATATAATTAATAAAAATAAATATGAATCAAATAATAAGAAAATATAAGACTTGAGAAAAAGTAAAAATTAAATAATAATAAAAAAAAGAACAACACCCTTTGAAAAATTTAAATTTATTCAAAACTTACTTCAAAAAGATTGGCAAGTTTTTCCAATAAAAAAATTGTGTAATCAAATAACAGAAAAATATAAAAACTTAGACAAAAAAATAAAAATTAATTTTTTTTTAAAAAAAAGGAACACACAATGGCAAGTTTTTCTGGCAGAAAAATTTTATCTTCTACCATAAAAAAAAAAAAAAACATGGCTAAAAAATTTTGCAATAACTCAAAAAAAATATAATTAATAAAAATAAATATGAATCAATAAATATAATTATATATATATATATATATATCATAAATGTTAGTGGAGGCTGAAAGGTTTCCTTGGGTTGGTAATGCATTCCAATCAAATTTCAAAAAATATATAGTGATGATTACCACACTAGAAACTGGAAATCATTTTTATTTTTTTAATAAAATATTTGTTTATTATTATTCTCTACCCCTGCTCCAATGAGGTTAAACTCTTGGGGACATAAATGTATATAGAGAACATAAAATTTTAAAATCTATACCTTAGAGAGCCCAAATACTTGCAACAATAGAGAGGCTGTGTGGGCTGTGCTCTACATTTAATATCTAGATAGATTTAGATGGCATATATATATATATATATATATTATACACTACTACATACTTTCGAACTCTTTTGTAATAATTGGTACTCAAATTTCTTAAAAAGCAAATAATAATAATAATAATAATGGCAGCCAAATTAGGCAGATTCTTCCCCCCAAATAGCAAACGAAGCAAAATCCTCCCACCACCATCATTAACAAAATCACCCTTTAGAGAGAGAGAGAGAGAGAGAGAGAGAGAGAAAGGGAGTGTGTGTATATGTAGTGAAGGACAATAATTGAAATGGTTTGGATGGTAGTGATAATAATGAAAGGAGGACCCATGAAAATTGATGAGATGAGAACTCAACTACCAGTCTATGTTTATATGTGTTGTACATACAAGAAAGACAGCACAGGAACACCCCCCTCGCATTAATTAATTAATTAAGTAAATATACTTTATTATTATTAAATCAATTCATCTCCGTGTATACATACTACTACCGTTTTTTTTTCAGTTTCCCCCCTCTGCACTTCGCTTTGCTAGCTAGCTAGCTCGGTGCATTTAATTAAGCCCACGCCTACATCCACACCCGCAACCGTGTAATTAATGCCCTTGTACATATTCTAAACTGAAATGAAGAATACGTGTATATATATATCTCTTAAATAAAATAAATATCATAAATATAATATATTGTTTTTAAATATATTTTAATATTTTAATATATACATACACGTACCTCGTCTGTGTATAATTGTGTTCAGGTTTTGTTCTTACACACACAATATATATATATATATATAGCTCTCACTCTCCCGCTGCTACTTAAAAATGATTGATTAACGAATTAAGCCAAATCAAACAAGAATTCATCCATATGGAAAACAACATACACACAAACAGATGTAATAACATTAATTGATATAGATATATATATATATTAATGTGTGTAGTCTGAATATCCATATACAATATATAGTATAATATATATATATATATATTAATTAATTTATCAGCAATGGAGTATTAATTGATTAAATAAAGTAGTGTATATATGGTGCAGGGTACAGAGATATATGGGATTGGATGTAGTATAGAAGAGCATGGTTGCAGTACACAAAATCTCCCACAGCACCTGAATCAGACACCCCACAGAGAGGATTCATGACGATCATTATTAATTAGTGGACTAGTAGTATTAATTAACACTGCACAAGTAACTGCCCCTGCAGGCCACCCATCCATGGAATTCAATTCAAACTAGAATTGGAATTGGAATTGGAATTGCCCACCACCCACCCACCCACCCACCTACCTACCTACCTACCTACCATCCTATACCTAGCTCACCTCACCTGTCCAAACCTGTCAGTAGTATGTATGTATGTATGATCAAATTTTAGTTTCTTTTTATTTTTATTTTTTGAAATTTTAATTTAAATTTAGTATCAAAACAATATATGATAAAAAATTTTGTCGAGGTTTTTTTTTTTTTTCAAAAAATATAAAATCAGAATAATAGAAATTCAAAGTTTTGTAACTAAAGAAACAGAACCCAATCAATTAAGAACCCAACACATCAATTCAGTTCAATTCAAATCAAATAAAATTCCTCACTCACCACGCTAGAGCTATACACACACACACACACACACATATATATATATATATCATTCATGCATCTCGACAAAAACTAATTAAGAGTAATTAATGCTCAGACATATACGTATATATATTCAGACATGGGTAATTAATGAGTGAATTAATGTTATACTCTATATATATGCATGTGCACGAGTGGACCATTGATTCATTGGTGATCCTTCATCCAGGCTGATCAGGTGCTGCTGTTTCTGCTTCTGCTTCTCAATCTCAATTTCTGCTTCGCTCATGACGTCGTCGTCGTTGTCGTCTTGTCACATACGTACGTACCATTTCTGCTTCTGCTTCTGCACTAATTAATTAATTGACCCACTCCACTATTCAGCATCTCATCTCATGCATATAAACATACATACGTACAAGTACATTTCTTGTCTCCCTAATCGCAGCGTTTAATTTGCATGCCTTTAATGCCTACCTGGCCAAGCCTCATGCTAAATTAATTAATACTAATAAATATATATATATATATATATGTCATCAATACTATGTTATTCAATCACTAGCTGATCCCCAATTAATTCCATGTACAGCCTTTTACGTTAGAGTTGGAATTGATTGGTGTTGCATGCTTTGATGGGGACGACTCGACTGCATGCAATGCAATACATCAATTTTAATAATAATAGTAATAAATAATGCCTCTTATTTTATCAATATATAATAATGCATGCACAAAGTCAATGCACGTTTGTCAGCTTAAGACTATAAATTAAATTCGGCAAAATAAGTCTTGTGCTCAGTAAGCAAACCATATTTTAAATACTTTTTTCTTAATTAAAACACATTACATAATAATTCTATTATCAATTCAAAATTAGTATTGTATCAAATAATTTCTTTTATTTAAAATATTACGCTAAACATATATTTTGTATTTAGAGATTTAGTTTTTCTAGAAAAAAAAAAAAAAAAAAAAAAAAAACATCCAAACACTCGCATAACTAAACAAACCCTAACTAACTAACTCTCTGTCTCTCTCTCTAAATTACATATAAAGAGTCGAGCTACTCATCCCATGCGTCTATGGTTCGAATAATATAAGTAATAGCAAAGATAATTTTCATTTTTAAAAAAACATTAAATTAAATATATTTTTCTCTTGTAAAACTGAAAACATCACTCCAAATAATATTGTTTTATTTTTTTCAAAATTATAAAAGTCCAAAAATCTTCAAAAATCTATGTAAACGAAAGCTCATCAATTTATAAATTTTAAAAAAATTGACATTATTATTGATGTTATATAAAATATTTATTATTTTTCTTATAAAATATTATGTCAAATAATTACAATGTACTGTTCCAATATTCTTATTTAAATAGAGTCAAAATAAGGGGATTGGAAGTCCATGCAGTCAATATTATATATTATTTATTACCGAAATAAATATAATTCATTTACATGCATACATTTTATTAATTGATTATGATGGGCTGCTGCAGGGTGGGGTAGCGGATGGACGATATATGTAATAAAGTAAATAATAATTCGACGGGCACACACACAAGTGATAGATATAACAAGATCGATCGAGACCTACAAGCAGGGGATTCAAATTGATCATAAATCGATGGGGTATGTATGTCTGAAATTAAAATTTAATAATATTGAATAAAAGGTTATAAATTAATTAGTGGGATTTGTATATATAATCAATTATCACCTATCCATATAAGACATATATATACAAATTAAACCTCAGTCATGATTATTGCAATTGACTGAGTACCCAGATTTCACTCATTAAAGGTTTTACCAACTAATCTAGTTTAGGCTGTCATCCAACGTAAGTGGGATTCTCTTCTTTCTTTAATTTGCTTTTTGGTTGGAAAAACGTATTTCAAGATTTTGAATTGCAACATGGTCCCTCCCTCCATAAAATCATTTCTATTTGATTCAATAACGTTAATGTTTATCACTGAATTTTAAATTATTCTTAAAAAAAAAAAAAAAAAAAAAAAAAAACTAATTCTTTATTAGTGTCCAATAGATGGGCCGAACGAAGGTCATTGCCACATTAATGTTATATAATATCATCAGTGGGCTCAATCCTATCGACTGTTTATACACTAATGAATTGGACTGGTAATTTGGTTGTGTTGGAGTTTTATGACCTTTTTCTTCTTTTCTATTTTTATATATTTAACATTGATTTTATTTTATTATGAAATGGATAATAAATTAAACCACCCCAGCCGAATAAAAAAATAAAATAAAATATATAGGGTTTGTTCATGTGTATATCATACACTATTTTTTATTTTTGGATTCAATCTACTAATTTTTCCCTAAAAAATATTATATACATCTAACACCAATTTTTTATTTACAATATCATATTACACAGTATCTTTCACCTAAAAAACTACATATATAAAAAATACACTTATTGTTTCGAGTTTTCGAAAAAATTGAATAAAAGTTGCACCGAAATCAATATATAAGCTGATTTTTATTAGTGCCATATCTATAATAATGACATCTGGATTTGTTTTCAATTCCTGGCGTTGGTATTATCTTAGTGGAAATTTTTTTTCCTTACTCGGATTTGACTTTTATAACAACGTCATTTTTTTCGAAGCTCACCAATAAAAGATATCACCTGCATTTGATGATATGGGATCACGAATCAACCAATTAGTTCTGTATAATTAAGTTTTATTCTTTTCAAAAAGCATTTACACGTTATTACAGCTAAGTGCAGTTAAAAGTTAAAACTTAAAAGGGATGTTACCTACTAAAATGAATGATCTTGGAGAAATTTTTTGTTAATTATATACACTATGGTTTTTGTTGTCGGTGCAAGTCCCAGGACTTATGCTCCAGGAAGAAAATGGTGAATCTGTATAATATTTTACTGTCTTAATTCTATTGCGTTACCAGTAAATGAAATTGTAATCCAAGATCAGTGAATTGATGAATTCAATTCATACACCAACCCAGAAATCCGACACCACTTCGTATCTGGCTCACACAAACCAAACCCAATTTTAATTTTATATATATTTCCCAACTGGTTCGCACTTGGCCCTTTTCGCGTCGACCCCAACTGCAAAAAATCACAATAACCCCAACACTACAAATATATATATATATATGTAAATCATGGATTACCTCGAAATATCTGATCATCGATTTATAACTGTCAATGCATTCCAAATAGCTAATTATACTTACAGAAATATATATATATAAAACAATTAATGTCTTCTTCTAGTTCTTACCGTGGCGTAAGGCGGCGGAAGAGCAGCGGGAAATGGGTGTCGGAAATTCGGGAACCTCGTACTCCGAACAGGATATGGCTCGGGACATTTCCCACAGCAGAAATGGCGGCGATCGCCCACGACGTGGCGGCGCTAGCCCTTAAGGGGAAAGAAGCCGACCTCAACTTCCCGGATTCAGCTTCTTCTTTGCCTGTGCCGGCTTCCACTTCCCCGCGCGACATTCAGACCGCGGCCGCCGGTGCTGCCGCGGCGGCGGGAGCAGCGATGAACGCCAACATTATTGGGGGAGGGGATTTTAAGACATCGTCTGGAATTCCCATTTCGGAGGCGCCTCAAACTAGTGAGTTTATTGACGAGGATTTGATCTTCGATTTGCCTAATGTTCTGGCTAATATGGCGGAGGGTATGATGATCAGCCCACCTAGGATTGAATTTGGCGACGACAATTATGATGTTAATGATCATGGTACTAGTAATGATATCTGGCTTTGATTATAATTTATATATACGTAGAGATGTATATGCATGCAGTACCTCTGGGGACACACACACACATATATATATTAATTTATTTGAAAGGCTATATTAATTAATTACTTAATTGAAGTGGTACTGTTGCACTTATGGATTATTATGGTGTGCACGATTATGATGATGTTTATTATTATTATTATTATTATTATTATTATTATTTCTCAAATTTAGTTTTACCACTAAAATTTTCTTTCAAAAGAAATCATTTTTTATTTTTGTTAATGAATCACTTTCAGGATATAAATAAGGATGATACTGATAATTATCATTGATTGAAGTCGAAGGAAAAGTCGTTAAAAAGAAACACATTAAGACAAAATAAAAAGATAACTGCTTGCTACATGCGACATTCACAAATCACACAAATTAATTAATCCAAGGACAAGTGTTGAATTACATCATTTATCACCGAACCCGGCCGGGTCATCAATTTTTGCTATATTTCCAAAAGAATAAAAAAAATAAAATGGAAATATATCATTGCATATTAAAACAGTAAAAAAAGAATAAAGAATTAATGTAAATTAAAAATAGAAGCCGATTACAAAATGATAGCAAAATAGTAGTACTAATCAAATCAGTTGGTTTCTTCCTTGACAATGTTCCCCACCTGTACGGTCTTCACTTTAAATCTCTCCAGCTTTCCGGCCGCCGGAAATCCATCCACTTCTCGGACACTGATCCTCGTCCCTGTTCGATCCTCCCCGCCGTAATAATTATTATTTCTGCCCAAGGATTCACAAAGAAGCGAATTTATTTTGGAGTGCTTTATTCTCTCCAGGAGGAATCTTTCCATGTCTGTATCCTTCTCAATCTCCGAAAAGAATTTCCGCAGCAGAATCTCTTGAGTTCTCACGCCCGTTTTTTTCAGACACTCCGTCAGAATCTGAAGCAGCTCGTCGACGACTTCTGATTCTTCCACGAACGTTTCCTGTAGGAATCCAGCTTCTTCTGCGGAGCTCGAATATTCAGAATTTCCGCAAATCGGGATTCTAGGGTTTTCTTCTTCTGGTTCGTAGTAGTATTCGGAGAAATTCCGTTTCTGATACGCCGACAGCTGCTGAGGATTCATCTGGTAAGAACAATTGACTGGTTGCTCTTCAGGCTGTGGATAAATCAATGGCGAGGCATTCACGGAATTGAAATTGAGCTTCTGCATCCTAAATTGTCTGAAGCTTGAAACTAATTAACTGCGATTCACAAGTTCGACTAGAATGAATTACTAGTTCTTGTGTGGGTTAGTTTGGAATAATGTAAGAACAAAGATTGTTGAGAGATGGGAGATCAATTGAATGGAAGAATTATATTTATAGATGGGCAGCTGTTTAGATTGATCCGTTTAAGCTACGAATGCTACGATGTTGACTTTGACTCGGCAGTCAAACTTGTTAATTTCGGGGAATCATCGATTGTTGAAGCCATCAGATTTGTCAGCTTTGACTATTTTTACAGAGCCTTCGGAATTTGCCAGATGTTGGTAAAAATTGGCCCAACATACACATATCTAATTGTCATTTCAATTTTTGCAGATAATATTTTATTTCCTGTGGTAAAATTTTACGGCTTCTTGGCTAGATTAACAAACGTGATGTGGACAGGGTCGGGTTTTTTTTCGTTTTAGTGATGCAAAGTAAAATGTTAAGTAAAGACTGGGTCCATTTGACCCGATCCAACAAATCTACTTGCCATGCAAGTCGGGGATATATAGCAATTTGTTTATTAATTTTTTAGTATTTTTATTGATTTTTTTTCTTTTTTTTTTTTTTTGAAGTTTTACCCCCCACACAGTTAGACACACTCACACACATATACGCTGTTGGGATCGACCACTGGATGTGCAAGCCTTGGAAACATTTGTTGAGATTCTGTGTATATATGTTGTCCAATTATTTTTAGATATTTCATTATTACTATTGTGCATGATTTCAATTTCCAATATTAAAGGACAACAGCATACGCTCACTTTTCAGTTTGGTTCTTTTTCTGCATCTGAACAGATTTGACTGCTGCTACTTATACATCAGATGGATTTTCGCATTAAAAATGTAATAATAATAAAATTAAATTCTATAATATACATATATATATATATTTCATTTTTTGATTTTTTATAAAAATATATTACTATTTTTTAAATTTAATTTTTTTTTTTATTCTACAATTTTTATAATTTTAAATAAAAATGCAATATTTACTTTATAAAACTTTATATTCATTCTAATATTTAAATAAAATAACTAAACAAACAAATTCAAAGATATTTTCGGATTTAATTGTCATATCATCGGCTGGCAAGTTAAAAATAGAGATGAGTTTCTTTGATGTTTAGATTGGATATTAAAGTTAAAAATCTTCCCTTTTTTTTAATTTTATTTATATATACAAATATGGATATATCTCTTCTTCAAATTTTAATCAATTCTTTTTTGACCCCAAGGATTGATATGTCATTTTCTGACCTTGCTTCTAAGGATTCTCGTATTAGAGATAGATTACATATTTTGAATTTTCTCTTTTTATCAATTTTTATTTTTATTTTTTAATTTAGTTTTTCCTCTGCAAATTTAACACAAAAAATAAATATCCTTTCTAGTAAAATTCATAAAAATCATGATAATTTCCAAAAAGGAAAAAAAATGCAAATATACCAATGTACAAGAATATTATCCCTGAAAATGAATTAATGAACTCTAGGTCTATATATCTTTATACAAATTCCCCAAGAATAAATAAAATCAAATAAATGGATGAGAAGTATAATTAAAGATAATTAATTAAAATTAGATTTCCCGGAGACGACGACAGCGTCCTCCTTGACAACTCCGACGCCTGGAACATTCACTGCCTTAACCTTAAATCTTTCCAGCTTCCCCTCCTCCTCCCACAATCCTTCTGATGTCCGAAATTGAAATTCACCATTAATAATATTAATATTATTATTATTCACCTCCCTCCCCATCTCCATGAATCTCGTATCTGTTTCTCCAGATGCATTCAGGTTCTTAAGTTTCCTCTTTAGCTTTTCCAGTACTACCTCTGAAACCGATGATGCCTTCCCCCTCAATTCTTCTTCCTGTAATGATATCTCTGCATATAAATATGAATATGATTCAGTATCTATCGTCATGTCGGCGGCATCTAAATTTAATGGCCGGGCCGGTAGAGGAAACTCCGCCGGAATTGGATTGTTTTTGCGTTGAGACATTATAGTATAATTCGAAAAACAAAATTTCAAATTTCATTGCAAAACTTAGTGGACCGAAAACATTATTTATAACCACATCCTAAACTGGAAGCTAAGGCATGACATTTCAACACGGGAAATCTCTTTGACAAGTAATCCACAGAATTTTTTTGACTGACAATCTAATTAGTTCTCATCTGACCAATTCCATATCTTCGATTAGGCATCTATGGGGTTTATGTTTGTTCAGTTTTTTATTTTTAAATGGCAGTGAACTGACAAAAATGATAGCTTTATATATTATATGCTACACATACACATTATTATTATTACCTGGTTTTTCATTGTTAATTAATTAGGCTGTGTTGTGTAAAGGATAAAGCTTCGTTCTGCCCATGCTAACAACCTTTTGTCCCAATTATTACAAACTCTATTGCTCACACTTCCCACTCACGAGTGTTACTGTAGATATGATGAATAAATTAATGAATATATTTGTTTATGGAATGATTATGTATTAAACTGGGAATCCACCTAATAAAGCAGCTTAACATTATTGATCAATTTAACTTTTGGCCACTAGATATATGTAATTTAAACAAAAACCCATTCCTAATCTTTGCCAAATTTCAGTCCTTCCTAATAAAGTAGAAAATGGAGCAGCCGAAGCACATGGCAGGACTATATATCCACAACATTACAAAATTGATATTGTAAATCACTTGTAACTTCTTCTTTTTTTTTTCTTTTTTATTAAAAATGTAGTTAGTTACTTGGACTGTTGTGGAATGAAAAAAGTGTAATAATATATATAGGTGCCTGAAGAATATATCTTTATGGATAACTTTTTCTTTCCAGAACTGACAACTACTAATGAGAAAAAGAACATAATTCGTTCATCATAGGAATAAAATAGGAGTTTGATGAATCTGTTATTTTTGTCCAATTCAGCTACATTACTAAATTAATGCTCTTCTACTCCATGGATAATTTCAGTTATGATGATGATGATGATCCTACTACAACTTCATTTTTCCCAATCCTTTCGACTGCAACAACATTGCTCATTCTCCAACTTCTAAGACAACATTGAACAAGACCTAATGTGCCTTCAATAGAGAAGTTCATCGGACACTTCTTCGACAAGTAGTGCGAAAATAGCAACCGCGATGTCTGCAGCAGTGCTGTCGACTTGCTCCGCAAACTTTGTCCATTCATCGCTATCATTCTTTAACTCTAAACCGATCATTTCAATAATGGTGAATTCACTCTTTTCTTGATTGTCCGAACGGCTAATTTCACTTTCGCCTTTTACCTCGGCTGCTGCAGGATCAGTTGCTAGCTTCTTAATGTCTAAGGACATTTTCTTGTAATGACATTGAAGGCTGGACTGGATGAACGCTTCGGATACTAATGTTTGCACCGAGGGACGTCTGGACAGCGAATACGACCCCTCGTCCTCAGACACCTCCTCGACTCCCAAATCATCGTTGTCTGATCCTTCCAGTAACTTCTGCTCAAGTTCCAGCGGATCCAACTCGGCGAGACGCTCGAATCTTCGCAGTCTGTTTAAAAGCTGCTCTTTAGCTCCTGCACCATTTCGGAGCAGAACAAAAACAGAGTCATTACACTAATCGAAATTGTCATAACATGGGTAGTTACGAAGTAGTGAACAAATTGTGACATACTTTGCACATTAGCATAGCTGCATTCCGGATCGTAATCGTCGGCCTCCGCATCTCCGCTTTCGCATCCCTCGTCGTCTTCGAAAGGAGCATCCAATACTGAAACAGGGCTGCATTGCTCCTTTTCTTCTTCATCTTCTTGCACCAATGTTTCTTCATTCTCCTGCAAGAAGTGGGCAGTTCTATGATTAAGTAATGATCCTCGACTACCTTAAAAACAGACCCGCGGACACGATAATTAGAATTTGGGTCAGGTCAACTAATAGAACAAAATCAAGATTTTGTCCTGTAGTGCTTAAATTATTTGGGGAGACAGCAATAATTAAAATAAGGATTTGCCGTGGCAGCAGCTCCAGGGGCGTGATCGAAGGTACAGAATTCAAACAAACAAACGTGTACCGATAATGCCCAGTATTGGTGTAAATTTGCTACAGAGATTGTTTGGATTATTAGAGATTTTTAAAGGCAACGACGAAGGGCATCCTCGTCATATGAGATCGACATTCCGGCCACCAAATCAGACCAGTGCGACTCGTAACCGACAGTACGAACAAGTCAAACGTTTGTGCAACAGTTGGTGAAATTTACTTGTGCCAAGTTACTTAGAAATGATGTAGATAACAGTAACTGACAAATAGTGTAGACAAAGACGTATACCTTTTTCTGTGTTTGGCGAGTCGGAGAAGACGCCGGAGAACAGAAATCCGGCGTGCGACGGCCGCCGTTGGACGACGGGCTTTTGTTGAAAGAAAATACGAAGGGGCTTGTGCAAAAGCGTGTTTCTGGGGAATCGAAATCGCTGGTGATATCCTCCGAGCAATCTGAACCGTAGCCGCTGGTTGAGGCCTCAAAATCCATGGATATGTCTTCTTCGTTGTTGTCTGTCCAATGAGCGCTGCTCAGCCGCCGGTGGATTCTGCAAGTCGAAATCCTTACAGGTTGTCCGGCGGCTTGTTTGGGCCTTTCCTCGTTATTCTGAATCGCACGATTTTTATTCCTCTTCCGATCCTTGAGTCTCTTGAGAAAGGATCCGAACAGCCCAAACCCTAGATTTTGGGAATTTGGCTTCGATTGCTGCTGTTTCTGGATCCTCATCGCCGCTTCGACAAGTTTCGCGGCGGTTCCGGACGGAATGTGGAGGAACACCGGCGACTTGCGGGGGCTCTTCGCCGGAGACGGCGAGAGCGAAACGCCCGGCGAGTTCTGGAACGAGAGAAAACAGGCATGCTTGGTGAAATTGCTGCGTTTCGTGGAGGATTCCGGCAGTATTGGCTTTCGTTTTCTGAGCTGTAAACCGGTGGACGACGGCGGCGCCGGCGGTTTCTTCAGCTGAGATCGCCGGTCGGTGATGTAGCTCTGCAATCGGAACGGCTCCTGGTCTTCCTTCAGGAGCTCGTGCAGTAACTGTTTATGAGCCATCATTAGCGAATAAGGACTCTGTTCTGTAGCGGAGAAATTGGTGAATGATAAGTGTGGAAAAAGGTTTGAAGAACAGCAATGATGAATTCAGCCGTTGGGGAAATGAAAAAGGAATGTTGAAGAGGTTTCAACAGCAATGGAGAAAGGCAGCTGTGTGAGGTGAGAAAGGAGAATTCGAAAAGTGGAGATATTGGACACAAATAGAAATAGCAATGGCGACGGAGAGAGAAAATATGAGTAAGAGAGAGAGAGAGAGAGAGAGGATACGTGGATTCAAATCCGACGGTGGTTAGAAGATCGAGGCAATGGCTGCGATTTATCGCATAAAGTGATATTATTAACTTTCGTAAGTACTATTTTTGCACGTTTTATTGATTAATTAATTAAAAAGGTAATATGACGTGTTATTTTTTACCTCTGCTTATTTTGTTCTTACCTTTTAAATTAACGGTCAAATCTTTACCATATTTATCGGTTCGCCGCCGTTACAGTAGTCATTTTCTAGGACAGAAATGTGGTGAAAAATGATGAGTCATTCAGACAAACGAGATTAGATGTTATTAATTTTTAATTTTATTTTTTTATATACTTTTATATACACACAAGTGGGTTTTCTTTTCCAGGCCACCGAGGTGGGTCTGCAAAAAAATTACTGAAAATAGGATGCTGTTTACATAGCCTTTGATCGTGGCATCTCTTTTGATTATCATTTCGATGACAAATTCTTTAGAGACAAGAAATTGTTTGTGTGTGTGTGTGTTTTTCGGAACTGTAAAAAAAGTGATCAGAAAGCAGATATTGACAATGAGTAAATTACGGATAATGGGATTGGATACGACTGCATGCGTAAAAAGGCATGCAGGTCGTACCACACCCACTGTTCATTATTTTTGCCCCCGCTCCAACTTTAATTCGAAAATGAATAAATCAAGAAACTATCTATATACATACATATATATATAATTAAATTACATACCCTATAGTATACAGATCGATGTAATAATCAATTTTATTTTCTCTTTTCAATGTACTTTGCATGATTTATAGTTGTTACTACGTTTGTCTTTGTCATGCACACAATATTTGTGCATTTATTGTTCAAAAGACCTTCACGGAATTTGAGAGCTGGGGAGCCTTTTTGGCCTTCGAAGACTACACACAAACTAGCTCCCAAGTCACGTGACTCAGGCTCTCGACCTATTTATTTTATTTTATTTTAAATTTGTTTTGAATTACGGACAAGTGAATTTCAGGTTGTCGGAATAGCAATTAAAACAAACAACGTAACCTTCCTAATTTAATAAAAAAAAAATATTTAAAAATAAAAATAAAATCCTTGGATGGTCGTCACTTTTTATTTATTTATTTGGTCAATAATAGTACTCTGAACTGAAAGCTAGCTAGCTCAATGGGATTAGGTCTAACTCCAGTTTAATTTATGATTTGCAGACCTGCAACTAAAAGAGCCATAAGAAGAAGTTTCGTGTCTTTTAGTATTTTATTTTATTTTATTTTATTTTATTAATGTTGTCTGAGGCTGAGAGAGTATCCAATGCTGGAGGCATAGATCCCATCCCACCCCATCAACCCTTAGTTTACTATTTTAATTATTTATTTAATTAATGAGTCATGAATGTACGCAATTAATTAATTCTGTACAAATTGAGCAACGTACAGCAGAAATATTGTGAAAGATCTGAAATTTTGTACGTAATTACGAACCAAATTGATTCTCCAACAATTGGGCACCATTTGTGGCCTTTTCTTAAATAAATAAAACAATTGGCAGAATTTTGTCACAATTAGACATTGTGGAATATCTCTATTATTATTATTACTATTTTTATTTTCAATGGAGGAGACAAGGTTTGTAATTACTTTTTATGATTTTGTCCATTAACGCATCTGCACTTTGCAATAAATTTAATAATAATTGCATTGACCCCAAAAAAATTCGTAGCTTCCACACTTGACTTATATGGGAATAGGGGACAAATTTAAATGTCTGGATTATATTGTGTTTAAAAAACTCTCATGCTGTTCACACCATTTGTGAAAGCAACAAAACTTATACTTGATTAGTTTTATTTATTTGGAGTATGCCCTAAATAATTAATTTCAATTGGGGTTTGTCACATTAGTTTTATAACTAATTGCAATCTAATTTAATTGTATGGTTGATGACAAAATGGGTAGCGAGTATTATTGCAAAGAACAAAGCAATGTGTAGTTTCTCTGAGCTAGGATTTATTATATACACAAAACATCGATTGAAGTGATGTAATTGGTCTAATTATTATATAATGTGATGTCTTTTTATTGCTCACGTAATTTATTACACTATTCGGAAAATAGCAATAAATATCTATAAAAGCATTCTTTAAAATACTCACTTGACTTATATTTTCGATCATATAGTTAACTTGTTTTTTTTATCTGTCTATCTATTTTCAGTCAACAATTTCGATGCCAAACCATCTATTTTGCAATTATTTTTATTTTTTATTTTGCTGTTAATCTCATTGGCAATAGAGTATTTGCTTGTTTGTTTGCTTTTGTATTTGATAATAGGGTAAAACAATTTATTTTATTCCCATTCAAAAAGAGATTAGCACTATAACTATGGTTCCACTAATAACTAATTTATAGTGTTGGAAATAAATTATATCGGCATGAAATTAGGCTCATCCGATGAAAGATTTGACACATCAAATTTTTATGGTAAATATTATATTAAATCATTATGTAATTAAAAAATGAAAATCAAATGCATTTAGAAAATAAACAAATTGTACGTCTCTCAATTGATGAAGACAAAAAACAATAAATGCGAATGCGATATACGGTGGTGTGGTTATAGAAAACGAAGTGCCACGTCGTCGTCATGCAGCCATTCATTGGTCTGTTCCACACGTGCTGGTGAGGTTAATTTTCCTCCACATCATCATCATGTATATACCCACCCCCACCCCACCCACCCCATTATTCCGTGTTGTCATATTAAGATTTCACAAAAACTAAAAATAGAAATAAAACAAAAGTAGTTAGTTGTCTTAATACCAGCAAAGCACCTCCAGAAAAAGTACCTCTCACCTACCATTAATTAAATTAAATTATCACAACACCTAAAATAATCCAAATCCAATGTTATCAAAATTATATCATATATAATAACAAAACAAAATCAGGGCAAGTTTAATTTACCATTTTTTGTACTGCCAGTTTTTCCCATCTCAGTAAAAGTGAAAAATCAGCGTGCAGTCTTTTTGTCGAGAAAACTAAGAAAGAAACAAATAAAACTGGACGCATCAATGCCAGCAGACATCCGCAGATGCGAACAAACTCTACTCTGCCTCATCTATCAAATCACGTTTTTAGCCTTGTGTCACTTTCCATAACACGCTTTCTATTTCAGCGTCTTATCTAGCTGCCATAAACCGTAGTATCGTGTCCATACACATACATGTATAACAATCCGTGAATGTAATAATCATAAATAATAATAATAATAATAATATGAAACTTACAGAAACGTCAAGGCGGAACCAGACAATAGCGCTTTCTGGTTTAGAGACACACGCTTTTAATACATGATTGTGCGATTCTGTTCGGATCGGACACTCCAAGATATTGAGTGTGGCGTTTTACAGATTCATGTTCGATCCTCCCCAAAGATTACGAATCCATGTGATGTAATGACCTGAGAATAAGAACAACTCACAGGACTCTTCTCTACGATCTACTCTGCTGTAATGAACCCTAATAATGTGATTCTTGTCCGAACAGGTGGGTTTAGGTATCTGTAAGAACTGGGCTTTCCAAATTGGGCTTCTATGGCCCAACTAATATATTTGTTGCTGGCCCATACAAGATTTGCGATTGACATTTAAGTTTTTATTTATTAATATATGTAAATTATATATATTTGGAACTAATGTAGAAATTTGAATAAAGGGAGTTAGATTTAAGGCGGCATATTGTCCCAATAGACCAAAGTACATGAATTATTGCAATCTAAATTGGGGTGTTTTTATCATGTGTCAGTGTCACATCTCCCTAACAAATAATCTCTTCATGCCAGAAGTAGGGTATATGTCTATGCACACTACACATGCTGATGGTGCCACCATTTTCAAATTCGAAAAAAGGGCTAAGAAGACTGGTTGTCATGTAATAATAAAAAAAAGAAAAAAAAAAATAGAACTCCAGAAATACTCTTTCACGCCCACACACCCACAGACCAAAAAGATTATTTTTTTAAAAAAATAAAAAATAAAAAATAAAAAAAATCAATTCTTAGCCAACTTATATTACAACTAACCTAACCACCCTTTGCAAGAAAATATGTTTTTTTAGATGAAGTCAATGGAACCGAAGAAATAATGCACACAGCGCAGCTAATCCATGTGGAATCCTACAATTGTTTTGTGCTTTTTTCCCCTTTTCTAATTTGATAATAAGAACGAATCTTTTAATTAATTTGGCTTTTAGCTGTACTGTTTATGATACCTCATCGGAAAACTCGAATTAATCTAAGGTTGCTATGGTGATTACATTATACTTACATTACACAGTTGACCAAGAACATACGATACAGGTGTCCACTTGCTACAAGAATATAGAAAAAAGAGAGTAGAGTATGTATAATAATCCTTCAAGCAAACTCAACATTGAGTGCACCTTACGAAAGAGTAAAAGAAATAATTTGATTGTGTAAAAGTCCAGACATGATATTGGACTTTTTCAAGAGTGGTCTGGCAGTTAGTCCCATGTTAAAATTACTTGCAACACACAGCTTCTTGCATAAATAAATTCCAGCAATAGAGATGAAAAAGATACAACAGTTTGGCAGTACAAGAAATAAGAAGAAACAACTGGAACAAATCAACAGCACAAGTGAGTGAGTGACAGAAACTATAGTTACAGATATGTTTATGGTTTTTAAGGAAAGAGGTTAGAGAATGAATCCCCTGTCCTAAAATTAGAAACCCTTCCATCATCCAAAGACACACAAAACACACAGACACGCACATATATATATATATAGATATAACATAATGAGTCCCTTTGCTAAATACAACACACATATGATAATGATCCTAATTAGAAGTGGGCGAGATTTGGATAATTTTTAGGCCATACGTATCGTTTCTATGTTCTTGCTGAGCTCTTCCAGTTTCTTCAGCCTCATTGTCTCGCTCTCACCCACCAGCTGCGTCGAATGCAAATAATTAATTAATTATATGTATATGACAAGCAGTAGAATTAAGAATTATAAGTTGGGTGTAAGATCGTGGCAAACCTCCATCAATCTGGAGATCAGCTGGACTTTTTCTTTGTTCTTCTCATTGAAAGCTTCTAGGGCATCTTTGTACTCTTTCTCCTGCAATGGAAAATGTTAGAATCAGACAGTGAATCGATTCTCAAATGGAGATAATGAATGAATATAACGGTGTACACCTTCTTCTGGCAAGTCTGTCCCAGAGGCTTTAATTCCTTGTTGATCACATCGATCTTCTTACGTACAACAGAGACTTCTTTCTTCATCGGATCAGCCAGAGCTTCCAGTTCCTGTGTTTTATTACAAGATTTTAATCTTAGTCAATGACTTTAAGGTTGCAGCAAGCTCGAATTTTGCAGAGCACAAAGAAGTCAAATGGCAGGCATTTAAACAAACAATTGTTAAAGCATAGTAAGTGAGCATCCAAATCAAGCAATTTTGTATAATCTATGGCAAGATTATTAGCCTTTTATGCTCGGCAGAATTCATACGAAACAGAGGATAAGACCCATCTTAGTACATCGCCAAGAAAACTACGGATCTGGAAAGAAGGAAATATCGGAGGTTGAAATAAGTAAAAGTAAAAATCCTGTCTGGAACAGTCAGGTAATTATAATACTCTTTTGCCCTAATCCCTAGAAAGACCGAATTCGTGAAATTATGGTGCGAAAGTTAACAGGAAGATTGAGAAATTGAGAACCGAGCTCGTGAATTAAACAATAAGAAATTTACTGGTGTGAATTTGGGGAGAGAAGACGAAAGTGAGAAAAATCCCCAATTTGAAGAAACCCTAGCTAGGTCAAATAAAATTACTATTAATTACCTCGCGAATGGTGGCCAAGCGCTTCGTTTCTTCCTCGATTCGTCCGAGCTGCGCCTGCACTCTCTCCTTGACCTCCATCTTCTTCTTCTCGATCTCCTCCTCCTTAGCCTTGAAAGTGGAGAGAGCAGATTTGGACATCTCCTCCTCCTCTTTTGTCAGGGCGCCATTGAAGCTCAAGCTCCCGGAAATCTGACCCGATTGCATCAGCGTCTTCAGGTTTGTGGAGTTCTCAGAGTGTGCATCGATCATCGCTCCTAAACCTTTCCCGCACAGACAACCCGTCGTCGTCTTTAATTGCTAAATCCCTCTTTACTATCCTTTTTCTTTCTTCCCGCACCAGGCCGAGCTTCTTCCTCCTTTCTCCTTTCTTCTTTCTTTTCTTTCGCTTTTGCTTTAGGAATCCTGGCAAGCAGACGATTATGGCTGCTGTAATGTAGTCTAGTGTAAATAACCCCTCTTTTCTTTCCAAGGTATTATCAAGCCCTTTGTGACCCACCACTCTTAGAAATATATATATATATATTTAATCAGTATATGTATGTATGTATATCATATATGGTATTGGTACAGTGAAGCATAAGGGTGAAATGACCCAACTGCCAACTACTTGACAAAACAAACAGATGGGCTGCAGAATAATTCAAATATATATATATGGTAAAATTTCTTAGGCTGATTACTTACCAACTCTCGTTTTGTTCATTGGGACAAAATACAGAGAAAAAAAGAAGCACATGAATGAACCCCACCTCACCCCACCCCACCCCATTTATGGATGAATAGGATTTGATAATATCTCCTCCATTCAGGGGTTTCCTTCAAATATTCTCTACAGACTAACGAAAAGTTTCTTTTCTTTTTTCTTTTCTTCAATTAATTTGTGAGCAAGAAGAGTGAGTTGATTATCATGTGTGTCCTGACCTGTTTTGTAAATCAGTGTTTGTTTTCTTAAGTTTTGGTATAGCAGCATTACTCAAATTCAGAATTTTCACATGGAAATTGGTGACAACTGAAAACAATACACAATCAAATGAAATGAGAAGTGATTGATTATAAGCATGGTTTTATAACAATGATGAGTACTTGAATATTACTATTGTTCAATATATATAATGATTTTAATTATTGGGTGGGGAATGAATGAATAAGATATGTCATAATAATAATAATAATAATAATATATTTTGTGCGTGTGTGCAGATGGGGCAAGCCATTTCTTAAAGCAATGATCTTTTGGGTGATCGAAAGTCGGACAGGCTTGACATGTGCACTCCATGCCCTCCTTCTTCTCTGTCGTCTGCGTCATCATAAAGCTTCTTCTAATAAACCCACAATTATTACACTAATTAGGGGTTTCCTCTGCTCTGCAAAAACATTCCTCTTACAGGACATATATCTTATCTGAAAAGAATCAAATTAAATGTGAAAAAAAAGACACATACATAGATAGCACAATCTCACTTATAAAGATTAACTCCAGTCTCAAAATCTTTATTTATGAAAAGAAAGATTCTACATGTGAATTAGGGAATTGATTCACCTCAAATACTTTTTTTGTCACCCTTTTAATTTTCTTTTATTGTTGTAATATAATATTAATATGATTTGCAAAGGCTAGTGGGTTATATATACTTTTTCTTTCTTTATTTTATTTTTTTTGAAAAAAAAATATATATTATTGGGCCACCACCTTATCTTCTTACAAGATTATGGTGTGCAATAACCCCGGCGGTAAGTAAGTTTCAGGGTGCTAGCTTGTTTTTTTTTTTTTTAAAAAAAAATTAAATTAAATTAAATTCTATTAATTACTGAAGTAAATACGAAAATTGAAGAAGCTGAAGAAAAGTGGCATTGGGATTGTCACTTTGTCTTCACAATGTCAGCAGTTTAGTTGTTTTTCTCTGTTATCTGTCTAATTCGGCTGGGATGAAAAATATTAAATTTACTAATAATAAAGTTGTGTCATCTTAATTATATAATCACTATCAATAAATTTAATAATTAGAACTAAATATCATTAAAATCGTCACGTAATAATCATAATTAATTGGAAGGAGCGAAGTTGGTTGCAACAAATAAAACCATATACTGTCTTTTTCATACAGTGACCGTTGAGCTACTACCATTATATTTTACTTTTTTGTTTTCTCCAAAAAATCTAAACGATCCATTGGACCTAATTCTGATCCACATGAGGCCCAATAAAGCTTCAAATCTGTAAACTTCGATATTCAAGTTATAGGCCCAATCTTTTACCATGAAGCCCATTTAATAAAATTATTGGGCTACCTCAGTAAATCAAACCATGGCTGGAAGGGATCCGCTGGGCTGGGCTGGGCTAACACACTAAACTCTTAATGGCCTGGCCCACTAATCAAAAATTGTATTTTCCATATTGTAGGAAATGTAAATAATTTTTATTTATTAGTTTAATTACATTTTCTTAATATAATAAAAATAAAAATAAAAATAAAAAGATGGGAGATTGTTGGTGGTGCGGCGACCGACAGGTGAAGACGAGTGAGGAAAGCAGAAAAAGCCATAATTTCGTTAAATGTTGAGAGGTTAGAAGATAGGTTCGAAAATTGCAAAACAATAAAAGCAGGGCATTAAATTGGAGCTCAATTGTTGGGTCACATGTCTGTGCGCATGTCAGTCTGGGAACATTACAAAAGTCTTGTCAACTCATAACTCTGTGACTGTAATGGAACTGTATTTGTACGTATGTGTATGTCTGTGTGTATATGTGCGTGAATGAGAGAGAAAGGTGGGAGGTGGAGGAAGAGAGAGAATAAGGTTTATTTTAAGTGTCAGAATGTCAGAAATCGGGTCAGATCACGTGGGTCCCACGTGGCCCTTTTGTTCTTTTCCTCTCCTCCCCTGTAACCTAACCAAAATAATTTTCTGATTTACTTTATTATGCAAAGTTTTATTTACAAAGGGAAGGTGGGGAGGCAACGGGCAGCGGGCAGGGGTGGTCGAAGCACAGTGGCGCGAGCACGCCGGGCCGGCACGCGATCTCTCGTGTAAGAAAAAAAACTATTAAAATATGGGTAGACGTCACGTGGATTCACGTGACTTTATTTTTCCCAGATTTCAATTTTGTTACCGTCTGCATATTATAATCGACTGTTTAGACCATGCTAAAAGCTTCATCACTATTTATTGATTTATCTTACAGTAATTTTTGGAAAAAATATTTAAAGTTTTATTATTATATATATTCTTTTCATCCTAACTTAATGCATTTTGTTTTTTTTTTAAAGTAAATTAATAAATAATATTCACTCAATCCAATCACAAAATATACCTAGGGTGTGTTTGTTTGGGGGTTTGGATTTTGGACTGGGATTTGAATAGTAAAAATTTTGAATTTGAATAGTTGTATGATGTGATATAAATAGGGTTTGATGTGATGTTTTGAATGTAAAATTGATTTTTAGTATAATATAAAAAATGAAAAATAGGTGTTTGATTTGATATTTTTTGGGGGAAAAAATTGGATGAATAGTGGAAATCCTTCAAAATCCTTCAAACAAACACACCCCTGTTGAATTGTCCAAGTAACTTTTTAAAAATAATTATGAACTTCATCTTTTTTATAAATACTTTTAATAATAAATAAATTATTATTTATTAAAATATAAATAAAAAATTTCATAAAAATATTTCTTTTTTCATTTCCTTGGCGATGAAAATATCAAAATTATTTTAAAAACACGAAAGAGAAGAATATGTACTGCAGATAAATTTAAGAGTGAATAGTGACGGTGGTTGGTGGTCTGTGAAATGTCTGACACCTGCTCAGATAGTCAGATGTTTGGATCCTCATTAATTCTGCAATTACGCTTTTACCCCTACACCAGGCTTTTGCTCTAGAGCCCGGGTGCCGAGGTCCGGAGGTCGATCACCTACTAAGACTAGGAGTCTAAAACACACAGCACAAAGTACAACCATCGCAAGGAAGGAAGAAGGCTAATAAGATATGTAATGTGTACATAAAATATACATGCAAGGGTCATGCTGTGGGGGCTTAAAAGAAGAAGACAGTAGAGACACAAAAGTAGCTGAGAAAGTAGGGATAAATAACAGAAGAAACCAGAACACAAAGTCTTGGAAGAAATAACAAAACAAACATATTTTTCAAATTAGTGTAGAGTAGTGCATTGAAAAGTGGGGTATAGAGGGGGGTTGTCTGTCTGTGCATCTTTGGGAACACACAAACATGAGAAAAAGCAGCTGTTATAGCATAGAGTTCAAGAAGGGTGAATTAAATACCATACCAAACAAATTCACAAGATTAAACTAATGTGAGAAATAAAAATTAACTCTTTGATGATTATGATAAGAAGAGGTAAAAGGGCTAAAGTAAAATGGTGGTACTAGTATTTTAACATTATTTAGCACTACAAGTCAAAAACTAAAAAGGGCTGACAGTAGTAAGTTCAATTTTCGGCTAAAACCAACAACCTGTCTCTGCAAATTTCATAACATCAGAATTCTGCTCAATTGCCATCAAATTGGGAGCTGCAACTGTGTGTGTGTGTATATGTATGTATCTATATAACTGTGTCTGTGCTGAATAAAACAACTGTTCAGACTTCAGATTGGACAGCATGCAGCTGCATGCCTAACTTTTAGTATAATTTCAGCACATCATTTTCATTTCCAGGTAAGAACATCCAAGGACCACTGCCACTGTACATAATTTATTCATCCCATACCTGTAAGAAACAAGAATGCAGCTAATCTCACTGGCTTTTCCTCTTTTCTTGAATAGCAGAAAAGATATATATTTATGTAGATGTATTATCATATCATATTCTGACAATAAATATACCTGAAGTAAAAAAAGCAAACAAATTTCACAGATCTCATTCTCACCTTGGGCAATTGATTAAACTAATTGTTCTCATGTGGGCACATGCAAAGCCTATTTAAAACTGGAATTTTTGTTCCAAACGACCCCTTAATTACCTAATAATAACAGTACTCCCCCCAAGGAAAGGGAAAGGGAAAGGGAAAGAGCTCTTCTTGTCCTTTCAATGCAGAAGCTAAGCTAGTGTCGTGGATCCCATTTGATTCTCTAAACTTATTAGCCATCCCTGTTCATGATTTAATTACAGAGTCCAAGATATTCTATGTTGGCCCTGTCTTAAGTATTACAAGCATATAAAAATTTAGTTCTCTAGGTGTTATTTACAGAGATAACATAATATATATAAAAATGCATTGGGGCGTTAAACATGGGGTTTTCTCCACATCACATGTTGCGACAATGATAATCACGAGGAGCTTCCCTGCAGTTTTGGTCAAATTGCTAATTAACTAGTGGGATCTTTGTATCAATTATTACTAGGCAGGGATGTAGAGCGCTTGCTGGGGGGGCTAGGAACTGGTCAAAGGGCAACCCTAAAATTACACTACTACACCATTAATTCTATTTCACTGTGCAAATAAATAAATAAATTAGCTGTGAAGAAAAATATAAAATGGAAAATTCTTTAGCCTGAGCATCAAAGATTCAGAACACAACGCATACCCACCAAAAACCACTACTACAAAAGTTTCTCCTCTCCCCTCCTCTCTCTCTCTCTCTCTCTCTCTCTCCCCCGTCACAGTCTCTGTCACAACACTAACCCCTCCAGCTTTCTGTTTTGTTTTATATCTCCATGGATTTCAATCTCAAGCACTGGAGAGATGAACCAACTGAAGATCAAGAAACAGCAGCAAAGCTGCCAAGGCTTCTACTTAGCTCTTATGATCTAAACCACCACTCATCTACAGCTGCTGCAGCTTCTTCTGCACTACCCTTGTTTGTACAGTGTGAACCCCCCAATAGCAACCTGTCAGCACACTCCTCTGACAATTCAACTCCACTCTCTGCTGCTTCAAAACTCCCCAGTTCGTGCTTCTCTCTCTCTCTCTCTCTCTGACAGTCGCTCAAGTTTTTCAGAATATGTTTTATAACTATGTGATGCAGTTTTAGCTTCCAATTAAATGAGATGGTTTAGTTTGCACTTACATTGTGTGATTGCTGTCATCATCATCAGGGATGGGGAGCAGCTGCTTCAGCGTAGGGCAATGGCAGGAGCTTGAGTTGCAAGCTTTGATCTTCAGGCATATCACGGCCGGTGCTGCTGTTCCGCCTCAGCTCCTCCACCTTCTCAATAAAAGCCTCGCCGTTGGTTCTACTCCCCAGTATTACCTCTGCAACCCTCTCCATCAATGCTATTCCCACTACCAACCTGCAGCCTGTAAGTTCATTACTCTGCTTTGTTTTGAAAGAATTTTAAGTTTTTTCTCAATCTTAGCTTTCCTCTACGAAGGATTTTAAATTACTGAAAGATAATAAAACAACGAACTTAATTATGGACGTACCTGTCTGTGTATGTGCGTGTGAACCAGTGCTGCAATCTGGGTATTGGGGAAGAGCGGCGATGGATCCTGAACCGGGGAGATGCCGGAGGACCGACGGTAAAAAATGGCGGTGCTCCAGAGACGTGGTGGCGGGGCAGAAATACTGCGAGCGCCACATGCACCGCGGCCGTAACCGTTCAAGAAAGCCTGTGGAAACCCCCACATCAGCCGCAGCAGCCAACAATGGCGGCGGAGAAACCTTTCTGAAAGCTCTCCACTCGACTACTCAAGGAATGGCGACAGCCGTTGCAGGTGGCGCCCCGCCCTTTAAGCTCTCGGGACCTTCGCCTTCCATGGATCTTCTCAACACTAACCGGCGGTACTCCCTACGTTTAATTGCGTGAAATGGAAATGAGATTGAATTAGGATTTCTTTTCGAATTTATAATTTTCTGAAACTTTCGATCCGACTGGTGCTTCGTAGGGCTTCAAGCTCCATTATCCAATTTGACACTGAAACGGAAGGTCAGACGGCCAGCGGCCGAACTCTCCGCCATTTCTTCGATGATTGGCCGAGATCGGAGGACGACGCCGGCGGCTGCTCGGCTTCAGCCACTAAACTGACAATGTCGATGCCGTCGGACTTCTCCTTAAAGCTTGGGACCGGCAGCGTGGAAGACTCTAGGGCACAAATTGCAAGTGGCGAAAGAGACGGACCTCGATTGAATTGGGGCACGCCGTGGGAGGCGACTAATCGGGCGGCTCCGATGGGCGGACCACTAGCTGAGGCCCTTCGGTCGTCGACGTCCACCTCTTCACCAACGAGCGTGCTGCATCGACTGCCGCTGAAGAGCTCCGCCTCGGAAACTAGCTACGTCAGCTCCTAAAGACGATCTTCTTCACTTCCATGGCGGTTTTCACTAATCATCATCGTGTTATGCGCTTTTGTTTAACTTAAATTCGTCGACTGTTGTTAAATTTCCTGTTCTGTAATATTCACTTATTTGCTGCTGCAATCATTCCAATCATGTATCTGATGATGACGATGATGTTCTAACGATTTTCAAGAAAGGGGAATGAATGTGTGCCATAAAATTTCCATGGATGAAGAAGAATCCTTACAAAAAGACTCGCAACACAAATCAAATGTGGTACATTTTTGGATGTATTCTTCTTATTCAGTCGAGAACTGCACTGGGCAGGCATGATCCAAACAGCACCATCTTGTTCATGATTGTTTCACCAGCCATCAAGATTCACTTCATCTTCATTCTCGCTCCAAACCGTAGACTACCGCTGTTCGACAAGGCGTGTAGATCATAAAGGACCGAGGCCTGCCATCATATAGCCCTTCCTGTAGCAGACATTATCATTCCCATAGTTTAACTTTCTGAATTATTCAAGAATCATACATGTAATTTCGTAACTTCTTATTATCTGAATCAGCCAAATTTGGGAGTCGGGAACTTAGAAGTCACAAAGAACTTACGGAGGTAAAGTGCTCGGCTTCATGACTAATTCTACCAAAGCCTCCAAACTTTCTGTCGTCCGAATCCAAAACAACCTGCATGAAGACGTCAGGATGAAATAAGGTACACTACAAGATCCTTAACATTATAAGTAGCTAACAAGGCCAGAGCAGAGAAGAGTAGTTTTCCTTATACCTTGTACTTTCCAGGCTTCAAGCATCCTACCCGATAACCTGTATAGCTTTTATTCCAATGAAAATTGAAGACGAAGACCAAGTCCCCTCTTTCAAATACAATAACCTTATCACTCTCACTTTTCTTCGATATGTACTGATGCAAGGATCTCAAAAACTGCAAATAAAGTTTGCAGCATTAAACACTTGCCAAAGCTGAAAGAGTAGTCTATGAGGCTGATAACAAGGCAGATTAAGTTTGCAGGACAGGTTTTTATTTATGTGCAGTCCTTCATTCTTAATGCTCAGACATCCATCTAATGCATTCTTTGAGAATTGTCCCAACAAAATATTGTACTATCAATATTAGTTTCCTTGCTTGATTAAAATTCAATCCATTAGATCAGCAACATCAAGATACATAGTGAGAATAAAATGCATACATACCCCATATTTATCTTCAAGCCGTTGCATTGCCCTGTCAAATTCTTGCATCCCACGATATCTTAAGTAATCTGCATCTCCCTGTATATCCTTAAAATTAAATTGGAGACGTAGAAGGTCTATCATAGCATCTACAGCCAAAATCATTGAGAAAAAAAAAAAAGAAAGTTTCAAGCCTATTGTGTTGTTTTATACATTGCTACTTTGAAAGTTCAAATCACTTTGATCATATAAGCAAGCATGCTCAAGAAAACTAGAAAATTTTATGAGAAAAACATACATGTTTGAAATGGAATTAACAGAAGGTAAGGCATACACTAACCAGGTCAAACCGTCGCCTACACTTGTCATAGCTATAGTTGTTGCCTGGAATGACTCTCCCATCAGGATGAGAATGATCACCTCTAGGAAAGTCTATCCACTCTGATATATAAGACATAAGGGTCAATAATATGCTTTGCGCAATAAAAAACAATAGATTTGTTGATTTTACAGCATAAGAGTGTTTAGCAGTTAAAACACTTCAAGCTGGCAATATATATTACAGTGTAATACCTGGATGACCAAATTCATTTCCCATGAAATTTAGGTACCCTTCTCCACCTAATCCCATTGTGATAAGCCTAATCATCTTGTGTAATGCTATTCCACGATCTACTGTGGGTGTAGTTGGTCTATCCAATGACATAAAATCATACATATCCTGAGAAGAAAATTCAAGAAAACAACAGTCAAGTGTCATGGTGAAATTTGTTGCATTTCTCACAAGATATTAGACTAATCCCACTTCCTGCAGTATTCCTAGTGTTTTTAGTCCTTGCTGCTTCGAACAATGGAATAAAACAGCTATAAATTGGGAAATTAACAATTAAGAATTACCTTATCCATCAACCAGAACGCAATAGTTTTGTCCCCGACTAGTGCTTGGTCATGGCTTTCTGCATAGGAGACACATTTTTCAAGCCATCTTCTGTTTGTAAGTGTGTGCACAATATCTTCCATTTCCCAATCTTCATCCCTTTTCCTGCATTAAAAAAACAGTTTCTTTCTTGTAATTTACATTCTTTGTTCCTAGTACTCTCAGCAACAAACAAACTTCAGATAAATGTTCAGAGGCATATTTCATTTACAGAATAGTGTGTATTCACAATTTTCAGGAGCAACATACTTGAGAATCTCAATCCATTTATCAGCAACAGCCATGTGAAGACGATAGTCAAATCCAACACCCCCATCCTGAACAGGAATACAAAAGGTTGGCATGCCACTTACCTGGAATTTAAAGATTAAATGAATTAGTTCAGCACCACTGTGTAGATTGTAAGTATAATAAAGCATAATATCCCTACTTTCCATCATCAGGAACATCACTAATGTGCTAGAAGAAAGTTGAAATTTTTTGAACATACATACCTTCACCTCTGACTTTTCATAATAAAGCCTAACTCAACAAAACACGCAGAGTAGATAAATTATAAATTTACTAATGATATATTCAATATAGGCATGCTTACATCTTCTCCAATGGTTATAGCTTCAGGATACAGGCCATGAATGATCTCATTAACCAGCATCAAATACACAACTGCATTGACATCTGTTTGCAGTCCAAAGTATTCATTGTAGTTCCCAGTGAAGGCCATCTGTTAGCACATCCATAAACAGTATAACAAGGTAGCACATTAGAAAGTATGAACAAAAAAAAGAAAAAGACCCAAAGAAAAAAAATAAAAGAACAAAAGATCAAATAATCTGACTAAAAATTCTCTCTGAGTAAGTTGCCATGAGGGAGATTCTGATATGTTAGAAAGGCCATGATAATGAAAAACCATGGCAATAAATATTACCTCTAAACCATGGTGCGTATACATCATTGATGTCACACCATCAAATCTGAAACCATCAAACTTGTACTCCTCCAACCACCATCTTGCATTAGAGAGCAGAAACCTTAAGACCTGCAATGAAGTCATTAAACATGTCAGCCATGATGATAATTGTCAAAGAAATATGTTGGATAACAATATTTTCTATTTTAGTTTTTCATCTGTAGACACATACTTCCCACTGCCCATAGTTAAAAAGACGAGAATCCCACATCCAATGATGACCTTGTGATCCAGAGTGAAAGTAAGTCTTATCAGTGCCATCAAACATGTTCAGTCCATCCAAAGTATTGTTTGATGCATGGCTGTAACATTGAACAATTCTCTGTTAGACAATAGAGAACATACAGAAAACATCAAAGAAGACTGTTAAAAGAGAAGATTATAAAATATATGAACACACACACAATGTTATAAGGTTAGTGCAAGAACAGGAATAAACTCTAGAATACTGATATTATGTACTCAGCTAATTGGTTAATTGGTATTAAAACGGCCTGAGACTTGCTCTCGTTGACCACATGAATGCACCATACATATAGTATAGATAAATAATTCTTTTTTTGTACCTGTGGACAATATCCATGAGAACATACAAGCCCAGTTCATGAGCTTTGTCTATCAAGGATTTGAGATCCTCTGGAGTCCCAAATCGGCTGCTGGGTGCGAAGAAATTAGTGACGTGGTAACTGCCGAAGTCAACAAACAATAATTTTATCAGGAATCACAATTATTGTCATTATTTTTTAAGAGGAACAGAATACACAGGTTTCCCAAGATGTTGCATTATGAGAGAATTATGTAGTTACAGTCAGACAGTACCCGAAACTCGCATAATAAGAATGCTCCTGAATTGCCATTATCTGAATAGCATTATATCCAAGTCCCTTGATGCGAGGAAGCACTTCATCTCTGAAGTTTGCATATGTATTGATGATAGGGTCCTGCATCCAAAACCAATAATGTAGTGTATCACCCATTTAAAGTGAAAATGCAATCTGTACAGCGGTAATCTTATCCAACATATCGTTCCTAAATAATTGGAAATGAAATGAGAAGTGTTTCCCTGACTTCTTTCTTCAGAATTCTTACATTTGCCCCCTCCCAAGATAGAAAAAAGAGACATTTTCTGCTGGTGGTTACTTGCACTCTTAAGAGTTCAAATTGTATATGAATGGATGTTAATAGTTTCTTCCTCAATGTTAGATTTAGGAGAGTCATCATGGAACCACGCCTCAGTTTGAAGATCCACATAATCTAGGTATAGTGTAGAGACTGGACTAAGCCCTCTATGGTTTAAGTGTGACATTCTATTTGAATTAACATCAACAAAGGCACTAAAGAAGTGGGCTTTTCAGTACTGCAATTAACGCAACACACACACACATATATATATACAAGAAAAAATACAATATATAACTTTGCAACAGGTCAAACATAGATGTCACTTTTTTAAATGAGAGAGAAGTGATGCATACCGTACTGCTCATTCCAATATGACATTCATATATCCTCAGTGATTGTGGCTTCTTTGGACGAGGATGTTTAAAAACATACTTCTCCTGCACAGATAAGTAAGCAACATCTTAATCAGGAAATAAAAGAATAAAAAATATCTCAACATACTAGATATTTAGTACAGAACATTGAAAAAATAAAGAACAATGAGAGAAATAGACCATGGCAGCACTGATATATTGTAAAGGTTTTTTGATTCTTAGGTTCCAAAACATTTTTTACCTTACCTCTATATTATAAGCATTCACATAACATCTAACAGGAAAGTGTGGAACAATGCATTGCTATATAGTTTTTTTTTTTTTTTAAAAAAAAAAAGAAAAAGAAAAGAAAAAAAGTGTGGAACAATGTAAAGCACATAGAGAAACTATATTTACCTCTTCTGGTGGATCATAATATATTCCAGCATATGGAATTTCTCCAGGAGCCTGAACTGAATACTTGATCCATGCAGGTATAGAGTCTTTCGTACCAGTTGGAGTAAACATGCGAATCTAGAACACATAAGAAGTATAATCACCAGCTTTCAAGTGTTAAAAGGTTCCGCAAGAAATCAATTGATCATTGAGACAAACAATGTGCTGTTTCTTACAATGGGCAGGCTTCAATGTCTCTAGTAACGTTAACAATTTGATGATATTCAAATGAAATGTTTTAATAGTACCATTAACTAATAACTCAAATAGCATAAAGCAGTAGAGCTAATGTACACCAAGAAATTTTACCTTGACACGGGAACCATGGGGGATAGCTGGAGACCCATCTGCATTATTCGGTAAAAATGCCTCCCACACGCCAAATTTATTCTGTTGAGCACAAAGTATTATCATGTGATAGATAGAGTAGAAAGCAAACATTTGCATGAGACATTAATGCACAAATCCAAACTTAAATTTAATGCAAAAGAAAGATACCCTTGTGGATGATATGAGTTGAACTATCCACAACTCAGGTCATCTAATACTAAAAAAGAGGAACTACAACTTACACAAGTCATAATATTAGCATTTGCATTCCAGTTATTGAAATCTCCAATAAGTGCAGCCCGCTGCAGGTACAAAGGAAATAGTAAGAATAACAATGACTTGAAGAAGATATTGGTTGCTGATATTAAAAGGCCAACAACTAACAGCATGCCAAATAACAACTGCAACATGACAAAGGCGAAGAATTATTTTTGGTTAGGCTTTGGTACAATTGGCTAAATAGATCCACTTCTTTACGAGAACATGGTCAAGGGTAAGATACCGTGGTTATAATAACTACCAGTTCACAAGCATGTTTTCTATGTAAAGGTGGCAATTTCTAATGGTTGTTGAAAGGAATTGGTAGTGATAAGAATAACAGCTCGAGCAATGAAAAGTATATGTACTCTTGCCAATTCTAAATAGCTAAATAGCATCACTAACCATGGCTGCAGGTGCCCATTCCCTGTAAGTGATACCTGTTTCACTGGAAAAAGAAATTTAGGGAAAATTAGCATTGGGATTATCTGAGGGACATTTACTTGGATCAAGAAAAAGCTACAGATTTTATATAAACATTATCACTATGTCAAGCACAGTGAACACATTTTGCTAAAGAAGAGGTAATTGGACATTTCATAGCTCAATAGAGCGGCAAAAAGCCTTCAAACACCTCACAGATTTTTCATATCCCTAGTTCTTGAAAGAATCAACATGTTCTTGGATGGAATTGCAGCCTTTATTCCATTTAAATCATATAAAAAACATGATGTGTTCACCCCTCTCCAGAAATTAATGTGGAAATGTGTCACAGGGGAGAGATACTATGTCATACAACCATAAACTGAAACCTCATCAATGGAACAGAAAGGCATAGCCTAGGTCTGAGAACTGATAACAGATAAAAAATTATTTTGAGACCAGAACGGATGAACAGAGAACACACCTGCGAGTGAAACCAAATTTCTCGTAGCCACGAGAAAACACTTCCAATCCACCTTCATGAATCTCAATGACGTTCCTCGCTTTTCTATACTCGGAATACCTATAAATAAGATAAATGCAGACGATCTCAGAAGAACAGCATTATTGCAGAAAGATTGAGTAAAGAGGGCACCCAAAAAATAATTTACAGTGAAATCTATGCTTCAATGTAAAATATTTTTATTACCGATAATTAAGATGCCGACTAAAATTTCTCAAAAGTGGATCTATCACAAAAATCCTCTGGCCGGTGCCTGGAGGGGGGAAGGTCCTCTTTTCGCCCCCGGATAATTTATAACCTTTTTCGGTGCCCAATGATCCTTCAGCCACTTTTTCAACTTCACCATCCAGTTGTCCCATGGATTCAGAATCTTCCTCTCCAGCGAGTACAGTGGTACTTATTTCCTCAACTGGAGTTTCTTGATCTTTCACTGTAGTTTTGGGTTCTGCTCCTGAACTTTCTGATGTCTTTTTCTAGAGAAGAGAAACCACAATGGAACAGAAAATTACTGAAAATGTTCATATCGCTTGTACACCATAAAACTACATATGAACGATGAATAGCTACACGAAGCAGCTTGCCCGGATAAAACATTTGTTAATACACACTGAAGAGAGATCATCAGCACAATTGCCAAATTGGGCAGTTCAAAGAGAAATGCAAGTTAACCTTAAATTTTTTATACACACTTTTTTCAATCTTACTGCTACTGTTTTGCCCCAAATTTACCCATCTACTGGGCCCGGGTAGTGTTCCTGGGCGTGAGGTAAGAGATAGGGTTTAATCGGTACATGCCTGCGAATCATCTGAAACTATCTCAGGGGCAGCTAATTCCTCTGGTGTGGCTGAGGGTTCTTCATTCTCAATGGCCGGAACAAGGACCTTGGAAGATGCAGCTACTGTCGAACACTTCAACCCACACTTCAAAGATCTTTCAGAAAAATCATTTCCTGTAATTAGCGCAGACTAAATTATAGCTTTCCGGGAAATCAATTCCATTCTCTGTGCACAACATATATGAAAAAGAGTGAAATCATGGCATTTGAAAGAAAAACCAACAACAATGACAACCACTTTCAATATCCCAGATAATCACACTTCTAAATCTTACTCCATTGACCATCAAGCAGTTTTAAATTGTGAAAATAGGAAATATGAAATAAAAACCCCCATGATGCCATGAGAAGAAGACAGAGAACAATAAAATCAACACGAGAATATCCAAACTGTAAATTCAACAATCACACAACGCAACGGAGGAAAGGAGATCTCACTCACGTAAATAAGGTTTGTTTTTCAGGAGAAACGGCAGATTAACACTTCTCCGATCGACGTGCGAGCTCGCACCATTGTTTCCCAAACTGTACGCCAATCGCACAGTAGGCAAACGCACTCCAGGAAGAGCATAAACCATTTTATCTCCTCTCTCCCTTCTTCGTACTCGAACAAAAGGCTACAGTTTCTTCCTACGCAGATCTGCACCGAATCGAAGACGGTGGGAGAGTGGCGATGATATTTACTACGTAAGTATATATATATATATATATACACAGTAGTTGCTATTAGCATGCATCAAATGGCGAGAGCAGGAGGGTACGCTCGATTTTGGCGGGTGGTTGTATCAAATGCATGGCGAAACATGAAGTGCTGCCTTCTCCAGGTCCATCGGTAATTGAACAACTTTCTTGATTTTGTAGGAAGATCATTGTGCCTCCAGCACGTGGCAGTTTAGATGCATGTATATAGAAAGAAAAGATCAAATTTCCGAAGGCGGCGGGGCTATTCGTGCTTGTGATTTTGTGGATCTTTTCAATTGCTTCTTCATCAGTCGCCATTTATTTATTTATTTATTTTTCTTTTTCAGACGCCATTTAGCTGAATAAGCCAAGGTCAGCGATGCAAGATGAAATGCTTAAATTTTAGCCGTCGGATCAAACACGTGTTTAAATTTGTTTATTAATTGATATATATATATATATATATAAAAGTAATTTTTCATCATTTGCTCTGATCAATTAATATGATAGTTGTAAACTAAAATTAGTAATTTAGGAAACAATAGTTAATTTCGCAATGAAAGGATCACTTAATTGGAATCTCTCGAACATTTCTAACACCTAATTAATTTAAAACTTCTAAATATAAACAAACATTAATTTTTTTTTTGAAAAAAAAAAATATTTGAATCCATTTTTAACTAATTATATCAAAAAAATTATTCAAATTAAATTAAGAATGAAGTTGATTGCTTTTTCTTTTTGATTATTAATTAAAAACTCCTATGAGTTACATGTATATTCTTATCATACTATCCCCATCAATAATCCATTACAATCAGCTTGTTTGTTCACTCAAATCTCTTACTATGATTTTCAAATAATTTCATCAAAAATAAAATATATATACACTTTTACATAGATCAACCATATAATACCATGAAAATTAGGTTTAACAAGTTATATTAGGCTAACCATAAGTGACAGATGAATTTGAAAATATCAGAATTTGAACAGATAATGTATATTTGAGTTATTTTATTTTATTTTATGATGAGGGGAGCTGCAATCACTGGCTGTAGCCTGTAAGTCCATGGGTATATTTTACTTAAAAGTGTGTTTGTTTGGAGGATTTTCCTTAAATTTTATTATTCATTCAATTTTTTTTTAAAAAAATATTAAATCAAATATTTATTTTTTTTATAATATAACAATTAATTTTATATTCAAAACATCGTATCAACGTTCAAAATTTTTTCTATTCAAATTCCAATTCTCCGGACAAACACACCCTTATCTCTTTGGTATGGTCTATGGGCTAAAAGGTGCGGAAAATGGGCCTACGGCACTTGTATAGGTATACGGGCCACGTGCTTGCTTCCACTGCAATCCTTCTCCGGCGTTGAATTTCTACATCGCTGCAAATCCAATGCGTAGAGTGATTTCGGTTTTTCTCCGTTGAATTCATCGGCTACTCTTTGGAATCTAGAAGAATCTAGGGTGATTCTTCAAAAATAACAAGAAAAATACGGGTAGGTGAGTTTCCGGTAAATTTCTGCTATTGATCATTTGGGCTTGCCATCAAATTTTTGTTGATTTATTGGATCCGTCAATTCTCTCTCGGTTCAGCGATCGATGTTCTGACGCTTCTCGAATATTGGTTTTCCTTATCTCCTGGAGTGCTCATGCATTCTAGCTGAGGAACTGAGGTTATTATGGTGTTTTGATTTCGAATTTTAGCTCATAGTGTATAATTGATGGAATTTAGCAAATAAAGTAAGAGCAAATGCGGGTGGTTATGGATATAATCATGAAATCTTCTGTTTAGAATTTAGGTTCATATTCTGTTGTCTGCTTGTTTCGTTGAAATATTTTCAACTCGTTACTAATTGTGAAGAGAAAAACTTAAGGTGGAATTCGCAATTGAAAGGAACCGTTGCAGCGTCACGAGCATTGACAAGCTAGAAGGTTACAATGGCTGCATCTGAAGAGAACAACACGCTGTTTCCAATATTTGTATTGACAATGATCGCACTTCCTCTAGTGCCATATACTTTCGTCAATTTATATCTCACTTTCAAAAAGAAGTCTGAGAATATTAATTGCCATTGTTCAGCCTGTTTCTACTCAGGGAAGTATCGGAAGTCCATGTTTAGACGCGTAAGTCTCAAACTTGACACATTCTTTAAATTAGTTGGAACAAAAAACCACCCTTAGGAAAGCAATTATGGTCTAATCTTTTCAATTCTGTGAAATTTTCAGATTTCGAACTTTTCGACCTATAGTAACCTGACAGTAGTGCTGCTCTGGGTTGTTGTTGCACTATTGGTTTTCTATATCAAGCATAGCAACACTGAGGTATTTCCCGGTCTCTGATCCGCTGCATGAGGCAGTACTTTATTATTAGATAATGGATTGTGGCACGCATCCATCTGAGTTTATATGTGATTTTGTTTAAGGACAGATTTAGAAATCTTATAGTGGTCGTTCATTCAAAAATTACATATTAGGTGAGTGAAATTCCATAACAGAATTAACGGGGTCCAACTTTCAATATTAAATTAATATGGTTCGTTTGACAGTTTTGACAGTTTTGTTTGTCCGTATTATGGTGTTTTGGAAAAAGTAAAGATTTTGAATTTAAATTATTCGATGCAATATTTTGAATAAAAATTGTATTTTTTATGTATAAAAATAAATATGTTATATGTGACATAATGTTTTTTGGGGAAAAAGAATAGGTTACTCTAGATGCATAGCAAAAACAAGTTGCGAAAGCACAAACAATCAAACTCGAAGTATACTGTATTTATATGTTTTAAATAGGTTACTGTAGGTTAGCTGGGCCGATGCAACCACATAAACGGATGTAATCTGCCCTCAATTTTATTAATTATCTAACTATGTTTGTATGTTTTGAATAGCTTTGATTGCAATGGGAGATTCTCCTTTCTATCTATAGTATTTATGGCCTGGGAAGTGCTCATATATGGAAAAATAATCATATTGACATTGGTCTTTTGTTTGAATGTATTGATTCTCTAACTTTCTCTTCTACATGATGATGTTACAGGTCAAAGTTTTTGAGCCTTTTAGCATACTTGGATTGGAGCCTGGAGTATCTGATTCAGAAATAAAGAAAGCGTATCGGAAACTTTCCATTTTATATCATCCTGATAAAAATCCAGACCCAGGTTGAAGGTGTTTATTGACTGAAATTTGAATTATGTTCTTAAAAGCCATTCAGAAACAGTAAGATTTTTTTTGTTACAGTTGCTTAATGATTAACGGAGCTTTCCATGCAGAGGCTCACAAGTATTTTGTTGATTATATCTCCAAGGCTTATCAGGCGTTAACTGATCCTGTATCACGGGAGAACTTTGAGAAATATGGCCACCCTGATGGCAGACAGGTAGTTTACTTGCTTACAGGGGACTATTGGTAAACTTCATTAGGTTTTCTTTACTCTATGATAGGTTTACTTTTTTTTTTCCTCCCAATTTGCCTTGTAGGGTCTTAAAATGGGGATTGCTCTACCCCAGTTCCTCTTGAACATCGATGGAGCATCTGGTGGAATTTTGCTTCTTGGAATTGTTGGAGTTTGCATTATTTTGCCTCTGACAATCGCTGTCGTATACTTGTCAAGGTCATCAAAATACACTGGGAATTATGTGATGCATCATACTATGTATGCATATTACCATTTAATGAAGCCTTCATTGGCTCCAAGGTAAATGAACATTTTATGCAATTATTTGCCTAAAAATCTAATTTGCCTGCATTTAAGGAGTTTTATGACTTTCCATAATTCGAGTGTATGATTAGAGAATAAGATGTTAGTTTGATAATTGGTACCAATTGTGGAGCAATACGGAATCTTGACTTTTACGTTTTCTATTTGACAATTGATGTCCTACAATGCATTGTTGGGGTCCATTTGTATTCTCCCACTGCATATGATACAAATGGATTCTAATTTTTTATCAGATTACCTGATCCACATGCAGACATACTTTGTTTGAAAGTGTACTCACAGTGTTTGTTAGTTTTTATGCCCAACTCCCTTTAATTTCTTGGAGCCATCTTGCTGCCACTTGAAACAATGCAGAACAGAAAATCTCCACTCTTCTTAGACTGATTCTGAAATGGTTTTGCTTTCATGCTTATGTCTCTCATGTTTTATATTATTGTAGCAAGGTCATGGAAGTTTTCATCAGGGCTGCAGAATATATGGAAATTCCTGTTCGCCGAACTGATGAAGAATCTCTTCAGAAAATATTTGTGCTGGTTAGGAGTGAGCTCAATTTGGATCTTCGAAATATTAAACAAGAACAAGCTAAATTTTGGAAACAGCATCCTGCCTTAGTGAAGGTGACGGTCTGAATTTCAATTTTGACTGCTTCGATGTACTTTCTTGTTGAGTATATCACTTGTTTTCTTGCAGTCTGAATTGTTGATGCAAGCACACCTGACTCGTGAAACCACAGCATTCACTCCATCTTTGGAGTGCGATCTTAGGAAAATGCTTGCCCTTGCACCTCGCCTTCTTGAAGAACTAATAAAGGTATTAACGAATGATCTTGTTTCCCTCATAATGAATGGAGCATTACTATAATTTAGTAGACACTATTTTTATGTATAATGTTCTGCAAGAACACATTATCTGGATGCATTCCTTGACGATTCTTATGCAATATTCAACACCGTTTTTAATTCACTTTAATATTTCACCCCTTTTTCGGCGACTCTGAAAACAGAGTTTCCACATCCCTGTGCAGATGTCCACCTGTTCTTAGTTTTGTTGCAATAAATCTAGCATTGCCGTTTGTATTCGCTGAAATAACTCTCCGGACGTGTTTCTAGTATTTTCATTTCTATCCAATTGTACATTTTGATGTGTTTGGTGTCTGAATGATAATGTTGAGTTTCTCCTAACATGCAGATGGCCATTATACCTCGCACCCAGCAAGGACATGGATGGCTGAGACCTGCAATTGGAGTTATTGAGCTGTCCCAGAGTATTATTCAGGTATTGTGGGTTGCAACTAGCAGTCTAAGGGCTAAGAAAGTAGGGAGTCTTCTCACAAACTGCAAAATCATTTTATCTAGCAGTCATCATGTTCTTAAAAAATATTAAAAAAAAAAAGTGGAACAATCAGAACAAAACTAAGGGGTTTCATTGGGTGAACATTGTTCTACAAGACTAAATGATGTTTTGAACTGTAGTCAGTTACCATGTGGTGAAAAAGTGTTTCCTACATAAGAAATTAAAAGAAAAGAAAAAGAGAGGAACTAGAAAAACATATGCATAAGAGAAAGGTGGTGCTTTCATTTAAAAGAGGCTGTGATTAAATTTTAATATTTCTTGTTAGATTGTCCTGTTAGAAGCTATATCATTTAAAAAATGCACAAGCCAATGATTTGTGGCTATAAGATTATTTTTCCATGCTATTTTCCTAAGGCAGAAGTGAGAGCGATAATGCTACTTTTATGCAATAGGCTAAAAGCAGTGTTTGTATTGATGCAGGCTGTCCCCCTCAGTTCTAGAAAAGCAACAGGAGCATCCAGTGAAGGTTATGGTCCATTTCTCCAGCTACCACATTTCAGCGAGTCCATTGTTAAAAAGATTGCAAGAAAGGTTACCCTCTTACCTTACCTAAATCCGCACACATGCTGCTACCAGTTTTATTAGCATATATACTGACATTGTTATTTAATTCTCGGGTGTTCTCAACTAATTTGTGTTGATTATCTAAATCCTTGCTGGTACAGAAAGTGCGTTCATTTCAAGATCTACGCGAAATGAAATCACAAGTGCGCACGGATCTCTTGACTCAAGCTGCTGGGTTTTCTAATGATGAAGCCAGAGATGTCGAGATAGTTCTTGAGATGATGCCTTCCATATCCCTCGACATAACATGCGAGACTGAAGGTGAAGAAGGAATACAAGAAGGCGATATAGTGACAATGCAAGCTTGGATCAATCTCCACAGATGGAATGGCGCAACTCGAGCCTTTCCACATGCTCCCTACTTCCCTTTCGAAAAAGAAGAGAATTTTTGGTTGCTGCTCGCTGACTCCTCCTCAAACGAGGTTTGGGTATCGCAAAAGATCAATTTCATGGACGACGCAACAGCCATAATCACTGCATCAAAAGCAATCCAAGAACTGAAGGAAGGTTCAGGCGCCAGCCCCAAAGAAATCAATGCAGCTGTAAAAGAAGCATTAGATCGAGTGAAAGCTGGTTCGCGACTAGTCATGAGCAAGTTCCAGGCCCCTTCCGAAGGAACTTACAACCTGACCTCGTACTGCTTGTGTGACTCGTGGATTGGTTGCGACGCCAAGTCCAATATTAGATTGAAGGTTTTGAAACGAAGCCGGGCTGGCACAAGAAACTTTGCTGCTGCAGATGAACTGCCATCTCTAGATGTTGGGGCTGAAGAGGAAGACGAGGAAGGAGAAGATGAATACGATGATGACTATGAAAGTGAGTACAGCGAGGACGATGAAGATGGCGCCAACAATGGTAATAAAGATGCCAAACATCCAACGGCCAATGGCTCTGCCCGCGGTAGCGATTCCAACTCCGATGGGTCCGAAAGCGACAAACATTGATTTTATTTTTATTTTCTTCTCCATTTTTGCTTCTGATGCCATATTTTAACTTATATCAATACTGTGTAGAACCATGTTGTATTTTGACAAAATCAGAGGGCGCAGTATAGAGACTGTAAATTACATTTTGAATAGCTTCTTGAAAAAATGCACCAATAATTCAGACCAAAAAAAAAAACAACGTATATGCAATAAACATGGCTAATTTATAGATGAAACCGAACTGGAAATTGAAAAGAAATGCATAACAATATCTGCATCTGGTCTGGCATTTATCGGGATAGTGACTCAGCTTTGCATTCATCGTATTTTTTAAGCACCATGCTTCTCACGATTAATTTGTCGTATTTATACGATTTTTTCTTTTTTTGAAAAAAATTAAAAATATATGATAGATGAATAATGGTACTAAAAGTGTCTAAATTTGACCACACAGGATAGAATAAACCAAAGGTTTTATTTTAGATTAAAGCAACCACTGGCTGCCATATATATATTGTGAAGGAGACATATATATATATATATATATATAGTGTTACAGACTTAACAGTCTAGAAAATACATTTCCCTGCTTAATATGCAATGCGAGCAAGAAACATCACCTTAACAAGAAACCATGTCTTCACTAGAACAGTTCAAACTCCACATGTTCATGTTCTCCATTACCATTGTACTCCAACCTTTTCCCTTTGTCCTGATGCCCAATTTGGGGGTGGGGGTGGGGGTGGGGGTGGGGGTTTCCGCTGTCAAAAAACTCAGGGATTTGTGGAGGAACGGCGCACCGGATAAGGGCCCAGTTCAGACCGTCGAAGAAGGGGTGCCTTTTGATCTCGGCAGCTCCAGTTTCTGTCCCCAGTCGGTTTTCAGGTTCCTTGACCAAAAGGCCTCGGATCAAGTCCCTGGCATGGAAGCTGACAATGGGAGTGTCCGGAAATCTGAGGTTCTGCAAAACAACATTGGTTAATGTCTCTTCATTTCCAGCACCTTTAAAGGGTGTCTTCCCGTATAGAAGCTCGTACAGAAGAACGCCAAATGTCCACCAATCAACTGCACTGCCATGGCCGTCCCCCTTGATGATCTCCGGAGCTAAGTATTCATGTGTGCCGACAAAGGAATTGGAGCGTGCCTCTGTAGGCTCAGCCACGAGCTGAGGTAATGATCTGAGTCTTGCAGCTGCATCGTCAGCTTTGACCTTCCTTGCTCGGGAAGCAGCAGGTAACAGTCGGGGACTAAAGCACGAAACTTTACAAGAAGGTGCACTACAGAAGGGATCAATGCAGTTGGATCCTGCGCACGGGCCAGAAACTCGAGGCGGTTCAATACCCAAGGCGGATGATTTAATGAGAGTTGGATTGACAGAGCATCTGAGCGAGAGGTCAAAATCTGTAAGCATAATGTGGCCGTCTTCACGGACAAGAATATTTTCGGGTTTGAGATCCCGGTATACAATGCCAAGCATGTGCAAATATTCAAGTGCAAGGAGGACCTCTGCAACATAGAATCTGCAAGAACAACAGAGATGATTATACTCATAATTTATTAGGATCTATCCGCGACAGACATTTTAAAATCGAATCATAAAGCTAGATAGTTGGAATGGTTTCTTTATCCTTCTGCTTAAGCTGTGACTCTATTAGGGGAGAGCTAGAACAATTCAAAGATTTCTACAGCATAATGTAGGATACCTTGCTGCCTGTTCTGGGAAGAACCGGCCGGGTTGCTTCTGTCGGAGAACATGTAGGTCTCCGCCAGGACAGAACTCCATAACCAGACACGATAAATTGTCTGAAGTAAACTGGGCATAAAGTGTTGGAAGAAACGGATGGTCCAGCATTTTGAGGATTTCTCTTTCGGTTTGTGCTCTAGGCATTTTCTTCCTTCTTGCCAAGAACTCATTGTCCATAACCTTTATTGCAAAAGGGCAATTAGTCCCAATCAGCTCAGCAAGATAGACCGTTCCTATGTCGCCAGAACCAAGCTTTTTCAACAAATTAAAGTGGCTCAGTCCTAGGAATCCACATTGTTTTCTTATACGGTTGATTGCTTCCCATCTCATGTCCTTTGACATGTGTGGTCGATTGCCACAAGCTGATCCACAAAGACTGCTCTCCTCGCTGAGGCTAGTCGTACTGCTGCTAAAATCACAGATGCTGCTCTTTGAACTTTGTGAGATGTCCCCTTTCTCAGTCAATTTCATGGTTTTGCTTGTTTTGATGACAGGAGCATCCTCACCCTTCCAATTAGTTGGGATAGAGTCTGGTTTGTTTCTTACAATGTTCCCTATGAGCTCTTTTGGATCACTATCTGCTGGAGGATCTTTGCTCGCATCCCTCAAAGAACACTGACATCTCTCGCAGATCAATTGCCCTGAACTGTTGTGAGTACCTCCTTTTGGTTCAGATGATGTTTTTGACTTGACATCAATTAATACTGCTACCTTCTTCGATTTCTTTATGACGATATTCTTGTTTCTGATGACCGGTTTCACAGTACGCAAGGAGCTTCTTGATGATTTCACATCTTTACTGGCTTTCACTGCAGTAGATGGAGTCCCACTTTGCATCTTGGATTTCCTCCTTAGCTTAGGTGCAGTCTTGTTTTCGGCCGTCAAGGGAGGGGCAGAATCCTTGGTATGAACGCTCGACACCTTGTTTGAGCCAGGTAATTTATCTTTCATCTTCGATACATTATCACACAAACTATGGTGAGGAGTAGTCACTGAATTTTCTTCCTGTGAACATACGGTTCTAGGAAATTGTTTAACAGCTTCAGAACCATGTGGAGTATTAGTACGGGCAGGAGCTGATTCTCCATTCTTGATTGGTAAAGCAGTTACTGATTCTTCTTCAAGAATGGATATTTCAACAGCATGTTCTCTACAGTCTTCCGGGAGATGACCATATTCACTTGATCCACATTCCATACTCTTTATGTTCAACTCATGACTATAACCAGGAGAGAAAGATGAATGCATAGCTGATTTCTTACAAGGATCTTGATGTCGCCAGGTAGAAGAAGAAGAATATGAGGTGCTTTCTTCTGTCAGACCTTCCCTTCTGCCATCTCCACCTTGAGCTGGGGAGCAGCCCGATCCACCCGATCCACCAGCTGCTGCCGCTGCTACAACTGACCTATACAAGTTCGTGATTTTTCCAGCTTCTGAAACTCTGGGAGAGGCAGATTGCATTGAGAGTCGCTTCATGGCAGCCATCTCTGCTGCCTGAGAAATACACATTCCTCTTAGCGCCTGTTTAAGAGAAACAGGTTCGGAAAAACCAACTCCCGGAGAGAGAGAACTAGCAGCCTTCATTGGCTTCTTTGATGCATTCCTCCAAGAGTCTGTGAGATCCAAACTCTTGCAATTTCTCAGATTGACTGCATCGAAAAGCCTATTGATGTCATCTTCCACAGCTTTGTTGTGCACTTTCTTCAGAGTCGGCAGCCTTTGGTCTTTATCCTGTGATTTCACATGACGAAAAGTTTGCAGCCGGCGAGGTGTCCTCTGCTCATCTTTTGCCTCAACTATTTCACAGTTTCTGCTAGTAGAGCCCATTATAACTTCTTGCTACGCCTTCAATGATCAAGAACTTAACACCATTAAGAGAAAAGGCATAAAATCTATAGCATCAGCCGTCGGTGAAATGGAGAAACTATGGACCTTAATGCTCCCATAATTACAAAAGCTCCCGCGTTCTTACAAGATAAGCCGGTCCCCTTTCCTTAACTCAGTCATCCAAATCTTGCATCCACAAACAAAGAATGATATGTCAATCAACTGGAAGTCATATTTTGGCATGAACAAACTAAATTAACACAGTTAAAAACACATATTTACTGTGCATCAAGCAAATTGCATAACAAGGATACACATAAAACATAATCATCCTATTTTCCATTGACATTGAATCATTAGATACAGAATAATGCATAGGTCATTAAATCCAGGAGTAAGTAAAAATAGGTTTCATCACCAACTAGATCTACAATATTTCTCTTCTCCAATGTACAGAGATTTAAATGCGAGAAAGATGCAACGGAAAGTTTCTGCAGAAAACACGATTTTGTGTACGGATTTACATGTCCGTTGCTGATTACAGATCGATACCAGGTGATAAGACAACTTGACAAGTAAATAACTGTTGTGTAAAACGGCTGGTATTAATGAATGACAGCATCAATCAATTGACAGAGCATAAACCCTAACATAAAAATTATCAATCTTCCTTTCAACAATTTTTGTATATCCTTTCCATCAGGCAGCAATGTATTGTTAGAAGCTGAAACAAGAAAAAAGGCAAGAAGATCGATGATTTCAACCAAACAAAAAAGTACAAAAATAAGAAAATCAAAAGCAGCCCAGATTGATCCATTGAGCAACGACAATCCAAATCTAGTTTTGAAAAGATTCAAATAACTTCAAAATTGCAAAAGCAAAAACAGATTCGTTCACCTCCAAACAGAATAAAACTAAAACACCAACCAATTTACACAAAAATGAAGGAAATGCCACCAAACACACTGTATCACACTTAAAGCTCACCAACTACACCACTCACAAAACCCTAAAAAGAAAACAACAACAAAAACAACAAAACACTTAAATTTTCTCTCGTAATGAAAATGATACCCAAAAAAAAAAAAGGAAAACTTTCAACCTGACCCAGAGATTAGATGAGCAACAGAATGCAGTAAAGCATTGGTACCTGAAACTCACCAGAGATCCAGCAACGTTTGGGTGAGCTGAAAGCCACTCGAATTGGTCCCCTTTCTATACATGAAATTCCACTTGGTAGCTTTGTTGACGCTGATATTTTCAAAAATAAAAGGGAAAACCCTAAGGCGAAATAGGCTTTTCTGATTCTCAAGGCAAATTCGGTGGACAAGGAAATGAGGAGAGAGAGACGACAAAAACCTCTCTACACTCTCTCCTCTCACATCAGTCACACTCTCTCTCTCTCTCTATCTGTATCTCTATCTCTATCTCTATTCAGACTGTATTTATTTTTTTACAATATTTTCTCTCTTTCTGTGCTTTTTTCATTTCAAGCAATTATCAGCGGGTCCCACACATATGTGCCTATGGGCCCACTTTCATTTTCTTGGATTCGGTTCTCTATTTAAATTACTGACTTGCCATTCATTCATTTTTATTTATATTCATTCTAATTTTCACATTGCGTATGTCACATTGTCTATAATAATAAACAAATCTGATTCGATTTAAACGTTTAATTTAAATTTTAAAATGTAACGGTGCCATTTAATCATTGTTTAGTTACTTAATTCGCACTTATGTTTAACTGCTGGGATCACTCCACTCCACTCCATTAATGGGTCTTTTAATGGCATTAGCTGTAAATCGTGACAATCGCATTTACCCAAATCATAATTCGTGTACGAATAAATTTACTTAAATAAATTTTATATTCCCAATATTCTCTACAAACCACATATACTGTCGGATATCATGCTGCACCCATACATACATATACATATTTGTCATTTATCTTTCCGGTCCGGTGGATCATTGTCTTCTTGTTAAATATATTCAATTCCCACTATTTTATGACGTCATAATTGAGGAATTAATATATCCCCTCTCAATTGCCTAAAAACAAAAAAATAAAAATAACAGCGATGAACAAATTTATTGAGGCTGTCGGCAAATGAAGGAAGACAACGAGGTTTGGGGTCAGAGTCAGCACGCTTTTATTATTACCCCCCAACCGAAACTAAAATCGCTATCCCAGCCGGTTAATTTGTGCTAAAGTCGCTGAATCACGTGACAATATAATGGCCGCCACGATCCCAGCGCCTTTACCTAATTTCACAAACACGCTTTCATGGGCCATATCGTATTATATGCAACAACCAAATAATGATAATAATAAATTAATAAGAAGTAATAATTTAAGTTTAACTAATAATAATACACAATGGAATATGAAATGGGTCCACTGGTAGGTTAGATCATGGCGGCACGTTCCGAACCCTAAAAAATAATATTATTTTTTTAATAATGACGAAAATAGTTTGGTATTGGTAATAAGGTGAACGGCAGTGAAAATTGAATTATGTCAGAAGAGTAAAGGCTGGGCTGGGCAGGGTTTTGTGACCAATTATTTCACTGGCGGTGGGGTAACATTAATTTGGACATATTTTATCTATCCATCATAAATTATTTCCTTGCCCAAACATTTCAAAATAACAATAATAGATCCAGCCCCATTTCATAATTGAAATTTTATTGGATCCTCTTCCATTTAGATCCAGATTTAACCCCATTTGTTTGGACTGTGAAGTTACTACAGTAAAAATTACAAACTAAAATCAGAACAAAGAGAAGAGAAAAAATAAAAATAAAAATAAAATAAAATTGTTGAATTAACTCCAATATTGGCCCATGAATCTAATAAGGACCACAGAGTTTTTTTTTTTCTTTCTTTTTGCCCCATAAATTAAATTCTCAAGTACAAGAAAAGGCTTCATTGCAGCAACAAAGAGCGTGTAAAGTTCCCTTTGAATGTTGAAGCTCATGGACCACTTGACAAACCTTATATGTTATTACTAGTTTTTTATTTTTATTTTTTTTAATGTATATGGTTATTCTATTTATTTGGTTATTGTTTATTAAATAAGGATTTAAATTTTGAAACCAATTGTTTTTGGTCCCTAGCTGCTACTTTATTGCATAGTCATGAGTTGTTAATAACAGTAATCATCACTTGATTATAAAAACTTTCAAATTTAGTAGTCAACAGATGCGTGCTTTGATTTTTTGCCTTGTATTGTTTAATAAATTTAAATAAATAAATGTATGTAAATATAGAAGGATTTAAATACAGAGAATCCAATCCATAGGTATGAATTTCAAACAAAATTGGATCAGCTCGGACATTTGAATTGGGCCAAAAGTTTCAGTTCAATAATCCAGACCATATGTACTATTGAAAAAAATAAATAAATAAATAAAAATATTTTTTCCAAGGTGGAAATTAGGAGACAGCTGGACAGGCAACTCAGCACTGACCAGTCCTTCGCAACACGTGAATGGTCAGATAATTCGACGGTGGATCTCGTGACACGTGTCCTGCCAAGATGACTCCGTCTGTTCGAAGCACCTCCCATTCCCAATCCCAATGCCAGACGCAGTCGCTTCTCTATCCACAGATTACAGTCTCGGTTCGACGGACAAGAGCGAGCGCAATATTTTGATAGTATAGGTTAGGTTTCTGCAGGGCAACAATTCTGTGGCGGGTGTGATTGATAGTTGAAAGATTCGATGGCGGAAAAGCATTTCAAGTATGTGATCGTCGGTGGCGGGGTTGCTGCGGTGAGTGTTTTGTTTCGCAAACAGCGTTGTTATTTATTTTTACGGTAGCCTTTGGATGCTTCTCTGGTTTTGGTATTGTACGTCTTAGTCTTATCGATTGATGCTTGAATGAGCTTATTTGTGTTCCCGAGCCATGTAGCAACGTTGAACATGTCTTGTTTTTATTTGTTCGATTTCGAGTGGGAAATGCTGTCTGAATTGAATGTGTGATCCGCGATGGTCTAACTTATTGTTTATAATCGCGGATTCTTTTTCTCGCTTGTTAGTTTCGTATAGAACCCAAGTGCGTGGTCCAGATCTATTTTACATTTTTTACGGCTGGAGCTAAACGTTGTTAAGCCTTTGCTTTTAATTATGAGCTGATGAGTGTATTTGAATTCTAAAATTGATTACGAACCATGTGAGATCTTATGTTGTTGCATGTGTCTATTTTTTGTTATGTTGTCATTTTGAAGTTAAGGTCAGATATGAACAAGGAAAGATGTTCATGCTTTTGTTCAATTAGAGAATCAAGCTTATTTTCTTGTTAGGCATTTTTTATTCTGGACTTCCCTTGGTTTTCCAGATTAAAATGAAAAAATGAAACCCAGTTTTGATACTCCACATATCATTCTGACGACAACGAAACTTGATTATAATGAAACTATATGATAAAGGAATTCTGTGTTGATTCTTTTTATGGTTACAGGGATATGCTGCTAGGGAGTTCTCCAAGTTGGGAGTTAACCCTGGTGAACTTGCCATCATTTCCAAGGAGAGTGTAAGTACCTCAAGAAATTTGTTGAGAGTTTTTTCGAAGAATAAGCCAATAGGAAAGTTTTTCCACAGTGGAGATGTGTAGATGTCCATGCTTCACAGACAATCATTGAGAAGCTAATATATCATGACATTGGTTATCTTGCATGCTTAAACTTCATTAGTTTTTCAAGTCTATCCACTAATGAACCCTTTTGAGATGGGGGGGGGGGGGGAGGGGGGGAGTCTACCATTTAAGCAAAGAAAGTGAAAAGACAAGCCAAATTCTGGAAGATAAACAAGAGCATGAAACCATATATGCTTCCATAATTTTTTAGCTATACTTTTTATTGTTCTGACTCTTATATATGAAATTGAAGTGGACAACAACAAAGTTATGGAAAAGTGTGGATTCATTAAAGTAACGCCATTCTTCACTTCTTGAACCTTTTACTCCTATTACAACACTTTCATGTGTGCACTTCTTTCTTTAGTATTAACCTCTCTCTTCTAATTCTTTAATGTATGCCAGTTTATTGTGGTACACCTTTATAGAGTGCTTCTTCCTCTACTTTGGACATGAATGCTTGTTCTTGATGCTGCTTTTCAGGTGGCTCCATATGAGCGTCCTGCACTTAGCAAAGGATACCTGTTTCCTGAAGGTGAGTTAGTTTACCTTCTTTTTGTTGGTCCATTTTCTATATTTTAATCTGTAAATTATAGAAAGTGTTCTGTAATGGGGGCATTACGACAGGGGCAGGAACATCTATGTCCTGAGGCTGATTAATAGAATGGCCAAATAAAGAAGAGGATATTTGATTAAAAAATTTCAATGTTCTTTTATTTTTTGTTCTTCTTAGTAATGCCTCATTTTCTCAAACATTCTCCCATGTCTAAGATTTTTGTAAGCTACTGTATTAGGGCAATTATCCTGGAACTGTCAAATATTTCTGAGCACAAGATAATCATATCCTATTGACTCCAGGCTCTGCAAGGCTCCCAGGTTTCCATGTCTGTGTTGGAAGTGGAGGAGAGCGGCTTCTTCCAGAGTGGTATACTGATAAAGGTTGTACCTTGTCCTAATCATTTGTACATTGGAGTAACAGAAACTGTTTGACATATTTCAGTCTTATCAGAATTTTCCTTTATGTACTCGTAAAAGTCTGTGCAATACCTGAGATTAATTTCATCTCTATAATTAACAGGTATATCTCTGATTCTTAGCACGGAGATAGTCAAGGCAGATCTTGCTTCAAAGACACTTACCAGTGCAGCTGATGAGACTTTTAAATATGAAACATTGATTATAGCAACTGGTTCCACTGTAAGTATCGTGTCCAGGGATATATGATGTATGTCTCTTTTGTTCTGATTTTCCGGTAAAAGACTGTCTTATAATTTCCTATTTTCTTCTACTTAGGTTTTTAAGCTGTCGGACTTTGGTGTAGAAGGTGCTGATGCCAAAAACATATTTTATTTGAGAGAGATCGATGATGCTGATAAACTTGTTGAGGCAATAAAAGAAAAGAGAAATGGGAAGGCTGTGGTAGTTGGTGGTGGATATATAGGTCTGGAACTAAGTGCAGCTCTGAGAATCAATAATTTTGATGTCAGCATGGTCTTCCCAGAACCTTGGTGCAGTATGTTCAAATATTATTTCCATTTATAACCAATTTTCAAGCTCTTGGTATTACGATTATTTTGATTACCAATGTCTTACTTGAGTTTTGACCTTTAATTGCATTTCTTCAGTGCCTAGGTTATTCACTGCTGGCATAGCTGCCTTCTATGAAGATTTCTATACAAACAAGGGAGTCAATATCATAAAGGGCACAGTAGCTTCTGGATTTGGCACAAATGCCAACGGGGAAGTGAGTTTTTGAACATTCAAAACTTGCTAGTTCTTGGTTTGTAAACTTCATTAAGTAACTAGTGGTAACCCTTTTTCATACCTTCCAGGTTACTGATGTAAAGCTTAAAGATGGTAGAGTGCTGGACGCTGATATTGTTGTTGTTGGTGTTGGTGCTAAACCCCTCACAACATTATTTAAAGGACAGTTAGAAGAGGATAAAGGTGGCATCAAGGTGTGACTTTATTCTCTGTTGTGCTTCCTGTTTAATTGAACATTAACAAATGCTTTACAAGATTTGAGTACAGATAGATAGATATTATGGAAATTGCTATTCCCTCTCTGAAGATTATCAATTTTAGAATCAGTGCATTTAGTCCTTGTAAGTACATTTTTATAAGTTTGAAAATGTACAGGAAAATGAAATAGCAAAGCCCCAATCTTGTTCCGTCTTACTTCATAATTTGGACAGGAATGTTGTTGATGTCCTATGGCATTTTTCTTGGCAGACTGATAGTTCCTTCAAAACTAGCATTCCTGATGTCTATGCGGTAGGCGATGTCGCCACTTTCCCTTTGAAGTTGTACAACGATATTAGAAGAGTTGAACACGTTGATCATGCTCGAAAATCTGCCGAGCAGGCTGTCAAGGTGATTGATAAACACACACATGGGGATATATGAATTATTTCTGTTCTAAATCAAGTCATCGTTGTCTCTTAATTCATCTCTAACAATTATTGTACATTCAATGTTTTCCTTTTCAGGCAATTATTGCAAGTGAACAGGGACAATCTATTGAGGAATATGACTACCTCCCCTACTTCTACTCCCGCGCCTTCGACCTCTCATGGCAGTTCTACGGCGACAATGTTGGTGACTGCATTATATTCGGAGACTGCAGCCCAGCATCTGCCACTCACAAGTTTGGAGCATATTGGGTCAAAGATGGAAAGGTTGTCGGCGCATTTTTGGAGAGTGGCTCACCTGAAGAGAACCAGGCGATTGCCAAAGTAGCTCGGGTCCAGCCTCCTGCGGGCAGCCTGGATCAACTGCTCAACGAGGGCCTCGCCTTCGCCAGCAAGATTTAAGAATTGTTTATCGATACACACCACAAGGATAATCTGCTATGCCTCCAGGCGATTCAGACAGACAAATATTTACATGCCAAACCACACTTGAGGTATGACAATTTCTACTGCTGCATGGGAAATAAATAAATTGGGTCTTGATATGATATGATACGATAAAACCTCTGTTTCTTTGGTATGTTGTTATTCAGATACTTTCAATAATGGCATGGATTTTGAAATGATAAAGTTGGATGAAGTTAGTGAAATTATTGAATAGAAAGAAGTGGTCGAATTGTGCACGAAACCTGTCGTCATACATATATATATATATATATCTATATATCCATCTAAAAAGTAAGTACGTAGTAATGCTGTCGGTAGGTTGCTGATGCATTTCCTTTTATTACACAAGTCATTTCCCTTTTTTGTTATGGTCGTCGTGATCAAAGCGTAGTTCTTCTAATTATGGTCATCAGTTAATACATATTGTTTTCTTTAGATGGTTTGTAGATGGGAGGCAGTTTCCTATTCGGTTTTCAAATATTTCATTACCTATTAGTAATTAGTAATGAGTTGTTTGGACTTTGCTAAACTATTTTTAGTTGAACAGATCGATGTTACTACTAAACAGGAAAGGAAAAGACCATAACAGATCTAAAAATAGTACCAATTTTGAAATTTTGGTACTATTTTATTTTTAAAAATATCATATTAAATATATATATATATTTTTTTTTTTACAAAATATTGTATCAAATATTAATTTTATATACTTTTCAAAATTTAATACCACCAGAACTCTCTTGTCTAAAACAAAGTCTAAATATGTGGAATTTCAACATAATTAAAATTAATTCTGAAAGTGAGTGAGAGATGCCAGAAGGTGCTGCGATCTATCGTTTCGATATCAGTGAAAGGAAAGTGGAGAGCAATACATAGTGGAGGCTTGACATGGCACTTTTATTATTTTTAGTTTTTAGTTATAATTTTAATCTTATAAAATATTTGATTTTCATGTGATGTGAATTCACTCGGAACAGAAATCTATAATGAAGATTTACTGGGGGGATATGATGGCAATATTAGTACAATAATAGTCAAATAACTAGGGCACCCCATATTAGACTTTTCCTCTTCAAATTTCATCACAAGAATTAAAAACCCGAAAACAAACACAAAACCTTTGAATGGCATTGCAAATAAAATACAAATAATTAAATAAAAGGGGTGTTGTGTTGTGTTGAGTGGATAAAATTTAATGCAGAATCCATGTCAATTTGTGCTTCCACTCATTGTCTTGACAAGGACACGATGACTGTCCTAACACTTCCTTTTCTTCAAAACCAAACAAGATAAATAATAATGATAAAAAGAATGAAAAGAAAGTCTTATCTTCGCAGCATGAACACCACCCATCTGTCAAAAACCCTTTGAGTGGCAAGACATCGGGCTAGGTTTTGGATTCGATTTTGAATGAGCATATAATAAACTATCGAACACTGAATCCAATCTAGACCCAAACAAGGTATACAACACTTAATAATTGGATATTCAAATAATTAAATTCTGTTAAATAAGTGATTCACTTAAAAGTTAAGTGAATTATGATAAATTGAATCACAGCTAGCGACGGCCATGCATGCATTCATACACATCGTCTAAGAGCAACAAAAGCAAAGTTGGTGCATGAGTGGGACTGCTTTGTCTTTGTCTTGACCCACAAACTAAAATTTATGAAAATGATTCACGTGGTGGACCACTCAAAAAAAACCATAAATTAAAATAGTAACACGACTTTGACTTTTGTATTTCAGCGTTTTATGTTTACATATTATATGTGTGTGGTATTTATTATTAGTCGGTGTTCTTATATGAAACGCGCTTTCGCGCGTGGATTGAGACGCGCGTGTCGTCTCTGTCCCCTCTGACAGGTATGTATGTGTATGTACTTTAATAAATACTGCTACGCATACAGCAACCACTCCACTGGGTAGAGTGGATAGCTGCCTTTGATTCTTGGAACCACTCACCATTGATCTGTTCGGTCTCTTATGGAGGTTGAAGCTCACCCCGTTACGACTACCACTATGGCTACCTTTTCCTTCAAAAACAGTTCTGAGTTTCTGAAGCCTGACTCCTCGGTGGAGGTGACTGACCAAGTGGCTGAATGGGAAGCCGCCGGTGTTCCGTTGAGTCCTGCAGCTAATTCGGCCGGATGTCCCTATTCGGCGGCAATGAAAGTTCAGAAAGTTTATCGGAGTTACCGTACTCGGCGCATGTTAGCGGATTGCGCTGTGGTTGCTGAAGAACTTTGGTACTTATTTCTACTTTGTGTCGTCATTTAAGCTATTTAATGCTAAATGCCTTTTTTGGCGCGCGTTTTGTTTAGATTATCGTCTGTTTTGCCAGTGATTTACGTATTTTGTTTCAGTGGTGGATTGATATTATTCGTATTCAAGTTCCTCTAATTAGGGTTGATTTTTGTCTCTTGGTTGTGTAGGTGGCATGTTTTAGATTCTGCCCGATTGAATCAGAGTACAATCTCGTTTTTCAACTACTTGAAGCGAGAGACAGCGGCGTCGCGGTGGAATCGTGTCGGCCTGAATGCTTCCAAGGTATATCGATTAGATTGGGAAAATACTTCTCTGCTTGCTTTTTTACATTCGCTTCTATTGTTAATGTAAAAGTTGAAATATGACATTGCAAGAGTAGGATGAAGAGGTAATCAACTACATCAGCTACAGTGAACGTAGCTGGACTTGTGTAGTTTAAGATTTCATATTATTGAACTCAATCCCTACGAACAGGTGGGGAAAGGTTTGTCTCAAGATGCCAAGGCAAAAAAGCTGGCTTTTCAACATTGGATTGAAGCTGTGAGTAGAGCTTTTCCTTTCTTATCTTGTGTATTAGTAATATTGATATTTTGTTCAAAAATGGTAGTTGTTAATGTTTACATGAGGTAATAACCTGCTTTTCTGATATAGATTGATCCGAGGCACCGTTACGGGCACAACTTACGCTTATATTATGAAGAGTGGTGCAGAACAGATGCTGGCCAACCCTTCTTCTACTGGTGAAAATGTTTAAACCATTTTCCATGTTTATACATACGACCTTTTTCTATGTCTGCTTAGCTTGAAGAGATTACCTGATATTGTCACTGTCTATGATGCTTGCCTAAAGTGGTCAAACATGTTGGCTTTGTTTATGGAATAACTTTAGCATTTAGTTATATGATTATGCTGATGATCTAATTTCAAGTCCATTTCGAAAATATCTCAGTAAGAATTGTGGGATGCACTAAAAGCAGTAATTTTATTTATTTGAAAGGTAAGGTGAGAAAAGTGGTCAAATTTGTATGGACATGTTATTTTGAACTTTATTTCCTTATTCCTATTTTGTAGTGGCTTGGTAGGTAGATGCTTCTAAATTCTAACATTATGAAAAGCACGGTTCATAACCGAATTTATTCTTGCTCTAAAGTGGAGCAGAAAGCATACTGAGAGATATCAATTTCACAGGTTAGATGTTGGAGATGGTAGAGATGTTGATCTTATAGAGTGCCCAAGAGCAAAGCTTCGTCAACAATCTATCAAGTATCTTGGACCAGTAAGTGTCAAATTTTTACTGGTTACTGTTTACCTATACATTACATTTGTTAGAAACAACTCCTGGATCTTTTTCTTCACTTTGTATTCATTCTGTTTTGATGTATAATCACTATTGCTGAATGTGGTTTCTTGTTTGCTCCGACCAGAATGAGAGAGAGCACTATGAATATGTTGTTGTTGATGGAATAATTTTGCACAAGTTAACTGGCAAAGTTCTTAGTACATTGCCGGGATCAAAATGGATTTTTGTGATGAGCACCTCTATGAGACTCTACATTGGAGAGGTGACCTCTGTTAGAACATATTCGAAGATATATCTATTATCTAATGATCTGTTTCCTCCATAGTTACTTATAGCTAAAAGATAGTTAAATGTTTTATCTACCTTCAGAAAAAGAAAGGATTGTTCCATCATTCTAGCTTTCTTGCTGGAGGAGCTACGTTAGCCGCTGGAAGGCTCGTAGCAGACGAAGGGGTACTTAAGGTATCCTATTAAAATAAAATTGTTTGCCTCATCATAAATGTGATATTGTTACGAAGGAAACACGTAGGCCATTCGTATATATATATATATATGAATGCTTTTATTCCAACAAGATGTTTCCTCGTCATGTAATGATTACATTTACTGTTATATAAAGAAGAAAAACTACTGCCCATCTCCATTATTCAAAGCCTCTCTCTTTCTCTTGTCTCTCTCTATATTTATATATATAAATGTCATACTTATCATAATACGTACATATATTATATTCTCACACAAATATATATATATATATACATATATGTATACCTATATATATTTATAAACTTACCAAATAGTATTATATTATTATTATATAACAGATATAACATTCTCTTTGTTGGCAAATAATATTGATATCTTTCGATAAAATTTCTCTGTTTTTCAGTGTGTCTCAGCTTACAGCGGCCACTATAAGCCAACAGATGATAACCTCGATTGCTTTCTTAAAGTCCTCAAAAACAATGGAATCAACCTCGATGAAGTAGAGGTATAACACATTAATTTGCTTGGCTACAAACTATATTCTCTAGCACAAGCTTTGATCGATCAAATTCATTCTCTTGCATATTTTGTCAAGTTTTAATCGAAAATTTTCCCTGTTTCCCCACCTCAGATACGCAAGGCAAACGACGACTATGACACCTACGATACTCAAAGTGTATCTTCTACAGATCTGGCAGCATCTGAAGTTTCAATAACATCAGATTCTGTAATATCCACTGAAGATGAGAGCCTGCATTCTGAAAAAACTCAACCTTCTAAGCCGGAGGTTAGAGTCGAGTACAAGAGGACCCTGTCTGGTGGCCTCCATAGTCCCAAAACAGATGTACCAAGGAAAGCCATACTGCATAGGATCAACTCCAAGAAAGCTACAAAATCATACCAATTGGGCAATCAGCTCTCCATCAAATGGTCCACCGGTGCTGGCCCAAGAATTGGTTGTATTGCCGACTACCCGGTGGAGTTGAGGCTACAAGCATTGGAGCTCACCAACCTATCTCCAAGATCTTACACTCCAACCAAGATTCCGGCGCCATACTAACATCACCAGCTGCTTGATGATTCCGTCGTTGAAAAGAGATCGATGATAATAAGGCATACGATTGGACCTTGGTTTCTGACCATCTTGCTGCTGTATGTTGGCCTTTTTATTCTGCTTCTTTAGCATGTATAGGTACTTCTACTATCCTTCTTTAGCATGTAGTTCTTGTCTTGTTGTTCTTGAGCAAATAATAGATCCAAGTCCCGTTTTAATCTTAAATGGCTTGATGCCTATTTCTATATATATAATGTTTTGTGCAAAAAATACAAATGCACTACAAGATATTTAAATTTATGGTGTGTTCTTATAATTGTTGAGTGGTCCTTTTCAAGTAGATATGTGAAATTGTCTATGTAATCAATCGACAATAAGGACGTGGTTGTTGATAGAGAGAGACATGCACATTAATATAAGATGATGTAATTGTGATAATAAAATTAAGCACATAACCACTCCCATTACTTAACCAATTACAGAAATACTACTTCACTAAATATAATTATAAAATTAGAGGGTGAAACTGGTTGATTTGTGATTGAAAGTGTTTTTTCATTTTGGTGAGGCCATGTGCTTAATCCTCCAAGATTGTAATTTAAATCAATTTTCTATAAAGGTCACATCAAAACACCTTTTTTTTAAAGACTCTTTTGTGTAACTATTTCAATTTTTTATTTATTACATTAACAAAAAAATTATTCTTATATTTAAAATATTATATCAACTTATACTTATATTAATTCAAAATTTTATTGATAAAAATTCAACCTCAAAACTCAGAACCAATTAATAAAGTCTAACTATGGATCCAAACTTTGAGGGGTTCATATTTTACAGCCAACAAAGATATCTACTTCTATATACCCATCAGCATTATTAATTAATTGATTAATTACTTCCTGTTTAATATAATCACACGTAAACTCATGGGTGTTTTTTGGTATTTTATTTTTATTATTAAATTATTCGGGGTGATAATACCCAACTTATGTTTTTTTTTATTATTATTAAAATTATTAATATTTATTTACTAGTATTATTATTACAATCAAGTTATTATAACATAACTTTGGGACAGAAAAAGAAGAATCAAAACTTAATTTGAGAATCTTTTTGTCGCTTGTCATCTTTTGCAACAAACCAAAATCAAATAATACTGACAATGCCGATTTTATATCAATTGATGAAAAGATACTTTTATTTATAATATATATATATATATATATATTCGGGTGCGTTTCCGGATAAACTATATTTTTTTCATTCATAATGTTGTGTTTTATTTTGGATGTTTGCCTCGTTAACTTCCTGCCAAATAGTCATTTGTTTTGTTTTGGTAGGCATAAAATCGGCTGACTAAGGAAGTATTATTTGTTTTTTTCGAAAATTTATATTTAAATATTATTTAAATAAAAGTTTTAATTCAAATAAAAAATTAAAAAATCCAATAAATTGTACATCATTTATTATTGGTGGTAGTGATTATTTTAAATAGCCATCGATCAAGAGTTCCAAAAACATTAGTAAAAAATTTAAATAGCACATCATTTATAATATAAATTATAAATGCAACACAAAATCTAAAAATATATGACATATTCACGACATATTTTTATAAAACACATGACACTATGATAATTTTTTTAAATATCGCGAAATCAAGAGTCCCGAAAAATATCCATCAATGATTGATAAAGCATAATCAAAACTCATGCATAGGAAGCATGAGCTATATTAAAATTTATGCTATCTAAACTTTTAATCGACACTTTATAGGGTCTTGGACGATAATAGTGTACGAATAAATTAACAATGTATGTGCTAATTTTTCGCCATAATTACTTTATTTATAATTTGTACAAGCATGTACTTTGTATCTCTTAATACATATACTAGTTCAATAACAAACTTTTCTAACATTTGCTTAAATTAAATTTCAACAACACTAAAATTATCCATGCATCCAACACACACACACACACACACATATATATATATAAACACGTACGTCCCCAATCAATATACACATATACATACACACTAGACTAGACTAGGAATAAATTAATTAATATTCACATGCAAATCATTTCGCTTTACTGAAAGTACTACTACAACTATAGTACTGGACGGATCTTTTTGTTGTCAGTCACCGAGCCCGAACCCGAACTGGAAGCCCGTCCCGAAGAGTAGCCGTTAGCCCCAGAGAAAACCTGGGAGATTCCTCAGATAGGACCATCTCAAAACGACATCGTCGCAGCAATGAAATCGTCACTGTCTTCAGCTCCAAAAGTGCCAATTCTTTCCCCAAACAGACCCTAACCCCACCCTGAAAAACTGGATACTTAAACGGATTCGGATCAGGGAAGAAAACCCCATTTCTCAGCCATCTTTCGGGTCTGAATTTCGAGCAATCGGACCCCCAAATTTCTTCCATTCTACCCATTGCATAGGGGTGGTAAGTAACCCTAGTTCCTTTTCTTACAAAGCTCCCATCAGGCAATAAATCATCTTCCAGACAGAATTTCGAATCGAATTGGATGGGTGGGTACAATCTCATGCTCTCGTACACCGCCGCATTCAGCTGATGAAGATTCAGAATTTGATGGTAGTTTGTCAGCCCTAATTGATAGGGTCCTAGAACCTTGTCGGCTTCTTCCAGGATCGCCGCCTCCGCCGCCGGGTGGAGGGCAAGCAGCCGGAAAATGCTTGTAAGGGCGGAGGTTACGGTGTCGCGGCCTGCCAGCAAGAAGCTTATGATGATATCCCTCAGAAAATCTTCGTCTCCGACAATGCTCATAAATCTCGACAGGAGATCCTTCTGGTCGGAGAATCCTAGTTTCCGGCGTTGTGTGATGATGTCACGAGCTAATAATCGGACGGTCCCGATCGCCTCCTGGAGCGTCCTCTCGCTTCCTATGTTGAAAATTCTTTTGATTTTCCATACGATCGGCGATGCCGACGTGGCTCTCTGAGCCGACAGCTTCGACGCTGCGTCGAAGGCGGCGGCGAATTCCGACAGCGGCAGCGACAGTTCCAGACACCTGGGGTCTAATCCGAACGAGAATTTGCAAATACTGTCGAACGAGAATTTTCTGAACACGTCCTGCAAGTCGACAACCTCGTCCGAAATCGAAACCGATTCCAGCAGAGGCAGCAGCCGGCGATGAACCTCGTGATTGACCACCTCGAAAAAGTAAGCCCGAACCGAGACCCGGCCCAGTTCAAGGCTCGCAATTTTCTTCTGAAATCTCCATAAATCTCCGTCAACGTTGAAAATCCCTCGTCCGAGGAAATCCCCCAAAATCGCAGAAAAGGGCTTTCCTTTGGGGAAATTATCGAAATTTGTCTTGAGCATGTACTCAACGTTGTCGGGATTGGCAGTGATCGTGTTGTTTAGAACGTGGATATGGATCGTGCGGGTTGGGGATTTGATCAGCAGGTGTGTGTACCAATCGGAGAGATTAAGGAACTGGTCGGTCCAGGTGGATTTCAGATAATCTTGGCAGATGTCGCAGCCGCAAGAAACCCTCGTTCCAGCGAATCGGAGGACGATGAAAAAGATGAACGACATGATTGTTGCTAAGGATAGGAATACAATTAGGTTAGAATCATGGAGGATTTGGGGCCAAGCTGCAGAATCCATGGCCAAAAACTATGATGGATTGGGGAAGAAATGTTAATTGTAATAAATATATGTAATTAAGGTGTGGATAGAAGAAGAGTAGCAGTACAGTACAGTACAGTACAGTCATGAGAAGTGAAGATGATATACATACAAACAACACAATTCATGGTAATAATTATAATCAAGTGGTGGGGTTAATAAACATATATGGCACGTGTTTTTTCTTGGTGTATAATATATACTTATTTTTTATCTTTCATTATTGCAAGTTGGTGGAGTGTTCATATAGTATTTTAATTAGTACTCCATTAGTCAATTTTATGCCTCATTTCCTACGTTTATTTCGCAGCTAAGTGTAATGCAAATGGCTCTGTCGGAATATTATTGTCCTTCAGTTTCGCTTATGATAATTAATAGTGAATAAAGCATTTATTCTTTTCTTTTTAATAATATTAAATTAAATGTTTTATACTCTTTAATTTCGCTTGTATTTAACATTGTCCCATTTTTAGTTTGTGAGTTCTCGTTCAATTACCATTTTAATTATTTTTATTTATCAAACTATCATCTCACACTTAAAATTCAAAAGTATTATTATTATTATTATTCTTGTTTGATATATGTTTCGAGCTTTGAAAAATATTTGATATATGTAAACAAATGGTGAACCAGATATTTTGTATAAGAAAATAAATGATTACTATATTTGATATGATATACTTTAGGAAAAAATTGTGATAATTAAATAATACCAAAATTAACAGAACTTGTAACTATAGTCTATAAATATCAACATTTGTATGTAACCACTGAAATACTTTCGATGAATAGATATTGACCAAACTCAGTAATAGAAATCAAAATGATAACCATGTTAGGTCCACTCACTGAATAATTGATCAATCAAGAAAATACTTTAAAGGGGATAAATATGTTTCATATGACTAATATGAATTTCAATAATTGCGATAATGATGGACAATACTTGAACATGTATGTATAATTAAATATTAGGGTAAAATTTATAACAGGTACAATTTCATTAATTTTTAGGTCATTTGGTCCTCCGGTGTCGGTGTTGGAGATACTTACGTAGCACTAGCATGGCACGTCGGAGAATATGTATTCACCGGATAAGCACCGCCTGACATGTCATGTGACATTTAAATACTCTGTGACACGTATAAAATTTAATTTTTGTAAAAAAAAAAAATTAAAAAAAATTGATGTACTAACGGACATATATGTGAATAATTATTAGTATTATTTTTTTATTGGCACTTATCTGGTAGCTACGTATCTAAGACGTGCCACTAAAGCATCTAATACATCAATTAAAAGAAAAATAAAATAAAAATCTATGAATCCGTCAGGTGACATTTAACTGATAGACACGTATTCTCCGTCATGCTATGTGGATGACATGCAAACATTTTTTACATTGGAGGGTCAAATGTGCCAAAATTTTTGGCTTATAAAATTATTTCAAAACAGTTACGGAACTAAAGTAATAGAGGTGATTAAAAAAGAGTTTACTTAAATATTAAAAATAGTAAAATTTAGGGCCGGGTGTGTTTATTTGGATTTTAATATTTTGAGTTTGACTTTTAATAGTAAAATTTTTTTAATTTAAATTACTGTTTGATGGATTATAAATATATATCACAGTAATTTGAATAAAATTTATTTTTTTTAGTATAATACTATACAAAATAAAAATTTATTTGATTTTTTAGAAAAACGAAAATGAAATAATAAAAACCCTTAAAAAAATCCCAACCAAACAAGCACATGATTTGTTAATTTTTAACTTTTTAAAGTTTTTTATTATTTACTGTTTATATTTTTCATAAAGAAATAAATTTTGATAAAATATCGAATCAAAATATTAATTTTAAAAAGAAAATTCACACAATCAAACACAACCTCTTAAAGTAGATCATGTGACGAGCAACATGAAAATACAAATGTAGGTAATTTGCATATTATATTATTAATCCACGTGTCATGTTTATTCTTAATTTTTGCAACAGATTTAATAATTGTTGATTTTAGTTGGCTAACTTGTCGTCCCTATTGCAATTGTTATTTATTTATTTATTTATTTATATTGGAATTGTTATTTATTTATTTATATTGGAATTGTTGGTGGTACTACACGTCAATGTTCCCATCGACAACCAATGGAGACGCCGCAAATGGCCAAACCAACTTCTGCTCTTTGAATATCGCCATATGATAAAATAAAAAAAAAAAAAAAAAAAAATTAAGAGATAAAAAAAATTATATTAAAAATATAATAAAAATTCTTTCAAAAATTATAATATTCTATGTCAAGTGTTTACGGTACAAATGAAAATTGTTTAGCATCGTAATTTAAAAAATATTAGTATTATAATAGTAATCGATAGAAAATATGAGTAATTTTTTTTGTTTGGTTAGTTTTTTAACTTAAATATAAAAAATAGTGAATTTTGTGTAATAATAATAAAAAATTAATAGTAGTAATATTTTATGATAATATGATTATTTATGAAAATAATTTTATTGTTTGAGACAACAAAAAAATAATAAATTGGAGTTTACAAAAATAAATAAATAAGCTGGATCCCAATCATGAGTTTCACTTTTAATTAGTCATTATCCTTGTGTATTAATTAATGATTTTATCCATTTTAACCGCTAATGTTACCTTTCAACCATCAAGACCTATTTAGTAGTTAATTATACTTATACATGAATAATTATTATAAATAAAAACTAAAAATTGATTGGTTGGAATAATTTAGACAACCAACCTCTCAAGTCTGACGTCAGATGCATCGAATGTTGCTAACATCTGAGTAATGAAAATTAAATAGTGCATGACGAGTTCAATTTAACCGCTAATTGGGGATTATATTATTTTTTTTTAACCCACAAAGTCAAGTTATTTATACTTTAAGCTTGTTTATAGTGTTGATTTATCAATATAAGAGCTTATTTACTTTAAAAATAATTATTAAGATTTTGGAATAATTAGGGTTTGTTTATTTGTGTATGTGTACTTTAGGTTTTATATTTTTAAAATAAAAAATATATATATATATTAAATGTAACACTTTGTATAAAAATTGATATTGAATGTGACCAACAGTTATGGGATTGGTTAGTGTACTAATTTGGGTTAATCGAAGATAAATATATACTCCTTCTCTCATGCAAATCGTGTGTTCAAAAAAAAAAATGGGTATAGATTTTAATGTAATTAATCAATTAAAATTATTATCATTAAATAAATAAATAAATAACCCTAATGATGGTGGAATCTTTGAATAATTAATTGGGCCGCATTCATTAATTCCCATTAATTTATTGATAATATGACGTGAGCTGAACTTACAAATTACTACTACTACTAGTACTAGTACAATTGTAGTTGTTGGAATGAGTTAGTGATCAAACGACATGAATGTATGTAATTATGGATCCCACAAAGAATGTGACATGCTAATTTATTTATTTATTTATAAATAAATAATTATCTAAGGAAACCGTATTGGCTAAATCTGTTAACAAAAGACGATAAACGACAATGATCCCAACAGTCTGTCATTATTAATAATTCCAATATAGGATAAGAGCAAACACAAATAGTTGTTAGAAAAATGTTATGTCCAGTCATTTCTTGTCATCTAACAAATTCTAGTCCAACTTATTATACCCTCACCCATTTTTTATTTTCACATTTTACTCCGTTAGACAAATGATTTTTAAAATGGGAATTTCTGAATATTTTAAAATAATAATAAAAAAATAAATAATACCAATTTATTTTTTTTCATAATGATGGGTATAAAATATTAAATTATTTTAACCAGTGGCCTGACCCGGTCCAATCCATAGCTGAACGTAATAAGTCGGGCCGGGCTGGCCCAATCCCATAGCAGATGTGTTTGTACTCTATAATACTAACACAATTTAGCCCAATAATTACGCTGTTGTGTATTTATCTTTAATACTAATACGACGTCGTCTCTTGACTCAGAGGTTACAACGGCAAGATGACCAAGACCACTTAAACGACGTCGTTTCCAATACTGAATCATTTAACAACTAATCTGAATTCAAAGAATTGATATCGGATCCATGGAGCAGCACTTCACTGATACAACAACTTGAGTGCTATCAAAACAAATCGAACACATCACAAAAACAGAAAGAAAGAAGGAACATACATGGATGCAATTCAAACGATCGAACCTTGGAACATGACAAACTCCTGCAATTAATATCCAAAGAATTGTTGGAGACTCGACTGGAGGTTCATAAACACAGCCTCCCATCCAGCCTCAGTTGGATGCGACGAATCCCAGAAGAATGCCGATTTCGGATCACTGCAAACCGTATACATCTTCTTCCCATTCTCGTCGACGCTGCCGCAGAAGTATCCGGCGCTGTTCGCCACACAGCATGGCTTCAACCCACTCTCGAACCCTCCGTTTCGATCCAGCACACGCTCGAAGGTGCTGTAGAGATCGACGACGAAGAACGTCGAGCTCCTCGTCTCATTATTCAGCTCGGCCACAGCTTGCTGCAAGAGGAGGTTATGGTAACCAACAGCAGAGTTCTGAGTAGCATTGCATCTCTGAAAAGAATTTCCTGCCGTCATCTGCGGTAGGCATCCGAGCGGCGGCAAGGCCGTCACAAGAACACGGCGAGCGCCCAGTTCGTACATCCGGTTCAAGTTCAGTGTAAGCTGATTGATCACTCGAGGGATGAAGCTTCGGATTCCCTAAGAAACAGAGGAATGCAGTTTTAGCAACTGTTGATGTTGGAATGAGATTTTCTGAGGTAAGAATGGATGAATATCAAATATCGAATACTACCTCCATCGTGCCGCCGTTATTTAGATAAGCGCCGTAATCGTTGCCGGTAAGAGAGACTAAGAAAACAGAGCATTGCAAGTCTTGGTTAACGTAGAGGGGATGATCATGATCATGATCAAGATTGTTGTTATCAATGAGATTCTCAAAAAAGCCAATTTGAGTGGTCATGTTGGGAAGTATATCGGCGAGAGTGTCGAATACGCCGCTGCCGCCATAGGCGAAGTTCATCCCGTTGCGAAACTTTTTGCCTCCATACTTCCTCCATTCATAGGCCAGGGGAGATTTGAGCCCCAAGAACTTTGCTGCAAGATTGATTTGATCAAGAACAATAGTTAGAACAATTAAAGGTCATCTTCAAGTTCCGATCAAAAAAGAAAAAAAAAAGGTCATCTTCAAGTTAACAAATTACAGTGCTTTCTTGATCTGTGAAAGATTCTTTTCTTGATCAGTTAGATCATCTTTTGAAAAATATACATTAATGCTTTCTGTAATTAAGGGGTGGATAGACAATTAGAAGTAGCTTTCAGTCACAGTTAGGGTTTGGAGATAGACATGATCAGCAAAGAGACAGCAGCATTAAAAGAGGGTGGATTTGTAATTTTGTATGATGTTTATGGAATGAGAATGAGTCATTGCAGCGGGTGGGTAGGGGGGTGGTTGGGTGGTGCATAAATGATGCTCTGATTAATCGACGCTTTTAGAAGCATTATGTTCATGGCGGACACAGACTCGTAACTTTTTTCCCCAGAAATTATTATTATTATTATATTCAGAACAATTAAAGGTAGACGATTAGCACAGAATCGAGTACGTAGTGCATGTGTGTGTATGTGCTGTCTGTAAAGCTAATTGCAGAAGGAAATAATAAACAAATGGAGAAGATAACAATGGCCGAATGAAGATTAACTAATTTTATATACAGCATCCATCCACGTACGTATCCCACCAACGCAAAATTAAAGCACACAGGGAGGAGAGAGAGAGAGGAGAGAGAAAGCAAAAGGTAAAGTGAATTGGTGAATTAATGATGACGATGAAGAGGGCATTAATGGTAGCAAACTGGAAAAAGGGGAAGAATAAAAGAGGGAGGGAGGCGTGGAGTAATAATTAATAATTAATCATTACAGAATCACTTTACCGATGTAATCAGTGAGAACACGGCCGTCGGAGAAACGGCCGGCGGGTTTTCCGGGGAAGGTGGAGCCGTAGGGGTCCTTCCACGCGCCGCCGAAGGATTTCCTGATGTTGCCCGTGTCGGCATATGAATCTCCGAAGACGAACAGTTTTGTCGGCCTGGAGGCGCCATCGGTCACCTGATGACGGTGGCGGTGGCGGTGGCGGTGGCGGTGGAGCGGTGAGCCTTGAATTAGTTGAATACCTGATCCTGATGTGAGTAGAAAGCAGCAGAGGAAGAAGATGATTTTGAGGGAGAGATTGGAGGGCTCCATTGGAGATGGAGAGAGAATTTACTGTAATGTGCGATCAAGAATCTGCAGACGAACTTAAGATTTGTAAAGGACTGATGGAAATAAATGTCCACACCCACACAAACACATATATATAAATGTGTACCCTTTAGTTACATGGGGTTATGGCATTATTAATGAATTTCTTGCAAGCCCTTTAAAGGGAATTTATGAATGGTACAAATTTGAACAATGGGAACTGGGAACTTGTCAATGGGTTTTGGTGGTTCGGGTCAAATCATGGGTGGGCTTTATTTTTTCCTTACATGGATTTGATTTTATAGAGTTAGTTTCTCACTGGGCTGCTGGCCACAGTGCTGTCCTGTCCTGTCCACATAATTAGTGCACTTTTGTTGACCTCTCATCAATGGGGTGGATAATAGTAAAATAATAATAATAATGGAATATGCATAATTGGTGCAATATATGTATGGACACGAATGGGGTGCCAGAAGCTGCCTACAATGGGTGATTTGGTGTTAATCTGTGAAAGCGATTTGCAGACAATGGATTGGAGTAATTAGTTAATTAATTAATTTAAATGGGAGATGAGGGCCAAGTGTAATTCCATTTACCTTCTCTTCACCTAAATATTATTCTTTTCATTTTGTTACATTTTGTTGCATTGGTAATGTAATGAGTTATTTATGGAAATAATGGACAACAATTGACCGCTTGTATTAATTAATAATTTTTTGCGTGTGAAAACAAATGACCGCTTGTATTAATTAATTAAATTGAAAATGGCACGTCATCGCTAGAACAAGTAGCGGAGAATTCTCTAAGTCGTGGTAGCTCCCTTTCTACCAAAAAATAAATAAATAAATAAAATTATAAATTATAAAATTTAAAATAAGATTAAAAAGTAAAATATTTTTTTAAAATAATGGTTCATTCAACATATTGACGTTGTATCTTTGTTGATTTTCTTTAATTGTTTAAGGTTTATGAAGGAAAAAAGAAGAAATAAAACTGTCCCGTGATAGTGTGGGGATGGTTTTTAGATAATATGTTATAATTATAATTATTACTATATTTTTATAATAAAATATAATAACATTAATAAAAATAAAGTAATAATAGAGTTTTTTTTTTTTAAGTTTTGAGAGTAAATGTTTTATGAAAAATTTGCTTCTTACTAGACATTTTGGGTGTAATTTGTTAATATTAGTCGGTAGTAGTTCCCTAGATGTTAAGAATTTTTTTAAAAAAATCTTATATTCTATCAGTGACAATTATATTAATGGATTAAAAAGAATAGTTGGTAAAATGTTTAAAAATTAATTAATATTTATTTTTAAATATAAAAAAACATAAACATAAACATGGTGGAAAAACTAAACACATAATTTGTCTCACATTTTAAATTTTAAATTTTATAATTTTAATTAAATTATTTACTTATTTTAATCTTCGACGGAGCGAGTAAAATAGCATATCCTCGGAGAGAACGAAAGTACTTATTTGGCATAAAACATCTACTTCAGTTTTTTCATTCTTTTTTCGGCTATGGCTATGTGAATGAGAAAAGCATTAGTAATTTATCGGGCCTGAATAATGGCTATTTGGGCCGTGGTTGAGCTGAACGGGTGGCCCAATAGTAGAAGTTGCCATAGTTGTATTGACGAAATCCATTGCCATTCCAGGCTGCAGAGTGAATCCAGATCTTGATTGTGTTCATTGGAAATCTCTTTCATCATATATATATATATATATATATATTTATTTATTTATATTTGAAAAGGGTTCATTAATCATTCTCTCGTACGTTCGACATTGTCTCCATCGAGCACATGCACATCTTCCACGCGATTGCTGAGATTGTCTTTGGAGTTTCAAAATGGTAATATTTTTTTTAGGTATGTGAATTCACAGCTTATGTGTTAAATCATCAAAGACAGCAGTTCATTTTCTTGCAAGTTTTCAGTTTATTACCCAAAAATATAAAACAAAAACCTGCAATTAAGGGCGTAATCTTGATAGCTTGGAAAGCAAAGGTCGATATTTACAAAGAACAACTCAAATGTGTTGAATAACAGACAAAAATACGGTATTGGCAAAGCAGCTAGCTAAGGTAGTGCCGAGCAATAATGTATATATCAATTAAAAATTAATTAATTGTAAATATTGTTGAAAGGTGTGATCTTGATAACCAAACCAGGGAAGACGTCGTCGGGGTCATGTATATGTGGATTCTCCTCCACAATGTAGGGGTCGCCGCACTTCTCGCTTATGGTGTGCAGAGTCTCTCCTTCTCCGACCACATATATTTCGTCGCACCGCCTGCCTAAGTTCGCCGCCTCCGCCTGAACCTCGCCGGCGGCGTACTCCCCCGATTCGCAGCAGCTCAAAATCAGCATCAGTGCCAGCAGCAGTGAAGTGTACCACGACACGGCCTCCGCCACCACCGTCATTGGGTTCACTCGAGACATGACCAGACCGATTATTACAATGTCTGTATGTATGTATGTATGTATATCTGCAGAAAATTAGGGTTTGTATATATATATATGTGCAGTTTTTATAGAGGGGTTGGGTTAAGTTAAGATGACGAAAATGGTAGTATAAATGGTTCTGGTTTGTAGGTGGAGTGGGTGCGTGCAGTCGTGTGTAACTGTCGGAGACGACGGGGATTCTTTCTGTTCTCTCATTCACATTCAACCATTACTGCACTTTTCTGTACGTGTCAAACTATTGGGATTGGTAATGCTATATATATACAGATATATATATATATCTAGAGAGAGAGAGAGAGGACTTGGTTGGGACTTCGTCAAGAACAAGTAATGTTAGTAATTTGGTCAACAGCCGGGAGGGTTAGTTTAACTGCTTTATTAAATGGTCTGGAAGAGATATCTTTAAATTTGACTTGTATTTCGATCTCTTATATGGCAATTATTGGTGGAGTTTGGGTCCTAAGATTTGACTTTATCAGTCATTTCAGTTGAGCATTAATCAGCGACAATTTGAGCAGTCAAATACGGTTCAGTGGGCAGTGATTTGATATGTAAGATTGCTTTAGCGGCAGCTGTAACAATAAAGAGCTGCAATAATACTAAAGTTCAATAATGATGTTGATAAAGATCGATTTAGCAGATGTACCAAGAAAAAGTTGCAATAATAGAAAGTTTGATGTAGGAATTATGGTCACTTTTTTGATCCGATATAAAGTTACCAGAGCAATGAAGAAGATTGGAACATAAAACAAAGTGCAGAAGCAACAGTATTGAATTATGGAAATCAGGGCTTCATGAGTATACTGTCGACGAAGTTAAGGACTCCTTCCACATTCACTGTCCAGGCAACTGAAACAGGGGATAGATCCGACCATGGGTTGTTCGAATTCCACCTGGAAACAAATGTTACAAACAAGAATGTAAAATTCTCTTAAAAATAAAATTAAAATGGAGAAGACATACTTTTTTAATCCTTGATCCATCAGCGTGTGGCCGGCGCATATGCCCTGCGTTTCGACTCTCACGACTCCTTTCTTGAAGGTGAAAAGATCGGGCCTTACGAGCGCCACAAAACTTACGGGATCGTGAAGGAAAATTCCTGAAAGATGTGATTGTAAGAGAACTAAGATGTAAGAAGGGGTAGAGGACATGTTCAAGATGCTTTGTGTTAACAAAGAAAACTAATACCATGAACACCATCAGATTTGACATGCCAGTCGCGGTAAAATTCGCACATGTCGGATAGGAGAGCGGCGTGTCTTCCTTCAGAGCTCCTTAGTGCATCCAGGTGTTTGTCTGAAGACAAGGTGTAAGTTCATATGAGAAAAAGCTAGAACAGGGGAAGCAGTCATATTTTCTTACAAGATGCAGTGAGAATCTACCTGTCAATTTGACCTGTGTTGTGATATTTATGCCAACAACATCAATATTTGCACCAGAAGTAAACACAATATCTGCAGCTTCCGGGTCGCCATAGATCTGCACGCCCGATCAGAAAAAAATTAAATGATCCATCAGCAGCAGAAGATGCAAACATGATACAAGATTATTGCATAATCAGGCTCAAAGAAAGCTAAATGGATGCAATAAAAAGACGGAAACGTGCAGTATTATCAACAACACAGTACATACATTTGCTTCAGCAGCAGGATTGACGTTCCCTAATGCGAAGAAAGCTCCACCAAGAATAACTATTCTCTTGACCTTGTTTGCAAAGGTTGAGTCTCTCTTAATAGCCTAAATCAAGAAAAGCACATCCATCAGCATCAAGTAAATTCAAATTTATACAATTAAAACTACATGGCGAAAACACGTACTAGGGCGAGATTAGTCAAAGGCCCCAATGCAAGTATGGACACTTCACCAGGAAACTCAGAAACCTTCTCTACCAAAAATTCAGATGCAGACTTCTCAGATTTCTTAGATTTTACAGGGGGGAGAGGGATTTCCCCAAGTCCATTTGAACCATGAACGAAATCGGCAATTCTTGGTGGTCCTCTCTGAACAAAGTTTAAGCCAGGTGAAGATACAGCAAGTGCAGAAAGCTATGGCAGAGTTATCGGCATTATCTTTCCATGATGATGACATATGAAAAGATTTTCAACAAGATTGAAATTGATCACTACCACTAAGTTTAGCTTCATTTTACCTTTAATGGTTCAGGATTGCCCTCTGCCACAGGAACATCTGGACATCCAGCAATCTCACACTATCCTTTTGCATTAAAGTAGCAATTGATCATGAACCTGGCCTAAAACTCTTTAACCTATATCCAAATTACGAAAATTTGTAGAAAAACATGTACCAAAAACAATGCGTTGCGAGTTGCATCTTCTGTTGTCACATTGCCAAATATTGTTGTTAATCCCAAAATCTCCAGATCAGGTGACTGAAAGGCCATCAATATCGCCATACTATCATCTGTACATTAACAACGCTTATCTCAGTTTTCAAGTATATCCTGCAAGAACACTAATTTTCAATTGAAACAAAATCCTATTGTTTTTTTAGCAATCCGTCAGTGTAAGAAGTTCCTAAATTCATACTGTTGATCCGTAGCATCTATGGACAGAAACCCCCCAAAAAGAAGTAATTAAATTCAAGAAAGAAAAACCCTAGAACAGAACAAGTGAAGTAATTCTGCACCGCTTTTAAATCTACTGTACTTCGTACAGGTTAAAAAAAAAAAAAAACAGGACTGACGAAGAATCTTCAAACGATGCCACATTCGAGATTACAATAGCATACAGGGCAGAATTAACCTAATTGTGTAATTTCGAATTAATCGCTTTCAGAGAAATTATAGATAGGAGAGGAGGATTGCGTTTTCTTACCGATTCCAGGATCGGTATCAATAATAACCTTTACGCTTTTCTTCGCAAAACCATTCTCGGAGCCCACAACCCCATCGATCCCACCGCTCTGATGATTCGACATCGCCACTTTTTCTAACAGATTCCAACCCAAAAAGGCGACTCACTTTAAGGCGTCCCAGAAATTGAAATTAAAATCTCAGAAGAATGAATGGATAGAGTATCGAAAGATTCGCAGCACACACAAGACGAACAGCACAACCTGTCAAATATACACGTACATACAATACATATATATAGACAAAATCAACAAAATGCAATGCGGTATTTCTTGAGGAAGCCAAAAAGGCAAGAACTAAGAAAATATACTACTGTCCGCGCTGGCGATGAGCTGCTTCCCTTATCGGAATTGTTCAAAAATGGATTAATTGCAAATATTGGGCATAATAAAGAGTTGAATCATTTCTGGCAACGCATCCGCCAACCATCTGCAGTTCTGCCCTTGTCTTTGCTTGGATCACACAAAACTGAGAAAAGTATTTATTTTTATCATAAATCAGCATATACACATGGGTTGGTTACGTGGGATTTCTCTCTTAAAATTTTATTTATCTTTCTTCTATTTACTCTCCTGAATATTCTTTTATTTTATTATTCATACATGGTTTAATTAATCGAATTACCTTGAAATTTCCGAAGTTTGTTATTACCTAAACATCAATCGGATAATGCTATATTGAAAAACCGGAAAAGCATCTATTATACACAAACCAATGATTTTTTCTTTCTCATGTTAAATCAAGAATAGTTACGTAAGTAAAGTGACCACTTTTATTGAAAGGGAGGCTATGTATGAATTAATAATTATAAAATAATTTTCAAACTTTAGGGTGGGTGGAATCTGATGCATCATTTTACATTCAATGATAATTTTTAATATTCTTCAATAATTTGATTTTGCATGGATTATGCTTTTGGCTATACCTTTCTACCACATATAGGATTTTTTGTCCCAATTAATATATCATATCCCCCTATCTCTATATACACAATATGTATATACATATTATGTATGCAAAGATAGGGAGATATAATTTATTGTTTGGACAGATGATTCCATGGATTTTCAACCAATAAAATAATTTTACAAATCACGTCGCTATTTGAAGATGCGTAAACTTTCGGTTAAGCCTAATATCCTACAAACTATGCTCGACAAGAAAAGTCACACTAAGCGAACCTTGTATGACAGGTGGATCTGTAAATGTGGAGGAGGTGGACAAATCTTTACTGGGCAAATCATTAATTTTATAGCTCGTGCATGACCTGGGCTCAAGTCGAATACATGTGCTATATAAAATCCAGGACGTGGCCAAAATATTACAATAAATTTCAATGATGAAATTGGATATGCAAGAATCGACCTTTCAACCCTCAAATTCAACTGCACATTGACATATTTATACATTCATTCAAGGATGCATAAACAAAATTGATACACAACTAGTACAACATTTTATCTTCTTTACATTTGACTGAAATTATTCGAGTAAGTTACCGTTTCCGCCTTCCTCGTCGAGAAGCCCGGTGCTTCCATCTTCAACGGCTTCTGATCTTCGAGGAATTTTCTGTCTGAATAGGGCAGTAGCAAAGCACGTAAGGAGTAGTCGAGCTCAACTAGGTTACATAAGAATGTAAGCTTCTTTGAAAACTACGTACGTCGTGGAGTAGATTACAATCCCGATGAATACAAGAGTGTAGGCTGGATACAACAACCATTTTACCTGAAAATTTGCGGTCGAGTGACTTTGTGTGTACAAGTATGTTTAAATTGAATAGGTTATATAAGAAACCTGCTCTTTGTAGATGAAAATTTTGATTAAAACTGCCCACAGGTTGGATGTTAGAACAGACATATTGAATAGGGTGGCACCACTCATCTGTACCAGATTAAGAATTTGGGAATGCTCTGTCAGAAAACTTACAATAAGAACCAAAATCTCTAGACAACAGGGGATTTGTGAAATAGATACATATCTAACCTTAAGGACTAAAGGGCCAACCGTATAGAACACAAAGCCTGGTATCAAGACCCCGATATACAACAATCCCTGCAAATTAAATTGAAATCTAGATTCGACGTCTCTTGATTTAAAATTGTAAGAGACAGAGTTGTCATAAGCCTAATGAAGATTGCTTACAAGATGGGGAGTCCATGGGATCGATTCTACTGTCTCTTTTTCAAAGACAATGCTTAAGAAAAGTAAAGGAAGAACGGTATCAGTGTGTTATCAGGTTTAAGTAATCGAGATATGGAAATGGATTCATTTTAGAAAGGATACATTCCCAGCACAGAAATTAGTGTTCCAAACACACCAAGCATTGTCATGGCTTCAACACGATCTCTATTCTTAACACAATATTCCTGCAAAGGGATCGGCAATTAAGGTTTGAATCTAGTAATGTGAAGAGAAGATAGCATTACTAACCAAGCCAACATTTCCCATTGTAAGAAAAACAGTTCCTACAATGACAAGCATATCCCCAAAAAGAGGGCTCTTGCCACCTGATAAATGCAAATCCAAAAGCATTATCAGCACTACATTTCGAAAAAACATTTAAGGATGTTTTTTCCCAAGTATATTACCTCTTATATTTGCCTTAGAATCAGCGAGCAGCACTACACCAAGGCCTCCTACACATATTGCTGCCCCAATGAATTGCAACAAGGAATATTGTGTGCCCAGGACAAGCCATGTAAGAACTATGGCCCACACGATCGACCAGCAGAGTAAAACTGTGACGCTGGTGATCGTGGTGTAATTATAGGATTTGATCACTGCAATCCATTATCTTACATGAATCTTCATAGGTCTATTACAAACAAATTAGATTCGACAGAAAGCTTGTTGAGTAAGTACCAAGATAATTGCCTTGGACATCAGCCAAACCAAGAAAAATATACCAATACCATGAGACCTGCATTTACGGTACTCAAGCATGTCGATAAAATAACATTAATTTAGTCGACAAGGGATATGTTTTAGGAGAGAAATGGCTAAGGTTCTTACCGACAACTTCCGGCGGCGGTATAGCATCACAGCGCCGTATACGGAAGCCAGCGTCACATACGAAAGCAACGAGATTGTAAGAGGTGCATCCACTCCTACAGCGGCAATAAATCGAGCAGAATTAGGGCAGATTATAAACAAGACAAGAGCACCGAATCATAAGGGCATATATTATATATACCTTGTTTGGCGATCAAGGAAACTGAGAAATTGGTCATGGCGATGGAAAGGGAAATAATTTGACCTAAAAACAGGACCAGCACTGTTCTGCCCATGCCAGGATTATCACTCCCACCCGCCATGGCCGCTGCTTGAATTAACACGAAAATCAAGTGTTTGGGAGGGAACGATAAATAATTAAGTTGTAGTGACGACGGAAACCATCAAGCATTAAATTCGGAGACGCTTGCAAGTATCGAGGAGCGGTTACCTACCAAAATTATACGCAAGGAGCTGTTTTTTGATGACGTTAGAGTGTCGATTCCACCATGAACGATAGATTGGTGGGAAATCTCGGGAGGCTGCATGCCGCCGGGCCTCTTCAATCCCAATGCTACACTTTCCAAAATCATAAATCTAACGTAATTTTTTTTTTTTTTAATTTTACTTTTTATTTTTAAATCAACATCTACTATATATTTTTATTATAAAAAAAAATTGAAAATTAAAGTCATTCCAACATAATCTGTACGTACAATACTTCTTTTATGTGTCTTATTAGTTGTAAGGATGAGCGGGTGGTACAGAAACTTTAGATTCGATCGGGTTTATTCGGTGCACACTTTCGGAATTTAATTATTTTGATTAATTACTAAGAATGTGCTATTGGATATTTATACATAATGCTTTCGAAATATTCCAAGTGATTTTACTAATGTGTATTTCACAATACACCAAGACAAAATTTAAAGCCCGTTATTTTTTTTTCCGACTATCTTATCTAATTAACCTAATTAATTAAATATCATGTTCAGACCAATAAAGTATTCATATAGGCCCATTATATTTCTCAAATTCACTACGGAACAAATGAGTAAATTAATAATCAATTAACACACAAAATGTGTTTTAGTTTGTTTAGATGTTGTGTATTGGGCTGTCTTTTAATTTAACAGAAAAAAAATTAATTTCAATACTGATAACCCAACTCCAAATATTGGGCTGGGCTGGGCTGAAAATGAACGTGACCATAATTAAAATAAATATATATCTATAAATATTGGGCATGAATTTCTAGCAATTTTAAATTTTTTTTCATGTTTTTTGATTGGATAGAACCTTTGATTGATCATTACAAGAATGTGAACTAATAATTTTATTCTATACAATATAAATATAAATATATATTTTTAATAATTTTTTTGTTTCATAATATTATTTTATTAATCTATTTAAATATTCGTAACATTATTTTTCTTACTTATACAAGAATGTGAGCCAATAATTTTTTATTTATGCAATTTTAATAAAAACATATATTTTAAATTAATAATTATTTTTTATTTGATAAAATAATTTATTAATCTATTTAAACATTCATAATTACTTTTCCTATTTATTAAAAATATAAAAAAAAACCCATTGGATAACTACATCTAAAAAAATATATATAATATATAATTTTAATTAATTTACAAAATTAGATTTAAATGAAATTTAAAATTATTATTAAATATTGTTGAAAATTTAACATATTATTTTTATATTATAATATAAATATTGTTATTTAGTTCAATTATTTAAAAATTTAACATATTATTTGATTGCTTAAAATATTTGATTGGCTATTACAAAAATTAAATATAAGACTTTTTTATTTATTTAATTATTCTTAATACTTATTTAGTACTAATATTCAATAAGGTTGATGATTTTAAAAAATATATATTTATTTTAATGTAAAAAATAATATTTGGTTAAGCTTTAATTAATTGTTAATATTCTAATTATTTTAAAACTTTTTATACTTATTAATTTTAATTAAATTTTAAAATAATTACCTTTAATAAATTAATAAATTTTTTTTTAAAAAAATTAAAAGTAAAATAAATATGTATATACTATATGACATATAAATATCATTATAAATAGAATTAAAGTAATTGCTATTATAAAATTATAACGTTATTTTTTATACAATGATTGTATTTTATTTAATAAAATTTTTAAATGATGAATTGCATAAATAGTTCATAATAAATTTAAAATTAATTATTATCTTATATAAACATATATAGTATATACATAGATTGTATTTTATTTAATAAAATTTTTAAATGATGAATTGCATAAATAGTTCATAATAAATTTAAAATTAATTATTATCTTATATAAACATATATAGTATATACATAGTCTCTCTCTATATAATTTATTTAACATGAATTTTCTTTTGACTAAAAATATTCATAAATTATGGTATTCTATACATATTCTAGATACATTAATAATAATAATAATAATAATAATATAGGTATAATTCAATTGTGTAATTGTTAATATGCATTAGATTTTACATTAAATGTATAAAAATAATAATAAAAAAATAATAATTGTGTGCAATTCTTGCACGTTTTGTGGCCTTCATTTTCTTTGACTTCCCGGTGCAACTTTTGATTTCTCGATGCAACTTTTCGATTCTAAAAAAATTTACATATCTATCTATTTATCCAATCCTCGGTAGCAAAGACAATTTGAGGTTTACTGTAGTTGAGAGCATAATGAATGAAAAGTAAACTACTGTGAATGAAAAACCGAGAGATTCCGGTGAGTTTTCCGGCAAATTAAAAGGCCTTTTCGATGGCCGATTCCAGTGGCTGTTGTAGCTTAGAGTAAAGATGCCATGGGGCTTAGCCGAAATGTGTTGTCTCTTGGCCGCTGTGATGATCGGAGGAAAGATTGAAAGAAGGAATCTCCTGAGCTATTCGTCGCCGTTTGCCGGAGAAGACAGTAGGAGCAGCCTCTACTTGGATCGAGCCGCCGTTATTCTGTCCATCGCGAGCCCGGGGCTGGTCCCGTGAAGATCATGTCGCCGCCGTTCTCCTGCTGCCTGGAGTTGTCAATTCTGAGCCGGAGCCGAGCCGTCACAGTCAAGGCCGCCGGTGGAATCGTTGGCGGAATTGGTTTTGGAATCATTGTAGGTGGATTCAATTTCTTATATCGGTTGAATGAAGAAGACGAAACAGGAAGTCACTATGCCTGACTTTTAATCTCAAGGCGCAGTTCGGTTTTATTTTTCTGAAATATTCAAATTATGTCTTGGTTTGATTAGTAATAATTTCATTTCGATATCGTATTATAGTATTTTGGATTTATTTGATTAGTATCTTCTGTTATTAATTAATTTGTATTTTTGCATGTAATGTTTGTTCGATAAATTTAAAGGATTCGAAATAAATTCACAATATAATCAAACCCTAAAATTTCAATTTTTATAACTTTTTATATATATTGTTATAATGTTCCTAATATAAATTGAACTTGCAATGTAATTTTTGTTTGCAGGAAAGGATGCACATTGAAGTTTTGCAGTTGATTTTCAGAATAAGGTAACGAAGAAATAGCTAATCTTTGGAGAACAAAAAATAATTTTATAATTTTATTTATTTATTCATAGGAAACTATTTATTGATAAAATATCCACTATCTGCGGAAGATCAACAATCTCGACACTGGTTCAAGAGGAGAAAAGAGAAAAATTAACTAACTTGGGCTTTCTCCTCTACGTGTAAACTGGATAAAAAAAATGACTTAAAAAAAAAAAGAGAAAAGGGAAAAGGAGAAAAAACTAAGGGACAAAATGGCTGAATTATAACGGAAGGGTTCAACTAATTAATGATTTTTATGATTTTTTTTATGTAAAGTTTTGTTTTAAAAGATTATGAATTTTCTATTTTAAATTTTTTTAATCAGAATTTTTAATTTTAATTTTTTTTATTATGGTATATAGAGAATTCGTTGACAGAAGTGTTTTTATTTTAAATAGCACATCTTTTTATAACTTCTTGTTTGTTACGATAATAATTTTTATTTTCTAAATAAGCAGTGTATTTGAATATAATATCTATATTAATATTGACAAATATTTTGATCTTACTTTCAATAGTGTTCAAATATTATCATATAATTGAAATATTATGTAATGCAATATCTAATATAGAACATTTATTAATATTTTGTGTTTACTATTTTCTACTACCTTATTTTTATAGTTTTAATTTCAAATTAGAAGTTTTAACTTTAATAAAAATTTTCTTTTGCATGATGGGTCAATTATTTTTATATGTCTACATAGAAAAAATTGTATTTATTTATGTAATTTTTAATTTTTAATTTTTTATTGTAGGTTGATTAAATGATTTATTGTGAGAAGATTTTTAAGGAGGAGGAATACAAAGAGAAAGAATAAGAAGAGTAGAGAAGAAGAAGAAATAGATGGCCGGTGGTCAAATTAATTATCCAATTATTAATTTTTTAAATAAAATTATTTATACATACGGATAAAATATATATATATATATATAAAGACAGATGTTTATAATGTAAATTAGATTCTTAGAAATATTTATGTAATGTGATAAAATATGTATTCAATGACAATAATCTTTGTTTATATATAAAGAAGATATAAATTTATGTTAATTTGTAGGAATATTTTAAAATTTATAAAAATTTACAATTAAATATAACTTGAATATATATATATACGGCAACAAAACATTAACAATTAAAATGATTATATGGCATTGAAATGGTCTAGACTGGGTCCACAAAAGCAGAAGGTTTTTTTATAATAGTAATAATAATAATAATAAAATTAAAAATTACAGCAGCAAATGGGAAGCTCACGTGCGAACGGTTCAATGCACCACATCATCATCATGTAATTTCATCATTAACCTCACAGACACTCGTAATTATGTGAAATGATTAAATTTTACCTCAGAAGAATGGTTAATGATGTCACTGCAGTAACTCTTCACCTACAGGGAATCCCGGGACTCCAACGCCCAACCGCTTTGATGAACACTTCGCCGATCCACTTGCCCTCTGGTGGTCCCGGGACCCCGAAGGACGCCCATTTTAAAAATTCTAACCTAAAGGAAGAATTGAATTGAATTTATTCAGAGAGTTTGGTCTTTAATTTGGTGGTTGAAAAGGCAGTTTAGGGGTAAATAATTGCAGTAGTTTTCGTAGGCGATGCAGATAATGATGATGAACAATAATGGATGGAGAAGAAAACCAATATAATGATCAATGCTAGCTATCCTCTCGATGGCTGTGGCCATCATCATCATCATCATCATCATCGATGATCATCGTCGTCGTCATCATCCATCGATGGGTTCGAATCTTTTGACAACTGGGAAACAAATTTGAACTTTTTCTTGTAATAAAAAATACTAAAGATTAAAATCTTAGAGCTAGTGGTTTGATGATCAGCAGAGTCCATTTGTGGGGTGTTTTTCAAATTTTGTTTTAAAGGAAAATGGAAAGACAGACGTGAAATCTTACCTCAACGTTGGTAAAGAGCAGAAAGAAAGATTTGGAGGGTCAGTAGTGTAGTATCACTGATTGAATTGCAATGCAAAAACCATCATTGCCAATCATTTTTACAGTGAAATACCAAGAATGCCCTCGCCAGGCCCCATCATCACCATCATGCACAATCATGTTATTTTTGGAAGATCATTAAATCCCTTGCCCCTTCCATGCTTACACATGCATCATTGCTTTGCTGTGGCAGCAGATAGGGAGGAACTTCCAACTTCCTTACCATTGATTTAATCTGCCCCAGCTTCCCCCCTCTATATCTATATATACGTATCTATCGATCTATCTATCTATCTATCTGCCATAGGTAAATTAGTATCGGCTAAAACTCACTCTCACTTTCTCCCCAAAAGAAGCAGACGAAAAACAAAACCCTTTTTACTGCCACTCGAAGAAGAGAGTCACTCGTCGTCCTGATCCACCTTCTGCTTCTTCGAATAAGGTATGAACCCTTTTTCAAAAACATGGGGGAAAAAAACAAAGATTTAAATAAAGGAGGCCCACCGTTGTGTCTAAAATTCTTTCACCAAGAAAGTGAAGCAACAGAGTGAGTGATGTGGCTGGCAGTTGGTATATATATATATATATTTTCTTAGGAATGTCGTTTGCTTATGTGTTGTATTGTCTGCGCAGCAAACCACAATCTTGTATCAATCTGCAAAAATGTTATTACAGTGATTGGTGTTTATGTTGTCCTGAATCACACAGGCGGAAGCGTAATGGAGAAGCTGAACACGAAGCTGTACATGGAGAACTGCCATATAATGCAAGAGAACGAACGTCTGAGGAGGAAAGCTGAGCTTTTGAACCAGGAGAATCAAGCTCTTCTTCATGAGCTCAAGCTCCGGCTCGCTGCCGGCGCCGGCGCCGGAAATTCTAGCTCCTCCAAGTCTGGCAAGAAATCCAGCAACTGAAAATGGAATCGCTAATCTAATCTGAATCTAAATCTCTCCCATTTTGATTGGGTTAGGAAATTTAATTAATTAGTATTAGCAACTGAAAATAGTGGATCCGATAGCTACTACTTTTTGCTGTAAAACCTTTCCTCTCTCGTATTAATTTTAATATTATTGTTATTATTATTATCCATTTAAGAAGTTAACGCTAATTTGTTTTGAATCGTCGTACATAGGAAGATGACTAAGATCAGTCGCATGTCATTCTTCTGACAAGAATACCAAATTGGGCCGACAGCCCATTTAGGGCTCTGGGCTTTTAATTTATTGCGAGAAGACAGGCAGACTGTAAGTTGAAGTGGTTGGGTCTACCTCAACATCACAGCATTAATTTATCCAAAGATTTCACTTCGGACGCAACCATACCATATATATTCTTACGAAAACCATAGAAAAAAAAATACATATTGAAAAAAAAAAAAACCATATATAATCTCGATCAGTACATACATATCTACTACGATGTCAACGTCGAGGAAGCTAAGGTTAGTTTGGGAGAGCTGCCAAAACTTGAAAATGAATTAGAAAAACAGGCTTCCCAACATCCAATTAGATATTTAGTTGTATCTAAATTTGTCAAAGAATTTTCAACCCAGTTTTCGTCGTTCCACCAACCCCAATTAAATTCTTGATTTTCTATATATCAACCACTGAATCACAACGTTAATCCACAATTCATTCATAAATCATAACCCACCGCCATGGCTGCACTAGCAGCAGCTGGTCCTAAACAGGAGCAGGAATTTGAGCCCCAATCTAAGATGGTGATGAGATTGGAAGAATTAATCGAGGAAGAAGACGAAGGGGATCTGTTCGAGATAAATCTTGAAATCGTAAACAAGATTCCGCCGCCGCAATACTACTGGTGTGTGAGCGCCGCCAGCAGCACGCTTCTGGCCAACTGCCTGCTGCCCATTGCGGAGGTTTCCGGCGCCGTTCCGATGGTGATAACTGCGTGTGACTTTGAGGCCGTACTGCCGCCGTCGATTGCCGCCGGGATGCCTCTGCAGCCTCAGTAATTAATTAATTTGTGTCTGGTGTTTTGCTACTATACGTAGGTTGATGTTTTGTCCATACAGTAGTCCACTCGTCTCTACAGTGTATGTAATAGGATACTATGAGTTTGAGATAGCAGCACCTAGCTGGCTAGCTTGATGTCTATCTGAAATGTTGAAGTTTATCGATCCCTATTTTATAATTTGATCAGAACTTGGATTAATCTTATTATTCAAATTTGTTATTGTTTATTTATTTTGGTTTAGTTTATCTATTTATTTATTTTTTGCAATCGTTATATTGGGATCCTCTCGAAAAAAAAAATGCCAGAAAACAAACCCTTATATTTTGAGTAGAAAATATATTTTATTGTAATATTTTAAATAAATAATAAAATTTGAATATAATTTAAAGAAAACAAAAACTGAAACAATTAATAAGATCCAATAATTGAAGGAGTGAATCAATGTGAGAAGCTAAAGAATCAAAGATTCACCTCTACAGACTGAAGATCTGGTAGGCTCCATCTCCATTCCACTGTAGATTTGGTGTTGTGTTCTAGCCGTTGTTTTTGACCTTTTTACTACTTACCAGCTAAGTTTAATCTCATTTTTTTTTTAAATTATTAAAGGCCAGTCAGTCATCATGTTTATCGCTTCATTTCATTCCTTAATTACACATATTCACTCATTCAATCCCCTAAATAATATCAACGTAAATCGATGCATATGAACGTTAATGGAGTTGTGAATTATTTTGGATGTCGTAGAAACCATTAATTAATTAGTTTATTGATAATAATAATAATAAGCTCTAGGGCTTGCTTGGTAGGTTTATTACAATTACTGCATGATCGATCGAAATCATATGGAGATTGGGTGGCTAGCGGCGGCGTGCGGCGGCGATTTCGCGGTGGGAGTTGAAGAAGACGGCGGCGACGGGGAGGGAGAGGGAATTCTGGGCAGCGAAAAGCCTGGTGCTGAATCGGTCTCGGGAAGTGGGAAGAACGTTCACAGTATGTCTGCCACTCTGCCTGAAGAGGACAAACACAAACCTATGAATTCCGATGCTCGGCCGGGGGATCTCATAGCTCAATCTCTCCTTACCAAATGTCGCATCTGTTGACCCTGGAATGTCCGTCACTACCCTGTAATATATATATATATATATATGTTATCATCTTGTAGTTGTTATTATTTAGTTATTTATTTATTTCTGTAAATGTAATGTACCAGTGGAGGTGTTCCCTCAGATAAGGGTCACTGGGGCCTGGAAAATCAGGGTCAGTCATAACCTGCAATATAGAAAATGTATATATGTAAATTAATTGAATAACTAATGTTTGATTAGTTGATTAATGAATTGATTACCAGGGTGTAAAAAGTTCTCATGTCAGCTCCTTGAACCTCAACCCTGGGCCTTTTAGTGAGTGCAGATGGGAACAAGAGGTGAGCATTACAAACTTGCTTGGTACCATAAGTGACCAACATCTTGGCACTTGGACTGAACACATCCACTACTTCCCCTATTACATTCCCAACTACAAGTGGATCTGATGCCGACACCATAACTGATCTCTCCATAGAGACAAACAGTTGAGAGATCGAGAGATATATAGAGAAGTGAATTAATTGCAGGGCAGAGGAGAGTACTGAGCCCCCTTCATATATAGTGATCAATGAGTTGATGAACAGCCATTATTGATGAGCTGGCAGCAGCAGGCAGGGTGGGTTTGATGTTTTTAGGGTTTTCATTTTTTCTTTCTTTCTTTTTTTTCTTTCTTAAGGGTTATCATCGTCTTCAATTCATACTGTGCGTGTACTGTAACCTAGGAGAATGCAAAAAGTACACACACAAACACAATGTAAAGCACAATTGCACAAGCACAGCTGAAAGTGGCCCTCACCTACTATATACCTCGTTTATAAGATTTATTGATTGATCGAGGAGAGGAATCAATTGCAAAGCATATACATTGTCAGTCTCTCTCAGTATCACTCTCATGCATCAATTTTCTTCCAACAGTGTCACATATACATCATCTATTGAGCACGTGATATTGCATCTTGTTTAAATCTTTTAATGACATTTATATAATTAATTATGCATGTTTGTTTGCTGTTCAAATGTTCAATTTTTGGTAAATTTTGTATTGTATGGAATTTGAAATTAGGAAACTCCCTTAATGGTTTGTACAATTAAATTCAAACATACATAATAATAAATCATGGTCGGAGTAAAGTTATAGGTAATTGTGATTTGATTGATTGAAAGTATTAATAAAGATGTGAGGTAATATTTAAAATAAAAAAATATTTAATGTAATGTTTTTAAGGAAAAATAAAAGGTTAGAAATATAATTGAAACCCAATTCAATCAAACTGATCCACATGAGCGGAGGTTTTAAACGAACCAAACTCGTTCGCGAACGTTAACGAGCCGAGTCGAACAATATAAATAGGCTCGTTTGGTTAACGAATGAGTCCGAGCTTTGTTCGCGACGTTCATTTAAATGATATATTTATTATAAATATTATATACATATAAAATTATAATTTATAAATAAATAAAATATTAATTTAAAATATATAAATAAAATAATTTAAATTTTCTTTATAATATATATATATATAAATTTTTAAAAATAGGACAAACGAGCTCGAACGAACTTAATCGAGCCTAAACGAGCCGAATACGAACACGAGCTCAAACAAAAAAATTCTTAACGAGTCGAACTCGAACACTACGAATGAGCTCGAAAACTTAACGAACGAACACGAACCTTGTTCGCGAACGATAACGAACACTTAAAATTTGGCTGCCTGGATCGTTAACACAGATATGAGGCATTGTGAATATTACCACCCCATCGAATTTCTTTGTCTTGGTCGATGGATGTCGTTATGGAATAATGGCAAATAGTGTTTTTAACTTTATTTGTTTTCTTCTTATTACTGTTTTGACTCTAATAATATCATGGGACATCCAAAGTGAGGTTTCTTCATTATTATATTCCATTTCCTGTATTTGATGAGAAATATATGTGTACCAGAACTGAATAAAGTTCGACGATGAAATTATGCCACACTTAAAAAATGTGTATATCTAAAGATTATTTTTTACCAAACACACACACACACACACACATTATATTACTTTTTTAACATTGTATTTTGAGATTATAAAGTTCAATCAATTCTTTGCAATTTTCAGTAATAACTTAATGATATAAGAGTGAATGTTGGTATGATTTTGATTATTGTTATGTTATTGAATCCCATAAAATATGTCAAATTAAGAAATTAGAAGTTTTTAAGCTAAATGGAAGGTTCACGTACTGAATTTTAGAATAAAGATTATTTATTTATTCATTTTTTAAAATAATGCATACCAAAATTCAAGAATAGTAAGATTATTTCTTACAATATATACATATATATATAATGTCGAAATTTTTGACAAAAACTCAATTATTTCGTATTAAGTTCATGTCTGTCGTGTCATGTTAGTTTTTATTATTATTATTATTGTAGTGGAATTAATGTGTACAGTGAATTATGTTGGATTATTTAAAATTAAACTTAATATAAACTAATGTGTGATAATTATCAAAATATAATTATTTTAATATATAATAATTAATTATTTAATATCAATATATTATAATCGGATCGAGTTCGAATTGAGTTGAGGGCTTTAATCCTAATTCAATTCATTTATTATTTTGTCAAATTATGTCGAGTCGAATGGTGGTGATGTTGGTTATAATTGAGGTGGACCCGTCAATGAACCATACTTATCCACACATATATTATTCTCCGACAACACGCTTTTGTCTAGATCTTTATGGTTAATGACTGTCCTAATTAGTAATAAGATTTAATTATATATATTAACCATCCCCACCCCCCCCCCCCCCCCCCCCCCCCCTCCCAAAAAAAAAAGGTGGTACAAGTAACAATAAGCAGGTAGGTAGGGTTTTGTCATAGCGACTAATTTTCCCAAATGAGTAAATAAGTATTAAACTTTTGCTGTTTGTGTTTGGTTCAAATACATGAGGCCAAAGAAATGAAAATAGATAAATGGAGAAAAATAATGTTGTAGTATATTTATATTTTTAATTTTTTTGTATTATTTAATTTTTAAATTTTTTTTAAAATTATAAAACAAAATTTAATTTATTGTTAAAGTATTTAATTTTTACGATCTTTTCAGAAATTATATAATCTTAAAAAATATCGTATATAATTTATAATTTTTTCTTAAAAAAAGTCACCAAAAATATTTTTTCATGAATTCTCATTCTATTAAAACTTTTTTTTTATGTGGTTAATCATTTATTCTTGTTTGATCATTATATAGTTGCATTTTTTTTATTTTATATTTCTCAACTGAATTATTTGTTTTACCAAATAAGAAAAGGAATTATCATTCTCTATTCAATTTCATTCTCTACTCTCATTTCTCTACGATTGAATTAGTGGAAGGGAGATCGATATAAATATATATATATATTATATATAATTGCCACTTTCAGGCATTGATTCTTAAAATGGTAAGATGCACGCACATGCATGCATTCACAACATCTTTTAATACATATTTATATATTAAATGTTCTTGGTTTCCTAATTACCCGGCATGCATCATCGCCCTTTAAGTGGTTTGTTAATTTTGTTTAATTTACTATGGAACCTTTTTCTAGATGTCCTTAATTATATAATGGTTGATGTCTTAATATATACTGCAATAAGTATTTTTACATAATATTTTTCTTGGTTGACTTTCGTCTATAGATAAATAATTAAATGATATTGTATTTTAAAAGTTTAAACTTTTAGGTGAATCGATGTTCATATCTTCTAATAGTTTTATTTTCAACTTTTTCATCATAATTTTTTATTCTTTTGAGTCCCTTAAAATTGGACAACCTTTCCTTTAGATTTTCTAAACTTTAAAGTAGTCAAGTAACTATCTTATGTGTCGAATTTTAAACTTTTGATTAGTTTCAACTGTCGTCGTGAACTTGGATTTTCACCAATCTCGACTATACATATCTCTTGTTGGTTATTTTGTAATTTTCAAGTATGCTTTTAAACTTGATTTGTCGTTTTTGGGCTTTCGACCACAAGTAACAAAACTTGTATTACCATAACATTTGACAATTTTTTAGTAAAGACCAAAATACATAACATGCTTCTTGGAACTAGATTTTAAATAAAGATAATGATGGCAAGAGTCTACCACACAAAATTATACTCCCTCCGTCCCAAATAAGGTGCAACCTTTACTTTTGACACGAGTTTTTAGGTAGGTAGTATTAAGTAGGATAATTTAGAAATTAGGTGATGTGATAGAGAGAGAAATATATATTTTATTTTTTTATTTTTTTGGATGATGCGAGGGGATTAACTGTGGGGTAGAAATTAAGTATAATTAATTATTTTCTATTTTACAAATATTGCAGAGTGGCAAGGTGTTTGGGAGGGAGTAGTTCTATATTATACTTGGTTTATTTATTTGAATGGATAAATAGTGATACTGTGGACTCTTGTTGGGCTACAGGTAATATGGGTTAGAATCTAATCCATTAAAAGGTCCATTAAAGATACTCCACTCATATCAATTTTAGTTTACCAACTCTTATTATTATTATTATTATTATATTTTTAAAAAATATTTAAATTGAAATTCATTTAAATATTTAGTTCTGGTCTTTTAAAATGAATAACTATATATATGTACACTTAAAATTCACTATTTGTTATACCGTGTTTTATATTAATTATGTATAAATTTATTTATTTATTTTAATTTTATTATATAAAAAATTTTATTTTGTGTAAAATAATATTCATATTAAACATACATAAAGTGCTCTTTCCATCTCGATGATAGGATCATTTATTTTAATTAAAAATTGAAAATTTTAATGTTTATATATTTTAATTATTCATTATTTATTATATTTTTAACAAAATTTTTTTTATACTCCTCCCTTTCTTCTCTTTCTTCTTCCCTTGAGTCTTTCAGAACATATTTTATTGTTATCTACTTGTTTCTTTGTCTTTTCTCTCGAAATTTGACTATCCAACAAAACAATATCTCATGAAAATAATTTTAAGGTTTTCTAATAGTAGGAAAGAAAATATTTTTCATCTTCTTCCTTAGAGGGGAAGGGAAAGATATGAACGTGTTGGACAGACAAACTATATGATATAATAGGAACAGAAACATGGTTTTTGCTTTTTTCGATAAAGACAATATCCAAAGCAATTTTATAGTGTTGTCTGTTAACTCTACTCAAGTCTTCTGGTGGCATGTCACTGCCCATTTCAAATTAATAAAGCAAACCCTTTTTCGAATCACAAATGCATTTACATATGTAATTTACAAATTATTACATCCCATGAATGAATGAAGTAATTAAAGATTGGTTAGTTTTAGTATTCAATAAATTTTAATTGAAATTAAAATAAAACTGAACTGTATATTAAAGTAAGGCTCAAGATTTGAACTCATTAAAAAAAAAGAAAAGAAAAGATCTGCATGACTGTATCTGGAGATTAATAATAGAAGTCCCGTAATTGTTGAAACCTTGACATGTCCCAACTTTGGAGCAGTTGTTGTTATCCATTCTTGTTCCACTGTAATTAGAATGCAGGCATCGAAGCTAGGGTTCTTACATCAACTGCACAGCCACACCACACCAGAGATCCAACCAGCTCACCCACTCTGACTTTCTCCATGTCATTCCAAAATATAGTCATAAACTAATTAATAATAATAATAATAATATAAGACCCGAACAGGATTCGTCTTAATTAATCTCCACTCTTTCTTCTTCAAGATTCCTATTCTGTGGGGGTTGGGCGAAAGCCTACAGGAGCTGAATCTCCGGCGAGACAAGACAAGCTATGGCTGCCGGAACTACCCGGAAAATAACCGCTGCATCTGCAAGGGCTCATACCCGAAAACCAAAGGCTCGAGCTTCTTCTTCACGGCTTTCAGGTGAGCTTCTCTTGTTATCGATTCTTCTTCTTCTTCTTCCCTTTCAGCTGGATGTTCATTTCTATTCTATGACCAATCAAATATCGTCAAGTCTTGATTTTTAATTTTGAAATTCTACCTTTCCGTGAGATTTATCCGAGTCGAATTTGGGATTTAGTTCAAATTTGAATCGATACAATCATGATGGAAGATTAGATTCACAATCTTGCACACACGATCGATCTCGTGATCAGTTAGTCAGTTAAGTATACAATTCTTTCTGTAAAAGCTTCTTAGAACAGTCGTCTCAGGCTTGTTAAAGAAAACACTGTTGATCTTGGTTGCGGGGATTCTGGCATGGGGGTATCAGGCGGTGAAGCCGCCGCCTCCGACGACGTGCGGCTCCGGCAATGGGCCGCCGGTGACCGGACCCAGAGTGCAGCTGAAAGATGGGAGGCACTTGGCATACAAAGAATTTGGTGTCCCCAGAGATACTGCAAACCACAAAATCGTGTTTATCCATGGCTTTGATTGCTCTAGGCACGATGGTTCTGTCCTAACCTCGACACTTTCTCCGGTACTATATATCCATTGTTGCTTATGTATGCCAATGCCAATTCCAATGCCAATGCCAATGCCAGCAGCATTCATCTGTTGAAAATGTTAACAGGAATTTGTTGAAAGTAAACGAATCTACATACTTTCGTTCGATAGGCCTGGCTATGGAGAGAGCGATCCTAACCCCGCGCGAGGAGTGGATGGCGTGGCTCGTGATGTCGAGGAACTTGCTGATCTCTTGGGGCTAGGATCGAAGTTTTACATCATTGGATTTTCGATGGGTGGACAAATTGGCTGGACTTGCCTCAAGTATATTCCTCATAGGTATATATATATATATATACTTATTACTTAACTTACTTAGCCTCGCTATTTTTTTGTTGCGCGCAAATGTGTGTACCAACTCTAATGCCGAGCAGATTGGCGGGAGCTGCTCTGCTAGCGCCGGTCGCCAACTATTGGTGGGCTGGAATCCCGTCAAATGTTTCAAAATCAGCGTATCTTCTGCAGCCGATGCAAGATCAATGGGCTGTCAGCGTTGCGCACTATTTGCCGTGGCTTACATACTGGTGGAACACGCAGAGATGGTTCCCCAGTTCTGCTGTTATTGATCACAACCCGAGTGTTTTCAATGAGCACGACAAAGAACTCCTCCCGAAGTTTATTTCTTTCGCGAAAGAGTATGAGGTAATAATGGCTTTAGATCGTTTACAATTCGATCCTTGATGGAAATTCCGAATGCATTTGTTTTTTGTCCTGTCCAGGGATATCCGAGGCAACAGGGCGAATACGAGTCCCTTCATCGTGATATGATGATTGGGTTCGGGAAGTGGGATTTCAGTCCATTGGATTTAAAAAATCCGTTTCCGAACGGCGAAGGCTCTGTTCACTTGTGGCATGGTGGAGATGACCGGATGGTCCCTGTTACGATGCAGCGTTATATCGCGCAACAGCTGCCGTGGATTCACTTCCACGAGGTGCCCGGCGCGGGTCATATGTTTCCTTACGCTGACGGAATGGCGGATTCGATCGTACAGGCACTTTTAGCATAAGTTCCAGGTTCCGACATCATATATTCATGTCTGATCCCCTCTTTGTCGGGTCTTGAAGTTCCCTTTTGTCGATGAAGCTGTTGTTTTCTTATATTGTAATATTGTTCTCGAAATGTTTGAGCAGTCACGCCAAGGAATGTATGTTCACATGAAAACAACATTGTAATTTTCAAACAATTCTGTCACTGTCCGACTCAATTTTAATTCCCTAATGTAGCTTCACTAGTTGGACTTCGTAACTAAAAAAAATCGGAAAACAATAAGAAATGTAATCGACATCACGGGAAGAAGGAGCCTCTGTATTGACCAAAAATTTCTGGTTATTCTCTAACTACCGCTGCCATGGCCAAGAACAGAGACCATGCTCGCATAGTACAAACATGGCTTATTATAATTCTTCATAGCCCTGTAGTATTCAACCCTCCTGGCTTTTCGACTCTTGAGGTTGTAACAAAAGAGGTCCCTCTGCTCCATGTGCACTAAAATCTCTTCAGACTGATCATAGGATGGAACAAGAAACTTAGGGCAGAAAGGGAACAGATCAATGCTGTATTCCATGGCCCATGTCTTAAATCCCCTGTTGTTCTTCAACACCCATATATCCATCGACGACGCCGAAAATCCAACGACACAGAGAGCCTCCATGAGGCCAACGTACTCCAAGAAACTGTAATCTTTGGACTCGTGAATGGGATAAGAAATGCTCCCAAACTCCTCATTTTCCATGTCGAAAGACAGGATCGATCTGTTCTTCCATCCTGAGGAAAGAGCCCAGTAAATAATTCCATTCACGCAGACAGGTTGTTCATCTGTCCAGGCGATAAAAGGGCAGTCTCCAACGGTCCTCCAAGCCCCTGCCTTAACTCCTCCATCCTGTCTGAAGGAGAAAATTTCACACCCCATCTTGCCATTCCCAGCATCAGAGTGGTAGAACATGTGGACAATCTTGTACTCCTTGGAAACAGGGAGGTACCCGAATCCTACGTTGTAGAGACGGGAGTTGGATCGACGAGGGACGCGAACAACCTGCCGAATTCCGGGGTTGCAGAGATAAAGAGTGTCCATACAGCATAGTATGCTCAGAGGGCCACAGGACAAGAATGTGTGAACCGGTCCATCGATCACTTTCTGGAACTTATCTGTGATGTCTCCTTGCATGTCTATGGAGGTCAATTCTACGGCTATTTTCTCGCTGCCGGAAATCCCATCGGAGAGATACCTTCTGACCAGCAACAGAGGCCTTCTCTTGGACAGCTCCACATGTCGGGACATAAATTCGACATCGTGAGTTAGTAAGGAATACCATGATTTGGAAACGCACCTGCACCTGCAGAGGATCTTAGGAGGGAGTTTTGTCAGGATTTCGACGATCAGGTCGACAGGGAGACAATCGAGCCCTTTCGATTCATCCACAGGCTTTGGATCATTGCCATGGATAGGGGTGAGTTCATCCATAATTGGGGATCTTTTTTTTGATCACCAATTAAATATTGCACAAAGATCTTGTGAAGATATCGCAGCCTGGATGGATGGTTCTTGCAGATTGAGTACTTTGAATCTTAGGATTATGAAATAGAAGTATTGTTTTTTTTTTCTTACAAAGGTATATAAGTTAGGTGGGAAGAAAAGCTTGATGAGGATGCAGGGGTTCCATTCTTTTGTGGTCTTTAGATACGAGTTTTATTTGGTCATTTATATGTATATGAAGTTGGATTTCTTTACTCAAATTCAAATTCTTGTTCCTTAATGTCAACTTATCTGTCTGCATTATTATTTTGACTATGGAAATAATGTGAAAATTTTCAACTGGAGACAAATCACAGATGCTCACCTCCAAAACAACTGTATTTAAATCACCTTTGAAAAAGACTGCTTTTGGCACTTTGGCAATTGCACCTTACACGTTTTAAAGAAAAAAAAAAAAAAAAAAGGCACTGATTGTATCGGCATGATTATTTAAATCTTGGAACTGGTCTTATTTGTTTCTTTTTTGTCCGTACGTCATTATAGATATATATATATATATATGAACCCCTTATCCACGCACCCATCCGGATCCAATCGGATCATAATCCCAAATGGAGATGGGAGTATTAAATTAACTTTTGGTTTGTTTATATTTGATTGCATATAAATTTTATTTTTTTTTACAATTTATTTACAATAAAAAAAAAAATAGTTTGACAATAATGCTTTTATTTTTATTTTTTTAAATTTTTAATTAAATAATAAAAATAAATAACAAATGTCAAAATTATATCGTATTTGTTTATTTTATTTTCAACAATCTATTTTTATTGTTCGTTAAGAATAACACATACTCCTTTTATTGGTTTGAATGCTAAGAATTTTATAATTGATAACATTCAAATACAAAATATCAAATTCTTTTACTAAGTGTAGCTTCATTACATATCACAAATATCATAAAATTAATTTTTATTTACAACAATACATTAAAAATATTGTAACAATTTCGATAAAAAAAAAAACATATGGTGACAAAATAATATATACATACAAAAGTATAAAAAATTACTATTTCTTTCGTCCCACATATAATATCACACATTTCATTTATTTATGTCTCACATTTCATATATTTTCATATTTACACTTATTGTAATATTATATCGGATAGACAATATTAAAATATAATAGAAAACTTTCCAAAAATATATATAAAAAATAGTATATACATACACAGGTATAAAAAATTAATATTTCTTTCGTATCACATATAATATCAAACACTTCATTTATTTATATATCACATCTCATATATTCTCATATTTACACTTATTGTAATATTATATCGAACAGAGACAATATTAAAATATAATATAAAATTTTCCAAAAAAATATACATTTATTTTTATATAATATATATATTTTTCATTTATAAATACCATTTTTATTTTATTTATATCAAATTCAATAATTATTTTAATTTAAAATTTGATACACAAAAGAATATCAAACAAATAAGATATAACATAATACTCTATTTGTGTCAAATCATGTAACGGTTCTTTTTTTTATTTTTTATTTTTGTTAAACTTATATACAATTTATTTATAATAAATAATTTTATGCATTTATAATTTTATTACCCTTATTTTAACAAATAATAACTAAATTGTCCTTTTTTAAAAAAATTATTCAACTATTTTTTTTATCAATCATTTTAATAAATTTATCATAATACTGTCATTTTATTTTTTACATACATCACTTTAATATTAAAATTTCATTATTTCTTAATCTCAATTCCTAAACGACCTACCATTTATAGGATGAAATGAATATAATACGTACTATCGCACTCCACATTTTAAATATCAATCTGAATTATTGTTTTATTTGATGTAATTTTCAGCACTTTATTTTCGTCTTGAGTCTCACGTAGTATTAAAAGTAAAATATCATGAAATGATTAGAATAAAAAAGGATACGAAATCCACAGACAATTTTTTTTTTAAAAAAAAACTAGACAAATAAAATAATTAAATGAAAAATAAATCCCACACCACAAAAAAAAAATAAAGAAAATAAAAAGGATGAAAAGTGTATCTTATACCAAAACATTAAATAATACTCTATCCGTTGTATACAAATAATATCATTTCTATTTTATCTATTTTATAACAAATGATTTTTTTTATATTTAATAATATTTACTAATTTAAAATATATTTAACAAATATAAATTAATTTAATTGACTTTAAAATATATAACAATCTACTCAAAATTCCTTTATTTTTATTTCACTCATCAATAAATAAATATTTCTATTTATATTTAGAACTCTTTATCTTTAATAAAAATTAGTTTTTATTAATCATTTATATTTGTTCATTTGTACTATATTAATTTTATTATAAAATATGTATATAATATTTATATTTTGAGATTACTAATAATATTTTTTATATAAAATATATAATAAAATAATACTCTATTTGTCTCATTTATTTTGTCCATTTTTCATTTTTGATTGTCTATTTATTTTATCACCTTTTTTGATTATACATTTTAATTTCATTTTAAATTTAATAATATATAATTATTTTAATATTAATTAGAATAAATAGTTATTTTAATTTTAATATAAAATTATTTTTATTATACTATAATTATTTTCAACGAATACACTTTTAAATATTTATTTAATTATACTCATATTTATATAATCAATAGAAATATAAAAAAATTATTTTTATTGTACCATAATTATTTTTTTTAATACATTTTTATGTCTACACCGTAGCAAGATTATAGTATTATTAACTAATTAAATATAATTATTTTTTAAAAAATTAAATTAAGTTATATTATATATTATTATTAAATAGTGGACTCACTATAAATAAAAATTTTAAAAATATAACGGTGAATGTAAAAGAAATCAAATCAAATGAAATAAAATTTAATTATATATAATTGCATGTGGACCCCACGTTCAAAAATTGGAGAAACCCACGTTGCGACACGTGGTGGAAAAACTCGTCTCCAAATATTATATATATATAGGGTGTGTTTGGTTGGGGGTTTGGATTTTGGATTGAGATTTGAATAGTAAAAATTTTGAATTTGAATAGTTGTATGATGTGATATAAATAGGGTTTGATGTGATGTTTTGAATGTAAAATTGATTTTTAGTATAATATAAAAAATGAAAAATAGGTGTTTGATTTGATATTTTTGGGGAAAAAAAATTAGATGAATAGTGAAAATCCTCCAAAATCCTTCAAACAAACACACCCATACACGATTATATTTTATCCTGTTACATTCGTAAGTAGGTTAATTATTAGTATTCGTTTCTCATATGTTCACTTTTCAATGACCCAGTTTTGGTTTCACACTACACATCATATATATATATATATATATAATATATTTTCAAATTATCAAAAAAATAAAATAAAATCTATTTATCAATTGTCGGAAACTAATGACCGTCTCACCTAAAAGCTCGAACTTGTTAGGGAAACTAAGCTATTAGTTAGCTATCCCGCAAACGGGAGTCCTCAACACGCCCCCTCAGGTGCAAGTGGGTCTGTGAAACTTGCACATACATATGCCACAAACGGGGACGGGCGGGACTCGAACTCGAAACCTAGCCTAGGCTCTGATACCATGTCGGAAGCTAATGACCGTCTCACCTAAAATATATCGTACAAAAATAAAATTTTAATTCAAAATATCACGTCATATTCCAAGTGTGTTTGTTTGCGGATTGAATTTTAAATCTACTATTCATCTTATTTTCTCCTCCAAAAATATCAAATCAAACGCCTATTTTTCATTTTTTATATTATACTAAAAATTAATTTTATATTTAAAATATCACATCAATACCTTTTTATATCATATCATACAACTATTCAAATTCAAAATATTTACTATTTAAATTTCAACTCAAAATCCAAACTCCTAAACAACGAAACTCTAAAAGGACACAACTAGTAAATATCATATTAACTCATACATGCCTTCAATTCATTTACTAGGCATTATTATTATTATTATTAACTAGCCATTGTTAGTACATGATCACGATCGGATCGGTCGATATATAACTTACTACATATATATATATATAACTTGCAATATTAATTTTACACATATATATATGTCTAAATTAAGACTAGGTAGATTTAAATTTTTTAAGAGGATCTTCGACCTCCGGTGCCTCTTTCCCTTTGGCAGTTGTAATAAACGGCGGCAACCGGGCTGCCCAGATTGTAAAGTTCCGCAAAGTCTCTTGTAATAAAATTCTGGCGCCACCCCGGCGGATACACAGTTTGCCGGCCAAGTTGTTGGAACAGCAAGAATACCATCCGATGAATTCCCATCGACGGTCGAGGCATCTCGTAGCACACTACTTCGTTTCCTGCATCCATGTGTGTACGTACGTACATCTATCTATTCTTTCCATAATCAATCAATATATTCATTTTGTCGGTCAAATTTATATTTATACGGTCATTAATTATCATTAAATCACAAATACCTACATCATAAATTAAACATATTTTCTGATGAATTAATCAAAAATTATTTCAAGCAATTATTTTTTTAAAAAAAAAATGCTTCCAAAAAAATCATATTGAAATGGAATAGAATAATATAGTAAGAAGAATTTGAGGAAGGGAGTAATAATAAATGTAAGAGAATTATTAGACAAGTGATTTTAATTAATTAATTAATTAATTACCAGCATGAGATGAAGTCATTGCAAGGGTGAATGATTAATTAATTAGTTACCATAAGTGGCATCAGTGCCTCCTGGAATGTCCGTCACCAGCCTAATTGTATTAATCATATATATATACACCAAATTCAAATATATATCAGATATGTACATATCTTAATTACCATTGCACTTTAATATATAACTAACCCTAAGGGAATTTTCACTAGGGCTATCCATTTTGGTTTCGGAGACCCTCAAAATAAAAGTTTATATGTGCATAGATTTATGAATAAATTAAATAAATAATACTTATTAAGTTTATATATATATATATTTAAATTAAGAACAAATAATTAAAGGGGTGGGCATAGAATTGAAGTACCAATGCAAATACTCCCTCAGATGAGGGTTGCTTGGAGTTGGAGCATCTGGATCCACCAAAACCTATATATATATATAAAACCATTTAAATTTTTTGTCAATCTTTAGAAAATTAATTAAAAAAATAATTAATTATATATATGGCAAAACAAACAAAGCCAATAATGATAATAAAAAAAAAATAATAGTAATAATTATATATATAGTGGGTACTTACTAGAGTGAAGAAGGTGTTGTGATCATGAGTAGTAGAAGTTCCTCCGTTAATCTCAACCGTCGGTTGGGAGGCGACTTGGGAGGGCCTGAGATCGCAGCCGTTGATGAGAGTCCTGGTTCCATGCACCACTCGGAGACTCGTCAATGTCCTAAATGGATCCACCACATCTCCGATTATACGACCAACTACCAGAGGATCTCTAGCCATATAATATTATATCTATTATTTATATATATATATATATATATATAGAGATCTCTTCCTCTCTACCTAGGACCTCGTCACTTCAAATATTTATATATATAATGTAATATGTGGGCTCTGGTAAACGGCTGCAGGGCTTGTCTTCATTAAAGCTAATTCTTTAGATTTTATTATGCAGACATACATACATACATATATATATATATATAGTGAGACAGACAGACAGAGAGAGAGGCTGATCTGAAGGCATCGTATTCGAATTCCTCTATCCAAATATCTACTAGTTACTGCCTTCCTTCTTGTCATGCTTGATTGCTTTCTGCTAAGCTCTCGGCTGTGTTTGTTTGGAGAATTGGATTTTAAATTTATCATTTATTCTATTTTTTTCTCCAAAAATATTAAACCATACGCATATTTTTTATATTTTATATTATACTAAAAATTAATTTTATATTTAAAATATCACATCAACGCCTATTTATAGAGCATCATATAACTATTCAAATTTAAAATTTTTACTGTTCAAATCCCAACTCAAAATTCAAACACACCACAAAATGAAAAATATATATTATATATATATATATAACTGAACAAAGTGTGTGTGTGTGAATATATATATATATATGCTGTAAGGATTTGGTGGATATTTCCCCCTGCACTTGAGGATCGGAGGAGAAGCAGCAGCAGCACTAGTTGGTTATTGATCCCTATATTTTATACTTAATTTGATCAATGAATAATTAAATAAATATGAAAAATTCCCAATTAGCTAGTTTTTTTTTTTAAAAAAAAAAAAATGGTTCAACTCTCTCCCTCTCTCTCTCTATAGATATATATATATATGTGGATGTGGTTAGTATGGATGATATAGTTATCATGATGATCATCAGGGACATTAATCCTCAGTGGCTTTCGCCTCGACTCTACCTTAGCTCGATCCGATCCGATCCGATCCAAATGAGAAAAGCCATCGACATCGATGAATATGACTATACTATTGTTGAGTTGAGCCAGCCATGAAAGAGAGGGACAGATTCATGACCTGGTGGAAGAATATTCTACAGCGACAATATATATATATATTATAAGGTGGTTGTGTTGATGACATCCATCAAGTGTTAGAGGAATGATCAAAATTAGCTAGCTGGCTTCCTATTTTGAGTATGTCAAATCAAAGATCCAAGGCAGAGCGCTGAGGTAGCCATGGATCGATAATGGAAGTGCTTTTTGATGTTTCTGCAATGAATGTGTGAGTGGTGGGTGGGAGTGAGTGAGTGGGTGTCAGATAGATAGTTGGGTGGATGGTTGTGTTTGCTGCGTGCGCCTCAGATGGGAAATAAATGGGGCAGACCTTCTATTTATAGACAATAGGAGTTAGGGATTAGGACTGGACAACAAAATTAAAATTTAAGGGGCAGGGTAGGGTAGGGAACAGTCAAAAAAGCAATTAAGAATCATATCTCCTCGTCATCATCGTCGTCACAGTATTAATTAATTAAGAGTAGAGGATGATGGAGGTCGTCTTCAGTCTACCTCTGGCTAAGGTGAGTTGGGTTCCGTACTAATATTCCATTTTTCTTTTTAGCTTTTCTATTTGGCGTCCCACCGCCTACTTTATATATATATATATATATATATGATTCCTCGTCGCGTCCACCACCACCACCACCACCACCACCACCGACAACGTTGTTTACTTTTATGTGTACATACTTGATTAATTTGTTTCACTTCACTTCCGAAGATCATCGATCCAGATTCCAGAGCCCCTGTTGTTTGTGTTTTGCATCACTCCCACCAGGCAACCCATACTACAAACTTTAATTAATTAGGTTGGTCTGTTTGTTTGTTTATTTGTTTGTGTGTGTTAAGGTTTGTATCACCTAATTAAATCAAGTTTCTATATATATATATATATATATGTATGGATATAGGAGAGAATAGGGTTCCAAGGAGCAATGATCTGAGAACTCTTTTAAGGAAAGCTTCTTTAATCGTCTGGTTTACATGAATCACAAGTTTTAATAATAGAATTAAATAAATCTCACGCAGCATATATATATAGATTCTTACAAAAAGTCAATATTGTTCCCCAATAAAATAAATTAATTAATCTATTTATAAATTCGAAATTACAACATAAAAATCTATAACAAAGAAAATTCAGTGGGGATTCAGTGGGGTTTCTTAACAAGCATAGAAAGGTGTTAGGCTGTGTCTGAAGGCCATTGGATGGAAATCTTTTGGACCATTAAATTAATTGATTAGTATATAGTATATATAAATGTCGAAAGGTACGCACGCACGCACGTAGCCATAATTACACATTTATACGTAATGGAATATAATTTGTAGTGTACAATGTCGTGAAGAAGAAACGAATCTCCAAACAAAATATCCTACGAGTTGCATGCATTCATGTCCACACACACACACAAACACCCATTTTATTATATTATATTAAAATTATATTATATATCTTTGATGCTACCGAGGTACAACAACCCCAGGTGCATTAATTAATTAATTAATTAATTATTAATTGGGCTTGTGCACCCAATGCCATTGCCATTAATTCATTTAAGGATGTCCAATTACATTTCGGTTGCCTCGTACTCACCCAAAATCTAAAACTAATGTCGGCCTCACAATCCACCCCCAGTCCCGTCCTTTCCCAAAAACATAAAATAAAATGTTGGAAAGAAGGTGTCGATTGATCCCAAAAGAAATTCATTAATTTTGATGTCGATTAAAGATGATTGAAGATCCTTTCTCTAGTTGCAAACTTGAAACTTTAAATATTCTTAAGGCAACGTTTCAAAACGCCGCCTGGTCGGTTATAACAACTGCCATCAACCGCCCGTTAATTCCTCCTTTAATGACACGTGTTTTACCTGTTTTATCAACCGTTCCCATCAGTTACAAAACCTAACTGTTTCGACCGATCGTCTCCTGGCACCTTACCTCCTTAAATGGATGGCTGGTCCCGAACGACCACTCAAACGCCCAGCAAATTTTAGACGGACAGCAGACCGACCGACTGTCTTGAGAAACCCTTAATCAACTAATGGATCTAATGACGGGCCCACATCTCCTCTTAGTCCCCTTTTCAGACGGATCATACATTATCATCCGACTAAGAAATCGTTTGGTCCATCCACCGACTAAACCTACCGTATAATGCAACGATTGACCAACCGATCAATCCAGATACTAACTGGTCACTAGACCAAACGACTAATCAGTTGCCCACTCGAGCGACCACCATTCAGTCCCTTCAAAACGGCTGAATAGCCATTCGTCCAGATGATTCACTAGTCGTCCAACCAAGCGACTGAACTACTGTTTGACCAAATGACCAGCCAATCGACCAGGCGATTAATCACGTCGCTTAATTAAGCGACCAATTAACAGACCTTTCCTTTCGTCCGACCTCTTTTTGACCGACCTCCGCATCGGCCGTCTTATCCTTCTTCACCCGACTTCCTCTTTTAACCGACCTCCGTATGTGCCGATACTTCTTCTTTGCCCGGCCTTATCATGTCCGACTTCCGTGTCTACCGATACTTCTTCTTTGCCCGACTTTATCTTGTCCGACCTCCGTGTCTGCAGATACTTCTTCTTTGCCCGACCTTATCTTGTTCGACCTCCGTGTCTGCCGATACTTCTTCTTTGTCCGACCTTATCATATCCGACCTCCGTGTCTGCCGATACTTCTTCTTTGCCCGACCTTATCATGTCCGACCTCCGTGTCTGCCGATATCTTTGCCCGACTTCCCTTTTGACCGACTCCGCGTCAGGCCCTTGCAATACTTATTATTATTATTATTATTTGTACTCAATAGAAGGATAAAAAAAAAAAAAAAAAACAAGATATTCAAACTCATGGCAACATAGGGTTTTTGAGTTAAAAATATATGATATTTGAATATAATAGAAAATGAGTATTAGATATATTTTTTTAAATTGAATAGCTAAAATTGGAAATAAAAACCCAATTATGGACTTATATACCCATATTATTCGAGGATTAATGAGCGCTAATTTTCAAAGATACAATTACAAATTAAATGATTAATTATATATATATATATATGTAGGAATAATAATAATAATAAGCAAGTTGAGGGCAACAGGACACGTATGACTGTCGTCTGCCATAGAAACCAAATACACTTTCCGTTGGCTACGTGTTCTCACAACACAACACAACACTTACCACACTACAGCAAAACAACCTTACCTACCTACCTTCCATCTCCATTGATTTCCAATCCATTTCATTACTACATCTTCTTCTCTTCTCTGCTCATCTCATGCACACTGTTGCTCTCCGCAATTGCTTCATTATCAATTCACCATATCTCATTTCTGATAGACAGACAGAGAGACAGAGCGTGATGCAGGAGAGCAAAGAAGGTGCTGAATACACACGCCATTCCAGGGCGGCGTTGAAGAGGAAGCTCATCTGTGAAGACGAAGACGAAGACGAAGAAGAAGAAGAAGCGTCTTCAATTTCAATAGCTCATGTGGTGGAAATGGAAACTGCTCCAACTGCAGAGGATGGCGGTTCTCGGGAGAGGCTGAAGAAGCATTGGGTCGAGGTCGCGGGTCGGGTCCGGATACCCGACACGTGGGCCCAGGAATCCTTCCTCAAGGACTGGATTGACTCTGCAGCTGCCTTCGATGCCTCACTCCTCACCACCCCGCTCATGTCCGCCAGAGCCTCGCTCGCCGCCCAAGGACGACGGAGAGCCGCCGGCGCCGGCAACTCCAACAGGTTAATCATTTGAGAATTGGGGACGGATGCAGCTCAGGATACATATTGAATGAGATCACAGAACACACATTCCATCTCCATCATCCACGCATTATTTATAGATTTAAATTGCAGAGATGAGCTTCTATTTTTCATTTATATATTTGAAGGAGATAATACCTCAGAGCTGCTGTTATCTATCTCTGTGAAGAATAAATTAATCTTCTTAATTCTCCAGCTCTCACATTGGTATTTACAATAGTTTGTGCAGTAACCTATACATACTGCAATTGCTTTGTCTTTGGCATGCAATATTTTATTTATCACAAGAGACAATCACGATATATGCTGTACAGAGAAAAGAATGCACAACCAATATTTTATCCTTTTTACTATTTAAGCACAATATAAACACACACACCCTTATATGAGGAAAAACTAGTGTAAAATTTGTTTGAATTGGCAGGTTTACTCTGGACAACTTTGTTTGTGGGAGAAAAACAAATAAGGAAATATAAATCCTGTATTATTTATTTAGGCATTTACTTATTCATACACGTGTGTAATTAAATCTATGACATATTGAGAATAAAGGATTCTGGACAGTAACTCTCAATTCTATTAAATATACAACAAAAATCAGTACAAGAATGAATCCCAGTTTGCAAAAATATAAGGGGACAGACTCAACCAGTCTGTATTTAAATTACACTATTTCGCCATGAAGGAGCTTTTACAGCTGCAGCCACCAACAGCACTTGGGTTTGTAGACACCTAAACAGAAACGAAATAATTGGATTATGTTGGTCAAAATTTGAGATTCTTGATAGCCATTTAGACTGAAATAGAATTAGTTAAGAAGAAGCTGGACATCTAAACTTGGCATGGCCTTAGAAAACATAGGTGAAAGCATAAAGTTATCAACTTTGCTCATAATAAAAATCCTTCTTTGCCTAAAATTTGAGCAAAATAAACTTGGAAATTAGCATTCAAATAGAGTATTGACAGAAGCAATTTGGAACACACATGAACCGAGAGATGAGCATTAGTTGTATTAAGAAAGAAATTAGAGCAAGATACTGCAAAGACCAAATAACACTATTTAAAATAAGCCCCATTAAGAATGATGAAGCTTACAACCAATGACATTCAATACATAAACAAAATGAATGGGAAAAAAATTAACTCTAATGAACTACAAAGGAAGAGGAGCATAGGATCTCACCATCACTCTTATAAATTGAGAAGATAATAACATTGTAACCAAATGGCCAGTAGAGATTGCCTCAAAATATAATGTTTGGGGCTTATTTAATGATGTCCAATAATCGACGTGAGAAACAGATCAAATATTCATTCTTGATCCAGCACTTCTGGATAGATATTCACATAAGGATCGGAGTTATTCTTTATATAATTACTGTTTGTGAACAAAATAATTTTGGGCCAAACATAAGTGATGTCCTAAGAACTCAATACCAGAACTATAATAGGTGATTAACAAATTAGTTAAACACTGCAAAGATATAAATCTAGGATGGTTGTTTATATGTATTAACAATAAGCCACAAATCGTTATGGAACCAAGAAATCAGTAACAAGCGATATGAGCCTGGCTATAGAACACATATATTAAAAAACTGCATTAAGACTAGGCTATATAGTTTGGCTGACTCTGAGGGATCATCTCATATGGCTAAGCTGTATATTTCTAACTTCTAGAAGCAAACTTGTCTGTTATATAAGCAAAGTTCGGCAATTAGACTGAAGCAAATAATTGAGTACTGAAACATAATCACCAAAACTGTTCTGTAAATTGATACAGTTTAAATCAATAATTGTCGTTACTTCAGGTATTCAATGAGATAATAATTTCACATATTCAATGCACCTGAAAAGCAGCTCGGATAAGCTCTTCTACGTAGTCAACAGTTGCACCTTTCACAAAGTCGAAGGATATATTATCCACTACCAACTTAACTCCATCCTGCTCAAAAATCCTACAACGATTGACAACTTCAGGGTAATTTTCTTTTCAACCCATAATAAACTTCAGTTAACTTAATGAATCAACAAAAACCACCAATAAAACCAAGAAAATCATAAACATTGGAAAAGAAATCACCTGTCATCATCATTAATCTTGTTATCCAGTGAAAAGTTATATTGGAACCCTGAGCAACCACCAGCTTCAATGCTCAAGCGCAGAAGCTTTTGGCTAGCCTCTTCAGCTTGCAACTCTTTCATTCTCTGTATAATATTGAAACAAATTTTATGCCTAATCCAGCAGAATCTTATTCAGAAGACGTCCAAAAGACATAAACTCAAATCATATTTTAGACATGGAGATGTAACCCATAAATCTTCTTTATCACTTTGCTTAAAGCTCCATAATCAATACTTATATTGTCCCATTACCAGACTAATTAACCACAGGAGTAATCTTATTTCCATTCCCAATAGTTCAATACTAAATGTTGAGATGAAGATGTATATTACTTTCTCTGCTCCACACAACATGGGTGCGGGCTATCATATTCACACAAATTCAAAACACAAGGCATCGAACAATTCACCAAGACATAATATGAGAAAATTAAATCAATATATACATATATATATTTATGTATATTGAAAGAAAAAATAAAAATCCAATCATCAAGCCAATTCAATCTCCCCTAAAAAAGTACGAAGAAAATAGGAGCGGATTTAAGTACCCGAATACAGCTGTCGGTCATAAGCACGGCATCGGGAGACGATGAAGGAGACTCCGAAGAAGAAGGCCGAGATTCGCGGACGGCCGAAGACGAGCTAAGAAGCCTAGAATTATATCGAATCCCGGCGGAAAAATACGGCAAAAAGCGACGAATAAGGGAACGGGACGGCGTCATCATATCTATCCTATCTTTCTCAAAACATGCTCTTCCAAACCACCTGCTTCGAACCACAACAATCAACTGAAACAGGAATTAACGATTCAAATGGATTACGTGCTGTTCTAATTCTTTCTTGACTGCTTTGATTCGGTTGCGACGAAGAATCGCCTGGCGAACACACGACCGTATGATCCAAAATACCCAAATCAAATCAGGAAGAGTCCTAAATCCGTGACCTGATCAAATATATGTATAGGCAGACAGAAAATGCTCCATAATTAGCCAATAGTTAATGGGTCTTTATTGGACTATATGGTTTAAAGTATAGGCCCAAATTTATGATGAATTAATGGGAATCAAGCCCATTTGCAATGGGCTTATTTCGATCCAATCCATGAAAACTGCTAAAAGTGAAAACCCAAGCCCACTGACCTTTTCCTTCCCAAGAGTGAAAGCCATTGTCTTCCCGGAGCTTCTCCTCTCTGGGAGTGAAATTTTTTAAAATCTTCAGAATTCACGATCAAGGGAGGGAGATACAGTAGCCGGATTCCATTCCAAAGGATTGTTATACTTCTGTATGTTCTTTACTTCCCCTCAGCGTATCTGGGCAGATACATTTGAAGCAATTTTTAGGCCGTGCGATTTTCTTCCTAATTTTATTTTACTGTACGTTTACTATTCAAAACCCACCCTACAAATCCTACCCTCCTACCCTACTGCTAGTCCTACTGCACTGACATAAATTATTTTTCATTTTATTTATCTATTTTTTTCTCTACTAAAAACTTTTGGCAGCGGCGAGCGCGACCACCGGCAGAAGAAGCTGAAGACGGAAACAAATAAGGAAAAAGAAATGAGAAAAAAAATTACAAACATACTCGATTTCAAAGATAAATGGAAGCTCGAGTAGAGGGACAATCAGAGGGAAATTGAAGAAAGAAAGAGAAAAAAAAAAAAAAACAACTCACCGGATATTCCAGTGGGCGGCGGCGGCGGACTTCGTCTTCGGGCGAAAGGCGACGCCACAACTTAGAAGCAGAAGGAGAAGAAGAAAAAGGAACAAAAAGAAGAAAGAAAAGAGGAGGAGGAGAAAGCAACGAAGAAGAGGAAGAAGAAAGAAAGACGGGGAAGAAAGTGGGAGAGGGCGGCGGCATGGATTGGGAAGAAACAAAAATACCGGTTTGAACAGGCGGTTTATGGTTCGACCGAAACCGAACCGTGGAAAAGCCGGTTTCATCTCAGGGACGGTTCCGGTTTGATGTGATCTCCATTTTTTAATCCGTGTTACACCAAACTCTGCTCTAATTTTCCATCTCATGCTTGAAGGGAAAATGGAAACGGGAAACTCTTCCACGGAAGAAGATAAGTTTACAGTTAGGAGATTGGAGATCTCCGACAAGAACAAGGGTTTCATCGAGCTACTCCAGCAGCTGACCTGTTGCGCTTCTATATCCGAGGAGGCATTCAAAGAAAGATTTTATGAAATCGCCAAATCAGGCGACGATCATCTCATATGCGTCATAGAGGACAAAGATTCTGGAAAGATTGTTGCTACTGGGAGCATATTCATCGAGAAGAAGTTCTTGAGGTATTGTGGCAAAGCTGGTCACATTGAAGATGTGGTGGTGGAATCTAGTTTACGAGGAAAGCAATTAGGCAAGAAGATCATAAAGTTCCTTTCGGATCATGCCCAGGCCATGGGATGTTACAAGGTGATCCTGGATTGCAGCCCCAACAACAAAGCATTCTACGAGAGGTGCGGTTTCAAGCATAAGGAAATTCAGATGGTGAGATACTTCACTTGATGGATGCATCATCTTCTACTTTCTGCATTACAAACATTTCAATTAAGAGAACATAAATAATCTGATCATATTGTTGTTCTGTACATTACTGCTGTTCATTTTTGGAGAATGGTATTCTCAAAAAGCAATTTATATTCGAGAATATCAAGTTGTTTTTTACTACAAAAAGAGAGTTCAGGCAGTAAGGTTATTGCATCCTTATGAATACACAATAGAGTAAAGGCAATAATTATTCAGTTTTTTCGAGCTCTTTGAATCTTTGATCCCATTCTCGAGTGTCGTAGTCCTGCTCGTACAAATCCTTTTCGGTACTGTACACAATTTTATCCTTGCTGATGAATGTCCTCTGAGCCATGTCCCGGGCACTTAGAAGCTGAAAGTTTTACAAAGTTGTTTAGAAAGTGCACAAATGGATGCAGTCATAGTTAAAGAAACAGTCTAAGGGAAGAAAATGATGGCTGGGAATTGTAAATGTTTGTTTTAATGTGTAGGGGAAAGATCTCAAGAGGAGAGTCATTTAATCTTTTTGTTTACCTTACGCCTCAGAGAAAGATCTGGCGATTCGAGCACCTTGGCAACTTGCTCCCTGGCTAGATTCCTCTTGGCAATTTTAGCATTCGTGTTTTGAATGAAAAACCATCGAATTAATGGGATTGCAAAGAAAGATCCTGCATAGATCTGCAAGGATAATAAAACTCAGAGAACACTAGATCAATAGCTTCTAATGTTGGCTGTCCAAATGACAGGTGAAGTTTAGGGCGGTCTGACTTTTGGTGTAATACAAAACAACATTATCGTAAACTGGTAACCACAACTTTCATCATTTTCAGAGATTACAGTTGAATGAGTACCTGAAGCAGGGGAAATATGTCGGACACAAATGATATGAATCCACTTGGACTGGTGGTCATATTCCTGAATTAAATTCAACAGAAGTTAGACGATTTATGGAAAAACTCGAAGGTATACAGTGAAAACCCACAATAAAGAATCTTACTTTAACATGGTGCCAAGAATTATAACTCCAAACAGATTAAGTCCCCCGAGACCAATCACCATTGCCCTTTCTGAAGCACTAGTTTTGCTGGAGAAAAATTAATTAACATTAGAAGACAGTGTCAACCATATTAAAGCATTAAGGTATGTAAAGTCTACCTAAATTGCCATTTCTTTTCCTTAAAGAACTTCTGAACTTCTCCAACCCAATCGGACCATCTTCTACCTACATATTCTTTCTTCCCACTCCTCTGTGGAGATGCAGTACGTTGCAGTGATGGAAAACGGTACAAAATATTCCCCTGCAATGCAGATCCATTTCATTGAAAAAGAGCTGTCGGTTCAGTTTGAATAGTCATGGAATTGATAAACTAGGAGAGAATACTAGCATATCTTCATAGCAACCCTAGACCCGAAATAGACACTATCCCGTCCATACATTCAGCCATTTAGGAAAATAGAAATTGATCAAGGAACAGTTCAATTCTGGTAATGAAGTCAACGCATAATCAAAAGAAACAGATATCATGTAGGTCTTATCTAGAGCACAAGACCCGTGTGCAATCCTCCTAGTAACCCCACCCCCTCCCACAAGCCTACTGGTATGGTTTGCAAAACCAGAAACAGAAAAGGGTTCCACACAAATAAAAACACATTCACTTTGGACAGATAGCTCACAATAGCGTTTTGAAGGAAATCATTCACATCCTCCAGGGAAAAAAATAAATAAATAATCCCACATGCATTTCATAAATTATGAATGTACAGAAAACCGAATCCTGTCTGACCTCTTCATCTACTTCAGGCTGGCCCTCAAATCGCAGTAGTACTGGTAGGATGTACGAGTCATCATCCTGGAGCCAATGAAAATAATCTAATAAATAGCATATCAGAAAATTTGATCAAAATAGACAGATAAAGATTAATTAACCTGTATGCACATAACAAATCAAAGGAAAAATACAGAAACAAAAGAACGAGTGAACTCTGAAACCAAAGATATTGGATACGAAAATAAGACAACAAAACTAAAGGTCTTTCTATAAACAACAAGACTTCAAATGATATATCATAGAAAAGCTGCTTTACTAACTGCTAAAAGGATGTATTGCAAATTGATGGTTACTGAAAATATTTGACAGTTCTCTGGGAAATAGAAAGCTAGAATGTTCCAAATGTTTACAAAATCAGTAGGGGAATATTTTGTATAGCAAAAGTGAGGTTGGCAATTACCATTTTTCCAGAAGTCTCCAAGTCAAGATATGGAGCAAGTTCTTCAGCCGTGACAACTCCACCATTTGAAGCTATGTACTGTCCGATCTGCAGATTGGGTGAGACATTCATCATAATCATCATGCGGGGTCAGCAGGGAGAGAAATTATCACCGAAAAATAGTTGCTGAGATATAGAAAGAGAGGTGCAATCAATACCTAGATTCATGGATCTGATTACAGACATGCATCTAAGACAAAAGATTCGCAACAATGTGAAAGGTTCAACATTAAGTGCCAAAACCAACCAGATTTGAATACAAATTTACTTTCTTTTTTACTACTGTGAACAATCTAAAAAAGAATGAGCCTCAGCCTCAAAGTAAGTTGTCATATCTGCAGCATCAAATCCCAAAAGAATTCTCCAAAGGTGAGGTTAAAAAACCCAAAAATGGTGCATGAGTTGCAAGATGACTCCACAAAATTAAACACGATCATGATCACAGAAATCCATTAAATGCCTTGGCACTAACCAAATTAGAATTCAAGTTTGATTGCATACGACAAAATTCCCTATTATAATTTTTTCCAGATGAGGTCTAGCAACCCATTCTACAACATGCCTCTCATAATAGTTTCCTTCCATAATTTCTATGTCATCCCCTTCTCCCATTACAAGCCAATGAATCATTTTTCTACCTGTTGAGCTGGCGCATACAAGAGAAAAAAAATGTGGACTTTTGTGCATATTTGATATAATGAAAATACGTCATATTTCTGAGGTTGGAAAAAAATTTAAGATGTAACACAACAGTATAGTCACCATAGTGCAATAAAAATAATAGAGTAACGGACCACTGAAATCAGTGCCCCAATATTACCAACTTCCACCTCTCTTCTTCAATCCCTTGATTGGGATCACCATCCCCGAATACAAAGGAAAAAACCTGAAAAGTAGAGAAGGTGAATAATTTATCTATCAATAAGAGTGGGGAAAAAAATTATAGAACTGAGAATTAGGAGGTCAAATCTTACAGATTCAATGAAGTTCATTCCACCATCAGCATCTTTAACTCTTCGTCTTCGATAATAATAAGGATCCCAATACCTGGATACAGAAAATAGAGAGGTAAGTTGTCTGAAGCTTTCTCCAGGTTTGTGAAGATCATACAAAAGGTCATTAACATTCAGAGCTCATTTGGTACTTATAGACTCTCCACTCCAAAGGTCTGCACGCTATATCAAGGGAGAAATTTTTAAATTGTTTTGTAGAACTGACTATACACAACTTTCCATCATCTTTTTCACTCATTTCAGACACTTAAGAAACAACTATGACGATACAACTAGATCTTCTGAATTTAATACAATCAGGGATTAAAACCTAAAATATCTTAGAAATGCCTGTTCCTTCTCAACCCTTCCTGTCCCTTCATACCAAACTACAGGCAAGGATTGACACTGTCCATTGATTCTTCCCATTCAAGGAACCCCGATGCCAAATTAGTAGGTCCTAAGCTCTAGAAATTAGGAAAAAACTTAAAATGAACCGGATATATGATAGGACATTTGTATTTTATATAATGAGTCGGATATACTACCAGAACAAATCAGTTGGACTGAAGTAAAAGTTAAAGCCACTGTCATAAGATCTTCCTCGTCTGCCACGACTGTCGGACTCACTGTTGGAAACCACGAAGAGGAAGTAGTTATAACATGCTGTAATCTTCAAAACTAAGAAGCAGACATGCAAAAAATCAAGACTTTTACCGGCTGCTGGAGGCAATAGCAATTATGGTGGTATATACAATGACGATGGATGCAATCAAAGCTGTCCCAAAGGAAACTCTCACTAAATACTCGGCGGCCATCTGTAATTAAAAATATTTCATTTCACCCAAAAATGTAACAAGGCTAAACCAATGATAACCCACAAACAAAACGTCCATACCTTTCCCTTTTCCAACAATGGTTCAAATTTTATCCTAAATGATTTGGCAGCAAGGTTTGTTCGATAATCCTTGGGAAAAACATACAAAACATCACCTTCATCCGACACCTATCAAAGGGCAAGAACAACACAAACATAATCAATTAATTGCAATTTAGGCATATAAAAAAAATGCCTGCTCCATGTAAACCCTATCCGAAAAAGGATGAAAATGACCTCTAAGAAGCCACCGGTATCAGCTGCCAGTGCCTGGAGTGCCTTTTGTGCTTCATTCAACTTGAGCCCAGCCTTGCTAGCCACGTCTCCAATGGTTACTCTCCTCCCACTGGAATCAATGGCGTCCATCGCTCGATTCCGTACGTCGGACGGTAATTTATCGCTCTCCACAGCACCGCCGGGCCTAACTGTCGACGCCGTCGCGACATCTTCGACACTACTGCTAGCCCTAATCAAAGATATAGAGGTGTTGGGACAGCGAAATTTTGTGCGTTCAGGAACAATCCGGGATGGCAAGGGGGAAAAGTAGTGGAATTGATAGGGATTATAGGGCTTAGAAGAGATGCCCAGAGAGCGAGGCTTGGGGGCAACAGCGAAGTAGGCCGACATGGAAGCCATTTACGGCTTTGCACATGAAGGCTTTCCTATTGGTTTCTGGTTAGGTTTTCAGCCATGGAAAATAAAAAGATATTTGTGCGACTTTTCTGCTACAAAATATACCGCTGTAGCGTGGAGATAGGCAGATAGATCGAAGGGAACGTAATATATTTTCTTGGCAGGGATGAAGCCAACTCTGTAGTTGATTGGGGAGCGGGAGGATGATAGCTGTAGATTGACACTTTTACCCTCGACAAGTGTCGAGTGTAGCCACTTAATTTTCTCAAAGCCAAAGGAAGAATGAAAGAACCATCCATTTATTTATATGTCCCCGTAGGGATGAGCCAGTGATGTAATGGTTGGATTTGTAACTGTGAGGTCATGGATTCAAACCCCCAATGCTTCAGGTCCATCTGCCACACATGGTTTGCCTAGTGTTTTTTTCCGTCGAGTTGTTTAACCCCCGGCAGTTCTGATTTAGAATTTAAGTCTTGATTCAAGTCTTTAGACCAGCAATGGTGTTATAAGAGGACAAGAAACAAAGATTTGCACTAAAAAAATATACATCAATTTGGAATATTGATTCTATAGTTGCAGCATCTGTTGATGAATCAGCGACTGAATACTTCCATAATGCAATACTGCCTATGCGGCTTGGATTGGGTACAGGCCTTGGAATGCTCGTCATATATAGGCTGTTTCATCGATGAGGCCTGGCTCGGCCTGCTCGTGTGAACTCGGTATCTCCCTCTTCTTTAGAAGGTTTGCCATCGGGATTCCAGTGCTGAGTTGCCTGCATCTTTGATGTGTCTGTGTTGGAGAAAGACTCTTGCTACTGCCGTAGCCCTTCGTATCTTCTGTCACAAGATGTGGTGGAAGTCATTGATCCTGGATGCAGAAAGTTTCAGCGATTATACCATGAATAAGAATAACATCCATTCACGGTAGCCCTTTCGATGCAGCAAGATCATACATAAATTTATTGTAAGTTGCAATATCAGGAATAAACCCTCCATCCAACATCTCATTCACCAGAACTTCCCCCTCCCTCTTCCTGCCTTCACTGATGCAGCCTGAAATTAAAATCCGGTACATCATACCATCAGAATCCAGGCCCTTCCTAGAAGCCAACAACCTCAATTTATTGGCTTCCAATGTTTCTCCCACACGACACATGTAGCCAAGCAAACAAGTGAACGTCACGCCATCCGGGATGATGCCCTCATTCAGCATTTTATCCATCAACTTAACAGACTTCTTAATCTGTGCAATTTTACATAAACTTTCAATCAAAGTTGTGCAAGAAACCAAGCTAGGAGCATAACCTTTGTCCCAGAGCTCATCCACCAATTCAAGTGCCTTCTCCGGCTTCCCATGGATGCAAAGTGTCTCTGTTAAAACAAATGAATCAAACCCTTTTGGCAAAACCCCTTTTCTCAAAAACTCAATCATGAAAGCAGCTGCCTCCATGGCCTTCCCTTTTCTGCATAGCCCGTCGATCAGAATATCACATGTAGCACTTGAAAACCCACACCTCAATTCAATCATTTCATTAGCCATCCCAACTGCCTGCTCAACCTTTTCATCCCTAAAGAATGCCTTGATCAAGGTATTGAAGGTAACCACATTAGGAACACACCCTTTCTGTTTCATCTCCTCAAAAACTTCCATTGCCAAACTATATTTGTTATCCCTACAATACCCACTGATCAAAATATTGAAGGTGACGACATCAGGTTTCACCCTCTCCTGAATCATCTTTCTATAAAATTCAAGCGCCTTATCGAATTTCCCAAACTTAACATAACCATGGATCACAATATTATACAATGCAACACTCGGCTTACCATCAATTGACCTTTTCATAACATCAAACGCATAGAGTGCATCATCAAATCGACCAGTCCTACAAAACGAATCGATGGAAACGCGGAATATTGATTCAGTTTTAGAACAAGAAAAGATACCGTCCGAGCACGGGCAAGGATTGGAAGCGATGAACTCCAAAAGCGTGGTGAGAGAATCCAGGCGGTTCGTGCTCACAAGAGAGCGCACCATATACTCGAATGTGGTGTGATCATGGCGGAACGAGTCGAGTGTGGCGGCGTAACGGAAGAGATAGAAATCGAGATGGCTCAGCCTGGGGTGGTGGCGAAGTCGAGATTTGAAGAAGAGAAGGAGGTCCTTCGGCGTGATGGTGATCGAGCTCTTCTTGAGGTGCGCTTTGAGGAGAGTGGTGAGCTGTGTTAATTGCGATTTCGCGGATAAGGCATCTACTGGGGTGAGAGCAGAAAGCGCCGGGGAGAGGTCCGGAAGAGGAAGAGGGAGAGGAGGAGGCGGTGGCGGCGCCGGAGGCTGTGGACGGGGCTCTAATAACTTATACAAGGCTCTCTTCCGAGACATTCCGCCGTGGCTGCTGGTTGCTCCGCCGTCGTCTTCCCAAGAACATTCCCAAATTTATTTCGTTTTTTGGTAAAGAGTCGCTTTTCTGAATTCGAAGCTGTCAAATACCAAAGTCGCGTTTCTTAAACTCAGTAAAGAAAAAAGATTAGATTTTTCAAGACGACAAATTTAGTAAACGATACTATTTGAGTATCAATCTATTAGTTAATAAGAAGTATCATTGTACATCTCTGATCCAAAACTAAACTGACTCTATGCACCTTGACATTGTCTATCATCTAATCTAAAGCTTTGTGTTTTTTTTTTTGTTTGATAACAACTAGTTCGATTCAGGGATGGTTTCCAGGGCACCTGGTAGGCATCCTCTGGGAGAGATGCCGCCATCTCTGGAAATGCTTTGAATCTTATATGCAGCAGGGCCTGTCTGCACCTGAGAGACCACATCTCCATCTGAAATGATCCCCTCGCTTCCCAACATCTCCTGCAGCTCTTTCTTGCTTATTACAAGCTTAATTCTCACAACCTTCCCGGGCTCCTCCATTTCCACAACATCGTCAGAAAACCGGACCACCTTGTTGCTGTTCTTCTTTTTCTTCATCGGCGTCCAGGGCAGAGGAAGGAGGTAATACAAGCGGCCCTGAAGCATTTCAGTGTTTGGATGGAGGTGCTTCCCTAAAGGGAGCTGATTATCAGACAGTGCATGGTGAGAGAATTCTGACAGAACTTGATGGACTTTAATGGGGGCTTTGTATTCAATGATTTTGCCATCAGTTTTCATCACCCTCACAGGCTTTCCCTGATGAACTATGCAGTTTCCCATGGCAAGGCAAGGCAAGGCAACGTAAATTGGCTGTAAACCTGTGTGGGACTGACCTGAAGATGTGTATATATAGAAGCAGGTAAGAATGACTTTCTTGTAAAAATTTCCAAGGGCCCATTTTGATTATATTTTTTTTTCTTCCTTGTGATCTTTACTGTGGATTTGTTTTTGAGATTAAAATTTTTTGGGGGACCAATTATATTTGGAGATAGTGGTTGACTGCTGCTTGCCCATTAATTGACTCCACTCTTAGTTGCCATAATACTTGCTTATTTGGATACAGCCTCTTTTTTCTGTATGTGTTTTTTTATTGAACCTTTATTGCTTGCCACCATGATGAAGGAGAGTGGATCTTGCAAGAAGTATTCAATTTAGATAGTGGGTTTGGGATAAAAATATTCAAAAGAACGTTAAAAAGAATTACTAGCAATTTGTAAATAGGGCCTACTTGAAGATGGAGTAGGCATTCATTAGGACATCACTACAATGCATTAGTGGTGTGTGATGTTATGAAGACGTATGGTTGATATAAACTAGCCTTCTTCCCCACTGTGTTCTTGCAATTTGGCACTAAAGATCAGAGGAAGGTTTGTGGCAACTTCAAGTCACAATCAAGCCCCCACCAACAGAAAGTGCTAAGATATGAAATCTAGTAAATGATATGAATACTTTCTGGATTCGTTTGCATAAGAAAATAATTACTAATTGATAATGAATGGATGTAAGATATTTCTGTGGTGATCGACACAAATGAAACATGCTTGCTTCATCAAGACAGCCATTTTTAATTACCATATGTGCATTCATTGATCATCAAGATTTTGTTTTATATAAAAAAAAATAATAATAAATATATGTGCCCCTTTGTGTTTTGCTCTCTCTTAGTAGAGGCAGATGAGGGTCGAGTCTGAAAAGGGACAAAAGACAAATATTCCCTACGCATTCACTTCCCCCACTCAAGATCAATCACTGTCAGCTTTTGGCACACCCAAAGAAAAAAATGACAATGGCTAGGCATGCATATCTATTCTTCTAACTTTATGTAGATCATTAAACTATTGTTACTTTGCAGACATGTATATTAGGCGCTTAATCTTTTGGACCAAGTCTGAGGATTTGGGGTGGGGCGGTGGCCGCCAAACGGCTGCTAGCTGTAATAATTCCTTGATCGATTGGATTTGTATTCAAATCATACAAAACTATGATATCAATCCATATGGGAAATGGACGAACAAAGTTGGATTCTATTATTAGCTTTTGAGGATGTTAAAACTCTGAGAATGTGATGTTTGGTTTCTCTAATAATTTGAAAACTTTAATCTATGTTAATCTGAACCCGTTTAATTCCAAGCTGCTTGAACCAGCATTGTTGTCGTCTATGTTAAGGTCTAGTCTAGTCGAAAACAAAGGGAGCTTTGGTTCTGATGTTGTTATCGAATTTTTCTCCTCCAATGCTGTTAAGGCATTGCTGCTAATGTCCTGATTCAAAGCTCTGCCATTGCATTTACCAGGGCTGCTCTCAAGTCCAATGCTCATTGATAAGCAACTGGATTTGGTTACATATAAACCTCTGTTCCCTTTCGTATTTTCATGCCATCTCAGTTCAGTTTTCTGTGGCCTGTTCACGTCGTTATGGCACCATGGCTCCTCTGGAGATGCTGTAAAATTGAGGGGCTTCAAATCCATCAGACTATTGCATAGCTCTTGGTCTTTGCAGAGGGAGCCTTCGAATGAGGTTAAGCAGCTGTCTATGGAACAGTCTGTTGGCTGATGGGGTTGTCTCGGCAGAGACAGATCATTGATTCCTGGGAACGTTGAATTCAGACATTGGGAGGATACTCGGCACGCCAAGTCTGATAATTGGATCCTGGCAGCCTCTACGCCTTTCTGCCCCTCGAGTGTTTCCTGTGCTTTTTCTAGCACAGACTGCAGGTACTTACCTTGAGCCTCTATCTGAAGTTGCAAATGCCGCTGTACCTACATAAAAAAGTAACCTTAATTATCACAACAAATGTGGTCTGAACTAGCTTCTCTGTAACCTCTCAAATTCGAAAGCCATCAAAAAACACAATACATGGACCGTTTGTTTCTTACCTCAAGCTGTTTGTGTAGCTGCTGTTGGACTTCAATTTGCATCTGTATGGCTTCTCCCAATGGCATGTTCCTGATAGCAGACACCAAAATTAGTCGAGAGAATCTTTGTAACCTATGTGACTACAAGAAATTAAGGGATTTCATTACGTACTTGGTTGTTTGAGTTGCTGAGTTTGGCATGCTACTGTGTGCGCCATTTGCCCCCGGTACTCGATCCACTGCTGCTGCACAAGTTTGTATAGTCTTCATAACAATATATAAGAGGTCTAATACATACTCAAAACAGTGTTGCAAGTTGAGATTTCTTACCAGTTTTGCTGCTGCCAGTGTTCGCCTGTCCGTGGACATTTTTGCTCAGCCTGTATTTCTGGAAGCAAAAATATTCTTGTAAGAAATGATACCGGAGGCTAGTAATTTCCTATTTGTTGCTGCTTGAATTTTACCTGAAGATGACTTTTTAAATGGTACAAGGTTAGTCCTTGGATTCCCATGAGCTTCAACACTGATTTTGGAGTAGCTTCTGCAACATAACATATATATATATATATATTATAAGGGACTGTATGGTTTATCCGAATGCAGCTGAGTGCTATTTTATTGCTTTTGGATTGATAACGGCTCATATACTTACTCTGCGCTCCGCCCAACTGATTCACTGCTTCTGTGAACCGTTCATGGAGGTCCGGTGTCCATTTCAGGCGTGGCTTGGCATCCGTGGAGAGCACGAGCCCTGAATCTCCACAGCCATCAAGGAACAAGGGCCTTTCAGAAAGGACGTGCATTCTTGTGGGAGTTTGCATGTTCTTCCCGCGTTGGTGATTCTGATGATACATTCTGCTAACTTGCAATCATCAATGTCATCCAAATTAAGATCAATGATGGTCAAGATGGACGGAAACTAAACTGAAACACTGTTATACCTGAAAAGGGATCTGAATTCTTGATTACTCAATTAGTATAGTAGCATTGCAAGGCTAGGCTAAGCTAAGAAAAGCTGTGTAGTGTTGTTGGGATTATTCTGTTTGGTGAAAAGACTTGAATGGTGTGGGCATTGTGTAGAGGGATGTCTTATAAGCAGTGGAAAGAACATAAAGGAAAAGTGGGGAAAGGCATCATATCATGCAATGCAAGTGAAGGCATAGAGAATCTTGAACAGGGCTTGCAGAAGAACATCAGATCCAATCCCATTTTCCTAGCTGCATATAAGAGGGATATTGTTCTTCCATTCCCACTCATTTGTGGGTCCATTCTAGCAACATCGATTTCCATTCTAAGACAGGTGCACCAGCAATGTAAAAGTTCCTCATTCACTATGGCTTTCTTGGAGAGTTTTAAACCTTCCAATAGGTACAAGAACAGAGATCTTCTTTGCAGTGCACTCATATTTTGTCATCTGTGCAAAGATATTGGAACCTCATTCCTGGAATGAATTGTGGGATTGGAATCCCTATCTACTGAAACAAGTCGTCGCTTTCGCCTCCAAGATTCTGTTGACTAAAGCATCCATTGATAAGGGGTGCTATCAAAACTGGTGCAGCAATGATCAATTAATACAAAAATTTTATCTGCATGCTCTACATTACTTTTAACATTTGATCACATCACTCATCATCTCATGTAGGCCGTGCCGTGCTTCCGATGCTACGCGTAACTGAAATGACCAGAGAATGTTATTCCATGTAAGAAAGTGAGATTCTGCAGAATAGAATACAAGTTTGAGAATCTTTTAACTCAAACAAAAGTCAAGAATGTTTGTTTTTTCACTTATTCTTCCCCACTCAAAGCCACAGAAGATGGATTCCCATACTTTCCCCCTTTCATGCTTTATCCTCATTCATGGCTTGGCTCGACAGAGTTTCAGATGCCTGCAATCAGACACAATCAATGATTTGTCCTAGTAAGTACTGCCCTCGAAACAATATCATCTATTCCTTTCTTCATGTCTGTCCTTTTCTGTATTATTGCTGCTGCCCTGTTTTGCTTTCTCTGTTGATCAAATTGCCATGCTGTTTAATCACACTCATATTCTCCTCATCTCATCTGCATTAGTGCCTAATTTAAGCTAAGCTAGAATAGCCAGCCATTCCCACTGATTGTTGTTCCAGAAAGAAATACTAATAAAGCTGTGAACTTTAATGGAGGAAGCATTTGTTCCAGTTCAAATTGATCAGAGCAGCTCAGTTCCAGTAAAGGGGTTGAAGAGAATATGCTCATTAATCGCAGTCGGAAGCAGTAAATGCTTTCATGATCAATGGAAAGTTAAATTGTCTTATCAAGAAAATGGCAACTAGATATTAAAAACGTGCAGCTTTGGGGTGTTTCTTTTTTCAATTTAATTTCAAACAAAAACCAGAGTTGCATTTTTTTTGTGGGAAATTATTACATGATACCAACAAGATCTTGTGCAAATCTACCATGATTTCCTATTTATCTGGAAAAACTATCAAATCATTGCTGTACAATAAAGTATAATAGTTGTATCGAAATTTCAAACTGGACGTCGTTGATTGATGACAACAGAATAAATAATCAAAGATGAATGTCGAACGTTTAATAAAATAAAGGTGTAAGGAGAAAAGCAACAAAGAGTGATGATTCACACTTCTGAGGATTGATATAGATAAAGTCGAGAGCATGTGTTCGACGAAAGTGGGAAGTGGGCACTACAGACAGTCCCATCCCACCTAATCCAAAACACCAACTTGCTGCTAGATATGCATATTATATTATTAATCAGACAATATATGTTGGAAGAATGTAGGATCAATCATCCATCCACCTCAATCATCAATAATCGAAGTAAAGAACAAGAGCAAGAACAAGAACAAGAAGAACCTCCATGGCTGCTGCTGCTGCTTTTGCTCTGACAACAACGCTGTTGATTGTCGGCTCGTATGCTGTAACAACTCTTAGTACGATTCTTTGTCTCCATCCTTGTTTGAATCATTTATTCATGGATTTATAACAAAGATGGAGATGAATTTTTCAGAGGTGGACGACGACAAACCCCTTCAGTTCACTTACTCAGGAGACATGGGTCCGGACAGGTGGGCGGCTCTGAACCCAAACTTCTCTCTCTGTGCTAAGGGCAAATCACAGTCCCCAATCGACATTGTTACAGCTCAGGCTGTGGTTAACCCCAAGCTGAAGCCACTCGTCAGGGAATACAACTCTGTCGATGTCACTTTAGTCGACTACAAGTTCACTGTCGGGGTTAGGGTTTCTAATTTCCTGTCGTCTCCGTTCTTACCTTCCCTGTCGTAAAAAGTTTAAGCAATTAATTACTTAACTGCAGATAGAGTACCCTAATCACACAGGAGGTATAATTTTCGATGGCAAGAAATACAGTTTCAAGCAAATGCACTGGCATTCGCCCTCCGAGCACCGAATCAATGGCCGACGGTAAGCTTCGATCATCGATGTTTAACAGTTAACGTTGTTGAATCGTCGATGGATAAATATATATACATATATATGAGTGTGTGTGTGTGTGCAGATTTGCTGCGGAGCTTCACATGGTGCACGTTGCCGACGACGGCCAAATTGCAGTGGTGGCTACGCTGTACAAATACGGGCGCCCGGATCCGCTTCTTGCCAGTGTACGTAATGTAGACGATGACATTATATTAATTAATAGATGGGAAGATGAAGGGCTGAGATGATTTGAGGGTTTTGCAGATTTACAGCAAACTGAATGAAATGGCGGTGCGGGTTGGAAGTGAGGAGAAAAGCCCGGCGATCCCATTCGGGCCCTTCCACCCGCCGGAAATAAGACGAACTCCGAAGAAGTATTACAGATACGTGGGGTCTTTCAGTGCCCCTCCTTGCACTGAGAATATTCCCTACATAGTCCTGGCCGAGGTCAAGACATAGATTGGATTGGATAAATGTAATTAATTATGTATATTTGATGATATATATCTGTTTTGGGTGTGTAGGAGCTATCGATATCGGAAGAACAAGTGCAGGCTCTGAAGGGGCCTCTGGACATGAGGTGCAAGAACAATGCCCGGCCTTCCCAGCCCACCAATGGCCGACCTGTCGAGGCGTACGAGGATCACCACTGAACAGATTACCTTGGATTGGATTCGGACATACATACGTATTTCTGTTCTGTTCTTATGAATTAATTAAGGAACATCGATCAATCAATATGTGCGTGCGTGTGGGTATGTATTAATTTCTGGTTGGACTTGAGAACTAGACAGTTGTTGCAAATGTCGTAGCTACACTAGTGACTGAAAATAATAAAGAAGCATACATACATACATATATGTGTGTGTGCATATTTCATATTTGTTTGTGTAATTTGTCCAACTGCTCCCGAACGAACCTAACTTGGACGAAACTATATATGGCTGAGTATCTTTTCTTTCCAAGATAAGTTTTTTTCATACATTTTTTTTTTTATATTAAAACATAAATAAAAATATGCTATTTTGTTAATTTGTTGTAACTGGAAAATATGTTTACTAAGGTGGACAGATGGATGGATCAATTAGTTATTTAAATTCTCTATATTTCAAAAGCCTTTATTTAAAATATTATAGTTTATGTATAATTTTATTGAAAATTTTACTAAAATAAGATTGGAACATTAAAGAGCTAGTCTAAAATATATCTTGGTAACTACTACTTGTAGAGAGGATTACCTCTTCATGGTTTACTCATTCATTTATGAGTTGAATAAGTCAACTCTTCTTAGTCAACAAATGCCACGCCATGCCTGATGCCCCTATTTCTAGTCTAATCATTGGAAGCAATCCTGCTGGAGCTCAGCACCCGGGCCCTCCCGAGCATTGTTCGGTGGATGATTCTGGGTCATGTTACCCTGCATGCTTATGCCTGTCCAATACAGGAAACTCTCTCTACCTTATTATTGTTTAATCACCGCCGTCGATTACAATCTATATTAAAATAATCCTAAATATCTACCAGTAATGAATTCATAATTTGTGCTTGATTAAACCTTCTATTATTAAAATAATTACAAATAAAACATTAAAAATCCTCACACCCATAAACACAGCATGAATATTTACAGTATTATGTGAATCAGTGACGGTACTTTTTTTTTTTCCCCCTCAAAATTATAGTATTAATGTAAAAAGTAACAGTAACAATTAACAGGGAAAACAGTTTACCAACATGGCATTTGAATCAAACGACGCCGTTTTAAACCCGCGACGAAGACTTCCCACCCGCCTTTCAACCCCTACACACGCGCCGATCTAGGTCGCCGGAAGCCGCCTGATTGAAGTCGTCGGAGGTCCACGATCCAGACCGCCGGCCCGAAGCGAACCGTTTCATCCCTCCAAGAGCCGGCGCCTCGGCAGTTGTCGGAATTTCTAGCACTCTCACACTCACGCTCTTCCGCTGCGGTTCGACGGCCGCCGGTTCTTCCATCCGGTCCGCCACTCTTCTGCTGCCCGATCGGCTTGGTTTTTTGTGCTGCTTTCTGGACCGGAACATGTTTGCTAGTTTGGAATAAAACCCGGTCTTTTTCTTCTCCCCGCCGGCTATGGATTTCTCCGCCGGTTTATCGGCTCGTCTGGCGGAATTGGACCTCCGGCGGCCTCTTTTAGATCTGACCCGACCCATGCAAGAGACCTTCGGAGAGCCTGGTTCCGCCACAGGCGCCGCGGATTTTCCGGCGGAGGACTGGGTCCGTTTAGGAAACAGCCTTATGTTCACCGATTTGCAGGTCCGCCGCCTCGAATCGACGTAAGTGGTTTTCTGAGTCTTGGGCAATCCGATGATGGAGGGCTTCTTCAAGTGCGCCGGTAACCGCTGAGAATTAGGATTTGAGTTCGGATTTGGATTCGGATTCGGATTCGGATTGGGATTCGAATTCGGATTCGAGTTGGGTTTGGTGGATTCTTTCCGCTCGTAGAAGGCGTTGCGGTCGAACCAATCGTACTCTGCGTCCTTGGACAGCCAGAATGATTCCGGCGGCAATTCGGCGGATCCACCGTCGTGATTCTTCGGCGGCTGGTCGTCGTCCGCCGCTGGCACTGTTTCGCAAGCAATTTTAAGGTCGACGCCTCCTCCGGCGCAAGACGCAACAAGCGTTTCAAGATCGACCTGAGGCATTGTCGATGAGCGCAGATCTTATTGATGATTGGAAGAAGAAGAATAGAATAGAAGGAGAAGGTGAGAAATGAATGGGAATGGAAGAATTTTCAATACGTAATATCAAACCAGAAAAGACATTAGGAAGGAAGACTCAAAAGTGTGTTTGGAAGCGATTTCTTCCAATCGTATTATAAATTATAATTTTTAAATTATATACTCCGTCTCTTTATTATTTTTGTCCGTCCCAAAATAATGATCTCATTTCTATAAAAAATATATCATTATAAAATTATTTTACCTTTTCATTATTATTACATAATTGTCAGTATTTTTTATACAAGGACAAAAAATCTTTTAACTGTACCTTTTACCTACTATCAATATAATATCAATATTCCTTATATCTCATGTCGAATACACAGACTATAGTTTTGGGACAAAGGGGGTATAATAGTGATTTTTCTTTTATTATTTTAAATTAAAAATAAAATTATTTATTCTATAGAAATATTATACAATTTTCCATTAAGAATATACTCACTTCGTTTCGTTCTGATGCAAGGTTCTCGTTTACTTTTTTACACATATATTTTTTAATATTAGTATTATAATAAGTTGTAGTAAAAAAGGCGAAAATACTTATATTAGTATTGTCTAATATAAAAGTAATAGCATTTGTGTAATATAGTGTAAGTTGAAAAGATATTTATTACTCCATCCGTCCCGCATATTATGTCCACGTTGTCGTTTCTGTCCGTCTCACGTACCATGTCACTTTTCTTTTTTAAAAAATAATTACACACTTTAATCTCGTTTTAAACTTTTTAATTTATTTTTTTTAAATTAATTAAACTAATTAGTTATCTCAATTTTAATTTATAATTATTTATATTATAGAATAATTATTTTCACTGATACATTCTTAATTATCTACTAATTAGTAATTACACCCCTTCTAAAATACTGTGTCTACAGTGTAACAGACACGGTATGCGGGATGGAGATAGTATGTTAGTTACCTACTACAATTACTAAATTAATAAATGACAACCTTTCAATGTGACGGAAGAAGTATTATTATTTTGATAAATTAAGAAATGATAACATTTCAACGTGACAGAAGAAGTATTATTATTTTGATAAAGTATTACATCAAATACTATTTAAACAAAATATTTTTATCAATATTAAATCATAATCAAACAAATTATGGGTGTTTTTGTTTGAATTTTTGAATTTAGATTTTAAATAATAAAATCTTAAATTAATACTAATATAAATAAATATTATATACTCTCTATTCCAAATATTGTGCAACCTTATTAATTATTTCTAAATTTCAAAATGTTGCAATGAGTTTGAGGACAAATAAAATAGGAAATGTTGCAGGTGTTTGGGACGGAGAAGTATATTTTTATAAAAATAAATATTTATTTTTTTAATATTAAATTAAATTTAAATTTAATATAAAGAAGTAAAATTTAATATGTAATTTGATTTGGTAATAAAATTAAAAAAGCTTCCAAAATCCTCGAACAGTATTATTTTAAAATGGAATAAATTCGACTAATATGGGAAGTTTTAAAAATTTGACAATAATAGAATATCATATATTTGATACTACATAATATATATTTTGATATTTAAGTGTATTTCTTCTGTCTATATTTTTTTTCATTGTTTATTATAAATAATATAAAAAATTATAAAAGTTTCTATATAAATATAGCTTGAATTATTAATATTAGACACCACAAAAATGTCCCGAATTGCCAACAAACAAAACTTTATTAGCTGATGGTTTTATTTATTTATTTACTCTTGCTTTTTCTAGAAATGAAAGACTGGAAAAGAAAGATGGTTCGAATTTTCTTCAAACTTGAATAAAGTTTTTTATTTTAATAATTTTTTTAATGTAAAGTATTTGAAATATAATATAAAAATTAATATTTTAAATTAAATTTTAATTTTTTATGGAAGAATAATATATATATTGAGAATAGTATTTTTTTTAAAAAAAAAAAAAAACTTGCCCTAACAAACTTAAATGTGTTTGATTGTAATTTTAAATTTAAATAATTTACTTTTAAAGGTATAAGGAGATCTCATACAATTTCTAAGATATTATATTAAAATTTGAAATCAGAGCAATTTTACCAAATTATATATACTCACATAATATATTATGTAGAATTTTTTATTTAAAATAATTAATAGTTTGATATAATTTTTTTTATATTAATGATTTTTTTTTCTACTTAACATATAAAAAAATAAATAAATTAAAAATATAAAACAAAGACCATTTTTTTTTATTGGATTATATGTATCAAATGATGGAAAATTTTTACAGTTGATATTTTTTTAATACATTAAATAAAAAATAAAAATCTAAAATACGTCTTGTTTTTTTGGCATTGTTTCAATATTGTCTTATAAGGAATCAATTACCTATTTTGTCCACATTTGTTTTTCGAGTGTGTCGGAATCATAAGCTGCATGTTTATTTTATTCATTTTAAGGGTGTGTTTGTTTGAAGGATTTTGGAGGATTTCCACTATTCATCCAATTTTTTTCCCCTAAAAATATCAAATCAAACACCTATTTTTCATTTTTTATATTATACTAAAAATCAATTTTACATTTAAAACATCACATCAAACCCTATTTATATCACATCATACAACTATTCAAATTCAAAATTTTTACTATTCAAATCCCAATCCAAAATCCAAACCCCCAAACAAACACACCCTTAATTGTTTCTTATGGTTTGTCATCAAGGATTGATTTTAGATACTTGGCCTAATCATAATAATATTATTATTATTATTATTATTATTATTTGATAGCAATTGCGATTTTCACGTCATTACAAAAATAAAAAAAAAATAAAAAATAAAAAAAATGTACAATTAATTGAACAGTGCTAATTTGTTTTAGCTGTGCTGAAATTCAGAAAATGTCTTGTGGACAATTAATGATTCATTACTTTAAATTGATTCGGACACGTCATTAAAATCATTCAAGATATTTTTTTTTCCTCTACCACTGTTGCCAAAAATATCTCCCCCTGAGTCAATAGTCAATCAATATTAGCATAGAAAAAAAAGTTTATATTGAGTTCATTAAATTAAATATATATATTTATATATATCAATTTTATCATATCATTTTCTAATGGTTCGCAATTTTGATTCCATATCAGTCAAATAATAATTTTGGCAGTTCACTACCCAATATTATGCACCAACATAATAATTATAATTTAATTCAAATTTTCATCAATTCAACGAACTAAAGTTGATGTGGAAAGATAGTTCATTTTCCAAAATTTAATGGCCCATTGTTTGTGTGACATGAACCTTTGAACCACCCATATATAATGTACCAAAATTAATATGAAATGGCTAAGGGTCCATTATCCATTTTAAAAAAAATTAAAAGTTCATACCATCAATACATGAAAGTAATATATTTACATAAAAAAGAGTAATTAAAAAGGAATTCCCAATTAATTGTGTGACATTGAAAGGACCCATTAATTTTATTAGCAAATACAAAAACGTGGCCACGAAATCGATATCCATCATTGAAGATTTGAAGTCAACTAATAAAATTGAAAAAAAAAATAAATTGGTTTTACTTTATACAAAATTGTATCTTCGTTTGTTTCGTCTCTTGTATTTGCAACTCCCCACGCCCTCGAATTAGTACAGTTTTTGGTATTTTCTTTTTGACCCCATATACTTGTCCGGGCCCAACCGACAAATTGTGGAATGTTTATGGGGCCATTGCGATAATAGCCAAAGGCAGAGGGGCTTCCTCGCGAAATTTACCTATCTATTCGAAAATTTCCGACCGTTGGCCAAATTGCACACGGGCACACCAGGTAACGGTTTTTCTTACATCTTCAAAACCCAAAGCACATTTCGAAAACGCACAACCCCACATGAAACTCTCTCTCCCCACCACTCGCGAAGAAGAAGAAGAAATCAAATGGGTTGCGTCTCGTCGAAATTGGTAGCTAAAGAAGTTCGAGTAATCCAAACCCCCCGCAGAAACCTCGAAGCAGACCACCCCGCCGCCGCCGCCGCCGCCGACCACGTCGTGTCTCTCACTTCAAGCACCTATGGAGTTCTCAATCTGGACAAGGAGAAGGAGAAGGAAAATGATGATGAACCAGAGCAGCCTGCAGAAGTGACAAAGCAGCAGATCATTAATGAAGATGTGTTAGAAACGAAGCAGCAGCAGCCTTCCCCGCCACGAGAGGAGCCTTCTGAGATAATCAATGCGTGGGAGCTAATGGAGGGTCTTGAAGAGGAAGTTTCAGCTGTCAGAAGGAGCCCAAAATCAAGGCTTTTCGACGCCAGAAGCCCCCTCAAGTTCATGAACCAAATAGGTTCACCAAGAAAAGTGAAGAAAGTTGTGGGGAAGGAGAATAAGGTGAGAGGAAATGGCGGAATTAGGTCACTGGAAAATAGCCCTAAATTGGTACTGAAGGAATGCAGCAGCAATAGTGTCAAGAAGCCGTCGCCGAGGCTGTGGGCGTCAATAAAGGGAAGTCCCACAGTCAAGAGATGTAATAGTTTAAGGATTGATACTTCAGGTGTTGTTCTGTCCAGGAAGAGTTTAGGCCCCTTGTTGGATCCATCACTTCAGAAGGAGGAAGAGCTCAAGAAAGTTGTCTCGGTTTCGTCCTCACCGACTTCTTGGAAAGACAAACACTCCCAAGAGGCGGAGGCCATGCTCGATTCTTACAAGAGGAAGTGCCCCCCGGGAGGCATAAATGCAGTGGTGATATACACTACCACATTGAGGGGTATAAGGAAGACATTCGAGGACTGCAACATCGCCAGATCGATCATCGAATCCCAGAATGTCCAGATGATCGAGCGCGACGTGTCGATGCACTCGGGGTACAGGGAAGAGTTGAGAGCACTGATGAACAGCAAGGATGTGAAAGTCCCACTGGTGTTTGTGAAAGGAAGGTTGATTGGTGGAGCAGAAGAAATGGTGAAGTTGGATGAGGGTGGCAAATTGGGAATCCTTTTCGACGGGATCCCGAAGGCGGCCGCCGCCTGCTCCGGCTGCGGCGGCTTCCGGTTCGTGATGTGTACGGTCTGCAATGGAAGCTGCAAGCTTCTGGGCAAGGATGGGAAGAAGAGTGTCAGGTGCAACAAGTGTAATGAGAATGGGTTGATCCAGTGCCCATTCTGCAGTAGTTAACTATTCAAGTTACCACTTTTATTACCACCTGTGGATTCGTTTTCTTTTTTTTCCTTTGCCAATCTCACGGGGAGATTGAATGAATTCTCGATGGGTTTTGATTGATAGTTGAAAATTGTTCCAACAAAGTTGAATCTGGAAGTTTTTAGTGTATTGTTTGATTCCTGTGTCACTTGGTTGTAGGAGGGTCTAGTTCTAGTTTTAATGCAGATTTCCAATTCAATGGTATTATTGTCTTGCTCACCATTCAGTTTCTTGGAATATAGAGACAGTGACAGGACAAGAATTGGCTGGACCAGAGCAATGGCAGTAATTATTTGCATTCTTGTTGATGAGAAAGCGACGTTGTGTCGGATATACCCTACAAATCAAGCACACCACACTTCCAGCTGTGTTTTCACATATCTTCTTCAGATTAGTATGAATTCTTATAATTTTATTATACTATCAACCGCGGCGGGGAGGAGCGGTGCTGACCATTCTTAGGTAGGTCGGAATGGCTCAGCTGCTGCAGCTTCCCATCGTTTAGCAGGAAGATTCTTTCTGCCATCAGAATTGTCTCAAGTCTATGAGCAATAACCAACACCTGTGTGTGTTTATGAATCAAAAAAAAAAAAAAAAACATCAGGGATGTGTCCAATTGATTAATTCCAAGACAGATTAGTTTGTGTCTAAGCTTACAGTTCGATTCTGCATCAGGCGTTGAAGGGCTTGTCTCACCAGGAGCTCGGATCGGCTGTCTAAAGCAGAAGTTGCTTCGTCTAGAATAAGAATTGATGGATTCTGATAAAGTGCCCTGGCAATAGCTAATCTGAAATGCAAAATTCAGGTAAGAAAAGTGTCAAGATTCGGGGCCGGTAAACCGAGCAAATAGGTTGGGACAAAATCCATGCCTTTGCCGTTGGCCTCCGCTGAAATTTGAACCCCTGGGTCCGACATTGGCTTGGTACTGATCAGGGAGGCTTTTGATGAACTCATCAGCATTTGCAGTTTGAGCTGCAAGTTCGACTTTTTCCATGTCGATGCCAGTTATTAAATCCCTGTATCCAATGTTCTCAGCTATGGTCCCTGAAAAGAGTACCTGAAATTTGGCAAAATAATGCAATCTCTTACAAATATATCAACACAGGCATTGAAGGTATCAGATCAGTTTTTGCTAATATGCATACTGAATCTTGAGAAACCAAACCGATGTGGCGCCTTAAGCTCTCTAACCGAATGTTTTGGATGTCGTAGCCGTCTATTGTGATTGAACCTGCATGAACAAAGACAGTAAATTTCAATAAAATGAAAGATTTAGGGACAGAGAATCAGGACTATGAACAATGCCCACCAGAAAGAGGTTTGTATAGGCGTAGCAGAAGCTTCACAAGAGTTGTTTTGCCTCCTCCAGATGGCCCAACAAGAGCAATTGTTTCTCCAGCTTTAACATTAAGATTTACCTCGCTTAGGACGGGAGCCATGCTGTCGGTATAGGAAAATGCGAGCCCACAAACATTCACTTCTCCTTTAACAGAGGCTAAATCAACTGCGCCGGGTTTCTCAACCACCTGCACAATTCATGTATGCAGTAAACTATACGGGTTTCCATATACCACGGCTAGATCGATAAAGACTTACCTGAGATTCAAATAAGGTTAAATTAAACAACCGCTCGATAGCTGGTTCTCCTTGTTTCAATTCATTGTATGCTTTTCCCACACCCTGCGCAATTCTTTATTTTCAGATTGATATTTAAGACAGCTGCAAAGAAGAAATACAGTAATAAAAGTAGCCGCGCATTAGAAAATTTTGTATCAAGAATTCAGGTTGGACCATCAATTTCCCAAGTAAACATATAACCAAACATATGATCCATCCCTTCACTCCCAATCTTATACAAAGGCAAAAAACTTAGAGCTTTGGAAAGACAAACTCAGTGCATTGGAGTACCTGAATTGGATCGATCAACATTATCAGTGACGTGATGAAAGAAACAACAGCAGCACAGTCGAACAAACCTCTGGAAAGTGCAAGTGATGCCGCCGCAAACAGGAATAAAACCCCAAAAAACATTATTTGCACTATCTGAGGGATTAAAACCTTCATTTGCTTCTTTTTCAAACAAGCGTGGAGGTCAGCAGAAGCAAGCGCCTGGAATTTGATGCGTTCGTTGAATTCTGCATTGTTTGCCTTCACAAAGAGAGCAAAAGGAAAGACCTGAAACCAAAAAAAACGCAAGAAAATGGTTTTATCCTTCTGTCGAAAATCAGTAATCAACTTCTCCAGTGGCAAGAGATGCTTTATCATATGAATGCAGAAATATAATTCATCTTCACCATGATCACACCTCATTCAGGTATGCTGAGAGAGCAGCTGTACTGAGATGTGCCGTGTTGGATATCACTCGAAGCCTTTCTCCTAGGCATCCAATTGCAAGAGCAATTACAGGAATCACCTGCAAAGAGCACCAATTTTTTTAAAAAACTCAACAAAGTCAGCCTGAAGGTGGAGCATCAAACGAGATATTTAGATTTCTTACCAAGGCAGAAATCATTGACAAAGAGGGGCTTATGATCAGCATCTGAGTTGCCATGGCTGATAACTGCAGAGTGCTGGGTACAATCGTCTGCGTAGCAAAATAGATGAATCAGAAGCAAGCGATTGAACAGCTGATGCGATCGCAATGATAATGCAGAACAAGTGATCATCACATTCAGAAGAGAGTACACAGTGTCTCCGATGTCCTCTGCCTCGGCCGTGATTCGGTAAGATATGTCCCCTGGTGAGATTCCATTTTCACCCTCGAAGAACCCTAAATCCCTCTGCAAAACCCTAGCGAACACATGAAACCTTATTCGGTATACGCAATTCAGAGCCGCGTCCCATAAGAACGCCTGTTGCGAATAATTAGCCACAATTCGAATCAAAACGAGAATCCCCAATGTCAAACCCTCGTTCACGAGGCTGTTTAATTTCGCAGCGCCCATAACGGAGGAGACTTTCCCAGCCAATGGCACGATTTTGGACAGCGAATATACGGAAATTGCACTGCAGAGCCATCCACAGAGAATCGACCGCCACTCGGATTGAAGATACGGTTTTAGCTCCGTAAGTGAAGCCAATTTGACAGGCGGAGAGGAGCTGTTCCTGGAGACGGCGCATGTGGAAGATACTTTTGGAGAAGCCAGGACCGGGAAACGTTGCGCGATCCGAGACTTCCCAACCCCACCATGGATGGAAACCTTCAACTTTACCTGGAGGAATGACAAGGAACCACACGAAGAGCACGGCGGCGGAAATTGGAGAAGTCGAGCCATTGATCACTTCTGAGAATGAATTAATGAGACGCCTTTGAATGTCATTTTCCTTTACATGAACAAAGCCAGAATTGCCTGTTGGAGTTACAGAATCTTGGAGAAACATTAATAATAATCATCAAATCAGACATTCTTTTTTTTTTTTTTTTTTTTTTGAGATCCTCCATTGTTGAAATTTCTAGTATACTTCAAGAGTTATTTTTATGTCAATAACTGCTATAACAAAAATTGCCCAGGAGACACACAAACACAAAAAAAAATTGCTGCAGGGCACACCGTTGTCTTCCCCTGTCATCACATCAAAGCCTGACGATCACTTTTCTCTGAGCTTTTTTGCTATGGCAAAGACTGCACCAACCACAGCCACGATGATCCCTGAGACGATGATGGAACTTTTTAAGTTCTGCAGGGCCTTGTCCTTCTTCTCACGATCTTTCCTTTCTGTCTCTTCCTTTCGTTCTTCATTTTGTTTCTGGACAAGTATTGGACTGATAGCGTTAGCTATCAATCTGAGTTCACTAACAAGCCTTTAAACACGCTGAAAATGTTCTTGCAGGTTGTTACCTGGACATCCTGAGAAGTTGCAACAGCTGAAGATACAGAGTCAACCTTGAAGTCCCGATTCATGCCGGGATTCAACTCATTTGGTGCATCGGCAGCTGGAAATGCTTCAGAGATGGACATGTTTGAATTAGCTTGGGGTTGTTTTGCTCCCTGTTCAGTTGTTTTGTGTTATTTTCCATCTGTTCCATTTCCTATAATTGTGTTTTTGGACATACAATGCATCACCCAACACCTGTCTGGTAAATCCCAGCAATGAGGATCTCTACTAATTTTAAATCTCCATGTTTTGTTTTCCAGCTTGCTCCTGGACAATAGCAAGCCTATGGATGAATTTATCCAGTTTGGATCTTTATAGCTGATTTTCAAAGTATTTTATGCATACATCATTTGAAAAAAAAAAAACAACATTCAATATTTTTAACTAAGCAAAACCTCAGGGTCATAAAATTTAGTACAACCGGGGATTTGAGGATACTTCAAAAAGCAAGAATTGTCCAATTCAATACAACTAAGCCCTACAAATCTGATAGCATCGAATCACAGTACAGTATTTTTATTGAGCTCTGTTAACAGGCTCAAGGGCTTCAACAGTTACCACGCTGTTTCCTCTGATGACCTGCAACACAATTTTATTGACTATGAGAAACTGTTTACATTCTTGCAACAATTTGGGACTGAAGACCAAATGACTCACCACCATGCCTATGTCAGTTTTGTCAGTTCCATTAACTTCAACAGTGTTGTCCACCACCAGGTTCATAAACTGATCGAAACCGCGAAGAGTTCCAACCACCATACGATTTGCATTAAGCTTTACTGAAACACAGTGACCGTCAATGAAAAGTAAAAGATACATACATCAGAAAAATAAACAACTGAACCCTACGTAGGAACAAAAGAATAGCACAGTAGAATAAGCAAGTGTCTTAGTATGTGTTCTTTGGCAGATTTTTCAAGATTTTTTACTATTCAATAAATTAGTGACATTTGAGAGCCTCAGCAGCATGGACCCTGAAACTATCATTGACAATCACTGCTTTTATCCAAGAAAAAAAGAGGTAGAATGAATCAAAATCAAGACTTTTTCTTCAGTTCCACCATATTATCACATCTCCATTCTCTGCTCACTCAAGCTTGAAAACACAAGTTGTACGGAATTTATCAATCTAGAGCAAACAAGACTAAATAACAAACTGCAAAATTTACATTCACGCGTTCAACTCTAGAGAAAATAGCAATCCAAATTAAGCTCCGAGAGACTATGCTTAGATCATAACCCAGCGAGCACTATATTTCAGCATTTCCCCCACATATTTCATAAATTTCAACACACAAGTTAATAAATGTAAAAGAACCAGGAAACCCAAAAAAAAAAAGGATTACAAACTGCAGATAGCCAAAAAAAAAATTGCCATTTTTTAGGGGAACTCGAAACACTTTTTCAACTAAATAATCATAAGGTACAATTGAGAACTTACTTTGTAGCTTCTTGTCCATGTACCTGTCAGTAGAACAGTAGCAAGTTTTAGCAATATGCTCCAAAATAAAAGGAAACAAATAAACCACTGCAATGGCTTGAAAGGCTTACTTCTTGAGATCCGGAGGTTGCCCCGATCTGCTCATGGCGAAATCCTACAGCAGAAGGAACAACAATAATCTTTAAAACCCTAAAGGTAGTAGCGAAAGCAGAGATCGAGAACACAAAAGCCCTAGCGCGAAGATTACGAAACATGGCCATCTGTTGCACTTGTTTTATATACCTTCCATGGGCCAATTGGGCTTTATAATGGGCCAGACATTAGATTAGATGGCCCACAGATTTGAGTTGAAGTATTACATACTATGTACAAACCCAAGGCACCGTGAGGGTATATCCGTCATTTTGCATAAATCCAAACGGTCAGATCCGATTGCCCTACTGGTTGCTCAAATTTTGAAATTTCAGGGTTCCCCGCTCCCCTTCCCCTTCATTTCTCCCTTTTCATTCTCAAAATTCTCACTCACCAGTCACCGCCACACGCAATTTTCCGGGACGGATCCGGCAAGAACACCGTCTAAGTTAAGGCTTGGCATGCGCACATCCATGTCGGGTCGGCACGAGAAGGATAAGGGGGTTAACGTGCAGGTTCTCCTTCGCTGCAGGTACTTTGTTACTTGCTACTCTGACTAGGGTTTGGTTATCTTCTCGACTTGTAGGATTTTCGTTTCATTCTTAATTTTTGAGATTTTGTAGGCCGTTCAGCGATGATGAGGTGCGGAACAATGCACCGCAGGTGGTGACTTGCAACGATTACCACAGAGAGGTCTCAGTTTCGCAGAACATTGCCGGGAAGCATATTGACAGAGTCTTTACATTTGATAAGGTGCTATTTTCCTTATATTTTGGGGATCTAAGTTGATCTTTTATATTACTGTTTCGGCTGATGTTTGCTTTGGTTGGTGTTACATAATTAATGAGAGCGAGCTAACATAATATCATGGAATCGTTTTTAATTTTGATACTCGTACGGGAAGATAAAGCTGTTGGATGGGTTCGTGCATTTCTATTATTATTGGAAAAAAGGAAAATGTGGGAGGGTAGGATACTGTAGGCTTATGAAATTGAAACTCAGTGATCTGAAATTTGCCTATCAACCAGGAGTGCGAATTCTCTGTTCTATCATCTTTGGATACTTGTTGCCTCCTTTTTTTATTAGGAGAATTTAACTCTCTTTATATGTTTAGGTGTTTGGACCTAATGCTAAGCAGAAGGATCTTTATGACCAAGCAATTGTTCCAATAGTGAATGAGGTTTTGGAAGGGTTCAACTGTACTATATTTGCTTATGGACAAACAGGCACTGGAAAGACATATACCATGGAGGGTGAATGTAAAAGGTCAAAGGTATGGATTCGTCATATGTCTTTTCCCAGATGTTCCTTTTTATCGTGTTTTTTTATTTGTCATGTTTTTTAACATATTTGTGTAATTGTCTATGTTGAAGGCTGGACCAAAGGGAGAGTTGCCGCCAGAAGCTGGAGTGATACCCAGAGCTATAAAGCAAATTTTTGATACTCTAGAGAGCCAAAATGCAGAATACAGTGTCAAAGTCACTTTCTTGGAGCTTTACAATGAAGAGATTACCGACCTACTGGCCCCTGAAGATTTGTCCAGAGTAGCTGCAGAAGACAAGCAGAAAAAGCAGTTGCCACTCATGGAAGATGGTAAAGGTGGTGTTCTTGTCCGAGGACTAGAGGAGGAAATTGTGACATGTGCAAGTGAGATCTTCACTTTACTTGAACGTGGATCTGCTAAACGAAGAACAGCAGAAACTTTACTTAACAAGCAATCAAGGTTCTTATTACACATTGGATGTCAATGTCTTACACAGTTCTTTGGATTTTCTGAAATTTAATCTGGACATGTTTTTCATCAGTCGATCACATTCTCTCTTCTCAATAACAATTCATATAAAGGAAGCAACACCTGAAGGGGAGGAGCTAATAAAATGTGGCAAATTGAATTTGGTTGACTTGGCTGGTTCAGAAAACATCTCTCGATCTGGTGCAAGGGAGGTAACTTCATGGAAAATATAAGGATTTTGTTTCAGTAATTTCTTTTATTACTTTTTTACAATGTTAAAATCCATCAATCAGCTTTATGCTGCTCCAAACCTGCTTCCAAATCCACCTTCGTATTTTTTTCTTCTCACTGGACATATTTTTACATGCTTCCAGGGAAGGGCAAGAGAAGCGGGAGAAATTAATAAAAGTCTTTTGACATTAGGAAGGGTGATTAATGCACTTGTAGAGCATCTTGGACATATCCCTTATAGGTCTGATCTCCCAAGATTTTACATATTCCTTCTTTTTAATTTCTAAATTATTAAAATATGACATCATGCCCTCTTCTCTTAAACAGGGATAGCAAGCTGACACGCTTACTCCGTGACTCATTAGGTGGAAGAACCAAGACCTGTATTATTGCCACAGTATCTCCAGCCGTTCACTGTCTTGAGGAAACACTTAGCACATTAGATTATGCTCATAGGGCCAAACATATCAAGAATAAACCTGAGGTTTGTTGCTTGTGATGTGTTGCTTTATATTAAGATCAGATTTTTTATGTTTTCTTGTTCTCATCCCTCTTTTTGATGCATAGATTTCTGCATATCTATTGCTGCTAATTCTAGGAGGTTATGTTGATGCTCTGTGGTAAAACTTATCATTTGCATTGTGATGATATTTTATAATTTTGAAGTTCTCATGGTTCTGCAAAGTTCAATTGAGATTAATCTACTAATTTATTTTTTAAAAATGTATCAGTTCTAATTGGGATTAGATAAAATGGCTGTTCAGAAATGGTGTTTTCTGCAATGATTAGATCATTAGAAACCAAATGAGTGGCTAATTTGGGGCATTGTTTTTGTTGAGGATTTGTACTTGATACCACCATTCTTTGAAATATATCCTTAAGATCTTCTTTTCCAACTTGTAGGTTAATCAAAAGATGATGAAATCAACTTTGATTAAGGATCTCTATGGTGAAATAGAACGGCTTAAAGCAGGTAAAATTTTCGCCAGTGATCTGCTGCAGGCCTATTCAGGTTTCTATTAAGAGCTGCACTATATTATATGGTGTTTACCCTCTCTATCTCTCTCCCAGAGGTCTATGCTGCACGGGAAAAGAATGGGGTCTATATCCCCAAGGAGCGGTACTATCAAGAGGAGAGTGAAAGAAAGGTGCTATGCACTTTAGACTCTATGACCCTTCAGCATGGGCTATCTTGTTCTTTTTATTGGTCCTTTTTATTTTGTTGAATGTATCTTGTTCTCATTTTATAATTGTTATTCAGGCAATGTCAGAGCAAATTGAGCAAATGGGAGTGACCATCGAAAATCATGAGAAGGTTAGTAAGCATGATGTTGTTTGCACTAGATGTAAATACGTCATTAAATTGCTCTGAAGATTAAATGTTTTTGAACAGAAAATAGAGGAGTTGCAAGCTAAATATGATAGTAAGGTTGAACAATGTACTGATTTGAGCAGCAAACTTGATGCTACCCAAGTAAGTTAAACTCACCATGGCAAGCAATGATGCAATGTTTTGAAGTTTATGTGTGCCTTACAAGCAGTTTTTTGCAGAAAAACTTGAACCAAACTAGTAAGTTGTTGGCTAGTTCAGAGGAAGAGCTAAAACGATGCCGATATTCGATCAAAGAGCGGGACTTTATCATATCCGAACAGAAAAAATCAGGTGAGTTATATCCTTTTACCAGTCAAATAATTGTTATATCCCTTTTACCAGTCAAATTATGGTTGTTCATGTGGTACCTAATATATATTCTTTGATTAAATGGTCAGAAAATGCACTGACTCATCAAGCTTGTGTGTTGAGAGCGGATTTAGAAAAACTGCAGAAGGATAATGCTGCTCTGTTTCATAAAATTGGTAAATCTTTCTGCTGTTAATTGTCTTCCTAATTGTTTGGATGGCAAAATGTTTGTTCCTACTAATTGTAATTTATCTCAGTGAGGGAAGATGTTTTATGCTGATAAAATATTATTGCATTTGCAGCCAGGGAAGACAGGCTTAATGCTGATAATAGGTTAACTGTGAACAACTTTCAAGCTGATCTTACCCAACAGCTTGATGTTCTTTGCAACCTGGTGTCTGGGTCGATTTCTCGACAAAATGAACATCTGCATTGTGTTGAGAATCTCTGTAATTCTTTCCTTGTCGAGCATGATAAGGTAGTATTATTGTTGTAATACTTTTCCTCTTCTATTTTCATTCGATGCAATGTGTTATGCTTTGCAGCAGTATTGGCTAGTTCTAAAAGTGCTATAAAATTATTGTTTCTTGAAGCTTATAATCCCTTGTTATTTTTTGTGTAGGCCTCCTTAGATTTGAAGAAGAAAATGCGTGCTTCAAGGACTTTGTATATGTCACATCTTGAAGCTATTCAAAATGTTGTTCGGCTGCACAAGACAGGCAGTAATGCTGCTTTGGATGAACTGTCAGCTCTGGCTTCTTCTAATTCACACTCTATTGAAGATGTAAGAAATACATAGCTGTCCATATTATTAGTCCCATTTGAGCAGTTTTGCCCATCAATCTTACACTTTTTAACACTATGTGGCAGCTATTAGCTGTGAGGGGTGCTGAAGTGAATTCAGTTTTTGATGATCTCCAGCAAGCTCTATCAAGCCATCAAGGAGAAATGGCTCACTTTGCAAGTGAGCTTCGAGAGGTTTGGATTGACCCTCTCTGTACATCTTCTGTCTTTTTGTACTCAGCATATTGACTTATAGACTTTTCTAGAGGTTCAACACTAGCATAGAGCACTTGGAAAATACGTCAGAATCACTTCTTGGATATGTTGATAAGCTACTGGAAGAATCCAAGAGGCTTGGAAGTCATGCAACTCAAGCTGATGAAGTCCAATCAAAATGCATTTCTGAATTGCAGAAAGTCTATGAGGTTGGTCTATTTTGGGGTTAGTTGTCAAGCTTAATGACGTATTTTCCAAGTTCTATAAATTTGATTGATATCTTTAGGAGCAGTCAAGGTCAGATGCAGAGAAGCTTATTGCAGATATGACAACCCTTGTCACTGACTGCATGCGTCGTCAGAAAGAGATGGTCTGCTTCAATGTGTTCCATTTTTTGTTGTTTTCCGTATATTTTCTGTTTTGTCCTAGTCTCTAATTTTATATGGTGACAGGTGGATGCTAGGCTTGGTGACCTCAAGGACACTGTAATTGGAAACAAGATGTTTTTGGATGGACATGTATCAACAATGGATGGAATTACAACAGATTTGAAAAGGAAATGGCAGGATAGTTTTATGCAAGCAGAAAGTAATGTTAAGGATAATGTTGACTTCTCAGCAGCTAAGCATTGTCGAATGGAATTACTTATGCATAAATGGTGAGAATCTGCTAGTTTGGTAAAGTTGTGTTGATTTTCTTCTCTTCCTGGGTTGCTTATTTGTCATATTTTGATGCATTTGAATTCTTGCGTACAGTTTCCTTAATATTTTCTTGATATCACTCTCTTTTGTTTTTTTTGTTTTTTTCCTTTCATTTTTGTACCAGTGTCAATGCTTCTGATGCAGCTTTGATGCATTGGAAAACAACACAGCAATCTGTGAATGACACAGAGAGTCAGCATGCATCAAATATTACTTCATCTGTTAGGTTTGGCTTCCTTTATTACATGTTAAATTTGAGATTATATCTGAGAATTCCTTTTCCATGGATGTTATTAAGTTAGTTTGCTCTCTAAAGAACTGACAATATCTATAAGCATCCAGCCTTTATGTGCAAAGTGCATTATGAAGCTTCATTTACTTGTTGATTTCTTATATTCAGAAACATGATGGAGATCAACGAGCAACATGACACTGAGATTGATTCTATGAGAGTTACTGTTGAGGAAGACACTGCAAAGAACTGTGAAGATCTCATTCACTGCTTTGATGGTTAGTTCGACATCATTATTCATATTTCAGTATCTGTTTTCTTTCTCTTTTATATATGCCATCCATATTAGTGGGAATGATATGAATTCTAGTTTTCTACTCCTATAAACTGCATTATAACTTGTGAAATCCTACCCCTATAGGCTATACCTTAGGAAAATTACATGGAGATTTATCAAATTTTTGTACTTTTGAAGACCTTGTTTTGTTTGTTCATATAAGTTCAATTGCACTGCTACTGCTATAATGTGCTCCTCGAATTTGTGTTTAGCTTCTCTTGATAAGCCTTGTTTTTGAAGCGAGACTGAGCCTTCCCTTGTGATTTTTTCTTCAATTTGGTATGTTTTGGGTTTGGCTTAAAGCTAAATCTAGCAACAGAACTTTACCATCTATTGTCTGGCAAGAAATTAATCTGTGTTTACTGGTGTTTATTGTACTTTAGAACTTTCATTTCTTATGCCATTTTAAATGGGATGTTTGCTAATGAATGCAATGCACTCATCATTTAATACTAGACTTGTTTATATTTTCAGCCTTGTCGGAGCGGGAGAGACTATCTGTTTCTGAAATTCGGACAGCATCCAGAGCTCATTCAGAAACAATTGACAACCTCAAGAGAGACCATACTCAGCAGGCAGCGTGTATTGAACAGCATTCCGTCAGAACATTTGGGCAAACATATATGGTATGCCCTATTTTAAATTTTCAGAACTATTATGTTTAGGACAATGCCGAAAATAATAGAACTACTTTGTGACTTAGCATTATATTCCCTGTTTAAAGGAAATCATATATAAGTTCAGCAAACATTTTATTCATTTACCCTAGGGCAATATCTTATTTACTCTAGTTCTACAATCCTCATTTAATTGCAATTATGCGGAAATATCTATGATAATATGACCATATCTCTTTCTTACTGTCGACCATTTTTTTGACAATGCAGGACTATGAGCCAACTGGCGACACCCCGACTAGACAAGAGGTAGATATCCCGAGCAAGAGCAGCATTGAATCGCTCCGTGCCTTGCCCATGGAGACCCTTCAAGAAGAATTTCAGGAAAATCATTCATTTGATTCACCTCAGGTGAAGGAGCTAAAGCCCTCCCTTATTCCTACTCCTCGGGCACCATTTTCACAAATCAACAGGCAACCTTGAATAGTCACACATATATATATATATATATTCTCCATACAATTTATCTCATCCTGTTCTTTTGTTGTCTCCCCAACCTGAAGAACTTCAATGATTGTGGTCAAGAGGAATGTTAATTTTCAGTCATGTTGTAGGCCATCAAGTTTGCAATAAACCCCCCCTCAGGGTTTACCAAGCTGTAAACTTCTCTTGCTGTTTTAATCTGTACCAGTAATGTAACGTCGTGCGTGCCCTTTTTTCAAGCCCTATATATACGGAAAGATATTATTACACCCTTGAAATCATTGAAACTACAGCTTCCAGAATCTTCTGTGTGCTGAAAATTGAAGTAGGGTCCAATTCTGGGCATTGAATACAAACAGTACTTCCAATTGCTAATAATCCTTAAACAACCTGGCCAGCTACCTAACTTACTTATATAAGTCATTGTACATGCACTTTACTGGTTCATCTCCTGAGGCTTGTTCATGCTCCAAGCTTTCAGATTATCAATTCTGACAGGTTGAGTTCCATTGTTGAATGCAAATAAATGGGCTTTGTCATGTAGTGCAAGAGATGGATAAACCCTTGATGTAATGACAGTCTTCCCTTCTTCCCCAAAGCTCTCCACAACAGAATGATCAATCTACACCACCATTACCCCCATCATAATTAAACACAATAATAACAACAATAACAGCATACCTGAAAACAGAGCAACTGTACCAAAGCCCTGAGAGAAAGAGTAGTTTCACTCAAGTCGACCCTTACGAACCCCCCAAATGAAGGTCTGTATGCATCCTTCCCATCCACCATTGAGGATCTCCCATCTTCCAATGTAGACCTGCTGACAAAACATCATCAAGACAAGATAAATACATATATCTGTCATCTGGAAAACAAACAAACTGTAAGAAGAGACCTAGATGCATCAGAGCACATAAGAACTATATGCTTGTCCTGATCTCTGAAAACTCTGTAAAAGACAGCAGTGTATTCTTCAAGCTTTGCTGAAGCCAATGTCAAGATCCCAAATGGTCCTAAACCCCCCGCAACAATCGACCCCTTTTGCGTACACAACTTTTCCGCATCATTTCTATCCCAACTTGGATCGAACACCTCAGCCTTTTCCAAACTCTCAAATGAGAAACTCACCTCAACATCAGCCTGCCATCAAATGGCACACAATCAATAACACGAAACAAATATACATCCATACACACATATATATATATGCAGCAGTACCTGTGCAGCTGTTATTCCTCTGATGTCCACAGATTCTCCCTTGCTAAGCATCTGGTTGTTCATTTCCACCTTATCCCCTCTCAATGTCTTCACTTCCTCAACTGGCCACAGCCTCAACTGTCTCCCATTCGGATCGAGCACAATTGTACGGGGGATCAGCTGAATACCTGCCCACCCCTTCTTGACATCATTCTCTGTGGTGTCTGATTCATTTGCCCAACCCCACAGAACCCTTCTCTTCTTTTTGGGATCAAAAAAGGATTTTGAGGCATAAAAGTTGCCGTAGTCGTACCTCAATCCATTCCGGCCGTCTACCATATCTGGATCAGGCACATATCTATCCCTCTCATTGTCATATGTACCTATGGTGTAATAATCATACCTGGTTTCATCCAGGCTTACTTTTAGGACATGCTTCACATCCGGACCTGTTGCAGATGTCTCCATCCCTGTCTCGCCATTAACCAATACAGGGAAGAAATCAGGGCACTCCCAATTCCCTGTCCATGGAGTAGAATGAAATGGACGTTTGGCCTTGGTCCAGTGCATGAAGTCCTTGCTCCTGTACAAATTCGAAATCCCCCGATCTTTCATCCCACTGCCTACTATCAACCTCCAGCATCCATCTCCGCCCAACCAAGCTGTTGTCGGGTCCCGGAAAGATGTCTTGTTGATAGATTCATCAGCAACAATCAAAGGGTTGTTGTCAGGTTTGATCCACACTTGAAGATATGGGTCTGAGAGGTTAGCAGGAATGGCATAGTTCTGAACCCCTGTGAAATTCTTGTCGACAATCCCTGTGTAGAGGATAATAGGCCTGTTTCCTGGGAGGATCGTGGCTGAACCAGACCAGCATCCGTATTTGTCAAAGGGCTTCGATGGATACATTGCATGCTCTACTCTTTCCCAGTTGATCAAATCCTTCGACACCGAATGAGCCCATACTATGTTGCCCCATACAGCCCCTTTGGGGTTGTACTGATAAAACAGGTGATAGATTCCATTGTAGTACATTGGCCCTGTTTCGAAGAAGATCAAGAACTTGAGATGCGAATGGATGCCTAAATTTCTTCAAAATGACAATTTTGAAAAGCAATACTCAGATGCTCACCATTTGGATCTGTTTTCAGTTTATTCATTGTGTGACGAATCCAGGCACATGAAAAGAAAACATACAAATCCGTCAGGGAAACTAATTCTGATTCCAATCAAATCAAGAACCAAAATTTTGTTGATATTGAAAACTAACTGCAAACATTAATCTGCAGTTATCCAAATAACATAAAATAACTCTACACAGTCCAAACTGTTGATTGAAGTTCATGGAAGAAGACACAAGACTAATTAAAGTGATACAGAATTACCATTGATCCAGTTTCGAGTGGGTTGAAAATGGTATCCAGTTCTGTGTTCTTGCTCGACATCATCGGCAGACACAGATTGCAGGCACTTGAAAACTGTGTGCGAGGCTTCGACTCCATCTCTGAACAATGCTGCACTGCAAAGAAGTAAGACGAACAAAATACAGGGAGTACTATTTTTTGAAAACTCCATCTTTTGATCTCTCTAAGAAAAATGAAAACTGTTTATGTGCCAGTTACGTACGTTATGATATATCCGAGGTTGCATGTAGAAATGAACACATGTATTATTTATAGGACAGAAAACTGAGTGTTAGTTCCAAAAGTGGGGGAAGTTAGAACCTTCCCCAGTTTTTCAAAAAATAAAAATAAAAATAAAATATGTTTGTTTTAGGGTTTAGATTTTGAATTTGAATATTAGATTTGAATTGTACTAGATGTTAGAAAATATAAAAATAAAAGTTTCATTTTGATATTTAAAAAAAGATCTCCAAATTATTGTTGTTATTAATTTTGTTAATAATTTGTCGAGATTGTGCATGAAATTGAAAGATCACATGAAGAAAAAGTGAGTTTCAGATAAAGTGGATCAGCTCATACACATAGGGATTTTGTTGAAGAATTCATTAATCTGAAGAAAGAATAATGCAGCAACAATTAATAATTAATATATATAGCTGTGATCAGTATGTTATGCATGGCGTATCCAACTCAAAATAGAAAAAATTTCTCTGACAAAATTTAAGCCCAAAGAGAATTATTACAGTGCAAGTCAATTTGCCAACATTTATATATATATATATATATATATCTTCTTTGATCACTGGTTCATGTTCAGTGGGCTGTTCATGGTCCAGGCTTTGAGCTTGTCAATTTTGACAGCAGCAGTGCCATTGTTGAAAGCAAACAAATGGGCTTTTCCATTTACTGCAAGAGTGGGATAAACCCTAGATGTGATCACTGTCTTCCCCTTGGCACCAAAGCTCTCCACCACTGAATTATCAATCTGCCAATAAAACCCACACATTATTAATGATGAATGATCATATGATCAGACAGTTTATATATGTAATAACTTTTAAACAGATGTGCAGGCCTACCAAGCTTCTTAAAGAAAGCTTCTTATCCTTCAAATCTACACGAACAAATCCCCCAAATGAGGGTCTGTATGCATCACTCCCACCCTCCATTGAAGACTTACCATCCATCAATGTCGACCTGGCAAAGAAAAACCAAATTAGAACAAATCTTCAGGACAGAATTAGGGCAGAAAATGTGGATTTTATGAAACCTGGATGCATCAGAACACATAAGAACAATATGCTTGTCATCATCTTCATCCTTGAAAATTCTGAAGAACACTGGAGTGTATTCCTCCAGGTGTTTAGAAGCCAAAGTCACAAGCCCAAATGGTCCTAATCCTCCAGGAACATTCGACTTCTTGCGGCTGCAAAGCTTCTGTCCATTGTGTTTATCCCAACTCGGATCGAAAGGCTCCGCCATGTCCAAATCTTCAAATGAAAACACCACTTCAACGTCGGCCTACAATCGATTTAATTAAGTTGAGTGAAAATGGAGTAGATAAAAGTGCAGAAATTAAAAGACAAAAGAAATAAAAAGACAAAAACCTGATTAGCAGTCACTCCCTTGATTTCAACCATATCTCCACTTTTGAGACTTGTTCTCTTCATTTCCACCTTCTTCTTCCTTAAACTCTCGATTTCCTTAATTGGCCATTGCAGCAGTTGTTTCCCATTGCTTTCAAGCACAATAGTCCGAGGAATAAGCTTAGAACAACATCGGAAAAACAAGAAAGCACAATCAGCACAACATCAAATGAAAACAAATTAAACTAATTGCATCAACACTACCTGAATTCCAGCCCACCCCTTCTTAATATCATGCTCCGTCGTATCCGATTCATTCGCCCAACCCCACAATATCCTCCTCTTCATCTTCGGATCGAAGAACGATTTCGAGGCATAAAAGTTGCCATAGTCATACCTCAAGCCTCTCCATCCATCGATAAGTCCAGGATCAGGAACATACCTATCCAAATCAGTGTTGTACGTGCCAATTGTATAATACTCATATCTTGTGACGTCCAAGCTCACCTTGTGCACGTGCTTCACATGCCGGCCGTCGGCGGAGACATCCAATCCATCCTTACCTTTAACGGACACGGGATAGAAATCAGGACACTCCCAATTCCCTGTCCCGGCAACCGAATGCAGCGGATGCTTGGCCTTAACCCAGTGGATAAAATCACGACTTCTGTACAAATGCGTAATCCCTCTGTGCTTCCTCCGGCTGCCGACGGCGAGCCTCCAGTGGCCGTCGCGGCCGAACCAGGCGGTCGTCGGGTCACGGAAGGATGTCTTGTTGATGGAAACGTCGGCGACGATCAAAGGATTATTGTCAGGTTTTATCCACTCGCGAAGATAGGGGTCCGACAGGTTCGCCGGAATCGCGTAATTTTGAACCTGGGTTTTGTCCTCGTCGACAATTCCGGTGTACATTATAATCGGTTTGTTTTCCGGCAGGACGGTGGCGGAACCCGACCAGCAGCCGTACTTGTCGAAAGGCTTCGACGGGTAAATCGCGGGGTCGAGTCTCACCCAATTGATCAAATCCTTGGAAACGGAATGAGCCCAAACTATGTTCCCCCAGACAGCGCCTTTGGGGTTGTACTGATAGAAGAGATGATAATAGCCGTTGTAGTACATTGGACCTGTCGGAGAAATCAATGACAGGAAATTAGGTTTAAGAAGTTCTTGTGAAAACGACGATGAGGCAAGAAAACTCACCATTGGGGTCTGATAATTGATTTCCATTGCATCATCCAGCAGGTTGACATGTAAAAGAAATTAAACACGTCGTTAAGAAGTCGATCCACAATCGAAAGTGTCTCGATAAGAACACAGAAGTCAACTTCAAAAACACATTCTTAATCATTGTAAATTTTCAGATTATAATTAAGTGTACTAATACACATACAATCATATGATACATCTGAGTTTAAACAGTTAACATTTTTTATATGTCAGTTCAATTCTTTACTTTTAATAAAAACTGGGTTTCTAATTTCTATCAGCAACCCTAAATCCCAATAGAGTAGAAAAAATTTGAAGAAAATGACGTATCACTGTCAACACAACACGTATATACCCCTAGAAAATTCATCATTAAGTTTTCATTTTCATCATCATATTGTGTACTTTTTGTTAGAATATGTAAAATGAAACTAAACTAATTGTCACACGTTGAAATTAGTTTCCAGAAATTAATCAGTTTGGCAGGCCTGCGATGGTAAAGCTCTTTACCAAATCACCAAAAATGAACACTCCAATTAAGATTACCAAAAAAAAAACATTTCTAAAACATTTCAATTATGCAATCTCACGAATTAATTGGGTTTCTTTGCAGATATTCATCATTTTTTTGAGAGATCACACATTTTGTGACAAACAAATAATCAAGTTCAAGTTCTTACCGTTGATCCAATGTTGTGGGGGCTGAAAGTGATATCCAGTTCTGTGCATCGTCTTCACGTCGTCGTCTTCGTCGATGGACATGGACATGGACATGGACTGGAAGTCTGAGAAAACACGATGGGATGCCTGGACGAGTCCCCCACCGCTGAACAATGCCAAACAAAACAGCAGCAAATACAACACGATCGCCATTGAAAGCACCTGCAACTTACCTTGGTTTTTACCAGAATGAATGAAAAAGAAGACAGAATAGAGTCTGGTATTTATAGA